>NW_027362762.1:615828169-616473169 GCF_046119375.1 Phyllobates terribilis
CACCAAGTCACTGACCACAGGTTATGTCAGGAAGGCTACTATAGTGGTCATATAGCTAGAACGTGTGAGCACCAAGTCACTGACCACAGGTTATATCAGGAAGGCTACTATAGTGGTCATATAGCTAGAACGTGTGAGCACCAAGTCACTGACCACAGGTTATATCAGGAAGGCTACTATAGTGGTCATATAGCTAGATCGTGTGAGCACCAAGTCACTGACCACAGGTTATATCAGGAAGGCTACTATAGTGGTCATATAGCTAGAACGTGTGAGCACCAAGTCACTGACCACAGGTTATATCAGGAAGGCTACTATAGTGGTCATATAGCTAGAACGTGTGAGCACCAAGTCACTGACCACAGGTTATATCAGGAAGGCTACTATAGTGGTCATATGGCTAGAACGTGTGAGCATCCAAGTCACTGACCACAGGTTATATCAGGAAGGCTTACTATAGTGGTCATATGGCTAGAACGTGTGAGCACCAAGTCACTGACCATAGGTTATATCAGGAAGGCTTACTATAGTGGTCATATAGCTAGATCGTGTGAGCTCCAAGTCACTGACCACAGGTTATATCAGGAAGGCTACTATAGTGGTCATATAGCTAGATCGTGTGAGCACCAAGTCACTGACCACAGGTTATATCAGGAAGGCTACTATAGTGGTCATATGGCTAGATCGTGTGAGCACCAAGTCACTGACCACAGGTTATGTCAGGAAGGGTACTATAGTGGTCATATAGCTAGAACGTGTGAGCACCAAGTCACTGACCACAGGTTATGTCAGGAAGGCTACTATAGTGGTCATATAGCTAGAACGTGTGAGCACCAAGTCACTGACCACAGATTATATCAGGAAGGCTACTATAGTGGTCATATAGCTAGAACGTGTGAGCACCAAGTCACTGACCACCGGTTATATCAGGAAGGCTACTATAGTGGTCATATAGCTAGATCGTGTGAGCACCAAGTCACTGACCACAGGTTATATCAGGAAGGCTACTATAGTGGTCATATGGCTAGATCGTGTGAGCACCAAGTCACTGACCACAGGTTATATCAGGAAGGCTACTATAGTGGTCATATAGCTAGAACGTGTGAGCACCAAGTCACTGACCACAGGTTATATCAGGAAGGCTACTATAGTGGTCATATGGCTAGAACGTGTGAGCATCAAGTCACTGACCACAGGTTATATCAGGAAGGCTTACTATAGTGGTCATATGGCTAGAACGTGTGAGTACCAAGTCACTGACCATAGGTTATATCAGGAAGGCTTACTATAGTGGTCATATAGCTAGATCGTGTGAGCTCCAAGTCACTGACCACAGGTTATATCAGGAAGGCTACTATAGTGGTCATATGGCTAGATCGTGTGAGCACCAAGTCACTGACCACAGGTTATGTCAGGAAGGGTACTATAGTGGTCATATAGCTAGAACGTGTGAGCACCAAGTCACTGACCACAGGTTATGTCAGGAAGGCTACTATAGTGGTCATATAGCTAGAACGTGTGAGCACCAAGTCACTGACCACAGGTTATATCAGGAAGGCTACTATAGTGGTCATATAGCTAGATCGTGTGAGCACCAAGTCACTGACCACAGGTTATATCAGGAAGGCTAGTATAGTGGTCATATGGCTAGAACGTGTGAGCATCAAGTCACTGACCACAGGTTATATCAGGAAGGCTTACTATAGTGGTCATATAGCTAGATCGTGTGAGCACCAAGTCACTGACCACAGGTTATATCAGGAAGGCTACTATAGTGGTCATATAGCTAGATCGTGTGAGCACCAAGTCACTGACCACAGGTTATATCAGGAAGGATACTATAGTGGTCATATGGCTAGATCGTGTGAGCACCAAGTCACTGACCACAGGTTATGTCAGGAAGGCTACTATAGTGGTCATATGGCTAGAACGTGTGAGCACCAAGTCACTGACCACAGGTTATATCAGAAAGGCTACTATAGTGGTCATATAGCTAGATCGTGTGAGCACCAAGTCACTGACCACAGGTTATATCAGGAAGGCTACTATAGTGGTCATATAGCTAGATCGTGTGAGCACCAAGTCACTGACCACAGGTTATGTCAGGAAGGCTACTATAGTGGTCATATAGCTAGAACGTGTGAGCACCAAGTCACTGACCACAGGTTATATCAGGAAGGCTACTATAGTGGTCATATGGCTAGAACGTGTGAGCATCAAGTCACTGACCACAGGTTATATCAGAAAGGCTACTATAGTGGTCATATAGCTAGATCGTGTGAGCACCAAGTCACTGACCACAGGTTATATCAGGAAGGCTACTATAGTGGTCATATAGCTAGATCGTGTGAGCACCAAGTCACTGACCACAGGTTATGTCAGGAAGGCTACTATAGTGTTCATATAGCTAAAACGTGTGAGCACCAAGTCACTGACCACAGGTTATATCAGAAAGGCTACTATAGTGGTCATATAGCTAGATCGTGTGAGCACCAAGTCACTGACCACAGGTTATATCAGGAAGGCTACTATAGTGGTCATATAGCTAGATCGTGTGAGCACCAAGTCACTGACCACAGGTTATATCAGGAAGGCTACTATAGTGGTCATATAGCTAGATCGTCTGAGCACCAAGTCACTGACCACAGGTTATATCAGGAAGGCTACTATAGTGGTCATATAGCTAGATCGTGTGAGCACCAAGTCACTGACCACAGGTTATATCAGGAAGGCTACTATAGTGGTCATATAGCTAGATCGTGTGAGCACCAAGTCACTGACCACAGGTTATGTCAGGAAGGCTACTATAGTGGTCATATAGCTAGAACGTGTGAGCACCAAGTCACTGACCACAGGTTATATCAGGAAGGCTACTATAGTGGTCATATGGCTAGAACGTGTGAGCATCAAGTCACTGACCACAGGTTATATCAGGAAGGCTTACTATAGTGGTCATATGGCTAGAACGTGTGAGCACCAAGTCACTGACCATAGGTTATATCAGGAAGGCTACTATAGTGGTCATATGGCTAGAACATGTGAACACCAAGTCACTGACCATAGGTTATATCAGGAAGGCTTACTATAGTGGTCATATAGCTAGATCGTGTGAGCACCAAGTCACTGACCACGGGTTATATCAGAAAGGCTACTATAGTGGTCATATAGCTAGATCGTGTGAGCACCAAGTCACTGACCACAGGTTATATCAGGAAGGCTACTATAGTGGTCATATGGCTAGATCGTGTGAGCACCAAGTCACTGACCACAGGTTATGTCAGGAAGGCTACTATAGTGGTCATATAGCTAGAACGTGTGAGCACCAAGTCACTGACCACAGGTTATGTCAGGAAGGCTACTATAGTGGTCATATAGCTAGAACGTGTGAGCACGAAGTCACTGACCACAGGTTATATCAGGAAGGCTACTATAGTGGTCATATAGCTAGATCGTGTGAGCACCAAGTCACTGACCACAGGTTATATCAGGAAGGCTACTATAGTGGTCATATAGCTAGATCGTGTGAGCACCAAGTCACTGACCACAGGTTATATCAGGAAGGCTACTATAGTGGTCATATAGCTAGATCATGTGAGCACCAAGTCACTGACCACAGGTTATATCAGGAAGACTACTTTAGTGGTCATATAGCTAGATCGTGTGAGCACCAAGTCACTGACCACAGGTTATATCAGGAAGGCTACTATAGTGGTCATATAGCTAGATCGTGTGAGCACCAAGTCACTGACCACAGGTTATGTCAGGAAGGCTACTATAGTGGTCATATAGCTAGAACGTGTGAGCACCAAGTCACTGACCACAGGTTATATCAGGAAGGCTACTATAGTGGTCATATAGCTAGATCGTGTGAGCACCAAGTCACTGACCACAGGTTATGTCAGGAAGGCTACTATAGTGGTCATATAGCTAGAACGTGTGAGCACCAAGTCACTGACCACAGGTTATATCAGGAAGGCTACTATAGTGGTCATATGGCTAGAACGTGTGAGCATCAAGTCACTGACCACAGGTTATATCAGGAAGGCTTACTATAGTGGTCATATGGCTAGAACGTGTGAGCACCAAGTCACTGACCATAGGTTATATCAGGAAGGCTACTATAGTGGTCATATGGCTAGAACGTGTGAACACCAAGTCACTGACCATAGGTTATATCAGGAAGGCTTACTATAGTGGTCATATGGCTAAAACGTGTGAGCACCAAGTCACTGACCATAGGTTATATCAGGAAGGCTTACTATAGTGGTCATATAGCTAGATCGTGTGAGCACCAAGTCACTGACCACAGGTTATATCAGAAAGGCTACTATAGTGGTCATATAGCTAGATCGTGTGAGCACCAAGTCACTGACCACAGGTTATATCAGGAAGGCTACTATAGTGGTCATATGGCTAGATCGTGTGAGCACCAAGTCACTGACCACAGGTTATGTCAGGAAGGCTACTATAGTGGTCATATAGCTAGAACGTGTGAGCACCAAGTCACTGACCACAGGTTATGTCAGGAAGGCTACTATAGTGGTCATATAGCTAGAACGTGTGAGCACCAAGTCACTGACCACAGGTTATATCAGGAAGGCTACTATAGTGGTCATATAGCTAGATCGTGTGAGCACCAAGTCACTGACCACAGGTTATATCAGGAAGGCTACTATAGTGGTCATATAGCTAGATCGTGTGAGCACCAAGTCACTGACCACAGGTTATATCAGGAAGGCTACTATAGTGGTCATATAGCTAGATCGTGTGAGCACCAAGTCACTGACCACAGGTTCTATCAGGAAGGCTACTATAGTGGTCATATAGCTAGATAATGTGAGCACCAAGTCACTGACCACAGGTTATATCAGGAAGGCTACTTTAGTGGTCATATAGCTAGATCGTGTGAGCACCAAGTCACTGACCACAGGTTATATCAGGAAGGCTACTATAGTGGTCATATAGCTAGATCGTGTGAGCACCAAGTCACTGACCACAGGTTATGTCAGGAAGGCTACTATAGTGGTCATATAGCTAGAACGTGTGAGCACCAAGTCACTGACCACAGGCTATATCAGGAAGGCTACTATAGTGGTCATATGGCTAGAACGTGTGAGCATCAAGTCACTGACCACAGGTTATATCAGGAAGGCTTACTATAGTGGTCATATGGCTAGAACGTGTGAGCACCAAGTCACTGACCATAGGTTATATCAGGAAGGCTTAATATAGTGGTCATATAGCTAGATCGTGTGAGCACCAAGTCACTGACCACAGGTTATATCAGGAAGGCTACTATAGTGGTCATATAGCTAGATCGTGTGAGCACCAAGTCACTGACCACAGGTTATATCAGGAAGGCTACTATAGTGGTCATATGGCTAGATCGTGTGAGCACCAAGTCACTGACCACAGGTTATGTCAGGAAGGCTACTATAGTGGTCATATAGCTAGAACGTGTGAGCACCAAGTCACTGACCACAGGTTATGTCAGGAAGGCTACTATAGTGGTCATATAGCTAGAAGGTGTGAGCACCAAGTCACTGACCACAGGTTATATCAGGAAGGCTACTATAGTGGTCATATAGCTAGAACGTGTGAGCACCAAGTCACTGACCACAGGTTACATCAGGAAGGCTACTATAGTGGTCATATAGCTAGATCGTATGAGCACCAAGTCACTGACCACAGGTTATATCAGGAAGGCTACTATAGTGGTCATATGGCTAGATCGTGTGAGCACCAAGTCACTGACCACAGGTTATATCAGGAAGGCTACTATAGTGGTCATATAGCTAGAACGTGTGAGCACCAAGTCACTGACCACAGGTTATATCAGGAAGGCTACTATAGTGGTTATATGGCTAGAACGTGTGAGCATCAAGTCACTGACCACAGGATATATCAGGAAGGCTTACTATAGTGGTCATATGGCTAGAACGTGTGAGCACCAAGTCACTGACCATAGGTTATATCAGGAAGGCTTACTATAGTGGTCATATAGCTAGATCGTGTGAGCACCAAGTCACTGACCACAGGTTATATCAGGAAGGCTACTATAGTGGTCATATAGCTAGATCGTGTGAGCACCAAGTCACTGACCACAGGTTATATCAGGAAGGCTACTATAGTGGTCATATAGCTAGATCGTGTGAGCACCAAGTCACTGACCACAGGTTATATCAGGAAGGCTACTATAGTGGTCATATGGCTAGATCGTGTGAGCACCAAGTCACTGACCACAGGTTATGTCAGGAAGTCTAGTATAGTGGTCATATAGCTAGAACGTGTGAGCACCAAGTCACTGACCACAGGTTATGTCAGGAAGGCTACTATAGTGGTCATATAGCTAGAAGGTGTGAGCACCAAGTCACTGACCACAGGTTATATCAGGAAGGCTACTATAGTGGTCATATAGCTAGAACGTGTGAGCACCAAGTCACTGACCACAGGTTACATCAGGAAGGCTACTATAGCGGTCATATAGCTAGATCGTGTGAGCACCAAGTCACTGACCACAGGTTATATCAGGAAGGCTACTATAGTGGTCATATGGCTAGATCGTGTGAGCACCAAGTCACTGACCACAGGTTATATCAGGAAGGCTACTATAGTGGTCATATAGCTAGAACGTGTGAGCACCAAGTCACTGACCACAGGTTATATCAGGAAGGCTACTATAGTGGTCATATGGCTAGAACGTGTGAGCATCAAGTCACTGACCACAGGTTATATCAGGAAGGCTTACTATAGTGGTCATATGGCTAGAACCTGTGAGCACCAAGTCACTGACCATAGGTTATATCAGGAAGGCTTACTATAGTGGTCATATAGCTAGATCGTGTGAGCACCAAGTCACTGACCACAGGTTATATCAGGAAGGCTACTATAGTGGTCATATAGCTAGATCGTGTGAGCACCAAGTCACTGACCACAGGTTATATCAGGAAGGCTACTATAGTGGTCATATGGCTAGATCGTGTGAGCACCAAGTCACTGACCACAGGTTATGTCAGGAAGGCTACTATAGTGGTCATATAGCTAGAACGTGTGAGCACCAAGTCACTGACCACAGGTTATGTCAGGAAGGCTACTATAGTGGTCATATAACTAGAATGTGTGGGCACCAAGTCAGTGACCACAGGTTATATCAGGAAGGCTACTACAGTGGTCATATAGCTAGATCGTGTGAGCACCAAGTCACTGACCACAGGTTATGTCAGGAAGGCTACTATAGTGGTCATATAGCTAGAACGTGTGAGCACCAAGTCACTGACCATAGGTTATATCAGGAAGGCTACTATAGTGGTCATATAGCTAGATCGTGTGAGCACCAAGTCACTGACCACAGGTTATATCAGGAAGGCTACTATAGTGGTCATATGGCTAGATCGTGTGAGCACCAAGTCACTGACCACAGGTTATGTCAGGAAGGCTACTATAGTGGTCATATAGCTAGAACGTGTGAGCACCAAGTCACTGACCACAGGTTATATCAGGAAGGCTACTATAGTGGTCATATGGCTAGAACGTGTGAGCATCAAGTCACTGACCACAGGTTATATCAGGAAGGCTTACTATAGTGGTCATATGGCTAGAACGTGTGAGCACCAAGTCACTGACCACAGGTTATATCAGGAAGGCTACTTTAGTGGTCATATAGCTAGATCGTGTGAGCACCAAGTCACTGACCACAGGTTATATCAGGAAGGCTACTATAGTGGTCATATAGCTAGATCGTGTGAGCACCAAGTCACTGACCACAGGTTATATCAGGAAAGCTTACTATAGTGGTCATATGACTAGAACGTGTGAGCACCAAGTCACTGACCATAGGTTATATCAGGAAGGCTACTATAGTGGTCATATGGCTAGAACGTGTGAGCACCAAGTCACTGACCATAGGTTATATCAGGAAGGCTACTATAGTGGTCATATGGCTAGAACGTGTGAGCACCAAGTCACTGACCACAGGTTATGTCAGGAAGGCTACTATAGTGGTCATATAGCTAGAACGTGTGAGCACCAAGTCACTGACCACAGGTTATATCAGGAAGGCTACTATAGTGGTCATATGGCTAGATCGTGTGAGCACCAAGTCACTGACCACAGGTTATATCAGGAAGGCTACTATAGTGGTCATATAGCTAGAACGTGTGAGCACCAAGTCACTGACCACAGGTTATGTCAGGAAGGCTACTATAGTGGTCATATAGCTAGAACGTGTGAGCACCAAGTCACTGACCAAAGGTTATATCAGGAAGGCTACTATAGTGGTCATATAGCTAGATCGTGTGAGCACCAAGTCACTGACCACAGGTTATATCAGGAAGGCTACTATAGTGGTCATATAGCTAGATCGTGTGAGCACCAAGTCACTGACCACAGGTTATATCAGGAAGGCTACTATAGTGGTCATATAGCTAGATCGTGTGAGCACCAAGTCACTGACCACAGGTTATATCAGGAAGGCTACTATAGTGGTCATATAGCTAGATCGTGTGAGCACCAAGTCACTGACCACAGGTTATATCAGGAAGGCTACTATAGTGGTCATATAGCTAGATCGTGTGAGCACCAAGTCACTGACCACAGGTTATGTCAGGAAGGCTACTATAGTGGTCATATAGCTAGAACGTGTGAGCACCAAGTCACTGACCACAGGTTATATCAGGAAGGCTACTATAGTGGTCATATGGCTAGAACGTGTGAGCATCAAGTCACTGACCACTGGTTATATCAGGAAGGCTTACTATAGTGGTCATATGGCTAGAACGTGTGAGCACCAAGTCACTGACCATAGGTTATATCAGGAAGGCTACTATAGTGGTCATATGGCTAGAACGTGTGAGCACCAAGTCACTGACCATAGGTTATATCAGGAAGGCTACTATAGTGGTCATATGGCTAGAACGTGTGAGCACCAAGTCACTGACCACAGGTTATATCAGGAAGGCTACTATAGTGGTCATATGGCTAGAACATGTGAGCACCAAGTCACTGACCACAGGTTATGTCAGGAAGGCTACTATAGTGGTCATATGGCTAGAACGTGTGAGCACCAAGTCACTGACCACAGGTTATGTCAGGAAGGCTTGTGGTACTGGTCATATAGCTAGATCGTGTGAGCACCAAGTCACTGACCACAGGTTATATCAGGAAGGCTACTATAGTGGTCATATGGCTAGAACGTGTGAGCACCAAGTCACTGACGACAGGTTATATCAGGAAGGCTACTGTAGTGGTCATATAGCTAGAACGTGTGAGCACCAAGTCACTGACCACAGGTTATATCAGGAAGGCTACTATAGTGGTCATATGGCTAGAACGTGTGAGCACCAAGTCACTGACCACAGGTTATATCAGGAAGGCTACTATAGTGGTCATATGGCTAAACGTGTGAGCACCAAGTCACTGACCACAGGTTATGTCAGGAAGGCTACTATAGTGGTCATATGGCTAGAACGTGTGAGCACCAAGTCACTGACCATAGGTTATATCAGGAAGGCTACTATAGTGGTCATATAGCTAGATCGTGTGAGCACCAAGTCACTGACCACAGGTTATATCAGGAAGGCTACTATAGTGGTCATATAGCTAGATCGTGTGAGCACCAAGTCACTGACCACAGGTTATATCAGGAAGGCTACTATAGTGGTCATATGGCTAGATCGTGTGAGCACCAAGTCACTGACCACAGGTTATGTCAGGAAGGCTACTATAGTGGTCATATAGCTAGAACGTGTGAGCACCAAGTCACTGACCACAGGTTATGTCAGGAAGGCTACTATAGTGGTCATATAGCTAGAAGGTGTGAGCACCAAGTCACTGACCACAGGTTATATCAGGAAGGCTACTATAGTGGTCATATAGCTAGAACGTGTGAGCACCAAGTCACTGACCACAGGTTACATCAGGAAGGCTACTATAGTGGTCATATAGCTAGATCGTGTGAGCACCAAGTCACTGACCACAGGTTATATCAGGAAGGCTACTATAGTGGTCATATGGCTAGATCGTGTGAGCACCAAGTCACTGACCACAGGTTATATCAGGAAGGCTACTATATTGGTCATATAGCTAGAACGTGTGAGCACCAATTCACTGACCACAGGTTATATCAGGAAGGCTACTATAGTGGTCATATGGCTAGAACGTGTGAGCATCAAGTCACTGACCACAGGTTATATCAGGAAGGCTTACTATAGTGGTCATATGGCTAGAACGTGTGAGCACCAAGTCACTGACCATAGGTTATATCAGGAAGGCTTACTATAGTGGTCATATAGCTAGATCGTGTGAGCACCAAGTCACTGACCACAGGTTATATCAGGAAGGCTACTATAGTGGTCATATAGCTAGATCGTGTGAGCACCAAGTCACTGACCACAGGTTATATCAGGAAGGCTACTATAGTGGTCATATAGCTAGATCGTGTGAGCACCAAGTCACTGACCACAGGTTATATCAGGAAGGCTACTATAGTGGTCATATGGCTAGATCGTGTGAGCACCAAGTCACTGACCACAGGTTATGTCAGGAAGGCTACTATAGTGGTCATATGGCTAGAACGTGTGAGCATCAAGTCACTGACCACAGGTTATATCAGGAAGGCTTACTATAGTGGTCATATGGCTAGAACCTATGAGCACCAAGTCACTGACCATAGGTTATATCAGGAAGGCTTACTATAGTGGTCATATAGCTAGATCGTGGGAGCACCAAGTCACTGACCACAGGTTATATCAGGAAGGCTACTATAGTGGTCATATAGCTAGATCGTGTGAGCACCAAGTCACTGACCACAGGTTATATCAGGAAGGCTACTATAGTGGTCATATGGCTAGATCGTGTGAGCACCAAGTCACTGACCACAGGTTATGTCAGGAAGGCTACTATAGTGGTCATATAGCTAGAACGTGTGAGCACCAAGTCACTGACCACAGGTTATGTCAGGAAGGCTACTATAGTGGTCATATAACTAGAATGTGTGGGCACCAAGTCAGTGACCACAGGTTATATCAGGAAGGCTACTACAGTGGTCATATAGCTAGATCGTGTGAGCACCAAGTCACTGACCACAGGTTATGTCAGGAAGGCTACTATAGTGGTCATATAGCTAGAACGTGTGAGCACCAAGTCACTGACCATAGGTTATATCAGGAAGGCTACTATAGTGGTCATATAGCTATATCGTGTGAGCACCAAGTCACTGACCACAGGTTATATCAGGAAGGCTACTATAGTGGTCATATGGCTAGATCGTGTGAGCACCAAGTCACTGACCACAGGTTATGTCAGGAAGGCTACTATAGTGGTCATATAGCTAGAACGTGTGAGCACCAAGTCACTGACCACAGGTTATATCAGGAAGGCTACTATAGTGGTCATATGGCTAGAACGTGTGAGCATCAAGTCACTGACCACAGGTTATATCAGGAAGGCTTACTATAGTGGTCATATGGCTAGAACGTGTGAGCACCAAGTCACTGACCACAGGTTATATCAGGAAGGCTACTTTAGTGGTCATATAGCTAGATCGTGTGAGCACCAAGTCACTGACCACAGGTTATATCAGGAAGGCTACTATAGTGGTCATATAGCTAGATCGTGTGAGCACCAAGTCACTGACCACAGGTTATGTCAGGAAGGCTACTATAGTGGTCATATAGCTATAACATGTGAGCACCAAGTCACTGACCACAGGTTATATCAGGAAGGCTACTATAGTGGTCATATGGCTAGAACGTGTGAGCATCAAGTCACTGACCACAGGTTATATCAGGAAGGCTTACTATAGTGGTCATATGACTAGAACGTGTGAGCACCAAGTCACTGACCATAGGTTATATCAGGAAGGCTACTATAGTGGTCATATGGCTAGAACGTGTGAGCACCAAGTCACTGACCATAGGTTATATCAGGAAGGCTACTATAGTGGTCATATGGCTAGAACGTGTGAGCACCAAGTCACTGACCACAGGTTATGTCAGGAAGGCTACTATAGTGGTCATATAGCTAGAACGTGTGAGCACCAAGTCACTGACCACAGGTTATATCAGGAAGGCTACTATAGTGGTCATATGGCTAGATCGTGTGAGCACCAAGTCACTGACCACAGGTTATATCAGGAAGGCTACTATAGTGGTCATATAGCTAGAACGTGTGAGCACCAAGTCACTGACCACAGGTTATGTCAGGAAGGCTACTATAGTGGTCATATAGCTAGAACGTGTGAGCACCAAGTCACTGACCACAGGTTATATCAGGAAGGCTACTATAGTGGTCATATAGCTAGATCGTGTGAGCACCAAGTCACTGACCACAGGTTATATCAGGAAGGCTACTATAGTGGTCATATAGCTAGATCGTGTGAGCACCAAGTCACTGACCACAGGTTATATCAGGAAGGCTACTATAGTGGTCATATAGCTAGATCGTGTGAGCACCAAGTCACTGACCACAGGTTATATCAGGAAGGCTACTATAGTGGTCATATAGCTAGATCGTGTGAGCACCAAGTCACTGACCACATGTTATGTCAGGAAGGCTACTATAGTGGTCATATAGCTAGAACGTGTGAGCACCAAGTCACTGACCACAGGTTATATCAGGAAGGCAACTATAGTGGTCATATGGCTAGAACGTGTGAGCATCAAGTCACTGACCACTGGTTATATCAGGAAGGCTTACTATAGTGGTCATATGGCTAGAACGTGTGAGCACCAAGTCACTGACCATAGGTTATATCAGGAAGGCTACTATAGTGGTCATATGGCTAGAACGTGTGAGCACCAAGTCACTGACCATAGGTTATATCAGGAAGGCTACTATAGTGGTCATATGGCTAGAACGTGTGAGCACCAAGTCACTGACCACAGGTTATATCAGGAAGGCTACTATAGTGGTCATATGGCTAGAACATGTGAGCACCAAGTCACTGACCACAGGTTATGTCAGGAAGGCTACTATAGTGGTCATATGGCTAGAACGTGTGAGCACCAAGTCACTGACCACAGGTTATGTCAGGAAGGCTTGTGGTACTGGTCATATAGCTAGATCGTGTGAGCACCAAGTCACTGACCACAGGTTATATCAGGAAGGCTACTATAGTGGTCATATGGCTAGAACGTGTGAGCACCAAGTCACTGACGACAGGTTATATCAGGAAGGCTACTGTAGTGGTCATATAGCTAGAACGTGTGAGCACCAAGTCACTGACCACAGGTTATATCAGGAAGGCTACTATAGTGGTCATATGGCTAGAACGTGTGAGCACCAAGTCACTGACCACAGGTTATATCAGGAAGGCTACTATAGTGGTCATATGGCTAAACGTGTGAGCACCAAGTCACTGACCACAGGTTATGTCAGGAAGGCTACTATAGTGGTCATATGGCTAGAACGTGTGAGCACCAAGTCACTGACCATAGGTTATATCAGGAAGGCTACTATAGTGGTCATATGGCTAGAACGTGTGAGCACCAAGTCACTGACCATAGGTTATATCAGGAAGGCTACTATAGTGGTCATATGGCTAGAACGTGTGAGCACCAAGTCACTGACCACAGGTTATGTCAGGAAGGCTACTATAGTGGTCATATAGCTAGAACGTGTGAGCACCAAGTCACTGACCACAGGTTATGTCAGGAAGGCTACTATAGTGGTCATATAGCTATAACATGTGAGCACCAAGTCACTGACCACAGGTTATATCAGGAAGGCTACTATAGTGGTCATATGGCTAGAACGTGTGAGCATCAAGTCACTGACCACAGGTTATATCAGGAAGGCTTACTATAGTGGTCATATGACTAGAACGTGTGAGCACCAAGTCACTGACCATAGGTTATATCAGGAAGGCTACTATAGTGGTCATATGGCTAGAACGTGTGAGCACCAAGTCACTGACCATAGGTTATATCAGGAAGGCTACTATAGTGGTCATATGGCTAGAACGTGTGAGCACCAAGTCACTGACCACAGGTTATGTCAGGAAGGCTACTATAGTGGTCATATAGCTAGAACGTGTGAGCACCAAGTCACTGACCACAGGTTATATCAGGAAGGCTACTATAGTGGTCATATGGCTAGATCGTGTGAGCACCAAGTCACTGACCACAGGTTATATCAGGAAGGCTACTATAGTGGTCATATAGCTAGAACGTGTGAGCACCAAGTCACTGACCACAGGTTATGTCAGGAAGGCTACTATAGTGGTCATATAGCTAGAACGTGTGAGCACCAAGTCACTGACCACAGGTTATATCAGGAAGGCTACTATAGTGGTCATATAGCTGGATCGTGTGAGCACCAAGTCACTGACCACAGGTTATATCAGGAAGGCTACTATAGTGGTCATATAGCTAGATCGTGTGAGCACCAAGTCACTGACCACAGGTTATATCAGGAAGGCTACTATAGTGGTCATATAGCTAGATCGTGTGAGCACCAAGTCACTGACCACAGGTTATATCAGGAAGGCTACTATAGTGGTCATATAGCTAGATCGTGTGAGCACCAAGTCACTGACCACAGGTTATATCAGGAAGGCTACTATAGTGGTCATATAGCTAGATCGTGTGAGCACCAAGTCACTGACCACATGTTATGTCAGGAAGGCTACTATAGTGGTCATATAGCTAGAACGTGTGAGCACCAAGTCACTGACCACAGGTTATATCAGGAAGGCTACTATAGTGGTCATATGGCTAGAACGTGTGAGCATCAAGTCACTGACCACTGGTTATATCAGGAAGGCTTACTATAGTGGTCATATGGCTAGAACGTGTGAGCACCAAGTCACTGACCATAGGTTATATCAGGAAGGCTACTATAGTGGTCATATGGCTAGAACGTGTGAGCACCAAGTCACTGACCATAGGTTATATCAGGAAGGCTACTATAGTGGTCATATGGCTAGAACGTGTGAGCACCAAGTCACTGACCACAGGTTATATCAGGAAGGCTACTATAGTGGTCATATGGCTAGAACATGTGAGCACCAAGTCACTGACCACAGGTTATGTCAGGAAGGCTACTATAGTGGTCATATGGCTAGAACGTGTGAGCACCAAGTCACTGACCACAGGTTATGTCAGGAAGGCTTGTGGTACTGGTCATATAGCTAGATCGTGTGAGCACCAAGTCACTGACCACAGGTTATATCAGGAAGGCTACTATAGTGGTCATATGGCTAGAACGTGTGAGCACCAAGTCACTGACGACAGGTTATATCAGGAAGGCTACTGTAGTGGTCATATAGCTAGAACGTGTGAGCACCAAGTCACTGACCACAGGTTATATCAGGAAGGCTACTATAGTGGTCATATGGCTAGAACGTGTGAGCACCAAGTCACTGACCACAGGTTATATCAGGAAGGCTACTATAGTGGTCATATGGCTAAACGTGTGAGCACCAAGTCACTGACCACAGGTTATGTCAGGAAGGCTACTATAGTGGTCATATGGCTAGAACGTGTGAGCACCAAGTCACTGACCATAGGTTATATCAGGAAGGCTACTATAGTGGTCATATAGCTAGATCGTGTGAGCACCAAGTCACTGACCACAGGTTATATCAGGAAGGCTACTATAGTGGTCATATAGCTAGATCGTGTGAGCACCAAGTCACTGACCACAGGTTATATCAGGAAGGCTACTATAGTGGTCATATGGCTAGATCGTGTGAGCACCAAGTCACTGACCACAGGTTATGTCAGGAAGGCTACTATAGTGGTCATATAGCTAGAACGTGTGAGCACCAAGTCACTGACCACAGGTTATGTCAGGAAGGCTACTATAGTGGTCATATAGCTAGAAGGTGTGAGCACCAAGTCACTGACCACAGGTTATATCAGGAAGGCTACTATAGTGGTCATATAGCTAGAACGTGTGAGCACCAAGTCACTGACCACAGGTCACATCAGGAAGGCTACTATAGTGGTCATATAGCTAGATCGTGTGAGCACCAAGTCACTGACCACAGGGTATATCAGGAAGGCTACTATAGTGGTCATATGGCTAGATCGTGTGAGCACCAAGTCACTGACCACAGGTTATATCAGGAAGGCTACTATAGTGGTCATATAGCTAGAACGTGTGAGCACCAATTCACTGACCACAGGTTATATCAGGAAGGCTACTATAGTGGTCATATGGCTAGAACGTGTGAGCATCAAGTCACTGACCACAGGTTATATCAGGAAGGCTTACTATAATGGTCATATGGCTAGAACGTGTGAGCACCAAGTCACTGACCATAGGTTATATCAGGAAGGCTTACTATAGTGGTCATATAGCTAGATCGTGTGAGCACCAAGTTTCTGACCACAGGTTATATCAGGAAGGCTACTATAGTGGTCATATAGCTAGATCGTGTGAGCACCAAGTCACTGACCACAGGTTATATCAGGAAGGCTACTATAGTGGTCATATAGCTAGATCGTGTGAGCACCAAGTCACTGACCACAGGTTATATCAGTAAGGCTACAATAGTGGTCATATAGCTAGAACGTGTGAGCACCAAGTCACTGACCACAGGTTACATCAGGAAGGCTACTATAGTGGTCATATAGCTAGATCGTGTGAGCACCAAGTCACTGACCACAGGTTATATTAGGAAGGCTACTATAGTGGTCATATGGCTAGATCGTGTGAGCACCAAGTCACTGACCACAGGTTATATCAGGAAGGCTACTATAGTGGTCATATAGCTAGAACGTGTGAGCACCAAGTCACTGACCACAGGTTATAACAGGAAGGCTACTATAGTGGTCATATGGCTAGAACGTGTGAGCATCAAGTCACTGACCACAGGTTATATCAGGAAGGCTTACTATAGTGGTCATATGGCTAGAACGTGTGAGCACCAAGTCACTGACCATAGGTTATATCAGGAAGGCTTACTATAGTGGTCATATAGCTAGATCGTGTGAGCACCAAGTCACTGACCACAGGTTATATCAGGAAGGCTACTATAGTGGTCATATAGCTAGATCGTGTGAGCACCAAGTCCCTGACCACAGGTTATATCAGGAAGGCTACTATAGTGGTCATATGGCTAGATCGTGTGAGCACCAAGTCACTGACCACAGGTTATGTCAGGAAGGCTACTATAGTGGTCATATAGCTAGAACGTGTGAGCACCAAGTCACTGACCACAGGTTATGTCAGGAAGGCTACTATAGTGGTCATATAGCTAGAACGTGTGAGCACCAAGTCAGTGACCACAGGTTATATCAGAAAGGCTACTACAGTGGTCATATAGCTAGATCGTGTGAGCACCAAGTCACTGACCACAGGTTATGTCAGGAAGGCTACTATAGTGGTCATATAGCTAGAACGTGTGAGCACCAAGTCACTGACCACAGGTTATATCAGGAAAGCTACTATAGTGGTCATATAGCTAGATCGTGTGAGCACCAAGTCACTGACCACAGGTTATATCAGGAAGGCTACTATAGTGGTCATATGGCTAGATCGTGTGAGCACCAAGTCACTGACCACAGGTTATATCAGGAAGGCTACTATAGTGGTCATATAGCTAGAACGTGTGAGCACCAAGTCACTGACCACAGGTTATATCAGGAAGGCTACTATAGTGGTCATATGGCTAGAACGTGTGAGCATCAAGTCACTGACCACAGGTTATATCAGGAAGGCTTACTATAGTGGTCATATGGCTAGAACGTGTGAGCACCAAGTCACTGACCATAGGTTATATCAGGAAGGCTTACTATAGTGGTCATATAGCTAGATCGTGTGAGCACCAAGTCACTGACCACAGGTTATATCAGGAAGGCTACTATAGTGGTCATATAGCTAGATCGTGTGAGCACCAAGTCACTGACCACAGGTTATATCAGGAAGGCTACTATAGTGGTCATATGGCTAGATCGTGTGAGCACCAAGTCACTGACCACAGGTTATGTCAGGAAGGCTACTATAGTGGTCATATAGCTAGAACGTGTGAGCACCAAGTCACTGACCACAGGTTATGTCAGGAAGGCTACTATAGCGGTCATATAGCTAGAACGTGTGAGCACCAAGTCACTGACCACAGGTTATATCAGGAAGGCTACTATAGTGGTCATATAGCTAGAACGTGTGAGCACCAAGTCACTGACCACAGGTTATATCAGGAAGGCTACTATAGTGGTCATATAGCTAGATCGTGTGAGCACCAAGTCACTGACCACAGGTTATATCAGGAAGGCTACTATAGTGGTCATATGGCTAGATCGTGTGAGCACCAAGTCACTGACCACAGGTTATGTCAGGAAGGCTACTATAGTGGTCATATAGCTAGAACGTGTGAGCACCAAGTCACTGGCCACAGGTTATATCAGAAAGGCTACTTTAGTGGTCATATGGCTAGAACGTGTGAGCATCAAGTCACTGACCACAGGTTATATCAGGAAGGCTTACTGTAGTGGTCATATGGCTAGAACGTGTGAGCACCAAGTCACTGACCATTGGTTATATCAGGAAGGCTTACTATAGTGGTCATATAGCTAGATCGTGTGAGCACCAAGTCACTGACCACAGGTTATATCAGGAAGGCTACTATAGTGGTCATAAAGCTAGATCGTGTGAGCACCAAGTCACTGACCACAGGTTATATCAGGAAGGCTACTATAGTGGTCATATGGCTAGATCGTGTCAGCACCAAGTCACTGACCACAGGTTATGTCAGGAAGGCTACTATAGTGGTCATATAGCTAGATCGTGTGAGCACCAAGTCACTGACCACAGGTTATATCAGAAAGGCTACTATAGTGGTCATATGGCTAGATCGTGTGAGCACCAAGTCACTGACCACAGGTTATATCAGGAAGGCTACTATAGTGGTCATATAGCTAGATCGTGTGAGCACCAAGTCACTGACCACAGGTTATGTCAGGAAGGCTACTATAGTGGTCATATAGCTAGAACGTGTGAGCACCAAGTCACTGACCACAGGTTATATCAGGAAGGCTACTATAGTGGTCATATGGCTAGAACGTGTGAGCATCAAGTCACTGACCACAGGTTATATCAGGAAGGCTACTATAGTGGTCATATGGCTAGAACGTGTGAGCACCAAGTCACTGACCACAGGTTATATCAGGAAGGCTACTTTAGTGGTCATATAGCTAGATCGTGTGAGCACCAAGTCACTGAGCACAGGTTATATCAGGAAGGCTACTATAGTGGTCATATGGCTAGATCGTGTGAGCACCAAGTCACTGACCACAGGTTATGTCAGGAAGGCTACTATAGTGGTCATATAGCTAGATCGTGTGAGCACCAAGTCACTGACCACAGGTTATATCAGGAAGGCTACTATAGTGGTCATATAGCTAGATCGTGTGAGCACCAAGTCACTGACCACAGGTTATATCAGGAAGGCTACTATAGTGGTCATATAGCTAGATCGTGTGAGCACCAAGTCACTGACCACAGGTTATATCAGGAAGGCTACTATAGTGGTCATATAGCTAGATCGTGTGAGCACCAAGTCACTGACCACAGGTTATATCAGGAAGGCTACTATAGTGATCATATAGCTAGATCGTGTGAGCACCAAGTCACTGACCACAGGTTATGTCAGGAAGGCTACTATAGTGGTCATATAGCTAGAACGTGTGAGCACCAAGTCACTGACCACAGGTTATATCAGGAAGGCTACTATAGTGGTCATATGGCTAGAACGTGTGAGCATCAAGTCCCTGACCACTGGTTATATCAGGAAGGCTTACTATAGTGGTCATATGGCTAGAACGTGTGCGCACCAAGTCACTGACCATAGGTTATATCAGGAAGGCTACTATAGTGGTCATATGGCTAGAACGTGTGAGCACCAAGTCAATGACCATAGGTTATATCAGGAAGGCTACTATAGTGGTCATATGGCTAGAACGTGTGAGCACCAAGTCACTGACCACAGGTTATATCAGGAAGGCTACTATAGTGGTCATATGGCTAGAACATGTGAGCACCAAGTCACTGACCACAGGTTATGTCAGGAAGGCTACTATAGTGGTCATATGGCTAGAACGTGTGAGCACCAAGTCACTGACCACAGGTTATGTCAGGAAGGCTTGTGGTACTGGTCATATAGCTAGATCGTGTGAGCACCAAGTCACTGACCATAGGTTATATCAGGAAGGCTACTATAGTGGTCATATGGCTAGAACGTGTGAGCACCAAGTCACTGACCATAGGTTATATCAGGAAGGCTACTATAGTGGTCATATGGCTAGAACGTGTGAGCACCAAGTCACTGACCACAGGTTATGTCAGGAAGGCTACTATAGTGGTCATATAGCTAGAACGTGTGAGCACCAAGTCACTGACCACAGGTTATATCAGGAAGGCTACTATAGTGGTCATATGGCTAGATCGTGTGAGCACCAAGTCACTGACCACAGGTTATGTCAGGAAGGCTTACTATAGTGGTCATATGGCTAGAACGTGTGAGCACCAAGTCACTGACCATAGGTTATATCAGGACGGCTTACTATAGTGGTCATATAGCTAGATCGTGTGAGCACCAAGTCACTGACCACAGGTTATATCAGGAAGGCTACTATAGTGGTCATATAGCTAGATCGTGTGAGCACCAAGTCACTGACCACAGGTTATATCAGGAAGGCTACTATAGTGGTCATATGGCTAGATCGTGTGAGCACCAAGTCACTGACCACAGGTTATGTCAGGAAGGCTACTATAGTGGTCATATAGCTAGAACGTGTGAGCACCAAGTCACTGACCACAGGTTATGTCAGGAAGGCTACTATAGTGGTCATATAGCTAGAATGTGTGAGCACCAAGTCACTGACCACAGGTTATGTCAGGAAGGCTACTATAGTGGTCATATAGCTAGAATGTGTGAGCACCAAGTCACTGACCACAGGTTATATCAGGAACGCTACTATAGTGGTCATATAGCTAGAACGTGTGAGCACCAAGTCACTGACCACAGGTTATATCAGGAAGGCTACTATAGTGGTCATATAGCTAGATCGTGTGAGCACCAAGTCACTGACCACAGGTTATATCAGGAAGGCTACTATAGTGGTCATATGGCTAGATCGTGTGAGCACCAAGTCACTGACCACAGGTTATATCAGGAAGGCTACTATAGTGGTCATATAGCTAGAACGTGTGAGCACCAAGTCACTGGCCACAGGTTATATCAGAAAGGCTACTTTAGTGGTCATATGGCTAGAACGTGTGAGCATCAAGTCACTGACCACAGGTTATATCAGGAAGGCTTACTGTAGTGGTCATATGGCTAGAACGTGTGAGCACCAAGTCACTGACCATTGGTTATATCAGGAAGGCTTACTATAGTGGTCATATAGCTAGATCGTGTGAGCACCAAGTCACTGACCACAGGTTATATCAGGAAGGCTACTATAGTGGTCATATAGCTAGATCGTGTGAGCACCAAGTCACTGACCACAGGTTATATCAGGAAGGCTACTATAGTGGTCATATGGCTAGATCGTGTCAGCACCAAGTCACTGACCACAGGTTATGTCAGGAAGGCTACTATAGTGGTCATATAGCTAGATCGTGTGAGCACCAAGTCACTGACCACAGGTTATATCAGGAAGGCTACTATAGTGGTCATATGGCTAGATCGTGTGAGCACCAAGTCACTGACCACAGGTTATATCAGGAAGGCTACTATAGTGGTCATATAGCTAGATCGTGTGAGCACCAAGTCACTGACCACAGGTTATGTCAGGAAGGCTACTATAGTGGTCATATAGCTAGAACGTGTGAGCACCAAGTCACTGACCACAGGTTATATCAGGAAGGCTACTATAGTGGTCATATGGCTAGAACGTGTGAGCATCAAGTCACTGACCACAGGTTATATCAGGAAGGCTACTATAGTGGTCATATGGCTAGAACGTGTGAGCACCAAGTCACTGACCACAGGTTATATCAGGAAGGCTACTTTAGTGGTCATATAGCTAGATCGTGTGAGCACCAAGTCACTGAGCACAGGTTATATCAGGAAGGCTACTATAGTGGTCATATGGCTAGATCGTGTGAGCACCAAGTCACTGACCACAGGTTATGTCAGGAAGGCTACTATAGTGGTCATATAGCTAGATCGTGTGAGCACCAAGTCACTGACCACAGGTTATATCAGGAAGGCTACTATAGTGGTCATATAGCTAGATCGTGTGAGCACCAAGTCACTGACCACAGGTTATATCAGGAAGGCTACTATAGTGGTCATATAGCTAGATCGTGTGAGCATCAAGTCCCTGACCACTGGTTATATCAGGAAGGCTTACTATAGTGGTCATATGGCTAGAACGTGTGCGCACCAAGTCACTGACCATAGGTTATATCAGGAAGGCTACTATAGTGGTCATATGGCTAGAACGTGTGAGCACCAAGTCAATGACCATAGGTTATATCAGGAAGGCTACTATAGTGGTCATATGGCTAGAACGTGTGAGCACCAAGTCACTGACCACAGGTTATATCAGGAAGGCTACTATAGTGGTCATATGGCTAGAACATGTGAGCACCAAGTCACTGACCACAGGTTATGTCAGGAAGGCTACTATAGTGGTCATATGGCTAGAACGTGTGAGCACCAAGTCACTGACCACAGGTTATGTCAGGAAGGCTTGTGGTACTGGTCATATAGCTAGATCGTGTGAGCACCAAGTCACTGACCATAGGTTATATCAGGAAGGCTACTATAGTGGTCATATGGCTAGAACGTGTGAGCACCAAGTCACTGACCATAGGTTATATCAGGAAGGCTTACTATAGTGGTCATATGGCTAGATCGTGTGAGCACCAAGTCACTGACGACAGGTTATATCAGGAAGGCTACTATAGTGGTCATATAGCTAGATCGTGTGAGCACCAAGTCACTGACCACAGGTTATATCAGGAAGGCTACTATAGTGGTCATATGGCTAGATCGTGTGAGCACCAAGTCACTGACCACAGGTTATGTCAGGAAGGCTACTATAGTGGTCATATAGCTAGAACGTGTGAGCACCAAGTCACTGGCCACAGGTTATATCAGAAAGGCTACTTTAGTGGTCATATGGCTAGAACGTGTGAGCATCAAGTCACTGACCACAGGTTATATCAGGAAGGCTTACTGTAGTGGTCATATGGCTAGAACGTGTGAGCACCAAGTCACTGACCATTGGTTATATCAGGAAGGCTTACTATAGTGGTCATATAGCTAGATCGTGTGAGCACCAAGTCACTGACCACAGGTTATATCAGGAAGGCTACTATAGTGGTCATAAAGCTAGATCGTGTGAGCACCAAGTCACTGACCACAGGTTATATCAGGAAGGCTACTATAGTGGTCATATGGCTAGATCGTGTCAGCACCAAGTCACTGACCACAGGTTATGTCAGGAAGGCTACTATAGTGGTCATATAGCTAGATCGTGTGAGCACCAAGTCACTGACCACAGGTTATATCAGAAAGGCTACTATAGTGGTCATATGGCTAGATCGTGTGAGCACCAAGTCACTGACCACAGGTTATATCAGGAAGGCTACTATAGTGGTCATATAGCTAGATCGTGTGAGCACCAAGTCACTGACCACAGGTTATGTCAGGAAGGCTACTATAGTGGTCATATAGCTAGAACGTGTGAGCACCAAGTCACTGACCACAGGTTATATCAGGAAGGCTACTATAGTGGTCATATGGCTAGAACGTGTGAGCATCAAGTCACTGACCACAGGTTATATCAGGAAGGCTACTATAGTGGTCATATGGCTAGAACGTGTGAGCACCAAGTCACTGACCACAGGTTATATCAGGAAGGCTACTTTAGTGGTCATATAGCTAGATCGTGTGAGCACCAAGTCACTGAGCACAGGTTATATCAGGAAGGCTACTATAGTGGTCATATGGCTAGATCGTGTGAGCACCAAGTCACTGACCACAGGTTATGTCAGGAAGGCTACTATAGTGGTCATATAGCTAGATCGTGTGAGCACCAAGTCACTGACCACAGGTTATATCAGGAAGGCTACTATAGTGGTCATATAGCTAGATCGTGTGAGCACCAAGTCACTGACCACAGGTTATATCAGGAAGGCTACTATAGTGGTCATATAGCTAGATCGTGTGAGCACCAAGTCACTGACCACAGGTTATATCAGGAAGGCTACTATAGTGGTCATATAGCTAGATCGTGTGAGCACCAAGTCACTGACCACAGGTTATATCAGGAAGGCTACTATAGTGATCATATAGCTAGATCGTGTGAGCACCAAGTCACTGACCACAGGTTATGTCAGGAAGGCTACTATAGTGGTCATATAGCTAGAACGTGTGAGCACCAAGTCACTGACCACAGGTTATATCAGGAAGGCTACTATAGTGGTCATATGGCTAGAACGTGTGAGCATCAAGTCCCTGACCACTGGTTATATCAGGAAGGCTTACTATAGTGGTCATATGGCTAGAACGTGTGCGCACCAAGTCACTGACCATAGGTTATATCAGGAAGGCTACTATAGTGGTCATATGGCTAGAACGTGTGAGCACCAAGTCAATGACCATAGGTTATATCAGGAAGGCTACTATAGTGGTCATATGGCTAGAACGTGTGAGCACCAAGTCACTGACCACAGGTTATATCAGGAAGGCTACTATAGTGGTCATATGGCTAGAACATGTGAGCACCAAGTCACTGACCACAGGTTATGTCAGGAAGGCTACTATAGTGGTCATATGGCTAGAACGTGTGAGCACCAAGTCACTGACCACAGGTTATGTCAGGAAGGCTTGTGGTACTGGTCATATAGCTAGATCGTGTGAGCACCAAGTCACTGACCATAGGTTATATCAGGAAGGCTACTATAGTGGTCATATGGCTAGAACGTGTGAGCACCAAGTCACTGACCATAGGTTATATCAGGAAGGCTACTATAGTGGTCATATGGCTAGAACGTGTGAGCACCAAGTCACTGACCACAGGTTATGTCAGGAAGGCTACTATAGTGGTCATATAGCTAGAACGTGTGAGCACCAAGTCACTGACCACAGGTTATATCAGGAAGGCTACTATAGTGGTCATATGGCTAGATCGTGTGAGCACCAAGTCACTGACCACAGGTTATGTCAGGAAGGCTTACTATAGTGGTCATATGGCTAGAACGTGTGAGCACCAAGTCACTGACCATAGGTTATATCAGGACGGCTTACTATAGTGGTCATATAGCTAGATCGTGTGAGCACCAAGTCACTGACCACAGGTTATATCAGGAAGGCTACTATAGTGGTCATATAGCTAGATCGTGTGAGCACCAAGTCACTGACCACAGGTTATATCAGGAAGGCTACTATAGTGGTCATATGGCTAGATCGTGTGAGCACCAAGTCACTGACCACAGGTTATGTCAGGAAGGCTACTATAGTGGTCATATAGCTAGAACGTGTGAGCACCAAGTCACTGACCACAGGTTATGTCAGGAAGGCTACTATAGTGGTCATATAGCTAGAATGTGTGAGCACCAAGTCACTGACCACAGGTTATGTCAGGAAGGCTACTATAGTGGTCATATAGCTAGAATGTGTGAGCACCAAGTCACTGACCACAGGTTATATCAGGAACGCTACTATAGTGGTCATATAGCTAGAACGTGTGAGCACCAAGTCACTGACCACAGGTTATATCAGGAAGGCTACTATAGTGGTCATATAGCTAGATCGTGTGAGCACCAAGTCACTGACCACAGGTTATATCAGGAAGGCTACTATAGTGGTCATATGGCTAGATCGTGTGAGCACCAAGTCACTGACCACAGGTTATATCAGGAAGGCTACTATAGTGGTCATATAGCTAGAACGTGTGAGCACCAAGTCACTGGCCACAGGTTATATCAGAAAGGCTACTTTAGTGGTCATATGGCTAGAACGTGTGAGCATCAAGTCACTGACCACAGGTTATATCAGGAAGGCTTACTGTAGTGGTCATATGGCTAGAACGTGTGAGCACCAAGTCACTGACCATTGGTTATATCAGGAAGGCTTACTATAGTGGTCATATAGCTAGATCGTGTGAGCACCAAGTCACTGACCACAGGTTATATCAGGAAGGCTACTATAGTGGTCATATAGCTAGATCGTGTGAGCACCAAGTCACTGACCACAGGTTATATCAGGAAGGCTACTATAGTGGTCATATGGCTAGATCGTGTCAGCACCAAGTCACTGACCACAGGTTATGTCAGGAAGGCTACTATAGTGGTCATATAGCTAGATCGTGTGAGCACCAAGTCACTGACCACAGGTTATATCAGGAAGGCTACTATAGTGGTCATATGGCTAGATCGTGTGAGCACCAAGTCACTGACCACAGGTTATATCAGGAAGGCTACTATAGTGGTCATATAGCTAGATCGTGTGAGCACCAAGTCACTGACCACAGGTTATGTCAGGAAGGCTACTATAGTGGTCATATAGCTAGAACGTGTGAGCACCAAGTCACTGACCACAGGTTATATCAGGAAGGCTACTATAGTGGTCATATGGCTAGAACGTGTGAGCATCAAGTCACTGACCACAGGTTATATCAGGAAGGCTACTATAGTGGTCATATGGCTAGAACGTGTGAGCACCAAGTCACTGACCACAGGTTATATCAGGAAGGCTACTTTAGTGGTCATATAGCTAGATCGTGTGAGCACCAAGTCACTGAGCACAGGTTATATCAGGAAGGCTACTATAGTGGTCATATGGCTAGATCGTGTGAGCACCAAGTCACTGACCACAGGTTATGTCAGGAAGGCTACTATAGTGGTCATATAGCTAGATCGTGTGAGCACCAAGTCACTGACCACAGGTTATATCAGGAAGGCTACTATAGTGGTCATATAGCTAGATCGTGTGAGCACCAAGTCACTGACCACAGGTTATATCAGGAAGGCTACTATAGTGGTCATATAGCTAGATCGTGTGAGCATCAAGTCCCTGACCACTGGTTATATCAGGAAGGCTTACTATAGTGGTCATATGGCTAGAACGTGTGCGCACCAAGTCACTGACCATAGGTTATATCAGGAAGGCTACTATAGTGGTCATATGGCTAGAACGTGTGAGCACCAAGTCAATGACCATAGGTTATATCAGGAAGGCTACTATAGTGGTCATATGGCTAGAACGTGTGAGCACCAAGTCACTGACCACAGGTTATATCAGGAAGGCTACTATAGTGGTCATATGGCTAGAACATGTGAGCACCAAGTCACTGACCACAGGTTATGTCAGGAAGGCTACTATAGTGGTCATATGGCTAGAACGTGTGAGCACCAAGTCACTGACCACAGGTTATGTCAGGAAGGCTTGTGGTACTGGTCATATAGCTAGATCGTGTGAGCACCAAGTCACTGACCATAGGTTATATCAGGAAGGCTACTATAGTGGTCATATGGCTAGAACGTGTGAGCACCAAGTCACTGACCATAGGTTATATCAGGAAGGCTTACTATAGTGGTCATATGGCTAGATCGTGTGAGCACCAAGTCACTGACGACAGGTTATATCAGGAAGGCTACTATAGTGGTCATATAGCTAGATCGTGTGAGCACCAAGTCACTGACCACAGGTTATATCAGGAAGGCTACTATAGTGGTCATATGGCTAGATCGTGTGAGCACCAAGTCACTGACCACAGGTTATGTCAGGAAGGCTACTATAGTGGTCATATAGCTAGAACGTGTGAGCACCAAGTCACTGACCACAGGTTATGTCAGGAAGGCTACTATAGTGGTCATATAGCTAGAATGTGTGAGCACCAAGTCACTGACCACAGGTTATATCAGGAACGCTACTATAGTGGTCATATAGCTAGAACGTGTGAGCACCAAGTCACTGACCACAGGTTATATCAGGAAGGCTACTATAGTGGTCATATAGCTAGATCGTGTGAGCACCAAGTCACTGACCACAGGTTATATCAGGAAGGCTACTATAGTGGTCATATGGCTAGATCGTGTGAGCACCAAGTCACTGACCACAGGTTATATCAGGAAGGCTACTATAGTTTTCATATAGCTAGAACGTGTGAGCACCAAGTCACTGACCACAGGTTATATCAGGAAGGCTACTATAGTGGTCATATGGCTAGAACGTGTGAGCATCAAGTCACTGACCACAGGTTATATCAGGAAGGCTTACTATAGTGGTCATATGGCTAGAACGTGTGAGCACCAAGTCACTGACCATAGGTTATATCAGGAAGGCTTACTATAGTGGTCATATAGCTAGATCGTGTGAGCACCAAGTCACTGACCACAGGTTATATCAGGAAGGCTACTATAGTGGTCATATAGCTAGATCGTGTGAGCACCAAGTCACTGACCACAGGTTATGTCAGGAAGGCTACTATAGTGGTCATATAGCTAGAACGTGTGAGCACCAAGTCACTGACCACAGGTTATATCAGGAAGGCTACTATAGTGGTCATATGGCTAGAACGTGTGAGCATCAAGTCACTGACCACAGGTTATATCAGGAAGGCTTACTATAGTGGTCATATGACTAGAACGTGTGAGCACCAAGTCACTGACCATAGGTTATATCAGGAAGGCTACTATAGTGGTCATATGGCTAGAACGTGTGAGCACCAAGTCACTGACCATAGGTTATATCAGGAAGGCTACTATAGTGGTCATATGGCTAGAACGTGTGAGCACCAAGTCACTGACCACAGGTTATGTCAGGAAGGTTACTATAGTGGTCATATAGCTAGAACGTGTGAGCACCAAGTCACTGACCACAGGTTATATCAGGAAGGCTATTATAGTGGTCATATGGCTAGATCGTGTGAGCACCAAGTCTCTGACCACAGGTTATGTCAGGAAGGCTACTATAGTGGTCATATAGCTAGAACGTGTGAGCACCAAATCACTGACCACAGGTTATGTCAGGAAGGCTACTATAGTGGTCATATAGCTAGAACGTGTGAGCACCAAGTCACTGACCACAGGTTATATCAGGAAGGCTACTATAGTGGTCATATAGCTAGATCGTGTGAGCACCAAGTCACTGACCACAGGTTATATCAGGAAGGCTACTATAGTGGTCATATAGCTAGATCGTGTGAGCACCAAGTCACTGACCACAGGTTATATCAGGAAGGCTACTATAGTGGTCATATAGCTAGATCGTGTGAGCACCAAGTCACTGACCACAGGTTATGTCAGGAAGGCTACTATAGTGGTCATATAGCTAGAACGTGTGAGCACCAAGTCACTGACCACAGGTTATATCAGGAAGGCTACTATAGTGGTCATATGGCTAGAACGTGTGAGCATCAAGTCCCTGACCACTGGTTATATCAGGAAGGCTTACTATAGTGGTCATATGGCTAGAACGTGTGCGCACCAAGTCACTGACCATAGGTTATATCAGGAAGGCTACTATAGTGGTCATATGGCTAGAACGTGTGAGCACCAAGTCACTGACCATAGGTTATATCAGGAAGGCTACTATAGTGGTCATATGGCTAGAACGTGTGAGCACCAAGTCACTGACCACAGGTTATATCAGGAAGGCTACTATAGTGGTCATATGGCTAGAACATGTGAGCACCAAGTCACTGACCACAGGTTATGTCAGGAAGGCTACTATAGTGGTCATATGGCTAGAACGTGTGAGCACCAAGTCACTGACCACAGGTTATGTCAGGAAGGCTTGTGGTACTGGTCATATAGCTAGATCGTGTGAGCACCAAGTCACTGACCATAGGTTATATCAGGAAGGCTACTATAGTGGTCATATGGCTAGAACGTGTGAGCACCAAGTCACTGACCATAGGTTATATCAGGAAGGCTACTATAGTGGTCATATGGCTAGAACGTGTGAGCACCAAGTCACTGACCACAGGTTATGTCAGGAAGGCTACTATAGTGGTCATATAGCTAGAACGTGTGAGCACCAAGTCACTGACCACAGGTTATATCAGGAAGGCTACTATAGTGGTCATATGGCTAGATCGTGTGAGCACCAAGTCACTGACCACAGGTTATGTCAGGAAGGCTTACTATAGTGGTCATATGGCTAGAACGTGTGAGCACCAAGTCACTGACCATAGGTTATATCAGGAAGGCTTACTATAGTGGTCATATAGCTAGATCGTGTGAGCACCAAGTCACTGACCACAGGTTATATCAGGAAGGCTACTATAGTGGTCATATAGCTAGATCGTGTGAGCACCAAGTCACTGACCACAGGTTATATCAGGAAGGCTACTATAGTGGTCATATGGCTAGATCGTGTGAGCACCAAGTCACTGACCACAGGTTATGTCAGGAAGGCTACTATAGTGGTCATATAGCTAGAACGTGTGAGCACCAAGTCACTGACCACAGGTTATGTCAGGAAGGCTACTATAGTGGTCATATAGCTAGAACGTGTGAGCACCAAGTCACTGACCACAGGTTATATCAGGAAGGCTACTATAGTGGTCATATAGCTAGAACGTGTGAGCACCAAGTCACTGACCACAGGTTATATCAGGAAGGCTACTATAGTGGTCATATAGCTAGATCGTGTGAGCACCAAGTCACTGACCACAGGTTATATCAGGAAGGCTACTATAGTGGTCATATGGCTAGATCGTGTGAGCACCAAGTCACTGACCACAGGTTATATCAGGAAGGCTACTATAGTGGTCATATAGCTAGAACGTGTGAGCACCAAGTCACTGACCACAGGTTATATCAGGAAGGCTACTATAGTGGTCATATGGCTAGAACGTGTGAGCATCAAGTCACTGACCACAGGTTATATCAGGAAGGCTTACTATAGTGGTCATATGGCTAGAACGTGTGAGCACCAAGTCACTGACCATAGGTTATATCAGGAAGGCTTACTATAGTGGTCATATAGCTAGATCGTGTGAGCACCAAGTCACTGACCACAGGTTATATCAGGAAGGCTACTATAGTGGTCATATAGCTAGATCGTGTGAGCACCAAGTCACTGACCACAGGTTATATCAGGAAGGCTACTATAGTGGTCATATGGCTAGATCGTGTGAGCACCAAGTCACTGACCACAGGTTATGTCAGGAAGGCTACTATAGTGGTCATATAGCTAGAACGTGTGAGCACCAAGTCACTGACCACAGGTTATGTCAGGAAGGCTACTATAGTGGTCATATAGCTAGAACGTGTGAGCACCAAGTCACTGACCACAGGTTATATCAGGAAGGCTACTATAGTGGTCATATAGCTAGATCGTGTGAGCACCAAGTCACTAACCACAGGTTATATCAGGAAGGCTACTATAGTGGTCATATAGCTAGATCGTGTGAGCACCAAGTCACTGACCACAGGTTATATCAGGAAGGCTACTAAAGTGGTCATATAGCTAGATCGTGTGAGCACCAAGTCACTGACCACAGGTTATATCAGGAAGGCTACTATAGTGGTCATATAGCTAGATCGTGTGAGCACCAAGTCACTGACCACAGGTTATATCAGGAAGGCTACTATAGTGGTCATATAGCTAGATCGTGTGAGCACCAAGTCACTGACCACAGGCTATATCAGGAAGGCTACTATAGTGGTCATATAGCTAGAACGTGTGAGCACCAAGTCACTGACCACAGGTTATGTCAGGAAGGCTACTATAGTGGTCATATAGCTAGAACGTGTGAGCACCAAGTCACTGACCACAGGTTATATCAGGAAGGCTACTATAGTGGTCATATGGCTAGAACGTGTGAGCATCAAGTCACTGACCACAGGTTATATCAGGAAGGCTTACTATAGTGGTCATATGACTAGAACGTGTGAGCACCAAGTCACTGACCATAGGTTGTATCAGGAAGGCTACTATAGTGGTCTTATGGCTAGAACGTGTGAGCACCAAGTCACTGACCATAGGTTATATCAGGAAGGCTACTATAGTGGTCATATGGCTAGAACGTGTGAGCACCAAGTCACTGACCACAGGTTATATCAGGAAGGCTACTATAGTGGTCATCTGGCTAGATCGTGTGAGCACCAAGTCACTGACCACAGGTTATGTCAGGAAGGCTACTATAGTGGTCATATAGCTAGAACGTGTGAGCACCAAGTCACTGACCACAGGTTATGTCAGGAAGGCTACTATAGTGGTCATATAGCTAGAACGTGTGAGCACCAAGTCACTGACCACAGGTTATATCAGGAAGGCTACTATAGTGGTCATATGGCTAGAACGTGTGAGCATCAAGTCACTGACCACAGGTTATATCAGGAAGGCTTACTATAGTGGTCATATGACTAGAACGTGTGAGCACCAAGTCACTGACCATAGGTTGTATCAGGAAGGCTACTATAGTGGTCTTATGGCTAGAACGTGTGAGCACCAAGTCACTGACCATAGGTTATATCAGGAAGGCTACTATAGTGGTCATATGGCTAGAACGTGTGAGCACCAAGTCACTGACCACAGGTTATATCAGGAAGGCTACTATAGTGGTCATCTGGCTAGATCGTGTGAGCACCAAGTCACTGACCACAGGTTATGTCAGGAAGGCTACTATAGTGGTCATATAGCTAGAACGTGTGAGCACCAAGTCACTGACCACAGGTTATGTCAGGAAGGCTACTATAGTGGTCATATAGCTAGAACGTGTGAGCACCAAGTCACTGACCACAGGTTATATCAGGAAGGCTACTATAGTGGTCATATAGCTAGATCGTGTGAGCACCAAGTCACTGACCACAGGTTATATCAGGAAGGCTACTATAGTGGTCATATAGCTAGATCGTGTGAGCACCAAGTCACTGACCACAGGTTATATCAGGAAGGCTACTATAGTGGTCATATAGCTAGATCGTGTGAGCACCAAGTCACTGACCACAGGTTATGTCAGGAAGGCTACTATAGTGGTCATATAGCTAGAACGTGTGAGCACCAAGTCACTGACCACAGGTTATATCAGGAAGGCTACTATAGTGGTCATATAGCTAGAACGTGTGAGCACCAAGTCACTGACCACAGGTTATATCAGGAAGGCTACTATAGTGGTCATATAGCTAGATCGTGTGAGCACCAAGTCACTGACCACAGGTTATATCAGGAAGGCTACTATAGTGGTCATATGGCTAGATCGTGTGAGCACCAAGTCACTGACCACAGGTTATATCAGGAAGGCTACTATAGTGGTCATATAGCTAGAACGTGTGAGCACCAAGTCACTGACCACAGGTTATATCAGGAAGGCTACTATAGTGGTCATATGGCTAGAACGTGTGAGCATCAAGTCACTGACCACAGGTTATATCAGGAAGGCTTACTATAGTGGTCATATGGCTAGAACGTGTGAGCACCAAGTCACTGACCATAGGTTATATCAGGAAGGCTTACTATAGTGGTCATATAGCTAGATCGTGTGAGCACCAAGTCACTGACCACAGGTTATATCAGGAAGGCTACTATAGTGGTCATATAGCTAGATCGTGTGAGCACCAAGTCACTGACCACAGGTTATATCAGGAAGGCTACTATAGTGGTCATATGGCTAGATCGTGTGAGCACCAAGTCACTGACCACAGGTTATGTCAGGAAGGCTACTATAGTGGTCATATAGCTAGAACGTGTGAGCACCAAGTCACTGACCACAGGTTATGTCAGGAAGGCTACTATAGTGGTCATATAGCTAGAACGTGTGAGCACCAAGTCACTGACCACAGGTTATATCAGGAAGGCTACTATAGTGGTCATATAGCTAGATCGTGTGAGCACCAAGTCACTAACCACAGGTTATATCAGGAAGGCTACTATAGTGGTCATATAGCTAGATCGTGTGAGCACCAAGTCACTGACCACAGGTTATATCAGGAAGGCTGCTAAAGTGGTCATATAGCTAGATCGTGTGAGCACCAAGTCACTGACCACAGGTTATATCAGGAAGGCTACTATAGTGGTCATATAGCTAGATCGTGTGAGCAACAAGTCACTGACCACAGGTTATATCAGGAAGGCTACTATAGTGGTCATATAGCTAGATCGTGTGAGCACCAAGTCACTGACCACAGGCTATATCAGGAAGGCTACTATAGTGGTCATATAGCTAGAACGTGTGAGCACCAAGTCACTGACCACAGGTTATGTCAGGAAGGCTACTATAGTGGTCATATAGCTAGAACGTGTGAGCACCAAGTCACTGACCACAGGTTATATCAGGAAGGCTACTATAGTGGTCATATGGCTAGAACGTGTGAGCATCAAGTCACTGACCACAGGTTATATCAGGAAGGCTTACTATAGTGGTCATATGACTAGAACGTGTGAGCACCAAGTCACTGACCATAGGTTGTATCAGGAAGGCTACTATAGTGGTCTTATGGCTAGAACGTGTGAGCACCAAGTCACTGACCATAGGTTATATCAGGAAGGCTACTATAGTGGTCATATGGCTAGAACGTGTGAGCACCAAGTCACTGACCACAGGTTATATCAGGAAGGCTACTATAGTGGTCATATGGCTAGATCGTGTGAGCACCAAGTCACTGACCACAGGTTATGTCAGGAAGGCTACTATAGTGGTCATATAGCTAGAACGTGTGAGCACCAAGTCACTGACCACAGGTTATGTCAGGAAGGCTACTATAGTGGTCATATAGCTAGAACGTGTGAGCACCAAGTCACTGACCACAGGTTATATCAGGAAGGCTACTATAGTGGTCATATAGCTAGATCGTGTGAGCACCAAGTCACTGACCACAGGTTATATCAGGAAGGCTACTATAGTGGTCATATAGCTAGATCGTGTGAGCACCAAGTCACTGACCACAGGTTATATCAGGAAGGCTACTATAGTGGTCATATAGCTAGAACGTGTGAGCACCAAGTCAATGACCACAGGTTATATCAGGAAGGCTACTATAGTGGTCATATGGCTAGAACGTGTGAGCATCAAGTCACTGACCACAGGTTATATCAGGAAGGCTACTATAGTGGTCATATAGCTAGAACGTGTGAGCACCAAGTCACTGACCACAGGTTATATCAGGAAGGCTACTATAGTGGTCATATAGCTAGAACGTGTGAGCACCAAGTCAATGACCACAGGTTATATCAGGAAGGCTACTATAGTGGTCATATGGCTAGAACGTGTGAGCATCAAGTCACTGACCACTGGTTATATCAGGAAGGCTTACTATAGTGGTCATATGGCTAGAACGTGTGAGCACCAAGTCACTGACCATAGGTTATATCAGGAAGGCTACTATAGTGGTCATATGGCTAGAACGTGTGAGCACCAAGTCACTGACCATAAGTTATATCAGGAAGGCTACTATAGTGGTCATATGGCTAGAACGTGTGAGCACCAAGTCACTGACCACAGGTTATATCAGGAAGGCTACTATAGTGGTCATATGGCTTGAACATGTGAGCACCAAGTCACTGACCACAGGTTATGTCAGAAAGGCTACTATAGTGGTCATATGGCTAGAACGTGTGAGCACCAAGTCACTGACCACAGGTTATATATGGAGTGCTTAACGTAGTGGTCATATGGCTAGAACGTGTGAGCACCAAGTCACTGACCACAGGTTATATCAGGAAGGCTACTGTAGTGGTCATATAGCTAGAACGTGTGAGCACCAAGTCACTGACCACAGGTTATATCAGGAAGGCTACTATAGTGGTCATATGGCTAGAACGTGTGAGCACCAAGTCACTGACCACAGGTTATATCAGGAAGGCTTACTATAGTGGTCATATGGCTAGAACGTGTGAGCACCAAGTCACTGACCATAGGATATATCAGGAAGGCTACTATAGTGGTCATATGGCTAGAACGTGTGAGCACCAAGTCACTGACCATAGGTTATATCAGGAAGGCTACTATAGTGGTCATATGGCTAGAACATGTGAGCACCAAGTCACTGACCACAGGTTATGTCAGGAAGGCTACTATAGTGGTCATATAGCTAGAACGTGTGAGCACCAAGTCACTGACCACAGGTTATATCAGGAAGGCTACTATAGTGGTCATATGGCTAGATAGTGTGAGCACCAAGTCACTGACCACAGGTTATGTCAGGAAGGCTACTATAGTGGTCATATAGCTAGAACGTGTGAGCACCAAGTCACTGACCACGGGTTATATCAGGATGGCTACTATAGTGGTCATATAGCTAGATCGTGTGAGCACCAAGTTACTGACCACAGGTTATATCAGGAAGGCTACTATAGTGGTCATATAGCTAGATCGTGTGAGCACCAAGTCACTGACCACAGGTTATATCAGGAAGGCTACTATAGTGGTCATATAGCTAGATCGTGTGAGCACCAAGTCACTGACCACAGGTTATGTCAGGAAGGCTACTATAGTGGTCATATAGCTAGAACGTGTGAGCACCAAGTCACTGACCACAGGTTATATGTGGAGTGCTTAACGTAGTGATCATTTGGCTAGAACGTGTGAGCACCAAGTCACTGACCATAGGTTATATCAAGAAGGCTACTATAGTGGTCATATGGCTAGAACGTGTGAGCACCAAGTCACTGACCATAGGTTATATCAGGAAAGCTACTATAGTGGTCATATGGCTAGAACGTGTGAGCACCAAGTCACTGACCATAGGTTATATCAGGAAGGCTACTATAGTGGTCATATGGCTAGAACGTGTGAGCACCAAGTCACTGACCATAGGTTATATCAGGAAAGCTACTATAGTGGTCATATGGCTAGAACGTGTGAGCACCAAGTCACTGACCACAGGTTATATCAGGAAGGCTACTGTAGTGGTCATATAGCTAGAACGTGTGAGCACCAAGTCACTGACCACAGGTTATATGTGGAGTGCTTAACGTAGTGATCATTTGGCTAGAACGTGTGAGCACCAAGTCACTGACCATAGGTTATATCAAGAAGGCTACTGTAGTGGTCGTATGGCTAGAATGTGTGAGCATCAAGTCATTAACCACAGGTTTTATCAGGAAGGCTTGTATAAGTGATCATATGGCTAGAACGTGTGAGCACCAAGTCACTGACCACAGGTTATAGCAGGAAGGCTACTATAGTGGTCATATGGCTAGAACGTGTGAGCACCAAGTCACTGACCATAGGTTATATCAGGAAAGCTACTATAGTGGTCATATGGCTAGAACGTGTGAGCACCAAGTCACTGACCACAGGTTATATCAGGAAGGCTACTGTAGTGGTCATATAGCTAGATCGTGTGAGCACCAAGTCACTGACTACAGGTTATGTCAGGAAGGCTACTATAGTGGTCATATAGCTAGAACGTGTGAGCACCAAGTCACTGACCACAGGTTATATCAGGAAGGCTACTATAGTGGTCATATGGCTAGATCGTGTGAGCACCAAGTCACTGACCACAGGTTATGTCAGGAAGGCTACTATAGTGGTCATTTGGCTGGAACGTGTGAGCACCAAGTCACTGACCACTGGTTATATCAGGAAGGCTACTATAGTGGTCATATGGCTAGAACGTGTGAGCACCAAGTCACTGACCACAGGTTATATCAGGAAGGCTACTATACTGGTCATATGGCTAGAACGTGTGAGCACCAAGTCACTGACCACAGGTTATATCAGGAAGGCTTGTGGTAATGGTCATATGGCTAGAATGTGTGAGCATCAAGTCATTAACCACAGGATGTATCAGGAAGGCTTGTGGTGGTCATACGGCTAGAACGTGTGAGCACCAAGTCACTGACCACAGGTTATATCAGGAAGGCTTACTATAGTGGTCATATAGCTAGATCGTGTGAGAACCAAGTCACTGACCACAGGTTTCATTAGGAAGGCTACTATAGTGGTCATATGGATAGAACGTGTGAGCACCAAGTCACTGACCACAGGTTATATCAGGAAGGCTACTATAGTGGTCATATGGCTAGAACATGTGAGCACCAAGTCACTGGCCATAGGTTATATCAGGAAGGCTACTATAGTGGTCATATGGCTAGAACGTGTGAGCACCAAGTCACTGACCATAGGTTATGTCAGGAAGGCTACTATAGTGGTCATATGGCTAGAACGTGTGAGCACCAAGTCACTGACCACAGGTTATCTCAGGAAGGCTACTATAGTGGTCATATAGCTAGAAGGTGTGAGCACCAAGTCACTGACCATAGGTTATATCAGGAAGGCTACTATAGTGGTCATATGGCTAGAACGTGTGAGCACCAAGTCACTGTCCACAGGTTATATCAGGAAGGCTAATGTAGTGGTCATATAGCTAGAACGTGTGAGCACCAAGTCACTGACCACAGGTTATATGTGGAGTGCTTAACGTAGTGATCATTAGGCTAGAACGTGTGAGCACCAAGTCACTGACCACAGGTTATATCAGGAAGGCTAATGTAGTGGTCATATAGCTAGAACGTGTGAGCACCAAGTCACTGACCACAGGTTATATGTGGAGTGCTTAACGTAGTGGTCATATGGCTAGAACGTGTGAGCACCAAGTCACTGACCACAGGTTATATCAGGAAGGCTAATGTAGTGGTCATATAGCTAGAACGTGTGAGCACCAAGTCACTGACCACAGGTTATATGTGGAGTGCTTAACGTAGTGATCATTTGGCTAGAACGTGTGAGCACCAAGTCACTGACCATAGGTTATATCAAGAAGGCTACTGTAGTGGTCGTATGGCTAGAATGTGTGAGCATCAAGTCATTAACCACAGGTTTTATCAGGAAGGCTTGTGGAAGTGGTCATATGGCTAGAACGTGTGAGCACCAAGTCACTGACCACAGGTTATATCAGGAAGGCTACTGTAGTGGTCATATGGCTAGAACGTGTGAGCACCAAGTCACTGACCACAGGTTATATCAGGAAGGCTACTATAGTGGTCATATGGCTAAAACGTGTGAGCACCAAGTCACTGACCACAGGTTATGTCAGGAAGGCTACTATAGTGGTCATATGGCTAGAACGTGTGAGCACCAAGTCACTGACCACACTTTATATCAGGAAGGCTACTATAGTGGTCATATAGCTAGAAGGTGTGAGCACCAAGTCACTGACCATAGGTTATATCAGGAAGGCTACTATAGTGGTCATATGGCTAGAACGTGTGAGCATCAAGTCACTGACCACAGGTTATATCAGGAAGGCTTACTATAGTGGTCATATGGCTAGAACGTGTGAGCACCAAGTCACTGACCATAGGTTATATCAGGAAGGCTACTATATTGGTCATATAGCTAGATCGTGTGAGCACCAAGTCACTGACAACAGGTTATATCAGGAAGGCTACTATAGAGGTCATATAGCTAGATCGTGTGAGCACCAAGTCACTGACCACAGGTTATATCAGGAAGGCTACTATAGTGGTCATATGGCTAGATCGTGTGAGCACCAAGTCACTGACTACAGGTTATGTCAGGAAGGCTACTATAGTGGTCATATAGCTAGAACGTGTGAGCACCAAGTCACTGACCACAGGTTATATCAGGAAGGCTACTATAGTGGTCATATAGCTAGATCGTGTGAGCACCAAGTCACTGACCACAGGTTATATCAGGAAGGCTACTATAGTGGTCATATGGCTAGATCGTGTGAGCACCAAGTCACTGACCACAGGTTATGTCAGGAAGGCTACTATAGTGGTCATATAGCTAGAACATGTGAGCACCAAGTCACTGACCACAGGTTATGTCAGGAAGGCTACTATAGTGGTCATATAGCTAGAACGTGTGAGCACCAAATCACTGACCACAGGTTATATCAGGAAGGCTACTATAGTGGTCATATAGCTAGATCGTGTGAGCACCAAGTCACTGACCACAGGTTATATCAGGAAGGCTACTATAGTGGTCATATAGCTAGATCGTGTGAGCACCAAGTCACTGAATACAGGTTATATCAGGAAGGCTACTATAGTGGTCATATAGCTAGATCGTGTGAGCACCAAGTCACTGACCACAGGTTATATCAGGAAGGCTACTTTAGTGGTCATATAGCTAGATCGTGTGAGCACCAAGTCACTGACCACAGGTTATATCAGGAAGGCTACTATAGTGGTCATATAGCTAGATCGTGTGAGCACCAAGTCACTGACCACAGGTTATGTCAGGAAGGCTACTATAGTGGTCATATAGCTAGAACGTGTGAGCACCAAGTCACTGACCACAGGTTATATCAGGAAGGCTACTATAGTGGTCATATGGCTAGAACGTGTGAGCATCAAGTCACTGACCACAGGTTATATCAGGAAGGCTTACTATAGTGGTCATATGGCTAGAACGTGTGAGCACCAAGTCACTGACCATAGGATATATCAGGAAGGCTACTATAGTGGTCATATGGCTAGAACGTGTGAGCACCAAGTCACTGACCATAGGTTATATCAGGAAGGCTACTATAGTGGTCATATGGCTAGAACATGTGAGCACCAAGTCACTGACCACAGGTTATGTCAGGAAGGCTACTATAGTGGTCATATAGCTAGAACGTGTGAGCACCAAGTCACTGACCACAGGTTATATCAGGAAGGCTACTATAGTGGTCATATGGCTAGATAGTGTGAGCACCAAGTCACTGACCACAGGTTATGTCAGGAAGGCTACTATAGTGGTCATATAGCTAGAACGTGTGAGCACCAAGTCACTGACCACAGGTTATGTCAGGAAGGCTACTATAGTGGTCATATAGCTAGAACGTGTGAGCACCAAGTCACTGACCACAGGTTATATCAGGATGGCTACTATAGTGGTCATATAGCTAGATCGTGTGAGCACCAAGTCACTGACCACAGGTTATATCAGGAAGGCTACTATAGTGGTCATATAGCTAGATCGTGTGAGCACCAAGTCACTGACCACAGGTTATATCAGGAAGGCTACTATAGTGGTCATATAGCTAGATCGTGTGAGCACCAAGTCACTGACCACAGGTTATATCAGGAAGGCTACTATAGTGGTCATATAGCTAGATCGTGTGAGCACCAAGTCACTGACCACAGGTTATGTCAGGAAGGCTACTATAGTGGTCATATAGCTAGAACGTGTGAGCACCAAGTCACTCACCACAGGTTATATCAGGAAGGCTACTATAGTGGTCATATGGCTAGAACGTGTGAGCATCAAGTCACTGACCACAGGTTATATCAGGAAGGCTACTATAGTTGTCATATGGCTAGAACGTGTGAGCACCAAGTCACTGAACTTAGGTTATATCAGGAAGGCTTACTATAGTGGTCATATGGCTAGAATCTGTGAGCATCAAGTCTCTGACCACAGGTTATATCAGGAAGTCTTGTGGTAGTGGTCATATGACTAGCATGTGTGAGCATCAAGTCATTAACCACAGGTTGTATCAGGAAGGCTTGTGGTAGTGGTCATATGTCTAGAACGTATGAGCACCAAGTCACTAACCACAGGTTATATCAGGAAGGCTACTGTAGTGGTCATATGGTTAGAACGTGTGAGCACCAAGTCACTGACCACAGGTTATATCAGGAAGGCTACTATAGTGGTCATATGGCTAGAACGTGTGAGCACCAAGTCACTGACCACAGGTTATATCAGGAAGGCTTACTGTAGTGGTCATATGGCTAGACCGTGTGAGCACCAAGTCACTGACCACAGGCTATATCAGGAAGGCTACTATAGTGGTCATATGGCTAGAACATGTCAGCACCAAGTCACTGACCATAGGTTATATCAGAAAGGCTTACTATAGTGGTCATATGGCTAGAAAGTGTGAGCACCAAGTCACTGACCATGGGTTGTATCAAGAAGGCTACTGTACTGGTCATATGGCTAGAACATGTGAGCACCAAGTCACTGACTACAGGATATATAAGGAAGGCTACTATAGTGGTCAGATGGCTAGAACGTGTGAGCACTAAGTCACTGACCATAGGTTATATGAAGACGGCTACTGTAGTGGTCATATGGCTAGAACGTGTCAGCACCAAGTCACTGACCATAGGTTATATCAGGAAAGCTTACTATAGTGGTCATATAGCTAGAACATGTAGGCACCACGTCACTGCCCACAGGTTATATATGGAGTGCTTAACGTAGTGGTCATTTGGCTAGAACGTGTGAGCACCAAGTCACTGACCATAGGTTATATCAGGAAAGCTTACTATAGTGGTCATATAGCTAGAACATGTGGGCACCAAGTCACTGACCACAGGTTATATCAGGAAGGCTTACTATAGTAGTCATATGGCTAGAACGTGTGAACACCAAGTCACTGACCATAGGTTATATCAGGTAGGCTACTTTAGTGGTCATATGACTAGAACGTGTGAGCATCAAGTCTTTAACCACAGGTTGTATCAGGAAGGCTTGTGGTAGTGGTCATATGGCTAGAACGTGTGAGCACCAAGTCACTGACCACAGGTTATATCAGGAAGGCTACTATAGTGGTCATATGACTAGAAAGTGTGAGCACCAAGTCACTGACCACAGGTTATATCAGGAAGGCTACTATAGTTGTCATATGGCTAGAACGTGTGAGCACCAAGTCACTGAACTTAGGTTATATCAGGAAGGCTTACTATAGTGGTCATATGGATAGAATCTGTGAGCATCAAGTCACTGACCACAGGTTATATCAGGAAGTCTTGTGGTAGTGGTCATATGACTAGCATGTGTGAGCATCAAGTCATTAACCACAGGTTGTATCAGGAAGGCTTGTGGTAGTGGTCATATGTCTAGAACGCATGAGCACCAAGTCACTGACCACAGGTTATATCAGGAAGGCTACTGTAGTGGTCATATGGTTAGAACGTGTGAGCACCAAGTCACTGACCACAGGTTATATCAGGAAGGCTACTATAGTGGTCATATGGCTAGAACGTGTGAGCACCAAGTCACTGACCACAGGTTATATCAGGAAGGCTTACTGTAGTGGTCATATGGCTAGAACGTGTGAGCACCAAGTCACTGACCACAGGCTATATCAGGAAGGCTACTATAGTGGTCATATGGCTAGAACTTGTCAGCACCAAGTCACTGACCATAGGTTATATCAGAAAGGCTTACTATAGTGGTCATATGGCTAGAAAGTGTGAGCACCAAGTCACTGACCATAGGTTGTATCAAGAAGGCTACTGTACTGGTCATATGGCTAGAACATGTGAGCACCAAGTCACTGACTACAGGATATATAAGGAAGGCTACTATAGTGGTCATATGGCTAGAACGTGTGAGCACCAAGTCACTGACCATAGGTTATATGAAGACGGCTACTGTAGTGGTCATATGGCTAGAACGTGTGAGCACCAAGTCACTGACCACAGGCTATATCAGGAAGGCTACTATAGTGGTCATATGGCTAGAACGTGTGAGCACCAAGTCACTGACCACAGTTTATATCAGGAAGGCTTACTATAGTGGTCATATGGCTAGAACGTGTGAGCACCCAGTCACTGACCACAGTTTATATCAGGAAGGCTTACTATAGTGGTCATATGGCTAGAACGTATGAGCACCAAGTCACTGACCACAGTTTATATCAGGAAGGCTACTATAGTGGTCATATAGCTAGATCGTGTGAGCACCAAGTCACTGACCACAGGTTATATCAGGAAGGCTTACTATAGTGGTCATATGGCTAGAACGTGTGAGCACCAAGTAACTGACCACAGGCTATTTCAGGAAGGCTACTATAGTGGTCATTTGGCTAGAACGTGTGAGCACCAAGTCATTGACCACAGGTTTTATTAGGAAGGCTACTACAGTGGTCATATGGCTAGAACGTGTGAGCACCAAACCACTGACCATAGCTTATATCAGGAATGCTTGTGGTAGTGGTCATATGGCTAGAATGTGTGAGCATCAAGTCATTAACCACAGATTGTATCAGGAAGGCTTGTGGTAGTGGTCATATGGCTAGAACGTGTGAGCACCAAGTCACTGACCACAGGTTATACCAGGAAGGCTACTGTAGTGGTCATATGGCTAGAACGTGTGAGCACCAAGTCACTGACCACAGGTTATATGAGGAAGGCTACTATAGTGGTCATATGGCTAGAACGTGTGAGCTCCAAGTCACTGACCACAGGTTATATCAGGAAGGCTACTATAGTGGTCATATGACTAGAACGTGTGAGCACCTAGTCACTGACCATAGGTTATATCAGGAAGGCTTACTATAGTGGTCATATGGCTAGAACGTGTGACCACCCAGTCACTGGCCATAGGTTATATCAGGAAGGCTTACTATAGTGGTCATATGGCTGGAGCGTGTGAGCATCAAGTCTTTAACCACAGGTTGTATCAGGAAGGCTTGTGGTACTGGTCATATGGCTAGAACGTGTGAGCACCAAGTCACTGACCACAGGTTATATCAGGAAGGCTACTGTCTTGGTCATATGGCTAGAACGTGTGAGCACCAAGTCACTGACCACAGGTGATATCAGGAAGGCTACTATAGTGGTTATATAGCTAGAACTTGTGAGCACCAAGTCACTGACCACAGGTTATATCAGGAAGGCTACTATAGTGGTCATATGGCTAGAACGTGTGAGCACCAAGTCACTGACCATAGGTTATATCAAGAAGGCTTACTATAGTGGTCATATGGCTAGAACGTGTGAGCACCAAGTCACTGACCATAGGTTATATCAGGAAGGCTTACTATAGTGGTCATATGGCTAGAACGTGTGAATACCAAGTCACTGACCATAGGTTATATCAGGAAGGCTACTGTAGTGGTCATATGGCTAGAACTTGTGAGCACCAAGTCACTGACCACAGGTTATATCAGGAAGGCTGACTATAGTGGTCATATGGCTAGAACGTGTGAGCACCAAGTCACTCACCACAGGTTACATCAGGAAGGCTACTGTAGTGGTCATATGGCTAGAACTTGTGAGCACCAAGTCACTGACCACAGGTTATATCAGGAAGGCTACTATAGTGGTCATATGGCTAGAACGTTTGAGCACCAAGTCACTGACCAAAGGTACTATCGGGAAGGCTACTATAGTGGTCATATGGCTAGAACGTGTGAGCACCAAGTCACTGACCATAGGTTATATCAGGAAGGCTTACTATAGTGGTCATATGGCTAGAACCTGTGAGCACCAAGTCACTGACCATAGGTTATATCAGGAAGGCTACTATAGTGGTCATATGTCTAGAACGTGTGAGCACCAAGTCACTGACCATAGGTTATATCAGGAAGGCTTACTATAGTGGTCATATGGCTAGAACGTGTGAGCTCCAAGTCACTGACCATAGGTTATATCAGGAAGGCTACTATAGTGGTCATATGGCTAGAGCGTGTGAGCATCAAGTCATTAACCACAGGTTGTATCAGGAAGGCTTGTGGTAGTGGTCATATGGCTAGAACGTGTGATCACCAAGTCACTGACCACAGGTTATATCAGGAAGGCTACTGTAGTGGTCATATGGCTAGAACTTTGTGAGCACCAAGTCACTGACCAAAGGTTATATCAGGAAGGGTACTATAGTGGTCATATGGCTAGAACATGTGAGCACCATGTCACTGACCACAGGTTATATCAGGAAGGCTATTATAGTGGTCATGTGGCCAGAATGTGTGAGCACCAAGTCACTCACCATAGGTTATATCAGGAAGGCTACTATAGTGATCATATGGCTAGAACGTGTGAGCACCAAGTCACTGACCAAAGGCTATATCAGGAAGGCTTACTATAGTGGTCATATGGCTAGAACGTGTGAGCATCAAGTCATTAACCACAGGTTGTATCAGGAAGACTTGTGGTAGTGGTCATATGGCTAGAACGTGTGATCACCAAATCACTGACCACAGGTTATATCAGGAAGGCTACTGTAGTGGTCATATGGCTAGAACGTGTGAGCACCAAGTCACTGACCACAGGATATATCAGGAAGGGTACTATAGTGGTCATATGGCTAGAACGTGTGAGCACCAAGTCACTGACCACAGGTTATATCAGGAAGGCTACTATAGTGGTCATATGGCTAGAACGTGTGAGCACCAAGTCACTGACCACACGCTATATTAGGAAGGCTTACTATAGTGGTCATATGGCTAGAGTGTGTGAGCACCAAGTCACTGACCATAGGTTATATCAGGAAGGCTACTATAGTGGTCATATGCTTAGAACATGTGAGAACAAAGTCACTGACCACAGGCTATATCAGGAAGGCTTACTATAGTGGTCATATGGCTAGAACGTGTGAGCACCAAGTCACTGACCATAGGCTATATCAGGAAGGCTACTGTAGTGGTCATATGGCTAGAACGTGTGAGCACCAAGTCACTGACCACAGGTTATATCAGTAAGGCTACTATAGTGGTCATATGGCTAGAACGTGTGAGCACCAAGTCACTGACCACACGCTATATTAGGAAGGCTTACTATAGTGGTCATATGGCTAGAATGTGTGAGCACCAAGTCACTGACCATAGGCTATATCAGGAAGGCTACTATAGTGGTCATATGGCAAGAACATGTGAGCATCAACTCATTAACCACACGCTATATCAGGAAGGCTACTATAGTGGTCATATGGCTAGAACGTGTGAGCACCAAGTCACTGACCACAGGTTATATCAGGAAGGCTACTATAGTGGTCATATGGCTAGAACGTGTGAGCACCAAGTCACTGACCACACGCTATATTAGGAAGGCTTACTATAGTGGTCATATGGCTAGAATGTGTGAGCACCAAGTCACTGACCATAGGTTATATCAGGAAGGCTACTATAGTGGTCATATGGCTAGAACATGTGAGAACCAAGTCACTGACCACAGGCTATATCAGGAAGGCTTACTATAGTGGTCATATGGCTAGAACGTGTGAGCACCAAGTCACTGACCACAGGCTATATCAGGAAGGCTTACTATAGTGGTCATATGGCTAGAACGTGTGAGCACCAAGTCACTGACCACAGGCTATATCAGGAAGCCTACTGTAGTGGTCATATGGCTAGAACGTGTGAGCACCAAGTCACTGACCACAGGTTATATCTGTAAGGGTACTATAGTGGTCATATGGCTAGAACGTGTGAGCACCAAGTCACTGACCACACGCTATATTAGGAAGGCTTACTATAGTGGTCATATGGCTAGAATGTGTGAGCACCAAGTCACTGACCATAGGTTATATCAGGAAGGCTACTATAGTGGTCATATGGCTAGAACATGTGAGAACCAAGTCACTGACCACAGGCTATATCAGGAAGGCTTACTATAGTGATCATATGGCTGGAACGTGTGAACACCAAGTCACTAACCACAGGTTATATCAGGAAGACTTACTATAGTGGTCATATGGCTAGAACGTGTGAGCACCAAGTCACTGACCATATGTTATACCATGAAGGCTTACTATAGTGGTCATATGGCTAGAACGTGTGAGCACCAAGTCACTGACCATAGGTTATATCAGGAAAGCTTACTATAGTGGTCATATAGCTAGAACATGTAGGCACCACGTCACTGCCCACAGGTTATATATGGAGTGCTTAACGTAGTGGTCATTTGGCTAGAACTTGTGAGCACCAAGTCACTGACCATAGGTTATATCAGGAAAGCTTACTATAGTGGTCATATAGCTAGAACATGTGGGCACCAAGTCACTGACCACAGGTTATATCAGGAAGGCTTACTATAGTTGTCATATGGCTAGAACGTGTGAACACCAAGTCACTGACCATAGGTTATATCAGGTAGGCTACTTTAGTGGTCATATGGCTAGAACGTGTGAGCATCAAGTCTTTAACCACAGGTTGTATCAGGAAGGCTTGTGGTAGTGGTCATATGGCTAGAACGTGTGAGCACCAAGTCACTGACCACAGGTTATATCAGGAAGGCTACTGTAGTGGTCATATGGCTAGAACGTGTGAGCACCAAGTCACTGACCACAGGTTATATCAGGAAGGCTACTATAGTGGTCATATGACTAGAAAGTGTGAGCACCAAGTCACTGACCACAGGTTATATCAGGAAGTCTACTATAGTTGTCATATGGCTAGAACGTGTGAGCACCAAGTCACTGAACTTAGGTTATATCAGGAAGGCTTACTATAGTGGTCATATGGCTAGAATCTGTGAGCATCAAGTCACTGACCACAGGTTATATCAGGAAGTCTTGTGGTAGTGGTCATATGACTAGCATGTGTGAGCATCAAGTCATTAACCACAGGTTGTATCAGGAAGGCTACTATAGTGGTCATATAGCTAGATCGTGTGAGCACCAAGTCACTGACCACAGGTTATATCAGGAAGGCTTGTGGTAGTGGTCATATGTCTAGAACGTATGAGCACCAAGTCACTAACCACAGGTTATATCAGGAAGGCTACTGTAGTGGTCATATGGTTAGAACGTGTGAGCACCAAGTCACTGACCACAGGTTATATCAGGAAGGCTACTATAGTGGTCATATGGCTAGAACGTGTGAGCACCAAGTCACTGACCACAGGTTATATCAGGAAGGCTTACTGTAGTGGTCATATGGCTAGACCGTGTGAGCACCAAGTCACTGACCACAGGCTTTATCAGGAAGGCTACTATAGTGGTCATATGGCTAGAACATGTCAGCACCAAGTCACTGACCATAGGTTATATCAGAAAGGCTTACTATAGTGGTCATATGGCTAGAAAGTGTGAGCACCAAGTCACTGACCATAGGTTGTATCAAGAAGGCTACTGTACTGGTCATATGGCTAGAACATGTGAGCACCAAGTCACTGACTACAGGATATATAAGGAAGGCTACTATAGTGGTCAGATGGCTAGAACGTGTGAGCACCAAGTCACTGACCATAGGTTATATGAAGACGGCTACTGTAGTGGTCATATGGCTAGAACGTGTCAGCACCAAGTCACTGACCATAGGTTATATCAGGAAAGCTTACTATAGTGGTCATATAGCTAGAACATGTAGGCACCACGTCACTGCCCACAGGTTATATATGGAGTGCTTAACGTAGTGGTCATTTGGCTAGAACGTGTGAGCACCAAGTCACTGACCATAGGTTATATCAGGAAAGCTTACTATAGTGGTCATATAGCTAGAACATGTGGGCACCAAGTCACTGACCACAGGTTATATCAGGAAGGCTTACTATAGTAGTCATATGGCTAGAACGTGTGAACACCAAGTCACTGACCATAGGTTATATCAGGTAGGCTACTTTAGTGGTCATATGACTAGAACGTGTGAGCATCAAGTCTTTAACCACAGGTTGTATCAGGAAGGCTTGTGGTAGTGGTCATATGGCTAGAACGTGTGAGCACCAAGTCACTGACCACAGGTTATATCAGGAAGGCTACTATAGTGGTCATATGGCCAGAACGTGTGAGCACCAAGTCACTGAACTTAGGTTATATCAGGAAGGCTTACTATAGTGGTCATATGGCTAGAATCTGTGAGCATCAAGTCACTGACCACAGGTTATATCAGGAAGTCTTGTGGTAGTGGTCATATGACTAGCATGTGTGAGCATCAAGTCATTAACCACAGGTTGTATCAGGAAGGCTTGTGGTAGTGGTCATATGTCTAGAACGCATGAGCACCAAGTCACTGACCACAGGTTATATCAGGAAGGCTACTGTAGTGGTCATATGGTTAGAACGTGTGAGCACCAAGTCACTGACCACAGGTTATATCAGGAAGGCTACTATAGTGGTCATATGGCTAGAACGTGTGAGCACCAAGTCACTGACCACAGGTTATATCAGGAAGGCTTACTGTAGTGGTCATACGGCTAGAACGTGTGAGCACCAAGTCACTGACCACAGGCTATATCAGGAAGGCTACTATAGTGGTCATATGGCTAGAACTTGTCAGCACCAAGTCACTGACCATAGGTTATATCAGAAAGGCTTACTATAGTGGTCATATGGCTAGAAAGTGTGAGCACCAAGTCACTGACCATAGGTTGTATCAAGAAGGCTACTGTACTGGTCATATGGCTAGAACATGTGAGCACCAAGTCACTGACTACAGGATATATAAGGAAGGCTACTATAGTGGTCATATGGCTAGAACGTGTGAGCACCAAGTCACTGACCATAGGTTATATGAAGACGGCTACTGTAGTGGTCATATGGCTAGAACGTGTGAGCACCAAGTCACTGACCACAGGCTATATCAGGAAGGCTACTATAGTGGTCATATGGCTAGAACGTGTGAGCACCAAGTCACTGACCACAGTTTATATCAGGAAGGCTTACTATAGTGGTCATATGGCTAGAACGTGTGAGCACCCAGTCACTGACCACAGTTTATATCAGGAAGGCTTACTATAGTGGTCATATGGCTAGAACGTGTGAGCACCAAGTCACTGACCACAGTTTATATCAGGAAGGCTTACTATAGTGGTCATATGGCTAGAACGTGTGAGCACCAAGTAACTGACCACAGGCTATTTCAGGAAGGCTACTATAGTGGTCATATGGCTAGAACGTGTGAGCACCAAGTCATTGACCACAGGTTTTATTAGGAAGGCTACTACAGTGGTCATATGGCTAGAACGTGTGAGCACCAAACCACTGACCATAGCTTATATCAGGAATGCTTGTGGTAGTGGTCATATGGCTAGAATGTGTGAGCATCAAGTCATTAACCACAGATTGTATCAGGAAGGCTTGTGGTAGTGGTCATATGGCTAGAACGTGTGAGCACCAAGTCACTGACCACAGGTTATATCAGGAAGGCTACTGTAGTGGTCATATGGCTAGAACGTGTGAGCACCAAGTCACTGACCACAGGTTATATGAGGAAGGCTACTATAGTGGTCATATGGCTAGAACGTGTGAGCTCCAAGTCACTGACCACAGGTTATATCAGGAAGGCTACTATAGTGGTCATATGACTAGAACGTGTGAGCACCTAGTCACTGACCATAGGTTATATCAGGAAGGCTTACTATAGTGGTCATATGGCTAGAACGTGTGACCACCAAGTCACTGGCCATAGGTTATATCAGGAAGGCTTACTATAGTGGTCATATGGCTGGAGCGTGTGAGCATCAAGTCTTTAACCACAGGTTGTATCAGGAAGGCTTGTGGTACTGGTCATATGGCTAGAACGTGTGAGCACCAAGTCACTGACCACAGGTTATATCAGGAAGGCTACTGTCTTGGTCATATGGCTAGAACGTGTGAGCACCAAGTCACTGACCACAGGTTATATCAGGAAGGCTACTATAGTGGTTATATAGCTAGAACTTGTGAGCACCAAGTCACTGACCACAGGTTATATCAGGAAGGCTACTATAGTGGTCATATGGCTAGAACGTGTGAGCACCAAGTCACTGACCATAGGTTATATCAAGAAGGCTTACTATAGTGGTCATATGGCTAGAACGTGTGAGCACCAAGTCACTGACCATAGGTTATATCAGGAAGGCTTACTATAGTGGTCATATGGCTAGAACGTGTGAACACCAAGTCACTGACCATAGGTTATATCAGGAAGGCTACTGTAGTGGTCATATGGCTAGAACGTGTGAGCACCAAGTCACTGACCACAGGTTATATCAGGAAGGCTGACTATAGTGGTCATATGGCTAGAACGTGTGAGCACCAAGTCACTCACCACAGGTTACATCAGGAAGGCTACTGTATTGGTCATATGGCTAGAACTTGTGAGCACCAAGTCACTGACCACAGGTTATATCAGGAAGGCTACTATAGTGGTCATATGGCTAGAACGTTTGAGCACCAAGTCACTGACCAAAGGTACTATCAGGAAGGCTACTATAGTGGTCATATGGCTAGAACGTGTGAGCACCAAGTCACTGACCATAGGTTATATCAGGAAGGCTTACTATAGTGGTCATATGGCTAGAACCTGTGAGCACCAAGTCACTGACCATAGGTTATATCAGGAAGGCTACTATAGTGGTCATATGGCTAGAACGTGTGAGCACCAAGTCACTGACCATAGGTTATATCAGGAAGGCTTACTATAGTGGTCATATGGCTAGAACGTGTGAGCTCCAAGTCACTGACCATAGGTTATATCAGGAAGGCTACTATAGTGGTCATATGGCTAGAGCGTGTGAGCATCAAGTCATTAACCACAGGTTGTATCAGGAAGGCTTGTGGTAGTGGTCATATGGCTAGAACGTGTGATCACCAAGTCACTGACCACAGGTTATATCAGGAAGGCTACTGTAGTGGTCATATGGCTAGAACTTGTGAGCACCAAGTCACTGACCACAGGTTATATCAGGAAGGGTACTATAGTGGTCATATGGCTAGAACATGTGAGCACCATGTCACTGACCACAGGTTATATCAGGAAGGCTATTATAGTGGTCATGTGGCCAGAATGTGTGAGCACCAAGTCACTGACCATAGGTTATATCAGGAAGGCTACTATAGTGATCATATGGCTAGAACGTGTGAGCACCAAGTCACTGACCAAAGGCTATATCAGGAAGGCTTACTATAGTGGTCATATGGCTAGAACGTGTGAGCACCAAGTCACTGACCATAGGTTATATCAAGAAGGCAACTGTAGTGATCATATGGCTAGAACGTGTGAGCACCAAATCACTGACCATAGCTTATATCAGGAAGGCTTGTGGTAGTGGTCATATGGCTAGAATGTGTGAGCATCAAGTCATTAACCACAGATTGTATCAGGAAGGCTTGTGGTAGTGGTCATATGGCTAGAACGTGTGAGCACCAAGTCACTGACCACAGGTTATATCAGGAAGGCTACTGTAGTGGTCATATGGCTAGAACGTGTGAGCACCAAGTCACTGACCACAGGTTATATGAGGAAGGCTACTATAGTGGTCATATGGCTAGAACGTGTGAGCTCCAAGTCACTGACCACAGGTTATATCAGGAAGGCTACTATAGTGGTCATATGACTAGAACGTGTGAGCACCTAGTCACTGACCATAGGTTATATCAGGAAGGCTTACTATAGAGGTCATATGGCTAGAACGTGTAAGCACCAAGTCACTGGCCATAGGTTATATCAGGAAGGCTTACTATAGTGGTCATATGGCTAGAGCGTGTAAGCATCAAGTCTTTAACCACAGGTTGTATCAGGAAGGCTTGTGTTACTGGTCATATGGCTAGAACGTGTGAGCACCAAGTCACTGACCACAGGTTATATCAGGAAGGCTACTGTCTTGGTCATTTTGCTAGAACGTGTGAGCACCAAGTCACTGACCATAGGTTATATCAGGAAGGCTACTATAGAGGTCATATGGCTAGAACTTGTGAGCACCAAGTCACTGACCACAGGTTATATCAGGAAGGCTACTATAGTGGTCATATGGCTAGAACGTGTGAGCACCAAGTCACTGACCATAGGTTATATCAAGAAGGCTTACTATAGTGGTCATATGGCTAGAACGTGTGAACACCAAGTCACTGACCATAGGTTATATCAGGAAGGCTTACTATAGTTTTCATATGGCTAGAATGTGTGAACACCAAGTCGCTGACCATAGGTTATATCAGGAAGGCTACTGTAGTGGTCATATGGCTAGAACGTGTGAGCACCAAGTCACTGACCACAGGCTATATCAGGAAGGCTGACTATAGTGGTCATATGGCTAGAACGTGTGAGCACCAAGTCACTGACCACAGGTTACATCAGGAAGGCTACTGTAGTGGTCATATGGCTAGAACTTGTGAGCACCAAGTCACTGACCACAGGTTATGTCAGGAAGGCTACTATAGTGATCATATGGCTAGAACGTTTGAGCACCAAGTCACTGACCAAAGGTACTATCAGGAAGGCTACTATAGTGGTCATATGGCTAGAACGTGTGAGCACCAAGTCACTGACCATAGGTTATATCAGGAAGGCTTACTATAGAGGTCATATGGCTAGAACTTGTGAGCACCAAGTCACTGACCATAGGTTATATCAGGAAGGCTACTATAGTGGTCATATGGCTAGAACGTGTGAGCACCAAGTCACTGACCATAGGTTATATCAGGAAGGCTTACTATAGTGGTCATATGGCTAGAACGTGTGAGCACCAAGTCACAGACCATAGGTTATATCAGGAAGGCTTACTATAGTGGTCATATGGCTAGAACGTGTGAGCTCCAAGTCACTGACCATAGGTTATATCAGGAAGGCTACTATAGTGGTCATATGGCTAGAGCGTGTGAGCTTCAAGTCATTAACCACAGGTTGTATCAGGAAGGCTTGTGGTATTGGTCATATGGCTAGAACGTGTGAGCACCAAGTCACTGACCACAGGTTATATCAGGAAGGCTACTGTAGTGGTCATATGGCTAGAACTTGTGAGCACCAAGTCACTGACCACAGGTTATATCAGGAAGGGTACTATAGTGGTCATATGGCTAGAACGTGTGAGCACCATGTCACTGACCACAGGTTATATCAGGAAGGCTATTATAGTGGTCATGTGGCCAGAATGTGTGAGCACCAAGTCACTGACCATAGGTTATATCAGGAAGGCTACTATAGTAATCATATGGCTAGAACGTGTGAGCTCCAAGTCACTGACCACAGGCTATATCAGAAAGGCTTACTATAGTGGTCATATGGCTAGAACGTGTGAGCACCAAGTCACTGACCATAGGTTATATCAAGAAGGCTACTGTAGTGATCATATGGCTAGAACGTGTGAGCACCAAGTCACTTACCATAGGTCATATGAAGAAGGCTACTGTAGTGGTCATATGGCTAGAACGTGTGAGCACCAAGTCACTGACCATAGGTTATATCAGGAAGGCTACTATAGTGGTCATATGGCTAGAACATGTGAGCACTAAGTCACTAACCACAGGCTATATCAGGAAGGTTTACTATAGTGGTCATATGGCTAGAACGTGTGAGCACCAAGTCACTGACCACAGGTTATAGCAGGAAGGCTACTATAGTGGTCATATTGCTAGAACGTGTGAGCACCAAGTCACTGACCACAGGTTATATCAGGAAGGCTACTATAGTGGTCATATGGCTAGAACGTGTGAGCACCAAGTCACTGACAACAGGTTATATCAGGAAGGCTACTATACTGGTCATATGGCTAGATCGTGTGAGCACCAAGTCACTGACCACCAAAGGTTTGAATATTTGAAAGGCTTATTATAGTGATCATATGGCTGGAACGTGTGAACACCAAGTCACTCACCACAGGTTATATCAGGAAGACTTACTATAGTGGTCATATGGCTAGAACATGTGAGGACCAAGTCACTGACCATAGGTTATATCAGGAAGGCTTACTATAGTGGTCATATAGCTAGAACGTGTGAGCACCAAGTCACTGACCACAGGCTATATCAGGAAGGCTTACTATAGTGGTCACATGGCTAGAACGTGTGAGCACCAAGTCACTGACCAGAGGTTATATCAGGAAGGCTACTATAGTGGTCATATGGCTAGAACTTGTGAGCACCAAGTCACTGACCACAGGTTATGTCAGGAAGGCTACTATAGTGGTCATATGGCTAGAACGTTTGAGCACCAAGTCACTGACCAAAGGTACTATCAGGAAGGCTACTATAGTGGTCATATGGCTAGAACGTGTGAGCACCAAGTCACTGACCATAGGTTATATCAGGAAGGCTTACTATAGTGGTCATATGGCTAGAACTTGTGAGCACCAAGTCACTGACCATAGGTTATATCAGGAAGGATACTATAGTGGTCATATGGCTAGAACGTGTGAGCACCAAGTCACTGACCATAGGTTATATCAGGAAGGCTTACTATAGTGGTCATATGGCTAGAACGTGTGAGCACCAAGTCACTGACCATAGGTTATATCAGGAAGGCTTACTATAGTGGTCATATGGCTAGAACGTGTGAGCTCCAAGTCACTGACCATAGGTTATATCAGGAAGGCTACTATAGTGGTCATATGGCTAGAGCGTGTGAGCTTCAAGTCATTAACCACAGGTTGTATCAGGAAGGCTTGTGGTAGTGGTCATATGGCTAGAACGTGTGAGCACCAAGTCACTGACCACAGGTTATATCAGGAAGGCTACTGTAGTGGTCATATGGCTAGAACTTGTGAGCACCAAGTCACTGACCACAGGTTATATCAGGAAGGCTTACTATAGTGGTCATATGGCTAGAACATGTGAGGACCAAGTCACTGACCATAGGTTATATCAGGAAGGCTTACTATAGTGGTCATATAGCTAGAACGTGTGAGCACCAAGTCACTGACCACAGGCTATATCAGGAAGGCTTACTATAGTGGTCACATGGCTAGAACGTGTGAGCACCAAGTCACTGACCAGAGGTTATATCAGGAAGGCTACTATAGTGGTCATATGGCTAGAACGTGTGAGCACCAAGTCAATGACCACAGGCTATATCAGGAAGGCTTACTATAGTGGTCATATGGCTAGAACATGTGAGCACCAAGTCACTAACCACCACAGGTTTGAATATTAGCAAGGCTTATTATAGTGGTCATATGGCTAGAACGTGTGAACACCAAGTCACTAACCACAGGCTATATCTGGAAGGCTTACTATAGTGGTCATATAGCTAGAACGTGTGAGCACCAAGTCACTGACCATAGGTTATATCAGGAAGGCTTACTATAGTGGTCATATGGCTAGAACGTGTGAGCACCAAGTCACTGACCATAGGTTATATCAGGAAGGCTTACTATAGTGGTCATATGGCTAGAACGTGTGAGCTCCAAGTCACTGACCATAGGTTATATCAGGAAGGCTACTATAGTGGTCATATGGCTAGAGCGTGTGAGCTTCAAGTCATTAACCACAGGTTGTATCAGGAAGGCTTGTGGTAGTGGTCATATGACTAGAACGTGTGAGCACCAAGTCACTGACCACAGGTTATATCAGGAGGCTACTGTAGTGGTCATATGGCTAGAACTTGTGAGCACCAAGTCACTGACCACAGGTTATATCAGGAAGGCTTACTATAGTGGTCATATGGCTAGAACATGTGAGGACCAAGTCACTGACCATAGGTTATATCAGGAAGGCTACTATAGTGGTCATATGGCTAGAGCGTGTGAGCTTCAAGTCATTAACCACAGGTTGTATCAGGAAGGCTTGTGGTAGTGGTCATATGGCTAGAACGTGTGAGCACCAAGTCACTGACCACAGGTTATATCAGGAAGGCTACTGTAGTGGTCATATGGCTAGAACGTGTGAGCACCAAGTCAATGACCACAGGCTATATCAGGAAGGCTTACTATAGTGGTCATATGGCTAGAACGTTTGAGCACCAAGTCATTGACCACAAATTATATCAGGAAGGCTACTATAGTGGTCATATGGCTAGAACGTGTGAGCACCAAATCACTGACCATAGGTTATATCAGGAAGGTGTAGCGTCGGCGTCCCTGCCTCCTGCTAGGCAGGGACGCCGTTCCCCTCACCTCTCCTCTCCGTGCCCTGCGTCTTCCTCCCGCTCTGCTGGAGTCCCCGGCCAATGGCCGGAGGACCTCACCATATTTAAGGCACCTCCTCCAAAATGGAGGTGCCCGAGCAATGTTGTTGCAAAGCCTTTCAACTCTGCTTCAGCCCTCAGGTCCTGTTACCAGATACCTGCCAATTTCCTGCCAGATCTCTGCTTGATACCTACCTGATTCCTGTCTATCTACTTGCATTCCTGCGGTCCGACAGTCTGCCTTCCAATCCCTGTCAGTCTGTCTATGGTTCTACCCGCCCGCTCACCTGGGAGCGCTCACCTGCTACCTGCCCGCTAGCCTACCTGGAGGCTCTGCCGTCACTTGCCTTGACCACCTGCCTGTCCAGAGACTCCTGCCCGCTCACCTGGGAGCGCTCATCTGCTACCTGCCTGCTAGCCTACCTGGAGGCTCTGCCGTCCCTTGCCGTGACCACCTGCCTGTCCAGAGGCTCCTGCCCGCTCACCTGGGAGCGCTCACCTGCTACCTGCCTGCTAGCCTACCTGGAGGCTCTGCCGTCACTTGCCGTGACCACCTGCCTGTCCAGAGACTCCTGCCCGCTCACCTGGGAGCGCTCACCTGCTACCTGCCTGCTAGCCTACCTGGAGGCTCTGCCGTCACTTGCCGTGACCACCTGCCTGTCCTGAAACTCTTGCCCGCTCACCTGTGAGCGCTTACCTGGTACCTGCCTGCCTGTCTAGAGACTCTTATCCTGCTGTCACTTGCTGTGACCACCTGCCTGTCTAGAGACTCTAACCCTGCTGTCACTTGCCGTGACCACCCGCCTGTCAAGAGACTGTCCCCGTCACTTGCCGTGACCTCCAGCCCTTCTACCCAGAGACTGTCTCCGTCACTTGCCGTGACTACCTGCCCGCCTTCCCTGGGAGCCACCCGCTTCCTTACAAGGACTGCCCCTTTATTTGCTCAGAGGTTCCACCTCCCAGACCCGTTACAGTTTGCTCGGGCCATGGAACCCGGTGGCACCCAAGCTCCCTCGCTCTCGGACCTATGTCATGAACTTTCCCGTCAGAGGTCCCAACAGGAGTCCATCCTGAGTCACCTGCGTAGTGTTAACTCCCGCCTGGACACTTTGACTGTATCATCGGGACCTGCCTCCACTCGCACACTTACCACCCCGGCACCACCGCTGCCCATCAATACCATGGCATCTCTTCCCGGTCCCCGCCTCTCCGCCCCGCCTCGTTTTGGCGGAGATCCCGGCCAGGCACGGGGCTTCATTAACCAGTGCACTCTGCACTTCGAACTGTTGGCACACCAGTTTTCCACCGACCGAGCCAAGGTAGCTTTCATCATGTCCCATCTCACGGGGGAGGCACTGGCTTGGCTAAATCCTCTATGGGAGAGAGGAGACCCCCTGGTGTCCAACCTGCCAGCCTTTCTCACGGCCTTCCGGAAAGTCTTCGACGAACCAGGACAGAAGACTTCATCCGCCTCATCTCTGCTACGCCTCCGTCAAGGAGGTCTCACCGTGGGCCAATATGCCATACCGTTCCGTACCCTTGCTTCAGAGCTTACCTGGGATAACAACTCCCTGGTGTCCGTCTTCTGGGAGGGTCTGTCCGGCCGTATTAAAGATAAATCTTGTATATCTTGACTTCAGCAAAGCATTTGACAAAGTATCTCACACCATCCTTATTGAAAAAATGACCAAGTATGCAATGGACCAGGCAACTGTTAGGTGGATTCATAACTGGCTTAGTGATCGGACTAAAGGGTGGTTGTAAATGGCTTCACATCCAGCTGGATGAATGTCTCAAGTGGGGTACCACAGGGCTCCGTCCTGGGACCTGTATTGTTCAACATCTTTATCAATTATTTAGATGAAGGAATTGAGGGTAAACTGATTAAATTTGCTGATGACACAAAGCTAGGAGGGATAGCTAATACTAGAGAAGAGAGAGAGAGGATTCAAAAAGACCTAAATAAACTGGAGCAGTGGGCAGCAACCAACAGAATGGTTTTTAACAGGGAAAAATGCAAAGTACTACATCTGGGCAATAAAAATGAAAAAATCATATACAGAATGGGAGGAAAAGAGCTAAGCAACAGTACATGTGAAAAAGACTTAGGTATACTAATAGATCATAGACTGAACATGAGTCAACAGTGTGATGCAGCAGCAAAAAAGGCAAATACAATTCTGGGATGTATTAACAGAAGCATACAGTCTAGATCACGTGAAGTCATTATCGGTCTTTACTCCTCTTTGGTCAGACCTCATCTGGAATACTGTGTACAGTTTTGGGCACCACATTTTAAAAAAGACATAGACAAACTGGAGCAAGTTCAGAGAAGAGCGACCAGAATGGTGACTGGTCTGCAAACCATGTCCTATGAGGAACGGTTGCAGGATTTGGGAATGTTTAGCTTGCAAAAAAGAAGACTGAGAGGAGACTTAATAGCTGTCTACAAATATGTCAAGGGCTGTCACATTGTAGAAGGATCATCTTTATTCTCATTTGCTCAAGGAAAGACTAGAAGCAATGGGATGAAACTAAATGGGAGGAGACACAGATTAGATATTAGAAAAAACTTTTTGACAGTTAGGGTGATTAATGAGTGGAACAGGCTGCCACGAGAGGTGGTGAGTTCCCCTTCAATGGACGTCTTCAAACAGAGGCTGGACAGACATCTGTCTGAGATGATCTAGTGAATCCTGCTTTGAGCAGGGGGTTGGACCAGATGACCCAGGAGGTCCCTTCCAACTCTACCATTCTATGATTCTATGATTCTAAGATGAACTCGCCGGTCGGGACATTCCTACCACTCTCGACGACTTAATAACACTTGCCACCCGGATTGACATCCAGTTCCAAGAGCGCACCAAAGAGGTCACCCGTGAGAGGAGGTTTCCACGCCTTGCCCCTACCTTCCAGAGACCCGTCACTTCCTCCATTACTCCCCAGGCGCACTCACCCGAGCCTATGCAGGTCGACCAGACCAAAATGGTCAAAACCCGTCAGGAATTACGCCCGTCAGGAATTACGCCGTGCCGAGGGGAGCTGCTTCTACTGTGGCAGTAAGGAGCACCGGATCCGTTCATGTCCGGAGAGGTCGGGAAACGCCTGTGTCTAGGATCGCTCAGAGAGGTCGCCCTAGACAAAAGTAAACCCTCTCCATCTCTGATGCTGTCGGTCTCTATCATCTGCGGAGAGAACCGTTATTTCGAACTGGCTCAACTTGACATTGGAGCTGCTGGAAATCTCATTTCTCCATCCCTGATAGAAAAATACCGCATTCCCACCAAACCTCTGGCTGTACCCTTATCTGTCGCCGCCGTGGATGGGGGCCTCTTACCACATCCCATCCAACTCATCACCGAATCTCTAACTCTACAGGTGGGAATGCTGCACTCTGAGAGCATCTTCTTCCATGTTCTGCCTGGACTCTCTCACGCCCTCTTGCTAGGCCTACCTTGGCTCCAGAGACATGCACCCGTGCTTGATTGGCAGACCGGAGAAGTCCTTCCCTGGGGACAGGACTGCCATAAGACTTGTTTAGTTCCCGTTCATCCTGCTCGTCCTTCTCCTACCCCAGCCAATCTACCCGGCCTACCGGTTCCCTATTGGTCCCATGCGGATGTCTTTAATAAAAAGGAAGCAGAGACATTACCCCCTCATAGACCATACGACTGCCCAATCGACCTGATACCCGGCGCTACTCCTCCCTGTGGGTGTATCTACCCTTTGTCCGCTGCAGAGACCCGGTCCATGTCTGAATATATTGAGGAGAATCTGGCCCGGAGATTTATCCGGAAATCTACCTCTCCAGCGGGAGCAGGCTTCTTCTTCGTCAAAAAGAAGGACGGCTCACTCCGTCCCTGTATAGACTATAGAGGCCTTAACCAGATCACAGTGAAAAATAAATACCCCTTCCTCTCATTCCTGAATTATTTGACCGTTTGAGGGGGGCTCGAATCTTCACCAAGCTGGACCTCGGTGGGGCGTATAACCTGGTCCGTATCCGTCAGGGGGATGAGTGGAAGACGGCATTCAACACCCGGGACGGCCACTATGAGTACCTTGTAATGCCCTTCGGTCTCTGTAACGCTCCCGCCGTCTTTCAAGAGTTGGTCAATGACATATTCCGTGACCTTCTCTACTCCTGCGTGGTGGTGTACCTGGATGACATCTTGGTCTTCTCTCCGGATCTTCCCACTCACCGGAGGAACGTTCGTCAGGTCCTGCTCAGGCTCAGGCAGAACCACCTCTACGCTAAATATGAGAAGTGCCTCTTTGAGCAAACCTCACTTCCGTTTCTGGGCTACATAATCTCTCAGACCGGCCTACGAATGGATCCTGAGAAACTGTCTGCCATCCAGAAGTGGCCCCGACCAGAGGGGTTGAAGGCTATTCAGCGGTTCCTGGGCTTCGCCAACTACTACCGCCTCTTCATACCGCACTTCTCTTCCCGGACTGCCCCAATCTCTGCGCTCACCCATAAGGGCGCTAATCCCAGAGAATGGCCGCCCGAAGCAGAGGAAGCCTTTCTTTCCTTAAAACAGGCTTTCTCCTCCGCCCCAGTGCTGCATCGTCCGGACGGCAACAAACAATTATTCCTAGAAGTTGATGCCTCCTCCTCTGGAGCCGGAGCGGTACTTACCCAAAAGTCGTCTTCCAGAAGAATGGTAACTTGCGGCTTCTTCTCCAAACTCTTCTCCCCTTCTGAGCGCAATTATTCTATAGGAGACCGAGAGTTATTGGCCATTAAGCTGGCACTGGAGGAGTGGCGTTACCTGCTCGAGGGGGCTCTTCACCCCGTAATAATTTACACGGACCACAAGAACTTGGCTTACCTCCAGAGCGCCCAGAGACTTAACCCGCGCCAAGCCCGGTGGTCCTTGTTTTTTGCCCGCTTTGATTTCGTTCTTCATTTTCGCCCGGCAGACAAAAACATCAAAGCTGACGCCTTGTCCCGATCCTTTCTGGTCTCTGATCTAGAGGAGGAACCTAAGCACATCATTGATCCCGCCAGAGTAATGCAGGTGGCCCCCGTGAATCTAAATCGTCTTCCTCCCGGTAAGACGTTCGTAACAGTACCTGATCGGGAGAAGGTCCTACACTGGGGTCACTCGTCTAAGCTAGCTGGCCACGCTGGTCAGAAAAAGACCCTCCAGCTTATTACCCGGCATTACTGGTGGCCTACCCTGCACAAGGACGTAATAGACTTTGTTTCAGCCTGTGTGTCCTGCGCCCGCAACAAGGTTCCAAGACACCTGCCAGCCGGTCGCCTCCTTCCTCTTCCAGTACCTGCTGCCTCGTGGCAGCATATAGCTATGGACTTTATAACGGATCTCCCTGTCTCTGCCGGTTGTACGGTCATTTGGGTGGTCGCTGACCGCTTTTCCAAAATGGCCCACTTCATTCCCCTGCCGGGTCTCCCATCTGCACCTGAGTTAGCTAAAGACTTCATCCATCATGTTTTCCGTCTTCATGGTCTTCCTCTCCACATTGTATCCGACCAAGGGGTCCAATTCACCTCTCGCTTTTGGTGAGCCATGTGTAAATTGCTGGGGGTCACCTTGGACTTTTCTTCTGCCTATCACCCACAGTCCAATGGCCAAGTAGAGCGGATCAACCAAATTTTAATCAGTTTCCTCCGGCACTTTGTTAATACTCACCATTCCGACTGGGTGGATCTTTTACCATGGGCTGAATTTTCTTACAATAATCACGAGAGCGAATCTTCCTCCAAATCCCAGTTTTTTGTAGTCTTCGGTCAGCATCCTCGGATCCCGTTTCCCGTCTCCACCTCGGTGGACAATCCGGCTGCGGAATCTCTCGTTAGCGAATTTTCCTCCATTTGGGAGAGTACCCGATCCGCACTTCTTCGGTCATCCGAGCGGATGAAAAAACACGCTGACAAAAACCGCCTGGATCCTCCACAATTCCGTCCTGGAGATAAAGTCTTGCTCTCGTCCAAGTATGTCCGGCTCAAGATTCCTTCCTACAAGTTAGGGCCTCGGTTCATCGGCCCACTGGAAGTTATCAAACAAATCAACACGGTGGCCTATAAATTGAAACTCCCAGCCAACTTGCGCATTCCTAACTCCTTCCATATATCTCTACTCAAACCCGTGGTACTTAACTCTTTTTCCAAGTCTACAGGTACGCCTCCTGCTCCGGTTTCTGCTGAAAACGAGTTTGAGGTAGAGAACATTCTGGCCACCAAAAGGGTAAGAGGAAAGACCTTTTTTCTAGTAGATTGGAAGGGGTTTGGTCCTGAGGAGAGAACATGGGAGCCCCGGGAGAACATCCATGCCCCTCTCATCCTTGGTAAATTTCTATCTGGCCTAAAAAAGGGGGGGCCTAAAGGGGGGGGTACTGTAGCGTCGGCGTCCCTGCCTCCTGCTAGGCGGGGACGCCGTTCCCCTCACCTCTCCACTCCGTGCCCGGCGTCTTCCTCCCGCTCTGCTGGCAGCGCGCGCTGCTTCTCGGCCACTGTGCTTAGGGCGTGCGCGCGCTTCCCCTCTCTTAAAGGGGCCGCGCGCGCCGTCCTAAGAAGTCCCCGGCCAATTGCCGGAGGACCTCACCATATTTAAGGCACCTCCTCCAAAATGGAGGTGCCCGAGCAATGTTGTTGCAAAGCCTTTCAACTCTGCTTCAGCCCTCAGGTCCCGTTACCAGATACGTGCCAGTTTCCTGCCAGATCTCTGCTTGATACCTACCTGATTCCTGTCTATCTACTTGAATTCCTACGGTCCGACAGTCTGCCTTCCAATCCCTGTCAGTCTGTCTATGGATCTGCCCGCCCGCTCACCTGGGAGCGCTCACCTGCTACCTGCCCGCTAGCCTACCTGGAGGCTCTGCCGTCACTTGCCGTGACCACCTGCCTGTCCAGAGACTCCTGCCCGCTCACCTGGGAGCGCTCACCTGCTATCTGCCTGCTAGCCTACCTGGATGCTCTGCCGTCACTTGCCATGACCACCTGCCTGTCCAGAGACTCCTGCCCGCTCACCTGGGAGCGCTCACCTGCTACCTGCCTGCTAGCCTACCTGGAGGCTCTGCCGTCACTTGCCGTGACCACCTGCCTGTCCAGAGACTCCTGCCCGCTCACCTGGGAGCGCTCACCTGCTACCTGCCTGCTAGCCTACCTGGAGGCTCTGCCGTCACTTGCCGTGACCACCTGCCTGTCCTGAAACTCTTGCCCGCTCACCTGGGAGCGCTTACCTGCTACCTGCCTGCCTGTCTAGAGACTCTTATCCTGCTGTCACTTGCTGTGACCACCTGCCTGTCTTGAGACTCTTACCCTGCTGTCACTTGCAGTGACCACCCGCCTGTCAAGAGACTGTCCCCGTCACTTGCCGTGACCTCCTGCCCTTCTACCCAGAGACTGTCCCCGTCACTTGCCGTGACCTCCTGCCCGTCTACCCAGAGACTGCCCCTGTCACTTGCCGTGACTACCTGCCCGCCTTCCCTGGGAGCCACCCGCTTCCTTACAAGGACTGCCCCTTTGTATAGTTGCTCAGAGGTTCCACCTCCCAGACCCGTTACAGAAGGCTTACTATAGTGGTCATATGGCTAGAACATGTGAGCACCAAGTCACTGACCACAGGTTATATCAGGAAGGCTACCAAAGTGGTCATATGGCTAGAAAGTGTGAGCATCAAGTCATTAACTACAGGTTGTATCAGGAAGGCTTGTGGTAGTGGTCATATGGCTAGAACGTGTGAGCACCAAGTCATTGACCATAGGTTATTTCAAGAAGGCTACTGTAGTGGTCATATGGCTAGAACATGTGAGCACCAAGTCACTGACTAGAGGTTATATCAGGAAGGCTACTATAGTGGTCATATGGCTAGAACGTATTAGCACCAAGTCACTGACCATAGGTTATATCAAGAAGGCTTCTGTAGTGGTCATATGGCTAGAACGTGTGAGCACCAAGTCACTGACCACACGCTATATTAGGAAGGCTACTATAGTGGTCATATGGCTAGAACGTGTGAGCACCAAGTCACTGACCACAGGTTATATCAGGAAGGCTTACTATAGTGGTCATATGGCTAGAACGTGTGAGCACCAAGTCACTGACCACAGGCTACATCAGGAAGGCTACTATAGTGGTCATATGGCTAGAACATGTGAGCACCAAGTCACTGACCATAGGTTGTATCAGGAAGGCTTACTATTGTGGTCATATGGCTAGAAAGTGTGAGCACCAAGTCACTGACCATAGGTTATATCAAGAAGGCTAATGTAGTGTTCATATGGCTAGAACATGTGAGCATCAAGTCACTGACTACAGGTTATATAAGGAAGGCTACTATAGTGGTCATATGGCTAGAACGTGTGAGCACCAAGTCACTGACCATAGGTTATATCAAGAAGGCTACTGTAGTGGTCATATGTCTAGAACATGTGAGCATCAAGTCACTGACTACAGGTTATATAAGGAAGGCTACTATAGTGGTCATATGGCTAGAACGTGTGAGCACCAAGTCACTGACCATAGGTTATATCAAGAAGGCTACTGTAGTGGTCATATCGCTAGAACTTGTGAGCACCAAGTCACTGACCACAGGCTATATCAGGAAGGCTACTATAGTGGTCATATGGCTAGAACGTGTGAGCGCCAAGTCACTGACCACAGTTTATATCAGGAAGGCTTACTATAGTGGTCATATGGCTAGAACGTGTGAGCACCAAGTCACTGACCACAGACTATGTCAGGAAGACTACTATAGTGGTCATATGGCTAGAACGTGTGAGCACCAAGTCGCTGCCCACAGGTTATATCAGGAAGGCTACTATAGTGGTCATATGGCTAGAACCTGTGAGCACCAAGTCACTGACCATAGGTTATATCAGGAAGGCTTACTATAGTGGTCATATGGCTAGAACGTGTGAGCACCAAGTCACTGACCATAGGTTATATCAGGAAGGCTACTGTAGTGGTCATATGGCTAGAACGTGTGAGCACCAAGTCACTGACCACAGGTTATATCTGGAAGGTTGACTATAGTGGTCATATGGCTAGAATGTGTGAGCACCAAGTCACTGACCACAGGTTACATCAGGAAGGCTACTATAGTGGTCATATGGCTAGAACGTGTGAGCATCAAGTCATTAACCACAGGTTTTATCAGGAAGGCTTGTGGTAGTGGTCATATGGCTAGAACGTGTGAGCACCAAGTCAGTGACCACAGGTTATATCAGGAAGGCTACTGTAGTGGTCATATGGCTAGAACGTGTGAGCACCAAGTCATTAACCACAGGTTTTATCAGGAAGGCTTGTGGTAGTGGTCATATGGCTAGAACGTGTGAGCACCAAGTCAGTGACCACAGGTTATATCAGGAAGGCTACTGTAGTGGTCATATGGCTAGAACGTGTGAGCACCAAGTTACTGACCACAGGTTATATCAGGAAATCTACGATAGTGGTCATATGGCTAGAACGTGTGAGCACCAAGTCACTGACCGCAGGTTATATCAGGAAGGCTACTATAGTGGTCATATGGCTAGAACCTGTGAGCACCAAGTCACTGACCATAGGTTATATCAGGAAGGCTTACTATAGTGGTCATATAGCTAGAACGTGTGAGCACCAAGTCAGTGACCATAGGTTATATCAGGAAGGCTTACTATAGTGGTCATATGGCTAGAACGTGTGAGCACCAAGTCACTGACCATAGGTTATATCAGGAAGGCTACTGTAGTGGTCATATGGCTAGAACGTGTGAGCACCAAGTCACTGACCACAGGTTATATCTGGAAGGTTGACTATAGTGGTCATATGGCTAGAACGTGTGAGCACCAAGTCACTGACCACAGGTTACATCAGGAAGGCTACTATAGTGGTCATATGGCTAGAACGTGTGAGCATCAAGTCATTAACCACAGGTTTTATCAGGAAGGCTTGTGGTAGTGGTCATATGGCTAGAGCGTGTGAGCACCAAGTCAGTGACCACAGGTTATATCAGGAAGGCTACTGTAGTGGTCATATGGCTAGAACGTGTGAGCACCAAGTCATTAACCACAGCTTTTATCAGGAAGGCTTGTGGTAGTGGTCATATGGCTAGAACGTGTGAGCACCAAGTCAGTGACCAAAGGTTATATCAGGAAGGCCACTGTAGTGGTCATATGGCTAGAACGTGTGAGCACGAAGTCACTAACCACAGGTTATATCAGGAAGGCTGCTATAGTGGTCATATGGCTAGAACGTGTGAGCATCAAGTCATTAACCACAGGTTTTATCAGGAAGGCTTGTGGTAGTGGTCATATGGCTAGAACGTGTGAGCACCAAGTCAGTGACCACAGGTTATATCAGGAAGGCTACTGTAATGGTCATATGGCTAGAACGTGTGAGCACCAAGTCACTAACCACAGGTTATATCAGGAAGGCTACTATAGTGGTCATATGGCTAGAACGTTTGAGCACCAAGTCACTGACCACAGGTTATATCAGGAAGGCTACTATAGTGGTCATATGGCTAGAACGTGTGAGCACCAAGTCACTGACCATAGGTTATATCAGGAAGGCTACTGTAGTGGTCATATGGCTAGAACGTGTGAGCACCAAGTCACTGACCATAGGTTATATCAGGAAGGCTACTATAGTGGTCATATGGCTAGAACGTGTGAGCACCAAGTCACTGACCATAGGTTATATCAGGAAGGCTTACTATAGTGGTCATATGGCTAGAACTTGTGAGCACCAAGTCACTGACCATAGGTTATATCAGTAAGGCTTACTATAGTGGTCATATGGCTAGAACGTGTGAGCACCAAGTCACAGACCATAGGTTATATCAGGAAGGCTACTACAGTGGTCATATGGCTAGAGCGTGTGAGCATCAAGTTATTAACCACAGGTTATATCAGGAAGGCTTGTGGTAGTGGTCATATGGCTAGAACGTGCGATCACCAAGTCACTGACCACAGGTTATATCAGGAAGGCTACTGTAGTGGTCATATGGCTAGAACGTGTGAGCACCATGTCACTGACCACAGGTTATATCAGGAAGGGTACGTTAGTGGTCATATGGCTAGAACGTGTGAGCACCAAGTCACTGACCACAGGTTATATCAGGAAGGCTACTATAGTGGTCATATGGCTAGAATGTGTGAGCACTAAGTCACTGATCACAGGCTATAACAGGAAGGCTTACTATAGTGGTCATATGGCTAGAACGTGTGAGCACCAAGTCACTGACCATAGGTTATATTAGGAAGGCTTGTGGTAGTGGTCATATGGCTAGAATGTGTGAGCATCAAGTCATTAACCACAGATTGTATCAGGAAGGCTTGTGGTAGTGGTCATATGGCTAGAACGTGTGAGCACCAAGTCATTGACCACAGGTTATATCAGGAAGGCTACTGTAGTGGTCTTATGGCTAGAACTTGTGAGCACCAAGTCACTGACGACAGGTAATATCAGGAAGGCTACTAAAGTGGTCATATGGCTAGAACGGGTGAGCACCAAGTCACTGACCACAGGTTATATCAGGAAGGCTAATATAGTGGTCATATGACTAGAACGTGTGAGCACAAAGTCACTGACCATAGGTTATATCAGGAAGGCTTACTATAGTGGTCATATGGCTAGAACGTGTGAGCACCAAGTCACTGGCCATAGGTTATATCAGGAAGGCTTACTATAGTGGTCATATGGCTAGAACGTGTGAGCATCAAGTCTTTAACCACAGGTTGTATCAGGAAGGCTTGTGGTACTGGTCATATGGCTAGAACGTGTGAGCACCAAGTCACTGACCACAGGTTATATCAGTAAGGCTACTGTAGTGGTCATATGGCTAGAATGTGTGAGCACCAAGTTACTGACCACAGGTTATATCAGGAAATCTACTATAGTGGTCATATATCTAGAACGTGTGAGCACCAAGTCACTGACCACAGGTTATATCAGGAAGGCTACTATAGTGGTCATATGGCTAGAACCTGTGAGCACCAAGTCACTTACCATAGGTTATATCAGGAAGGCTACTATAGTGGTCATATGGCTAGAACCTGTGAGCATCAAGTCACTTACCATAGGTTATATCAGGAAGGCTACTATAGTGGTCATATGGCTAGAACGTGTGAGCACCAAGTCACTGACCATAGGTTATATCAGGAAGGCTTACTATAGTGGTCATATGGCTAGAACGTGTGAGCACCAAGTCACTGACCATAGGTTATATCAGGAAGGCTACTGTAGTGGTCAAATGGCTAGAACGTGTGAGCACCAAGTCACTGACTACAGGTTATATCAGGAAGGTTGACTATGGTGATCATATGGCTAGAACGTGTGAGCACCAAGTCACTGACCACAGGTTACATCAGGAAGGCTACTATAGTGGTCATATGGATAGAACGTGTGAGCACCAAGTCACTGACCACAGGTTACATCAGGAAGGCTACTATAGTGGTCATATGGATAGAACGTGTGAGCATCAAGTCATTAACCACAGGTTTTATCAGGAAGGCTTGTGGTAGTGGTCGTATGGCTTGAATTTGTGAGCACCAAGTCAGTGACCAAAGGTTAAATCAGGAAGGCTACTGTAGTGGTCATATGGCTAGAACGTGTGAGCACCAAGTCACTGACCACAGGTTATATCAGGAAGGCTACTATAGTGGTCATATGGCTAGAACGTTTGAGCACCAAGTCACTGACCACAGGTTATATCAGGAAGGCTACTATAGTGGTCATATGGCTAGAACTTGTGAGCACCAAGTCACTGACCATAGGTTATATCAGGAAGGCTTACTATAGTGGTCATATGGCTAGAACGTGTGAGCACCAAGTCACTGACCATAGGTTATATCGGTAAGGCTTACTATAGTGGTCATATGGCTAGAACTTGTGAGCATCAAGTCATTAACCACAGGTTATATCAGGAAGTCTTGTGGTAGTGGTCATATGGCTAGAACGTGTGATCACCAACTCACTGACCACAGGTTATATCAGGAAGGCTACTGTAGTGGTCATATGGCTAGAACGTGTGAGCACCAAGTCACTGACCACAGGTTATATCAGGAAGGGTATTATAGTGGTCATATGGCTAGAACGTGTGAGCACCAAGTCACTGACCACAGGTTATATCAGGAAGGCTACTATAGTGGTCATATGGCTAGAATGTGTGAGCACCAAGTCACTGACCATAGGTTATATCAGGAAGGCTACTATTGTGGTCATATGGCTAGAACTTGTGAGCACCAAGTCACTGACCATAGGTTATATCAGGAAGGCTTACTATAGTGGTCATATGGCTAGAACGTGTGAGCACCAAGTCACTGACCATAGGTTATATCAGTAAGGCTTACTATATTGGTCATATGGCTAGAACGTGTGAGCACCAAGTCACTGACCATAGGTTATATCAGGAAGGCTACTATAGTGGTCATATGGCTAGAGCGTGTGAGCATCAAGTCATTAACCACAGGTTATATCAGGAAGGCTTGTGGTAGTGGTCATATGGCTAGAACGTGTGAGCACCAAGTAACTGACCACAGGTTATATCAGGAAGGCTACTGTAGTGGTCATATGGCTAGAACGTGTGATCACCAAGTCACTGACCACAGCTTATATCAGGAAGGCTACTGTAGTGGTCATATGGCAAGAACGTGTGAGCACCATGTCACTGACCACAGGTTATATCAGGAGGGGTACTATAGTGGTCATATGGCTAGAACGTGTGAGCACCAAGTCACTCACCACAGGTTATATCAGGAAGGCTACTATAGTGGTCATATGGCTAGAATGTGTGAGCAACAAGTCACTGATCATAGGTTATATCAGGAAGGCTACTATAGTGATCATATGGCTAGAAGGTGTGAGCACCAAGTCACTGAGCACAGGCTATATCAGGAAGGCTTACTATAGTGGTCATATGGTTAGAACGTGTGAGCACCAAGTCACTGACCATAGGTTATATCAAGAAGGCTACTGTAGTGATCATATGGCTAGAACGTGTGAGCACCAAGTCACTTACCACAGGTCATATCAAGAAGGCTACTGTAGTGGTCATATGGCTAGAATGTGTGAGCACCAAGTCACTGACCATAGGTTATATCAGGAAGGCTTTTGGTAGTGGTCATATGGCTAGAATGTGTGAGCATCAAGTCATTAACCACATATTGTATCAGGAAGGCTTGTGGTAGTGGTAATATGGCTAGAACGTGTGAGCATCAAGTCATTAACCACAGGTTATATCAGGAAGGCTACTGTAGTGGTCATATGGCTAGAACGTGTGAGCACCAAGTCACTGACCACAGGTTATATCAGGAAGGCTACTATAGTGGTCATATGGCTAGAACGTGTGAGCACCAAGTCACTGACCACAGGGTATATCAGGAAGGCTACTATAGTGGTCATATGACTAGAACGTGTGAGCACCAAGTCACTGACCATAGGTTATATCAGGAAGGCTTACTATAGTGGTCCTATGGCTAGAACGTGTGAGCACCAAGTCACTGGCCATAGGTTATATCAGGAAGGCTTACTATAGTGGTCATATGGCTAGAACGTGTGAGCACCAAGTCACTGACCACAGGTTATATCAGGAAGGCTACTATAGTGGTCATATGGCTAGAACTTGTGAGCACCAAGTCACTGACCATAGGTTATATCAGTAAGGCTTACTATAGTGGTCATATGGCTTGAACGTGTGAGCACCAAGTCACAGATCATAGGTTATATCAGGAAGGCTACTATAGTGGTCATATGGCTAGAGCGTGTGAGCATCAAGTCATTAACCACAGGTTATATCAGGAAGGCTTGTGGTAGTGGTCATATGGCTAGAACGTGCGATCACCAAGTCACTGACCACAGGTTATATCAGGAAGGCTACTGTAGTGGTCATATGGCTAGAACGTGTGAGCACCATGTCACTGACCACAGGTTATATCAGTAAGGGTACTTTAGTGGTCATATGGCTGGAACCTGTGAGCACCAAGTCACTGACCACAGGTTATATCAGGAAGGCTACTATAGTGGTCATATGGCTAGAATGTGTGAGCACTAAGTCACTGATCACAGGCTATAACAGGAAGGCTTACTATAGTGGTCATATGGCTAGAACGTGTGAGCACCAAGTCACTGACCATAGGTTATATCAGGAAGGCTTGTGGTAGTGGTCATATGGCTAGAATGTGTGAGCATCAAGTCATTAACCACAGATTGTATCAGGAAGGCTTGTGGTAGTGGTCATATGGCTAGAACGTGTGAGCACAAAGTCATTGACCACAGGTTATATCAGGAAGGCTACTGTAGTGGTCTTATGGCTAGAACTTGTGAGCACCAAGTCACTGACGACAGGTAATATCAGGAAGGCTACTATAGTGGTCATATGGCTAGAACGGGTGAGCACCAAGTCACTGACCACAGGTTATATCAGGAAGGCTAATATAGTGGTCATATGACTAGAACGTGTGAGCACAAAGTCACTGACCATAGGTTATATCAGGAAGGCTTACTATAGTGGTCATATGGCTAGAACGTGTGAGCACCAAGTCACTGGCCATAGGTTATATCAGGAAGGCTTACTATAGTGGTCATATGGCTAGAACGTGTGAGCATCAAGTCTTTAAACACAGGTTGTATCAGGAAGGCTTGTGGTACTGGTCATATGGCTAGAACGTGTGAGCACCAAGTCACTGACCACAGGTTATATCAGGAAGGCTACTGTAGTGGTCATATGGCTAGAACGTGTGAGCACCAAGTTACTGACCACAGCTTATATCAGGAAATCTACTATAGTGGTCATATGGCTAGAACGTGTGAGCACCAAGTCACTGACCACAGGTTATATCAGGAAGGCTACTATAGTGGTCATATGGCTAGAACGTGTGTGCACCAAGTCACTTACCATAGGTTATATCAGGAAGGCTACTATAGTGGTCATATGGCTAGAACCTGTGAGCACCAAGTCACTTACCATAGGTTATATCAGGAAGGCTACTATAGTGGTCATATGGCTAGAACGTGTGAGCACCAAGTCACTGACCATAGGTTATATCAGGAAGGCTTACTATAGTGGTCATATGGCTAGAACGTGTGAGCACCAAGTCACTGACCATAGGTTATATCAGGAAGGCTACTGTAGTGGTCAAATGGCTAGAACGTGTGAGCACCAAGTCACTGACTACAGGTTATATCAGGAAGGTTGACTATGGTGATCATATGGCTAGAACGTGTGAGCACCAAGTCACTGACCACAGGTTATATCAGGAAGGCTACTATAGTGGTCATATGACTAGAACGTGTGAGCACCAAGTCACTGACCATAGGTTATATGAGGAAGGCTTACTATAGTGGTCCTATGGCTAGAATGTGTGAGCACCAAGTCACTGACCACATGTGATATCAGGAAGGCTACTATAGTGGTCATATGGCTAGAACGTGTGAGCACCAAGTCACTGAGCACAGGTTATATCAGGAAGGCTACCATAGTGGTCATATGGCTAGAACGTGTGAGCACCAAGTCACTGACCATAGGTTATATCAGGAAGGCTTACTATAGTGGTCATATGGCTAGAACGTGTGAGCATCAAGTCTTTAACCACAGGTTGTATCGGGAAGGTTTGTGGTACTGGTCATATGGATAGAACGTGTGAGCACCAAGTCACTGACCACAGGTTATATCAGGAAGGCTGCTGTAGTGGTCATATGGCTAGAACGTGTGAGCACCAAGTCACTGACCACATGTTATATCAGGAAGGCTACTATAGTGGTCATATGGCTAGAACGTGTGAGCACCAAGTCACTGAGCACAGGTTATATCAGGAAGGCTACTATAGTGGTCATATGGCTAGAACGTGTGAGCACCAAGTCACTGACCATAGGTTATATCAGGAAGGCTTACTATAGTGGTCATATGGCTAGAACGTGTGAGCACCAAGTCACTGACCATAGGTTATATCAGGAAGGATTACTATAGTGGTCATATGGCTAGAACGTGTGAGCAACAAGTCAATGACCATAGGTTATATCAGGAAGGCTACTGTAGTGGTCATATGGCTAGAACGTGTGAGCACCAAGTCACTAACCACAGGTTACATCAGGAAGGATACTATAGGGGTCATATGGCTAGAACTTGTGAGCATCATGTCATTAACCACAGGTTGTTTCAGGAAGACTTACTATAGTGGTCATATGGCTAGAACGTGTGAGCACCAAGTCACTGGCCATAGGTTATATCAGGAAGGCTACTATAGTGGTCATATGGCTAGAACGTGTGAGCACCAAGTCACTGAGCACAGGTTATATCAGGAAGGCTACCATAGTGGTCATATGGCTAGAACGTGTGAGCACCAAGTCACTGACCATAGGTTATATCAGGAAGGCTTACTATAGTGGTCATATGGCTAGAACGTGTGAGCATCAAGTCTTTAACCACAGGTTGTATCAGGAAGGTTTGTGGTACTGGTCATATGGATAGAATGTGTGAGCACCAAGTCACTGACCACAGGTTATATCAGGAAGGCTGCTGTAGTGGTCATATGGCTAGAACGTGTGAGCACCAAGTCACTGACCACATGTTATATCAGGAAGGCTACTATAGTGGTCATATGGCTAGAACGTGTGAGCACCAAGTCACTGAGCACAGGTTATATCAGGAAGGCTACTATAGTGGTCATATGGCTAGAACGTGTGAGCACCAAGTCACTGACCATAGGTTATATCAGGAAGGCTTACTATAGTGGTCATATGGCTAGAACGTGTGAGCACCAAGTCACTGACCATAGGTTATATCAGGAAGGATTACTATAGTGGTCATATGGCTAGAACGTGTGAGCACCAAGTCAATGACCATAGGTTATATCAGGAAGGCTACTGTAGTGGTCATATGGCTAGAACGTGTGAGCACCAAGTCACTGACCACAGGTTATATCTGGAAGGTTGACTATAGTGGTCATATGGCTAGAACGTGTGAGCACCAAGTCACTGACCACAGGTTACATCAGGAAGGCTACTATAGTGGTCATATGGCTAGAACGTGTGAGCATCAAGTCATTAACCACAGGTTTTATCAGGAAGGTTTGTGGTAGTGGTCATATGGCTAGAACGTGTGAGCACCAAGTCAGTGACCACAGGTTATATCAGGAAGGCTACTGTAGTGGTCATATGGCTAGAACGTGTGAGCACCAAGTCATTAACCACAGGTTTTATCAGGAAGGCTTGTGGTAGTGGTCATATGGCTAGAACGTGTGAGCACCAAGTCAGTGACCACAGGTTATATCAGGAAGGCTACTGTAGTGGTCATATGGCTAGAACGTGTGAGCACCAAGTTACTGACCACAGGTTATATCAGGAAATCTACGATAGTGGTCATATGGCTAGAACGTGTGAGCACCAAGTCACTGACCGCAGGTTATATCAGGAAGGCTACTATAGTGGTCATATGGCTAGAACCTGTGAGCACCAAGTCACTGACCATAGGTTATATCAGGAAGGCTTACTATAGTGGTCATATAGCTAGAACGTGTGAGCACCAATTCAGTGACCATAGGTTATATCAGGAAGGCTTACTATAGTGGTCATATGGCTAGAACGTGTGAGCACCAAGTCACTGACCATAGGTTATATCAGGAAGGCTACTGTAGTGGTCATATGGCTAGAACGTGTGAGCACCAAGTCACTGACCACAGGTTATATCTGGAAGGTTGACTATAGTGGTCATATGGCTAGAACGTGTGAACACCAAGTCACTGACCACAGGTTACATCAGGAAGGCTACTATAGTGGTCATATGGCTAGAACGTGTGAGCTTCAAGTCATTAACCACAGGTTTTATCAGGAAGGCTTGTGGTAGTGGTCATATGGCTAGAACGTGTGAGCACCAAGTCAGTGACCACAGGTTATATCAGGAAGGCTACTGTAGTGGTCATATGGCTAGAACGTGTGAGCACCAAGTCATTAACCACAGCTTTTATCAGGAAGGCTTGTGGTAGTGGTCATATGGCTAGAACGTGTGAGCACCAAGTCAGTGACCAAAGGTTATATCAGGAAGGCCACTGTAGTGGTCATATGGCTAGAACGTGTGAGCACGAAGTCACTAACCACAGGTTATATCAGGAAGGCTACTATAGTGGTCATATGGCTAGAACGTGTGAGCATCAAGTCAATAACCACAGGTTTTATCAGGAAGGCTTGTGGTAGTGGTCATATGGCTAGAACGTGTGAGCACCAAGTCAGTGACCACAGGTTATATCAGGAAGGCTACTGTAATGGTCATATGGCTAGAACGTGTGAGCACCAAGTCACTAACCACAGGTTATATCAGGAAGGCTACTATAGTGGTCATATGGCTAGAACGTTTGAGCACCAAGTCACTGACCACAGGTTATATCAGGAAGGCTACTATAGTGGTCATATGGCTAGAACGTGTGAGCACCAAGTCACTGACCATAGGTTATATCAGGAAGGCTACTGTAGTGGTCATATGGCTAGAACGTGTGATCACCAAGTCACTGACCACAGCTTATATCAGGAAGGCTACTGTAGTGGTCATATGGCTAGAACGTGTGAGCACCAAGTCACTGAGCACAGGTTATATCAGGAAGGCTACTATAGTGGTCATATGGCTAGAATGTGTGAGCAACAAGTCACTGATCATAGGTTATATCAGGAAGGCTACTATAGTGATCATATGGCTAGAAGGTGTGAGCACCAAGTCACTGAGCACAGGCTATATCAGGAAGGCTTACTATAGTGGTCATATGGTTAGAACGTGTGAGCACCAAGTCACTGACCATAGGTTATATCAAGAAGGCTACTGTAGTGATCATATGGCTAGAACGTGTGAGCACCAAGTCACTTACCACAGGTCATATCAAGAAGGCTACTGTAGTGGTCATATGGCTAGAATGTGTGAGCACCAAGTCACTGACCATAGGTTATATCAGGAAGGCTTTTGGTAGTGGTCATATGGCTAGAATGTGTGAGCATCAAGTCATTAACCACAGATTGTATCAGGAAGGCTTGTGGTAGTGGTAATATGGCTAGAACGTGTGAGCATCAAGTCATTAACCACAGGTTATATCAGGAAGGCTACTGTAGTGGTCATATGGCTAGAACGTGTGAGCACCAAGTCACTGACCACAGGTTATATCAGGAAGGCTACTATAGTGGTCATATGGCTAGAACGTGTGAGCACCAAGTCACTGACCACAGGGTATATCAGGAAGGCTACTATAGTGGTCATATGACTAGAACGTGTGAGCACTAAGTCACTGACCATAGGTTATATCAGGAAGGCTTACTATAGTGGTCCTATGGCTAGAACGTGTGAGCACCAAGTCACTGGCCATAGGTTATATCAGGAAGGCTTATTATAGTGGTCATATGGCTAGAACGTGTGAGCACCAAGTCACTGACCACAGGTTATATCAGGAAGGCTACTATAGTGGTCATATGGCTAGAACTTGTGAGCACCAAGTCACTGACCATAGGTTATATCAGTAAGGCTTACTATAGTGGTCATATGGCTTGAACGTGTGAGCACCAAGTCACAGACCATAGGTTATATCAGGAAGGCTACTATAGTGGTCATATGGCTAGAGCGTGTGAGCATCAAGTCATTAACCACAGGTTATATCAGGAAGGCTTGTGGTAGTGGTCATATGGCTCGAACGTGCGATCACCAAGTCACTGACCACAGGTTATATCAGGAAGGCTACTGTAGTGGTCATATGGCTAGAACGTGTGAGCACCATGTCACTGACCACAGGTTATATCAGGAAGGGTACTTTAGTGGTCATATGGCTAGAACCTGTGAGCACCAAGTCACTGACCACAGGTTATATCAGGAAGGCTACTATAGTGGTCATATGGCTAGAATGTGTGAGCACTATGTCACTGATCACAGGCTATAACAGGAAGGCTTACTATAGTGGTCATATGGCTAGAACGTGTGAGCACCAAGTCACTGACCATAGGTTATATCAGGAAGGCTTGTGGTAGTGGTCATATGGCTAGAATGTGTGAGCATCAAGTCATTAACCACAGATTGTATCAGGAAGGCTTGTGGTAGTGGTCATATGGCTAGAACGTGTGAGCACCAAGTCATTGACCACAGGTTATATCAGGAAGGCTACTGTAGTGGTCTTATGGCTAGAACTTGTGAGCACCAAGTCACTGACGACAGGTAATATCAGGAAGGCTACTATAGTGGTCATATGGCTAGAACGGGTGAGCACCAAGTCACTGACCACAGGTTATATCAGGAAGGCTAATATAGTGGTCATATGACTAGAACGTGTGAGCACAAAGTCACTGACCATAGGTTATATCAGGAAGGCTTACTATAGTGGTCATATGGCTAGAACGTGTGAGCACCAAGTCACTGGCCATAGGTTATATCAGGAAGGCTTACTATAGTGGTCATATGGCTAGAACGTGTGAGCATCAAGTCTTTAAACACAGGTTGTATCAGGAAGGCTTGTAGTACTGGTCATATGGCTAGAACGTGTGAGCACCAAGTCACTGACCACAGGTTATATCAGGAAGGCTACTGCAGTGGTCATATGGCTAGAACGTGTGAGCACCAAGTTACTGACCACAGCTTATATCAGGAAATCTAGTATAGTGGTCATATGGCTAGAACGTGTGAGCACCAAGTCACTGACCACAGGTTATATCAGGAAGGCTACTATAGTGGTCATATGGCTAGAACCTGTGTGCACCAAGTCACTTACCATAGGTTATATCAGGAAGGCTACTATAGTGGTCATATGGCTAGAACCTGTGAGCACCAAGTCACTTACCATAGGTTATATCAGGAAGGCTACTATAGTGGTCATATGGCTAGAACGTGTGAGCACCAAGTCACTGACCATAGGTTATATCAGGAAGGCTTACTATAGTGGTCATATGGCTAGAACGTGTGAGCACCAAGTCACTGACCATAGGTTATATCAGGAAGGCTACTGTAGTGGTCAAATGGCTAGAACGTGTGAGCACCAAGTCACTGACTACAGGTTATATCAGGAAGGTTGACTATGGTGATCATATGGCGAGAACGTGTGAGCACCAAGTCACTGACCGCAGGTTACATCAGTAAGGCTACTATAGTGGTCATATGGATAGAACGTGTGAGCACCAGGTCACTGACCACAGGTTACATCAGGAAGGCTACTATAGTGGTCATATGGATAGAACGTGTGAGCATCAAGTCATTAACCACAGGTTTTATCAGGAAGGCTTGTGGTAGTGGTCGTATGGCTGGAACTTGTGAGCACCAAGTCAGTGACCAAAGGTTAAATCAGGAAGGCTACTGTAGTGGTCATATGGCTAGAACGTGTGAGCACCAAGTCACTGACCACAGGTTATATCAGGAAGGCTACTATAGTGGTCATATGGCTAGAACGTTTGAGCACCAAGTCACTGACCACAGGTTATATCAGGAAGGCTACTATAGTGGTCATATGGCTAGAACGTGTGAGCACCAAGTCACTGACCATAGGTTATATCGGTAAGGCTTACTATAGTCGTCATATGGCTAGAACTTGTGAGCATCAAGTCATTAACCACAGGTTATATCAGGAAGTGTTGTGGTAGTGGTCATATGGCTAGAACGTGTGATCACCAACTCACTGACCACAGGTTATATCAGGAAGGCTACTGTAGTGGTCATATGGCTAGAACGTGTGAGCACCAAGTCACTGACCACAGGTTATATCAGGAAGGGTATTATAGTGGTCATATGGCTAGAACGTGTGAGCACCAAGTCACTGACCACAGGTTATATCAGGAAGGCTATTATAGTGGTCATATGGCTAGAATGTGTGAGCACCAAGTCACTGACCATAGGTTATATCAGGAAGGCTACTATAGTGGTCATATGACTAGAACTTGTGAGCAACAAGTTACTGACCATAGGTTATATCAGGAAGGCTTACTATAGTGGTCATATGGCTAGAACGTGTGAGCACCAAGTCACTGACCATAGGTTATATCAGTAAGGCTTACTATATTGGTCATATGGCTAGAACGTGTGAGAACCAAGTCACTGACCATAGGTTATATCAGGAAGGCTACTATAGTGGTCATATGGCTAGAGCGTGTGAGCATCAAGTCATTAACCACAGGTTATATCAGGAAGGCTTGTGGTAGTGGTCATATGGCTAGAACGTGTGAGCACCAAGTCACTGACCACAGGTTATATCAGGAAGGCTACTGTAGTGGTCATATGGCTAGAACGTGTGATCACCAAGTCACTGACCACAGGTTATATCAGGAAGGCTACTGTAGTGGTCATATGGCAAGAACGTGTGAGCACCATGTCACTGACCACAGGTTATATCAGGAAGGGTACTATAGTAGTCATATGGCTAGAACGTGTGAGCACCAAGTCACTCACCACAGGTTATATCAGGAAGGCTACTATAGTGGTCATATGGCTAGAATGTGTGAGCACCAAGTCACTGATCATAGGTTATATCAGGAAGGCTACTATAGTGATCATATGGCTAGAAGGTGTGAGCACCAAGTCACTGAGCACAGGCTATATCAGGAAGGCTTACTATAGTGGTCATATGGCTAGAACGTGTGAGCACCAAGTCACTGACCATAGGTTATATCAGGAAGGCTACTGTAGTGATCATATGGCTAGAACGTGTGAGCACCAAGTCACTTACCACAGGTCATATCAAGAAGGCTACTGTAGTGGTCATATGGCTAGAATGTGTGAGCACCAAGTCACTGACCATAGGTTATATCAGGAAGGCTTTTGGTAGTGGTCATATGGCTAGAATGTGTGAACATCAAGTCATTAACCACAGATTTTATCAGGAAGGCTTGTGGTAGTGGTAATATGGCTAGAACGTGTGAGCATCAAGTCATTAACCACAGGTTATATCAGGAAGGCTACTATAGTGGTCATATGGCTAGAACGTGTGAGCACCAAGTCACTGACCACAGGTTATATCAGGAAGGCTACTATAGTGGTCATATGGCTAGAACGTGTGAGCACCAAGTCACTGACCACAGGGTATATCAGGAAGGCTACTATAGTTGTCATATGACTAGAACGTGTGAGCACCAAGTCACTGACCCTAGGTTATATCAGGAAGGCTTACTATAGTGGTCCTATGGCTAGAACGTGTGAGCACCAAGTCACTGGCCATAGGTTATATCAGGAAGGCTTACTATAGTGGTCATATGGCTAGAACGTGTGAGCACCAAGTCTCTGACCACAGGTTATATCAGGAAGGCTACTATAGTGGTCATATGGCTGGAACGTGTGAGCACCAAGTCACTGACCACAGGTTATATCAGGAAGGCCACTATAGTGGTCATATGACTGGAACGTGTGAGTACCAAGTCACTGACCATAGGTTATATCAGGAAGGCTAACTATAGTGGTCCTATGGCTAGAACGTGTGAGCACCAAGTCACTGACCATAGGTTATATCGGTAAGGCTTACTATAGTGGTCATATAGCTAGAACGTGTGAGCGCCAAGTCACTGACCATAGGTTATATCAGGAAGGCTACTATAGTGGTCATATGGCTAGAGAGTGTGAGCATCAAGTCATTAACCACAGGTTATATCAGGAAGGCTTGTGGTAGTGGTCATATGGCTAGAACGTGTGAGCACCAAGTCACTGACCACAGGTTATATCAGGAAGGCTACTGTAGTGGTCATATGGCTAGAACGTGTGATCACCAAGTCACTGACCACAGGTTATATCAGGAAGGCTACTGTAGTGGTCATATGGCAAGAACGTGTGAGCACCATGTCACTGACCACAGGTTATATCAGGAAGGGTACTATAGTAGTCATATGGCTAGAACGTGTGAGCACCAAGTCACTCACCACAGGTTATATCAGGAAGGCTACTATAGTGGTCATATGGCTAGAATGTGTGAGCACCAAGTCACTGATCATAGGTTATATCAGGAAGGCTACTATAGTGATCATATGGCTAGAAGGTGTGAGCACCAAGTCACTGACCACAGGTTATATCAGGAAGGCTACTATAGTGGTCATATGGCTAGAACGTGTGAGCACCAAGTCACTGACCACAGGGTATATCAGGAAGGCTACTATAGTGGTCATATGACTAGAACGTGTGAGCACCAAGTCACTGACCCTAGGTTATATCAGGAAGGCTTACTATAGTGGTCCTATGGCTAGAACGTGTGAGCACCAAGTCACTGGCCATAGGTTATATCAGGAAGGCTTACTATAGTGGTCATATGGCTAGAACGTGTGAGCACCAAGTCTCTGACCACAGGTTATATCAGGAAGGCTACTATAGTGGTCATATGGCTGGAACGTGTGAGCACCAAGTCACTGACCACAGGTTATATCAGGAAGGCCACTATAGTGGTCATATGACTGGAACGTGTGAGTAACAAGTCACTGACCATAGGTTATATCAGGAAGGCTAACTATAGTGGTCCTATGGCTAGAACGTGTGAGCACCAAGTCACTGACCATAGGTTATATCGGTAAGGCTTACTATAGTGGTCATATAGCTAGAACGTGTGAGCGCCAAGTCACTGACCATAGGTTATATCAGGAAGGCTACTATAGTGGTCATATGGCTAGAACGTGTGATCACCAAGTCACTGACCACAGGTTATATCAGGAAGGCTACTGTAGTGGTCATATGGCTAGAACGTGTGATCACCAAGTCACTGACCACAGGTTATATCAGGAAGGCTACTGTAGTGGTCATATGGCAAGAACGTGTGAGCACCATGTCACTGACCACAGGTTATATCAGGAAGGGTACTATAGTAGTCATATGGCTAGAACGTGTGAGCACCAAGTCACTCACCACAGGTTATATCAGGAAGGCTACTATAGTGGTCATATGGCTAGAATGTGTGAGCACCAAGTCACTGATCATAGGTTATATCAGGAAGGCTACTATAGTGATCATATGGCTAGAAGGTGTGAGCACCAAGTCACTGAGCACAGGCTATATCAGGAAGGCTTACTATAGTGGTCATATGGCTAGAACGTGTGAGCACCAAGTCACTGACCATGGGTTATATCAGGAAGGCTACTGTAGTGATCATATGGCTAGAACGTGTGAGCACCAAGTCACTTACCACAGGTCATATCAAGAAGGCTACTGTAGTGGTCATATGGCTAGAATGTGTGAGCACCAAGTCACTGACCATAGGTTATATCAGGAAGGCTTTTGGTAGTGGTCATATGGCTAGAATGTGTGAACATCAAGTCATTAACCACAGATTTTATCAGGAAGGCTTGTGGTAGTGGTAATATGGCTAGAACGTGTGAGCATCAAGTCATTAACCACAGGTTATATCAGGAAGGCTACTATAGTGGTCATATGGCTAGAACGTGTGAGCACCAAGTCACTGACCACAGGTTATATCAGGAAGGCTACTATAGTGGTCATATGGCTAGAACGTGTGAGCACCAAGTCACTGACCACAGGGTATATCAGGAAGGCTACTATAGTTGTCATATGACTAGAACGTGTGAGCACCAAGTCACTGACCCTAGGTTATATCAGGAAGGCTTACTATAGTGGTCCTATGGCTAGAACGTGTGAGCACCAAGTCACTGGCCATAGGTTATATCAGGAAGGCTTACTATAGTGGTCATATGGCTAGAACGTGTGAGCACCAAGTCTCTGACCACAGGTTATATCAGGAAGGCTACTATAGTGGTCATATGGCTGGAACGTGTGAGCACCAAGTCACTGACCACAGGTTATATCAGGAAGGCCACTATAGTGGTCATATGACTGGAACGTGTGAGTACCAAGTCACTGACCATAGGTTATATCAGGAAGGCTAACTATAGTGGTCCTATGGCTAGAACGTGTGAGCACCAAGTCACTGACCATAGGTTATATCGGTAAGGCTTACTATAGTGGTCATATAGCTAGAACGTGTGAGCGCCAAGTCACTGACCATAGGTTATATCAGGAAGGCTACTATAGTGGTCATATGGCTAGAGAGTGTGAGCATCAAGTCATTAACCACAGGTTATATCAGGAAGGCTTGTGGTAGTGGTCATATGGCTAGAACGTGTGAGCACCAAGTCACTGACCACAGGTTATATCAGGAAGGCTACTGTAGTGGTCATATGGCTAGAACGTGTGATCACCAAGTCACTGACCACAGGTTATATCAGGAAGGCTACTGTAGTGGTCATATGGCAAGAACGTGTGAGCACCATGTCACTGACCACAGGTTATATCAGGAAGGGTACTATAGTAGTCATATGGCTAGAACGTGTGAGCACCAAGTCACTCACCACAGGTTATATCAGGAAGGCTACTATAGTGGTCATATGGCTAGAATGTGTGAGCACCAAGTCACTGATCATAGGTTATATCAGGAAGGCTACTATAGTGATCATATGGCTAGAAGGTGTGAGCACCAAGTCACTGACCACAGGTTATATCAGGAAGGCTACTATAGTGGTCATATGGCTAGAACGTGTGAGCACCAAGTCACTGACCACAGGGTATATCAGGAAGGCTACTATAGTGGTCATATGACTAGAACGTGTGAGCACCAAGTCACTGACCCTAGGTTATATCAGGAAGGCTTACTATAGTGGTCCTATGGCTAGAACGTGTGAGCACCAAGTCACTGGCCATAGGTTATATCAGGAAGGCTTACTATAGTGGTCATATGGCTAGAACGTGTGAGCACCAAGTCTCTGACCACAGGTTATATCAGGAAGGCTACTATAGTGGTCATATGGCTGGAACGTGTGAGCACCAAGTCACTGACCACAGGTTATATCAGGAAGGCCACTATAGTGGTCATATGACTGGAACGTGTGAGTAACAAGTCACTGACCATAGGTTATATCAGGAAGGCTAACTATAGTGGTCCTATGGCTAGAACGTGTGAGCACCAAGTCACTGACCATAGGTTATATCGGTAAGGCTTACTATAGTGGTCATATAGCTAGAACGTGTGAGCGCCAAGTCACTGACCATAGGTTATATCAGGAAGGCTACTATAGTGGTCATATGGCTAGAACGTGTGATCACCAAGTCACTGACCACAGGTTATATCAGGAAGGCTACTGTAGTGGTCATATGGCTAGAACGTGTGATCACCAAGTCACTGACCACAGGTTATATCAGGAAGGCTACTGTAGTGGTCATATGGCAAGAACGTGTGAGCACCATGTCACTGACCACAGGTTATATCAGGAAGGGTACTATAGTAGTCATATGGCTAGAACGTGTGAGCACCAAGTCACTCACCACAGGTTATATCAGGAAGGCTACTATAGTGGTCATATGGCTAGAATGTGTGAGCACCAAGTCACTGATCATAGGTTATATCAGGAAGGCTACTATAGTGATCATATGGCTAGAAGGTGTGAGCACCAAGTCACTGAGCACAGGCTATATCAGGAAGGCTTACTATAGTGGTCATATGGCTAGAACGTGTGAGCACCAAGTCACTGACCATGGGTTATATCAGGAAGGCTACTGTAGTGATCATATGGCTAGAACGTGTGAGCACCAAGTCACTTACCACAGGTCATATCAAGAAGGCTACTGTAGTGGTCATATGGCTAGAATGTGTGAGCACCAAGTCACTGACCATAGGTTATATCAGGAAGGCTTTTGGTAGTGGTCATATGGCTAGAATGTGTGAACATCAAGTCATTAACCACAGATTTTATCAGGAAGGCTTGTGGTAGTGGTAATATGGCTAGAACGTGTGAGCATCAAGTCATTAACCACAGGTTATATCAGGAAGGCTACTGTAGTGGTCATATGGCTAGAACGTGTGAGCACCAAGTCACTGACCACAGGTTATATCAGGAAGGCTACTATAGTGGTCACATGGCTAGAACGTGTGAGCACCAAGTCACTGACCACAGGGTATATCAGGAAGGCTACTATAGTGGTCATATGACTAGAACGTGTGAGTACCAAGTCACTGACCCTAGGTTATATCAGGAAGGCTTATTATAGTGGTCCTATGGCTAGAACGTGTGAGCACCAAGTCACTGGCCATAGGTTATATCAGGAAGGCTTACTATAGTGGTCATATGGCTAGAACGTGTGAGCACCAAGTCTCTGACCACAGGTTATATCAGGAAGGCTACTATAGTGGTCATATGGCTGGAACGTGTGAGCACCAAGTCACTGACCACAGGTTATATCAGGAAGGCCACTATAGTGGTCATATGACTGGAACGTGTGAGTACCAAGTCACTGACCATAGGTTATATCAGGAAGGCTAACTATAGTGGTCCTATGGCTAGAACGTGTGAGCACCAAGTCACTGACCATAGGTTATATCGGTAAGGCTTACTATAGTGGTCATATAGCTAGAACGTGTGAGCGCCAAGTCACTTACCATAGGTTATATCAGGAAGGCTACTATAGTGGTCATATGGCTAGAGCGTGTGAGCATCAAGTCATTAACCACAGGTTATATCAGGAAGGCTTGTGGTAGTGGTCATATGGCTAGAACGTGTGATCACCAAGTCACTGACCACAGGTTATATCAGGAAGGGTACTATAGTGGTCATATGGCTAGAACGTGTGAGCACCAAGTCACTCACCACAGGTTATATCAGGAAGGCTACTATAGTGGTCATATGGCTAGAACGTGTGAGCACCAAGTCACTGACCACAGGTTATATCAGGAAGGCTACTATAGTGGTCATATGGCTAGATCGTGTGAGCACCAAGTCACTGACCATAGGTTATATCAGGAAGGCTACTATAGTGATCATATGGCTAGAAAGTGTGAGCACCAAGTCACTGACCACAGGCTATATCAGGAAGGCTTACTATAGTGTTCATATGGCTAGAACGTGTGAGCACCAAGTCACTGACCATAGGTTATATCAAGAAGGCTACTGTAGTGATCATATGGCTAGAACGTGTGAGCACCAAGTCACTTACCATAGGTCATATCAAGAAGGCTACTGTAGTGGTCATATGGCTAGAACGTGTGAGCACCAAGTCATTAACTACAGATTGTATCAGGAAGGCTTGTGGTAGTGGTAATATGGCTAGAACGTGTGAGCATCAAGTCATTAACCACAGGTTATATCAGGAAGGCTACTGTAGTGGTCATATGGCTAGAACGTGTGAGCACCAAATCACTAACCACAGGTTATATCAGGAAGGCTACTATAGTGGTCATGTGGCTAGAACGTGTGAGCACCAAGTCACTGACCACAGGTTATATCAGGAAGGCTACTATAGTGGTCATATGACTAGAACGCGTGAGCACCAAGTCACTGACCATAGGTTATATGAGGAAGGCTTACTATAGTGGTCCTATGGCTAGAATGTGTGAGCACCAAGTCACTGACCACATGTGATATCAGGAAGGCTACTATAGTGGTCATATGGCTAGAACGTGTGAGCACCAAGTCACTGAACACAGGTTATATCAGGAAGGCTACCATAGTGGTCATATGGCTAGAACGTGTGAGCACCAAGTCACTGACCATAGGTTATATCAGGAAGGCTTACTATAGTGGTCATATGGCTAGAACGTGTGAGCATCAAGTCTTTAACCACAGGTTGTATCAGGAAGGTTTGTGGTACTGGTCATATGGATTGAACGTGTGAGCACCAAGTCACTGACCACAGGTTATATCAGGAAGGCTGCTGTAGTGGTCATATGGCTAGAACGTGTGAGCACCAAGTCACTGACCACATGTTATATCAGGAAGGCTACTATAGTGGTCATATGGCTAGAACGTGTGAGCACCAAGTCACTGAGCACAGGTTATATCAGGAAGGCTACTATAGTGGTCATATGGCTAGAACGTGTGAGCACCAAGTCACTGACCATAGGTTATATCAGGAAGGCTTACTATAGTGGTCATATGGCTAGAACGTGTGAGCACCAAGTCACTGACCATAGGTTATATCAGGAAGGATTACTATAGTGGTCATATGGCTAGAACGTGTGAGCACCAAGTCAATGACCACAGGTTATATCAGGAAGGCTACTATAGTGGTCATATGACTAGAACGTGTGAGCACCAAGTCACTGACCATAGGTTATATCAGTAAGGCTAACTATAGTGGTCCTATGGCTAAAACGTGTGAGCACCAAGTCACTGACCATAGGTTATATCAGGAAGGCTACTATAGTGGTCATATGGCTAGAACGTGTGAGCACCAAGTCACTGACCATAGGTTATATCAGTAAGGCTTACTATAGTGATCATATGGCTAGAACGTGTGAGCACCAAGTCACTGACCATAGGTTATATCAGGAAGGCTACTATAGTGGTCATATGGCAAGAGCGTGTGAGCATCAAGTCATTAACCATAGGATATATCAGGAAGGCTTGTGGTAGTGGTCATATGGCTAGAACGTGTGATCACCAAGTCACTGACCACAGGTTATATCAGGAAGGGTACTATAGTGGTCATATGGCTAGAACGTGTGAGCACCAAGTCACTCACCACAGGTTATATCAGGAAGGCTACTATAGTGGTCATATGGCTAGAATGTGTGAGCACCAAGTCACTGATCATACGTTATATCAGGAAGGCTACTATAGTGATCATATGGCTAGAAAGTGTGAGCACCAAGTCACTGACCACAGGCTATATCAGGAAGGCTTACTATAGTGGTCATATGGCTAGAACGTGTGAGCACCAAGTCACTGACCATAGGTTATATCAGGAAGGCTACTGTAGTGATCATATGGCTAGAACGTGTGAGCACCAAGTCACTTACCATAGGTCATATCAAGAAGGCTACTGTAGTGGTCATATGGCTAGAACGTGTGAGCAACAAGTCATTAACCACAGGTTATATCAGGAAGGCTTGTGGTAGTGGTCATATGGCTAGAACGTGTGATCACCAAGTCACTGACCACAGGTTATATCAGGAAGGCTACTGTAGTGGTCATATGGCTAGAACGTGTGAGCACCAAGTCACTGACCACAGGTTATATCAGGAAGGCTACTATAGTGGTCATATGACTAGAACGTGTGAGCACCAAGTCACTGACCATAGGTTATTTGAGGAAGGCTTACTATAGTGGTCCTATGGCTAGAACGTGTGAGCACCAAGTCACTGGCCATAGGTTATATCAGGAAGGCTTACTATAGTGGTCAAATGGCTAGAAAGTGTGAGCATCAAGTCTTTAACCACAGGTTGTATCAGGAAGGTTTGTGGTACTGGTCATTTGGCTAGAACGTGTGAGCACCAAGTCACTGACCACAGGTTATATCAGGAAGGCTGCTGTAGTGGTCATATGGCTAGAATGTGTGAGCACCAAGTCACTGATCATAGGTTATATCAGGAAGGCTACTATAGTGATCATATGGCTAGCAAGTGTGATCACCAAGTCACTGACCACAGGCTATATCAGGAAGGCTTACTATAGTGGTCATATGGCTAGAACGTGTGAGCACCAAGTCACTGACCATAGGTTATATCAAGAAGGCTACTGTAGTGATCATATGGCTAGAACGTGTGAGCACCAAGTCACTTACCATAGGTCATATCAAGAAGGCTACTGTAGTGGTCATATGGCTAGAACATGTGAGCAACAAGTCATTAACCACAGGTTATATCAGGAAGGCTTGTGGTAGTGGTCATATGGCTAGAAAGTGTGATCACCAAGTCACTGACCACAGGTTATATCAGGAAGGCTACTGTAGTGGTCATATGACTAGAACGTGTGAGCACCAAGTCACTGACCACAGGTTATATCAGGAAGGCTACTATAGTGGTCATATGGCTAGAATGTGTGAGCACCAAGTCACTGACCACAGGTTATATCAGGAAGGCTACTATAGTGGTCATATGACTAGAACGTGTGAGCACCAAGTCACTGACCATAGGTTATTTGAGGAAGGCTTACTATAGTGGTCCTATGGCTAGAACGTGTGAGCACCAAGTCACTGGCCATAGGTTATATCAGGAAGGCTTACTATAGTGGTCATATGGCTAGAACGTGTGAGCATCAAGTCTTTAACCACAGGTTGTATCAGGAAGGTTTGTGGTACTGGTCATTTGGCTAGAACGTGTGAGCACCAAGTCACTGACCACAGGTTATATCAGGAAGACTGCTGTAGTGGTCATATGGCTAGAATGTGTGAGCACCAAGTCACTGATCATAGGTTATATCAGGAAGGTTACTATAGTGATCATATGGCTAGAAAGTGTGAGCACCAAGTCACTGACCACAGGCTATATCAGGAAGGCTTACTATAGTAGTCATATGGCTAGAACGTGTGAGCACCAAGTCACTGACCATAGGTTATATCAAGAAGGCTACTGTAGTGATCATATGGCTAGAACGTGTGAGCACCAAGTCACTTACCATAGGTCATATCAAGAAGGCTACTGTAGTGGTCATATGGCAACAAGTCATTAACCACAGGTTATATCAGGAAGGCTTACTATAGTGGTCATATGGCTAGAACGTGTGAGCATCAAGTCTTTAACCACAGGTTGTATCAAGAAGGTTTGTGGTACTGGTCATATGGCTAGAACGTGTGAGCACCAAGTCACTGACCACAGGTTATATCAGGAAGGCTGCTGTAGTGGTCATATGGCTAGAACGTGTGAGCACCAAGTCACTGACCACATGTTATATCAGGAAGGCTACTATAGTGGTCATATGGCTAGAACGTGTGAGCACCAAGTCACTGAGCACAGGTTATATCAGGAAGGCTACTATAGTGGCCATATGGCTAGAACGTGTGAGCACCAAGTCACTGACCATAGGTTATATCAGGAAGGCTTACTATAGTGGTCATATGGCTAGAACGTGTCAGCACCAAGTCACTGACCATAGGTTATATCAGTAAGGATTACTATAGTGGTCATATGGCTAGAACGTGTGAGCACCAAGTCACTGACCATAGGTTATATCAGGAAGGCTACTGTAGTGGTCATATGGCTAGAACGTGTGAGCACCAAGTCGCTAACCACAGGTTACATCAGGAAGGATACTATAGGGGTCATATGGCTAGAACTTGTGAGCATCATGTCATTAACCACAGGTTGTTTCAGGAAGACTTACTATAGTGGTCATATGGCTAGAACGTGTGAGCACCAAGTCACTGGCCATAGGTTATATCAGGAAGGCTTACTATAGTGATCATATGGCTAGAACGTGTGAGCATCAAGTCTTTAATCACAGGTTGTATCAGGAAGGCTTGTGGTACTGGTCATATGGCTAGAACGTTTGAGCACCAAGTCACTGACCACAGGTTATATCAGGACGGCTACTGTCGTGGTCATTTGGCTAGAACGTGTGAGCACCAAGTCACTGACCACAGGTTATATCAGGAAGGCTACTATGGTGGTCATATGGCTCGAACGTGTGAGCACCAAGTCACTGACCACAGGTTATATCAGGAAGGCTACTATAGTGGTCATATGGCTAGAACGTGTGAGCACCAAGTCACTGACCATAGGTTATATCAGGAATTCTTACTATAGTGGTCATATGGCTAGAACGTGTGAGCACCAAGTCACTGACCATAGGTTATATCAAGAAGGCTTACTATAGTGGTCATATGGCTAGAAAGTGTGAGCACCAAGTCACTGACCATAGGTTATATCAGGAAGGCTACTGTAGTGGTCATATGGCTAGAACGTGTGAGCACCAAGTCACTGACCACAGGTTATATCAGGAAGGCTACTATAGTGGTCATATGGCTGGAACGTGTTAGCACCAAGTCACTGACCACAGGTTATATCAGGAAGGCTACTATAGTGGTCATATGACTAGAACGTGTGAGCACCAAGTCACTGACCATAGGTTATATCAGGAAGGCTAACTATAGTGGTCCTATGGCTAGAACGTGTGAGCACCAAGTCACTGACCATAGGTTATATCGGTAAGGCTTGCTATAGTGGTCATATGGCTAGAACGTGTGAGCACCAAGTCACTGACCATAGGTTATATCAGGAAGGCTACTATAGTGGTCATATGGCTAGAGAGTGTGAGCATCAAGTCATTAACCACAGGTTATATCAGGAAGTCTTGTGGTAGTGGTCATATGGCTAGAACGTGTGATCACCAACTCACTGACCACAGGTTATATCAGGAAGGCTACTGTAGTGGTCATATGGCTAGAACGTGTGAGCACCAAGTCACTGACCACAGGTTATATCAGGAAGGGTACTATAGTGGTCATATGGCTAGAACGTGTGAGCACCAAGTCACTGACCACAGGTTATATCAGGAAGGCTACTATAGTGGTCATATGGCTAGAATGTGTGAGCACCAAGTCACTGACCATAGGTTATATCAGGAAGGCTACTATAGTGGTCATATGGCTAGAACGTGTGAGCACCAAGTCACTGACCATAGGTTATATCAGTAAGGCTTACTATAGTGGTCATATGGCTAGAACGTGTGAGCACCAAGTCACTGACCATAGGTTATATCAGGAAGGCTACTATAGTGGTCATATGGCAAGAGCGTGTCAGCATCAAGTCATTAACCACAGGTTATATCAGGAAGGCTTGTGGTAGTGGTCATATGGCTAGAACGTGTGATCACCAAGTCATTGACCACAGGTTATATCAAGAAAGGTACTATAGTGGTCATATGGCTAGAACGTGTGAGCACCAAGTCACTCACCACTGGTTATATCAGGAAGGCTACTATAGTGGTCTTATGGCTAGAATGTGTGAGCACCAAGTCACTGATCATAGGTTATATCAGGAAGGCTACTATAGTGATCATATGGCTAGAAAGTGTGAGCACGAAGTCACTGACCACAGGCTATATCAGGAAGGCTTACTATAGTGGTCATATGGCTAGAACGTGTGAGCACCACGTCACTGACCATAGGTTATATCAAGAAGGCTACTGTAGTGATCATATGGCTAGAACGTGTGAGCACCAAGTCACTTACCATAGGTCATATCAAGAAGGCTACTGTAGCGGTCATATGGCTAGAACGTGTGAGCACCAAGTCATTAACCACAGATTGTATCAGGACGGCTTGTGGTAGTGGTAATATGGCTAGAACGTGTGAGCATCAAGTCATTAACCACAGGTTATATCAGGAAGGCTACTGTAGTGGTCATATGGCTAGAACGTGTGAGCACCAAGTCACTGACCACAGGTTATATCAGGAAGGCTACTATAGTGGTCATATGGCTAGAACGTGTGAGCACCAAGTCACTGACCACAGGTTATATCAGGAAGGCTACTATAGTGGTCATATGGCTAGAACGTGTGAGCACCAAGTCACTGACCACAGGTTATATCAGGAAGGCTACTATAGAGGTCATATGACTAGAACGTGTGAGCACCAAGTCACTGACCATAGGTTATATGAGGAAGGCTTACTATAGTGGTCCTATGGCTAGAACGTGTGAGCACCAAGTCACTGGCCATAGGTTATATCAGGAAGGCTTACTATAGTGGTCATATGGCTAGAACGTGTGAGCATCAAGTCTTTAACCACAGGTTGTATCAGGAAGGTTTGTGGTACTGGTCATATGGCTAGAACGTGTGAGCACCAAGTCACTGACCACAGGTTATATCAGGAAGGCTGCTGTAGTGGTCATATGGCTAGAACGTGTGAGCACCAAGTCACTGACCACATGTTATATCAGGAAGGCTACTATAGTGGTCATATGGCTAGAACGTGTGAGCACCAAGTCACTGAGCACAGGTTATATCAGGAAGGCTACTATAGTGGCCATATGGCTAGAACGTGTGAGCACCAAGTCACTGACCATAGGTTATATCAGGAAGGCTTACTATAGTGGTCATATGGCTAGAACGTGTCAGCACCAAGTCACTGACCATAGGTTATATCAGTAAGGATTACTATAGTGGTCATATGGCTAGAACGTGTGAGCACCAAGTCACTGACCATAGGTTATATCAGGAAGGCTACTGTAGTGGTCATATGGCTAGAATGTGTGAGCACCAAGTCACTGACCACAGGTTATATCAGGAAGGCTACTATAGTGGTCATATGGCTGGAACGTGTGAGCACCAAGTCACTGACCACAGGTTATATCAGGAAGGCTACTATAGTGGTCATATGACTAGAACGTGTGAGCACCAAGTCACTGACCATAGGTTATATCAGTAAGGCTAACTATAGTGGTCCTATGGCTAAAACGTGTGAGCACCAAGTCACTGACCATAGGTTATATCAGGAAGGCTACTATAGTGGTCATATGGCTAGAACGTGTGAGCACCAAGTCACTGACCATAGGTTATATCAGTAAGGCTTACTATAGTGATCATATGGCTAGAACGTGTGAGCACCAAGTCACTGACCATAGGTTATATCAGGAAGGCTACTATAGTGGTCATATGGCAAGAGCGTGTGAGCATCAAGTCATTAACCATAGGATATATCAGGAAGGCTTGTGGTAGTGGTCATATGGCTAGAACATGTGATCACCAAGTCAATGACCACAGGTTATATCAGGAAGGGTACTATAGTGGTCATATGGCTAGAACGTGTGAGCACCAAGTCACTCACCACAGGTTATATCAGGAAGGCTACTATAGTGGTCATATGGCTAGAATGTGTGAGCACCAAGTCACTGATCATAGGTTATATCAGGAAGGCTACTATAGTGATCATATGGCTAGAAAGTGTGAGCACCAAGTCACTGACCACAGGCTATATCAGGAAGGCTTACTATAGTGGTCATATGGCTAGAACGTGTGAGCACCAAGTCACTGACCATAGGTTATATCAGGAAGGCTACTGTAGTGATCATATGGCTAGAACGTGTGAGCACCAAGTCACTTACCATAGGTCATATCAAGAAGGCTACTGTAGTGGTCATATGGCTAGAACGTGTGAGCAACAAGTCATTAACCACAGGTTATATCAGGAAGGCTTGTGGTAGTGGTCATATGGCTAGAACGTGTGATCACCAAGTCACTGACCACAGGTTATATCAGGAAGGCTACTGTAGTGGTCATATGGCTAGAACGTGTGAGCACCAAGTCACTGACCACAGGTTATATCAGGAAGGCTACTATAGTGGTCATATGGCTAGAACGTGTGAGCACCAAGTCACTGACCACAGGTTATATCAGGAAGGCTACTATAGTGGTCATATGACTAGAACGTGTGAGCACCAAGTCACTGACCATAGGTTATTTGAGGAAGGCTTACTATAGTGGTCCTATGGCTAGAACGTGTGAGCACCAAGTCACTGGCCATAGGTTATATCAGGAAGGCTTACTATAGTGGTCAAATGGCTAGAAAGTGTGAGCATCAAGTCTTTAACCACAGGTTGTATCAGGAAGGTTTGTGGTACTGGTCATTTGGCTAGAACGTGTGAGCACCAAGTCACTGACCACAGGTTATATCAGGAAGGCTGCTGTAGTGGTCATATGGCTAGAATGTGTGAGCACCAAGTCACTGATCATAGGTTATATCAGGAAGGCTACTATAGTGATCATATGGCTAGCAAGTGTGATCACCAAGTCACTGACCACAGGCTATATCAGGAAGGCTTACTATAGTGGTCATATGGCTAGAACGTGTGAGCACCAAGTCACTGACCATAGGTTATATCAAGAAGGCTACTGTAGTGATCATATGGCTAGAACGTGTGAGCAACAAGTCACTTACCATAGGTCATATCAAGAAGGCTACTGTAGTGGTCATATGGCTAGAACATGTGAGCAACAAGTCATTAACCACAGGTTATATCAGGAAGGCTTGTGGTAGTGGTCATATGGCTAGAAAGTGTGATCACCAAGTCACTGACCACAGGTTATATCAGGAAGGCTACTGTAATGGTCATATGACTAGAACGTGTGAGCACCAAGTCACTGACCACAGGTTATATCAGGAAGGCTACTATAGTGGTCATATGGCTAGAACGTGTGAGCACCAAGTCACTGACCACAGGTTATATCAGGAAGGCTACTATAGTGGTCATATGACTAGAACGTGTGAGCACCAAGTCACTGACCATAGGTTATTTGAGGAAGGCTTACTATAGTGGTCCTATGGCTAGAACGTGTGAGCACCAAGTCACTGGCCATAGGTTATATCAGGAAGGCTTACTATAGTGGTCATATGGCTAGAACGTGTGAGCATCAAGTCTTTAACCACAGGTTGTATCAGGAAGGTTTGTGGTACTGGTCATTTGGCTAGAACGTGTGAGCACCAAGTCACTGACCACAGGTTATATCAGGAAGGCTGCTGTAGTGGTCATATGGCTAGAATGTGTGAGCACCAAGTCACTGATCATAGGTTATATCAGGAAGGTTACTATAGTGATCATATGGCTAGAAAGTGTGAGCACCAAGTCACTGACCACAGGCTATATCAGGAAGGCTTACTATAGTGGTCATATGGCTAGAACGTGTGAGCACCAAGTCACTGACCATAGGTTATATCAAGAAGGCTACTGTAGTGATCATATGGCTAGAACGTGTGAGCACCAAGTCACTTACCATAGGTCATATCAAGAAGGCTACTGTAGTGGTCATATGGCTAGAACATGTGAGCAACAAGTCATTAACCACAGGTTATATCAGGAAGGCTTGTGGTAGTGGTCATATGGCTAGAACGTGTGATCACCAAGTCACTGACCACAGGTTATATCAGGAAGGATACTGTAGTGGTCATATGGCTAGAACGTGTGAGCACCAAGTCACTGACCACAGGTTATATCAGGAAGGCTACTATAGTGGTCATATGGCTAGAACGTGTGAGCACGAAGTCACTGACCACAGGTTATATTAGGAAGGCTACTATAGTGGTCATATGACTAGAACGTGTGAGCACCAAGTCACTGACCATAGGTTATATGAGGAAGGCTTACTATAGTGGTCCTATGGCTAGAACGTGTGAGCACCAAGTCACTGGCCATAGGTTATATCAGGAAGGCTTACTATAGTGGTCATATGGCTAGAACGTGTGAGCATCAAGTCTTTAACCACAGGTTGTATCAGGAAGGTTTGTGGTACTGGTCATATGGCTAGAACGTGTGAGCACCAAGTCACTGACCACAGGTTATATCAGGAAGGCTGCTGTAGTGGTCATATGGCTAGAACGTGTGAGCACCAAGTCACTGACCACATGTTATATCAGGAAGGCTACTATAGTGGTCATATGGCTAGAACGTGTGAGCACCAAGTCACTGAGCACAGGTTATATCAGGAAGGCTACTATAGTGGACATATGGCTAGAACGTGTGAGCACCAAGTCACTGACCATAGGTTATATCAGGAAGGCTTACTATAGTGGTCATATGGCTAGAACGTGTCAGCACCAAGTCACTGACCATAGGTTATATCAGTAAGGATTACTATAGTGGTCATATGGCTAGAACGTGTGAGCACCAAGTCACTGACCATAGGTTATATCAGGAAGGCTACTGTAGTGGTCATATGGCTAGAACGTGTGAGCACCAAGTCACTAACCACAGGTTACATCAGGAAGGATACTATAGGGGTCATATGGCTAGAACTTGTGAGCATCATGTCATTAACCACAGGTTGTTTCAGGAAGGCTACTATAGTGGTCATATGGCTAGAACGTGTGAGCACCAAGTCACTGGCCATAGGTTATATCAGGAAGGCTTACTATAGTGATCATATGGCTAGAACGTGTGAGCATCAAGTCTTTAATCACAGGTTGTATCAGGAAGGCTTGTGGTACTGGTCATATGGCTAGAACGTTTGAGCACCAAGTCACTGACCACAGGTTATATCAGGAAGGCTACTGTCGTGGTCATTTGGCTAGAACGTGTGAGCACCAAGTCACTGACCACAGGTTATATCAGGAAGGCTACTATGGTGGTCATATGGCTCGAACGTGTGAGCACCAAGTCACTGACCACAGGTTATATCAGGAAGGCTACTATAGTGGTCATATGGCTAGAACGTGTGAGCACCAAGTCACTGACCATAGGTTATATCAGGAAGGCTTACTATAGTGGTCATATGGCTAGAACGTGTGAGCACCAAGTCACTGACCATAGGTTATATCAAGAAGGCTTACTATAGTGGTCATATGGCTAGAAAGTGTGAGCACCAAGTCACTGACCATAGGTTATATCAGGAAGGCTACTGTAGTGGTCATATGGCTAGAACGTGTGAGCACCAAGTCACTGACCACAGGTTATATCAGGAAGGCTACTATAGTGGTCATATGGCTGGAACGTGTGAGCACCAAGTCACTGACCACAGGTTATATCAGGAAGGCTACTATAGTGGTCATATGACTAGAACGTGTGAGCACCAAGTCACTGACCATAGGTTATATCAGGAAGGCTAACTATAGTGGTCCTATGGCTAGAACGTGTGAGCACCAAGTCACTGACCATAGGTTATATCGGTAAGGCTTGCTATAGTGGTCATATGGCTAGAACGTGTGAGCACCAAGTCACTGACCATAGGTTATATCAGGAAGGCTACTATAGTGGTCCTATGGCTAGAGAGTGTGAGCATCAAGTCATTAACCACAGGTTATATCAGGAAGTCTTGTGGTAGTGGTCATATGGCTAGAACGTGTGATCACCAACTCACTGACCACAGGTTATATCAGGAAGGCTACTGTAGTGGTCATATGGCTAGAACGTGTGAGCACCAAGTCACTGACCACAGGTTATATCAGGAAGGGTACTATAGTGGTCATATGGCTAGAACGTGTGAGCACCAAGTCACTGACCACAGGTTATATCAGGAAGGCTACTATAGTGGTCATATGGCTAGAATGTGTGAGCACCAAGTCACTGACCATAGGTTATATCAGGAAGGCTACTATAGTGGTCATATGGCTAGAACGTGTGAGCACCAAGTCACTGACCATAGGTTATATCAGTAAGGCTTACTATAGTGGTCATATGGCTAGAACGTGTGAGCACCAAGTCACTGACCATAGGTTATATCAGGAAGGCTACTATAGTGGTCATATGGCAAGAGCGTGTCAGCATCAAGTCATTAACCACAGGTTATATCAGGAAGGCTTGTGGTAGTGGTCATATGGCTAGAACGTGTGATCACCAAGTCATTGACCACAGGTTATATCAAGAAGGGTACTATAGTGGTCATATGGCTAGAACGTGTGAGCACCAAGTCACTCACCACTGGTTATATCAGGAAGGCTACTATAGTGGTCATATGGCTAGAATGTGTGAGCACCAAGTCACTGATCATAGGTTATATCAGGAAGGCTACTATAGTGATCATATGGCTAGAAAGTGTGAGCACGAAGTCACTGACCACAGGCTATATCAGGAAGGCTTACTATAGTGGTCATATGGCTAGAACGTGTGAGCACCAAGTCACTGACCATAGGTTATATCAAGAAGGCTACTGTAGTGATCATATGGCTAGAACGTGTGAGCACCAAGTCACTTACCATAGGTCATATCAAGAAGGCTACTGTAGCGGTCATATGGCTAGAACGTGTGAGCACCAAGTCATTAACCACAGATTGTATCAGGACGGCTTGTGGTAGTGGTAATATGGCTAGAACGTGTGAGCATCAAGTCATTAACCACAGGTTATATCAGGAAGGCTACTGTAGTGGTCATATGGCTAGAACGTGTGAGCACCAAGTCACTGACCACAGGTTATATCAGGAAGGCTACTATAGTGGTCATATGGCTAGAACGTGTGAGCACCAAGTCACTGACCACAGGTTATATCAGGAAGGCTACTATAGAGGTCATATGACTAGAACGTGTGAGCACCAAGTCACTGACCATAGGTTATATGAGGAAGGCTTACTATAGTGGTCCTATGGCTAGAACGTGTGAGCACCAAGTCACTGGCCATAGTTTATATCAGGAAGGCTTACTATAGTGGTCATATGGCTAGAACGTATGAGCATCAAGTCTTTAACCACAGGTTGTATCAGGAAGGTTTGTGGTACTGGTCATATGGCTAGAACGTGTGAGCACCAAGTCACTGACCACAGGTTATATCAGGAAGGCTACTGTAGTGGTCATATGGCTAGAACGTGTGAGCACCAAGTCACTGACCACATGTTATATCAGGAAGGCTACTATAGTGGTCATATGGCTAGAACGTGTGAGCACCAAGTCACTGAGCACAGGTTATATCAGGAAGGCTACTATAGTGGTCATATGGCTAGAACGTGTGAGCACCAAGTCACTGACCATAGGTTATATCAGGAAGGCTTACTATAGTGGTCATATGGCTAGAACGTGTGAGCACCAAGTCACTGACCATAGGTTATATCAGGAAGGATTACTATAGTGGTCATATGGCTAGAACGTGTGAGCACCAAGTCACTGACCATAGGTTATATCAGGAAGGCTACTGTAGTGGTCATATGGCTAGAACGTGTGAGCACCAAGTCACTAACCACAGGTTACATCAGGAAGGATACTATAGGGGTCATATGGCTAGAACTTGTGAGCATCACGTCATTAACCACAGGTTGTTTCAGGAAGACTTACTATAGTGGTCATATGGCTAGAACGTGTGAGCACCAAGTCACTGGCCATAGGTTATATCAGGAAGGCTTACTATAGTAATCATATGGCTAGAACGTGTGAGCATCAAGTCTTTAACCACAGGTTGTATCAGGAAGGCTTGTGGTACTGGTCATATGGCTAGAACGTTTGAGCACCAAGTCACTGACCAAAGGTTATATCAGGAAGGCTACTGTCGTGGTCATTTGGCTAGAACATGTGAGCACCAAGTCACTGACCACAGGTTATATCAGGAAGGCTACTATGGTGGTCATATGGCTCGAACGTATGAGCACCAAGTCACTGACCACAGGTTATATCAGGAAGGCTACTATAGTGGTCATATGGCTAGAACGTGTGCGCACCAAGTCACTGACCATAGGTTATATCAGGAAGGCTGCTGTAGTGGTCATATGGCTAGAACGTGTGAGCACCTAGTCACTGACCACAGGTTATATCAGGAAGGCTACTATAGTGGTCATATGGCTAGAACGTGTGAGCACCAAGTCACTGAGCACAGGTTATATCAGGAAGGCTACTATAGTGGTCATATGGCTAGAATGTGTGAGCACCAAGTCACTGACCATAGGTTATATCAGGAAGGCTTACTATAGTGGTCATATGGCTAGAACGTGTGAGCACCAAGTCACTGACCATAGGTTATATCAGTAAGGATTACTATAGTGGTCATATGGCTAGAACGTGTGAGCACCAAGTCACTGACCATAGGTTATATCAGGAAGGCTACTGTAGTGGTCATATGGCTAGAACGTGTGAGCACCAAGTCACTAACCACAGGTTACATCAGGAAGGATACTATAGGGGTCATATGGCTAGAACTTGTGAGCATCATGTCATTAACCACAGGTTGTTTCAGGAAGACTTACTATAGTGGTCATATGGCTAGAACGTGTGAGCACCAAGTCACTGGCCATAGGTTATATCAGGAAGGCTTACTATAGTGATCATATGGCTAGAACGTGTGAGCATCAAGTCTTTAACCACAGGTTGTATCAGGAAGGTTTGTGGTACTGGTCATATGGCTAGAACGTTTGAGCACCAAGTCACTGACCACAGGTTATATCAGGAAGGCTACTGTCGTGGTCATTTGGCTAGAACGTGTGAGCACCAAGTCACTGACCACAGGTTATATCAGGAAGGCTACTATGGTGGTCATATGGCTCGAACGTGTGAGCACCAAGTCACTGACCACAGGTTATATCAGGAAGGCTACTATAGTGGTCATATGGCTAGAACGTGTGAGCACCAAGTCACTGACCATAGGTTATATCAGGAAGGCTTACTATAGTGGTCATATGGCTAGAACGTGTGAGCACCAAGTCACTGACCATAGGTTATATCAAGAAGGCTTACTATATTGGTCATATGGCTAGAAAGTGTGAGCACCAAGTCACTGACCATAGGTTATATCAGGAAGGCTACTGTAGTGGTCATATGGCTAGAACGTGTGAGCACCAAGTCACTGACCACAGGTTATATCAGGAAGGCTACTATAGTGGTCATATGGCTGGAACGTGTGAGCACCAAGTCACTGACCACAGGTTATATCAGGAAGGCTACTATAGTGGTCATATGACTAGAACGTGTGAGCACCAAGTCACTGACCATAGGTTATATCAGGAAGGCTAACTATAGTGGTCCTATGGCTAGAACGTGTGAGCACCAAGTCACTGACCATAGGTTATATCGGTAAGGCTTACTATAGTGGTCATATGGCTAGAACGTGTGAGCACCAAGTCACTGACCATAGGTTATATCAGGAAGTCTACTATAGTGGTCATATGGCTAGAGAGTGTGAGCATCAAGTCATTAACCACAGGTTATATCAGGAAGTCTTGTGGTAGTGGTCATATGGCTAGAACGTGTGATCACCAACTCACTGACCACAGGTTATATCAGGAAGGCTACTGTAGTGGTCATATGGCTAGAACGTGTGAGCACCAAGTCACTGACCACAGGTTATATCAGGAAGGGTACTATAGTAGTCATATGGCTAGAACGTGTGAGCACCAAGTCACTGACCACAGGTTATATCAGGAAGGCTACTATAGTGGTCATATGGCTAGAATGTGTGAGCACCAAGTCACTGACCATAGGTTATATCAGGAAGGCTACTATAGTGGTCTTATGGCTAGAACGTGTGAGCACCAAGTCACTGACCATAGGTTATATCAGTAAGGCTTACTATAGTGGTCATATGGCTAGAACGTGTGAGCACCATGTCACTGACCATAGGTTATATCAGGAAGGCTACTATAGTGGTCATATGGCAAGAGCGTGTGAGCATCAAGTCATTAACCACAGGTTATATCAGGAAGGCTTGTGGTAGTGGTCATATGGCTAGAACGTGTGATCACCAAGTCATTGACCACAGGTTATATCAAGAAGGGTACTATAGTGGTCATATGGCTAGAACGTGTGAGCACCAAGTCACTCACCACAGGTTATATCAGGAAGGCTACTATAGTGGTCATATGGCTAGAATGTGTGAGCACCAAGTCACTGATCATAGGTTATATCAGGAAGGCTACTATAGTGATCATATGGCTAGAAAGTGTGAGCACGAAGTCACTGACCACAGGCTATATCAGGAAGGCTTACTATAGTGGTCATATGGCTAGAACGTGTGAGCACCAAGTCACTGACCATAGGTTATATGAGGAAGGCTTACTATAGTGCTCCTATGGCTAGAACGTGTGAGCACCAAGTCACTGGCCATAGTTTATATCAGGAAGGCTTACTATAGTGGTCATATGGCTAGAACGTGTGAGCATCAAGTCTTTAACCACAGGTTGTATCAGGAAGGTTTGTGGTACTGGTCATATGGCTAGAACGTGTGAGCACCAAGTCACTGACCACAGGTTATATCAGGAAGGCTACTGTAGTGGTCATATGGCTAGAACGTGTGAGCACCAAGTCACTGACCACATGTTATATCAGGAAGGCTAGTATAGTGGTCATATGGCTAGAACGTGTGAGCACCAAGTCACTGAGCACAGGTTATATCAGGAAGGCTACTATAGTGGTCATATGGCTAGAACGTGTGAGCACCAAGTCACTGACCATAGGTTATATCAGGAAGGCTTACTATAGTGGTCATATGGCTAGAACGTGTGAGCACCAAGTCACTGACCATAGGTTATATCAGGAAGGATTACTATAGTGGTCATATGGCTAGAACGTGTGAGCACCAAGTCACTGACCATAGGTTATATCAGGAAGGCTACTGTAGTGGTCATATGGCTAGAACGTGTGAGCACCAAGTCACTAACCACAGGTTACATCAGGAAGGATACTATAGGGGTCATATGGCTAGAACTTGTGAGTATCATGTCATTAACCACAGGTTGTTTCAGGAAGACTTACTATAGTGGTCATATGGCTAGAACGTGTGAGCACCAAGTCACTGACCACAGGTTACATCAGGAAGGCTACTATAGTGGTCATATAGCTAGAACGTGTGAGCATCAAGTCATTAACCACAGGTTGTATCAGGAAGGCTTGTGGTAGTGGTCATATGGCTAGAACGTGTGAGCACCAAGTCACTGACCACAGGTTATATCAGGAAGGCTACTGTAGTGGTCATATGGCTAGAACGTGTGAGCACCAAGTCACTGACCACAGGTTATATGAGGAAGGCTTACTATAGTGATCATATAGCTAGAACATGTGGGCACCAAGTCACTGACCACAGGTTATATCAGGAAGGCTTACTATAGTGGTCATATAGCTAGAACATGTGGGCACCAAGTCACTGACCACAGGTTATATCAGGAAGGCTTACTATAGTGGTCATAAAGCTAGAACATGTGGGCACCAAGTCACCGACCACAGGTTATATGTGGAGTGCTTCACGTAGTGGTCATATGGCTAGAACGTGTGAGCACCAAGTCACTGACCACAAATTATATCAGGAAGGCTACTATAGTGATCATATGGCTAGAACGTGTGAGCACCAAGTCACTGATCATAGGTTATATCAGGAAGGCTTACTATAGTGGTCATATGGCTAGATCGTGTGAGCACCAAGTCACTGACCACAGGTTATATCAGGAAGGCTACTATAGTGGTCATATGGCTAGAACATGTGAGCACCAAGTCACTGACCACAGGTTATATCAGGAAGGCTACTATAGTGGTCATATGGCTAGAACGTGTGAGCATCAAGTCATTAACCACAGGTTATATCAGGAAGGCTACTGTAGTGGTCATATGGCTAGAACGTGTGAGCACCAAGTCACTGACCATAGGTTATATCAGGAAGGCTACTATAGTGGTCATATGGCTAGAACGTGTGAGCACGAAGTCACTGACCACAGGTTATATCAGGAAGGCTGCTATAGTGGTCATATGACTAGAAGGTGTGAGCACCAAGTCACTGACCATAGGTTATATCAGGAAGGCTTACTATAGTGGTCATATGGCTAGAACTTGTGAGCACCAAGTCACTGGCCATAGATTATATCAGGAAGGCTTACTATAGTGGTCATATGGCTAGAACGTGTGAGCATCAAGTCTTTAACCACAGGTTGTATCAGGAAGGCTTGTGGTACTGGTCATATGGCTAGAACATGTGAGCACTAAGTCACTGACCACAGGTTATATCAGGAAGGCTTACTATAGCGGTCATATGACTAGAACGTGTGAGCATCAAGTCACTGACCACATGTTATATCAGGAAGGCTACTATAGTGGTCATATGGCTAGAACGTGTGAGCACCAAGTCACTTACCACAGGTTATATCAGGAAGGCTACTATAGTGGTCACATGGCTAGAACGTGTGAGCACCAAGTCACTGACCATAGGTTATATCAGGAAGGCTACTATAGTGGTCATATGGCTAGAAAGTGTGAGCACCAAGTCACTGACCACAGGTTATATCAGGAAGGCTACTATAGTGGTCATATGGCTAGAACGTGTGAGCACCAAGTCACTGACCACAGGTTATATCAGGAAGGCTACTATAGTGGTCATATGGCTAGAACGTGTGAGCACCAAGTCACTGACCATAGGTTATATCGGGGAAGGCTTAATATAGTGGTCATATGGCTAGAACGTGTGAGAACCAAGTCACTGACCATATGTTATATCATGAAGGCTTACTATAGTGGTCATATGGCTAGAACGTGTGAGCACCAAGTCACTGACCACAGGTTATATCAGGAAGGCTGACTATAGTGGTCATATGGCTAGAACGTGTGAGCACCAAGTCACTGACCACAGGTTACATCAGGAAGGCTACTATAGTGGTCATATGGCTAGAACGTGTGAGCATCAAGTCATTAACCACAGGTTGTATCAGGAAGGCTTACTATAGTGGTCATATGGCTAGAACGTGTGAGCACCAAGTCACTGGCCATAGGTTATATCAGGAAGGCTTACTATAGTGGTCATATGGCTAGAACGTGTGAGCATCAAGTCTTTAACCACAGGTTGTATATGGAAGGCTTGTGGTACTGGTCATATGGCTAGAACGTTTGAGCACCAAGTCACTGACCACAGGTTATATCAGGAAGGCTACTGTAGTGGTCATATGGCTAGAATGTGTGAGCATCAAGTCATTAACCACAGGTTGTATCAGGAAGGCTTGTCGTAGTGGTCATATGTCTAGAACGTGTGAGCACCAAGTCACTGACCACAGGTTGTATCAGGAAGGCTTGTGGTAGTGGTCATATGACTAGAACGTGTGAGCACCAAGTCACTGACCATAGGTTATATCAAGAAGGCTACTGTAGTGGTCATATGGCTAGAACGTGTGAGCACCAAGTCACTGACCATAGGTTATATCAAGAAGTCTACTGTAGTGGTCATATGGCTAGAACGTGTGAGCACCAAGTCACAGACCATAGGTTATATCAAGAAGGCTGTAACGGGTCTGGGAGGCGGAACCTCAGAGCTACTATACAAGGAGGCGGTCCTTGTAAGGGAGCGGGTGGCGACCAGGGAAGACGGGCTGGAAGTCTCAGCAGGTGAACGGGACAGTCTCTGAGTGAACGGGAGAGTCTCTGAGTGAACGGGACAGTCTCTGAGTGAACGGGCTGGAGGTCACGGCAAGTGACCGGGGCAGTCTCTAGGTATAGGGTTGGTACGACCTGTGGCGGCTGAAGATAGACGTGAGCTCCCAGGTGAGCAGGCGAGAGTCTCTGGATGAACGGGTGGTCACAGCATGTGACGGCGGAGCCTCCAGGAAGACCAGCGGACAGGCGACAGATGAGCGCTCCCAGGTGAGCGGGCAGAAGTCTCTGGACAGGCGGGTGGTCACAGCACGTGACGGCAGGGCCTCCGGGTAGGCAAACAGACAGGTAGCAGAAGAGCGCTCCCAGGTGAGCGGGCAGGAGTCACTGGACAGGCAGGTGGTCACAGCACGTGACGGCGGAGCCTCCAGGTAGGCTAGCAGGCAGATAGCAGATGTGCACTCCCAGGTGAGCGGGCAAGCTGGTCCATAGACAGACTGACAGGAGTTGGAAGGCAGACCGTCGGACCTCAGGCAGGCAGGTAGCTGATGTGCGCTCCCAGGTGAGCGGGCAGGCTGGTCCTTAGACAGACTGACAGGATTAGTAAGGCAGACCGTCGGACCTCAGACAAGCTGGCAGGTATCTGATGTGCGCTCCCAGGTGAGCGGGCAGGCTGGTCCTTAGACAGACTGACAGGATTAGTAAGGCAGACCGTCGGACCTCAGACTAGCAGGCAGGTAGCAAGTAATCAGGCAGGAATCTGGCAGGTAACTGGCAGGTAACTGGCAATGGGACCTGAGGGCTGAAGCACAGGTGAGACACAGGTGCAAACATCATTGCTCGGGCACCTCCATTTTGGAGGAGGTGCCTTATATACGGTAAAGTCCTCCGGCCATTGGCCGGGGACTCCTTAGGACGGCGCGCGCGGCCCCTTTAAGAGGGAGGGAGGGAGGGCGCGCGCGCCCTAAGCACAGTGGCCGGGAAGGAGCGCGCGCTGCCAGCAGAGCGGGAGAGGGACGCCGGGCACGGAGCAGAGCGGTGAGGGGAACAGCGTCCCTGCCTAGCAGAGGGCAGGGACGCCGGCACTACAGTACCCCCCCCTTTAGGCCCCCCCTTTTTTAGGCCAGAGAGAAATTTAGCTAGGATGAGAGGGGCATGGATGTTCTCCCGGGGCTCCCACGTTCTCTCCTCAGGACCAAACCCCTTCCAATCTACCAGAAAAAAGGTCTTTCCTCTTACCCTTTTGGTGGCAAGAATGTTCTCTACCTCAAACTCGTCCTCAGCAGAAACCGGAGCAGGAGGCGTACCTGTAGACTTGGAAAAAGAGTTAAGCACCACGGGTTTGAGGAGAGATACATGGAAGGAGTTGGGGATCCGTAAGTTGGCCGGGAGTTTCAATTTATAGGCCACCGGGTTGATCTGACTGATGACCTCCAGAGGGCCGATGAACCGAGGCCCTAACTTGTAAGAAGGTATCTTGAGTCGAACATATTTAGATGAGAGCCAGACTTTATCTCCTGGACGAAATTGTGGAGGATCCAGGCGTTTTTTGTCAGCGTGTCTTTTCATACGCTCGGATGACAGAAGGAGTGCGGACCGGGTACTCTCCCATATGGAGGAAAATTTGCTAACGAGAGATTCCGCAGCCGGGTTGTCCACAGAGGTGGAGACAGGAAAAGGAATCCGAGGATGCTGACCAAAGACTACAAAAAACGGGGATTTGGAGGAGGATTCGCTCTCGTGATTATTATAAGAGAACTCGGCCCATGGTAGGAGATCCACCCAGTCAGAATGGTGGCATTAACGAAGTGCCGGAGGTAACTGGTCAGGTTCTGATTGATCCGCTCCACTTGACCATTGGACTGTGGGTGGTAAGCGGAAGAGAAGTCCAGGGTGACGTCTAGTAGTTTACAAGTGGCTCTCCAGAAACGTGAGGTGAACTGTACCCCACGATCCGACACGATGTGGAGGGGCAGGCCATGAAGACGGAAGATGTGGCGGATAAAGTCTTTAGCCAGCTCAGGTGCAGACGGAAGGCCTGGCAGGGGAATAAAGTGAGCCATCTTGGAAAAGCGGTCAGCGACCACCCAAATGACCGTACAACCGGCAGAGACGGGGAGATCAGTTATAAAGTCCATTGCTATATGCTGCCAGGGGGCAGCAGGTACAGGAAGCGGAAGGAGGCGTCCGGCTGGCAGATGTCTCGGGACTTTGTTGCGGGCGCAGGACACACAGGCAGAAACAAAGTCTATTATGTCCTTGTGCAGGGTAGGCCACCAATAGTGCCGGGCAATAAGCTGGAGGGTCTTTTTCTGACCGGCGTGGCCAGCTAGTTTAGACGAATGGCCCCAGTGTAGGATCTTCTCCCGATCAGGTACTGAAACAAACGTCTTACCGGGAGGGAGACGATTTAGACTCACGGGAGCCACCTGCATTACTCTGGCAGGATCGATGATATGTTTAGGTTCTTCCTCGAGATCGGACACCAGAAAGGATCGGGACAAGGCGTCTGCTTTGACGTTTTTGTCAGCCGGGCGAAAATGAAGAACAAAATCAAAACGAGCAAAAAACAAGGACCACCGGGCTTGGCGTGGGTTAAGTCTCTGGGCATGCTGGAGGTAAGCCAAGTTCTTGTGGTCAGTGTAAATTATTACCGGATGAAGAGCCCCCTCGAGTAGGTAACGCCACTCCTCCAACGCCAGTTTGATGGCCAATAACTCTCGGTCTCCTATGGAATAGTTGCGCTGAGAAGAGGAGAAGAGTTTGGAGAAGAAGCCACAAGTTACCATTCTCCCGGAAGATGATTTTTGAGTAAGTACCGCTCCGGCTCCAGAGAAGGAGGCGTCAACTTCCAGGAAGAACTGCTTGTTGCCGTCCGGGCGATGCAGCACCGGGGCGGAAGAGAAGGCCTGTTTTAGGGAAAGAAAGGCCTCCTCTGCTTCGGGCGGCCACTCTTTGGGATTAGTACCCTTACGGGTGAGTGCGGAAATTGGGGCAGTCCGGGAAGAGAAGTGCGGGATGAAGAGGCGGTAATAGTTGGCGAAGCCCAGGAACCGTTGAATAGCCTTCAACCCCTCTGGTCGGGGCCATTTCTCGATGGCAGACAGTTTCTCAGGATCCATTTGTAGGCCGGTCTGAGAGATAATGTAGCCCAGAAACGGAAGCGAGGTCTGCTCAAAGAGGCACTTCTCATATTTAGCGTAGAGATGGTTCTGCCTGAGCCTGAGCAGGACCTGACGAACGTCCCTCCGGTGAGTCTGGAGATCCGGAGAGAAGACCAAGATGTCGTCCAGGTACACCACTACGCAGGAGTAGAGAAGGTCCCGGAAGATGTCATTGACCAACTCTTGAAAGACGGCAGGAGCGTTACAGAGACCAAAGGGCATTACCAGATATTCATAGTGGCCGTCCCGGGTGTTGAATGCCGTCTTCCATTCATCCCCCTGACGGATACGAACCAGGTTGTACGCCCCACGGAGGTCCAGTTTGGTGAAGATTCTAGCCCCCCTCAGACGATCAAATAACTCCGGAATGAGCGGAAGGGGGTACTTATTCTTCACCGTGATCTGGTTAAGGCCTCTATAGTCTATACAGGGACGGAGAGAGCCGTCCTTCTTTTTGACGAAAAAGAAGCCTGCTCCCGCCGGGGAGGTGGATTTCCGAATGAATCCCCTGGCCAGATTTTCCTCAATATATTCGGACATCGACCGGGTCTCAGCAGCGGATAATGGATAAATACGCCCACGGGGAGGAGAAGTACCAGGTAACAGGTCGATAGGACAGTCGTATGGTCTATGAGGGGGTAGTGTCTCTGCCTCCTTTTTATTAAAGACATCAGCATAAGACCAATAAGGAATTGGAAGTCCAGGTAGATTAGCTGGGGTAGGAGAAGGACGGACGGGATGAACGGGAACCAGACAGGTCTTATGGCAGCCCTGTCCCCAGCGAAGGACTTCTCCGGTCTGCCAGTCAAGAACGGGTGCATGTTTCTGGAGCCAAGGTAGGCCTAGCAAGAGGGCGTGAGAAAGTCCAGGCAGAACATGGAAGGAGATACTTTCAGAATACAGCATTCCCACCTGCAGAGTAATGGATTCGGTGATGAGTTGGATGGGGCGTGGTAAGAGCCCCCCATCCACGGCAGCAACAGACAAGGGTACAGCCAGAGGTTTGGTGGGGATGCGGTACCTTTCCACCAGGGACTGTGAAATAAGATTCCCGGCTGCTCCAGAGTCCAGTTGGGCTAGTTCGAAATAACGGTTCTCCCCGTAGACGATTGAAACTGACAACAGCAAGGATGGAGAGGATTTATTCTTGTCTAGGTGGACCTCTCTGAGCGAACCTAGACACAGGCGTTTCCCGATCTCTCCGGGCAGGCACGGATCCGGTGCTCCTTACTGCCACAGTAGAAGCAGGTCCCCTCGGCACGACGTAAGTCCTGATGGGTCTTGACCATCTTGGTCTGGTCGACCTGCATAGGCTCAGGAGGGTGTACCTGGTTAGAGACAGAAGGAGTGACGGGTTTCTGAAAAGTAGGAGCTAGACGTGGTAACCTCCTCTCACGGGTGACCTCTCTGGCACGCTCCTGGAACCGTAGGTCAATCCGGGTGGCAAGAGTTATTAAGTCATCGAGAGTGGTAGGAATGTCCCGACCGGCAAGTTCATCTTTAATACGGCCGGACAGACCCTCCCAGAAGACGGAAAACAGAGCGTCGTTTTCCCAGGCCAGCTCCGAGGCAAGGGTACGGAACCGTATGGCATATTGGCCCACGGTGAGACTTTCCTGACGGAGGCGTAGCAACGATGATGCGGATGAGGTCTTCCGTCCGGGTTCGTCGAAGACTTTCCGGAAAGCCGTGAGAAAAGCAGGCAAGTTGGACACCAGGGGGTCTCCTCTCTCCCATAGAGGATTTAGCCAGGCCAGGGCCTCCCCGGTGAGATGGGACATGATGAATGCAATTTTGGCTCGGTCGGAGTTAAACTGGTGGGACAAAAGTTCAAAGTGCAGGGCCTCCCCGGTGAGATGGGACATGATGAATGCAATTTTGGCTCGGTCGGAGTTAAACTGGTGGGACAAAAGTTCAAAGTGCAGGGTGCACTGATTTATGAAGCCCCGAGCCTGGGCGGAGTCGCCTCCGAAGCGAGGAGGTGCAGAAAGCCGGGGTCCAGGGTAGGATACCATGGTATTAGTGGGCAGCGGAGCTGCCGGATTGCGAGACATGGCACTGGCGGAGGTTGCTGGTGGAGCAGTCAGAGTGTCCAGGCGAGTATTGACATTCCGCAGGTGACCCAGGATGGACTCCTGTTGGGACCTTTGACGGGACAGTTCATGACACAGGTCCGAGAGCGAGGGAGCTTGGGTGCCACCGGGTTCCATGGCCCGAGCAAACTGTAACGGGTCTGGGAGGCGGAACCTCAGAGCTACTATACAAGGAGGCGGTCCTTGTAAGGGAGCGGGTGGCGACCAGGGAAGACGGGCTGGAAGTCTCAGCAGGTGAACGGGACAGTCTCTGAGTGAACGGGACAGTCTCTGAGTGAACGGGACAGTCTCTGAGTGAACGGGCTGGAGGTCACGGCAAGTGACCGGGCAAGTCTCTAGGTATAGGGTTGGTACGACCTGTGGCGGCTGAAGATAGACGTGAGCCCCCAGGTGAGCAGGCGAGAGTCTCTGGATGAACGGGTGGTCACAGCATGTGACGGCGGAGCCTCCAGGAAGACCAGCGGACAGGCGACAGATGAGCGCTCCCAGGTGAGCGGGCAGAAGTCTCTGGACAGGCGGGTGGTCACAGCACGTGACGGAAGGGCCTCCGGGTAGGCAAACAGACAGGTAGCAGAAGAGCGCTCCCAGGTGAGCGGGCAGGAGTCACTGGACAGGCAGGTGGTCACAGCACGTGACGGCGGAGCCTCCAGGTAGGCTAGCAGGCAGATAGCAGATGTGCGCTCCCAGGTGAGCGGGCAAGCTGGTCCATAGACAGACTGACAGGAGTTGGAAGGCAGACCGTCGGACCTCAGGCAGGCAGGCAGGTAGCTGATGTGCGCTCCCAGGTGAGCGGGCAGGCTGGTCCTTAGACAGACTGACAGGATTAGTAAGGCAGACCGTCGGACCTCAGACAAGCTGGCAGGTATCTGATGTGCGCTCCCAGGTGAGCGGGCAGGCTGGTCCTTAGACAGACTGACAGGATTAGTAAGGCAGACCGTCGGACCTCAGACTAGCAGGCAGGTAGCAAGTAATCAGGCAGGAATCTGGCAGGTAACTGGCAGGTAACTGGCAATGGGACCTGAGGGCTGAAGCACAGGTGAGACACAGGTGCAAACAACATTGCTCGGGCACCTCCATTTTGGAGGAGGTGCCTTATATACGGTAAAGTCCTCCGGCCATTGGCCGGGGACTCCTTAGGACGGCGCGCGCGGCCCCTTTAAGAGGGAGGGAGGGCGCGCGCGCGCGCCCTAAGCACAGTGGCCGGGAAGGAGCGCGCGCTGCCAGCAGAGCGGGAGAGGGACGCCGGGCATGGAGCAGAGCGGTGAGGGGAACAGCGTCCCTGCCTAGCAGAGGGCAGGGACGAAGGCACTACAAAGGCTACTGTAGTGGTCATATGGCTAGAACATGTGAGCACCAAGTCACTGACCATAGGTTAAATCAGGAAGGCTGACTATAGTGGTCATATTGCTAGAGCGTGTGAGCACCAAGTCACTGACCACATGTTACATCAGGAAGGCTACTATAGTGGTCATATGGCTAGAACGTGTGAGCATCAAGTCATTAACCACACGTTGTATCAGGAAGGCTTACTATAGTGGTCATATGGCTAGAACGTGTGAGCACCAAGTCACTGGCCATAGGTTATATCAGGAAGGCTTACTATAGTGGTCATATGGCTAGAACGTGTGAGCATCAAGTCTTTAACCACAGGTTGTATCAGGAAGGCTTTTGGTACTGGTCATATGGCTAGAACATTTGAGCACCAAGTCACTGACCACAGGTTATATGAGGAAGGCTACTGTCGTGGTCATATGGCTAGAACTTGTGAGCACCAAGTCACTGACCACAGGTTATATCAGGAAGGATACTATAGTGGTCATATGGCTAGAACGTGTGAGCACCAAGTCACTGACCACAGGTTATATCAGGAAGGCTAGTATAGTGGTCATATGGCTAGAACGTGTGAGCACCAAGTCACTGACCATAGGTTATATCAGGAAGGCTTACTATAGTGGTCATATGGCTAGAACGTGTGAGCACCAAGTCACTGACCATAGGTTATATCAGGAAGGCTTACTATAGTGGTCATATGGCTAGAACGTATGAGCACCAAGTCATTGACCATAGGTTATATCAGGAAGGCTACTACAGTGGTCATGTGGCTAGAACGTGTGAGCACCAAGTCACTGACCACAGGTTATATCAGGAAGACTGACTATAGTTGTCATATGGCTAGAACTTGTAAGCACCAAGTCACTGACCACAGGTTACATCAGGAAGGCTACTATAGTGGTCATATGGCTAGAACGTGTGAGCATTTAGTCATTAACCACAGGTTGTATCAGGAAGGCTTACTATAATGGTCATATGGCTAGAACGTGTGAGCACCAAGTCACTGGCCATAGGTTATATCAGGAAGGCTTACTATAGTGATCATATGGCTAGAACGTGTGAGCATCAAGTCTTTAACCACAGGTTGTATCAGGAAGGCTTGTGGTACTGGTCATATGGCTAGAACATGTGAGCACCAAGTCACTGACCACAGGTTATATCACGAAGGCTACTGTAGTGGTCAAATGGCTAGAACGTGTGAGCACCAAGTTACTGACCACAGGTTATATCAGGAAATGTACTATAGTGGTCATATGGCTAGAACGTGTGAGCACCAAGTCACTGACCACAGGTTATATCAGGAAGGCTACTATAGTGGTCATATGGCTAGAACGTGTGAGCACCAAGTCACTGACCATAGGTTATATCAGGAAGGCTTACTATAGTGGTCTTATGGCTAGAACGTGTGAGCACCAGGTCACTGACCATAGGTTATATCAGGAAGGTTACTGTAGTGGTCAAATGGCTAGAACGTGTGAGCACCAAGTCACTGACCACAGGTTATATCAGGAAGGTTGACTATAGTGGTCATATGGCTAGAACGTGTGAGCACCAAGTCACTGACCTCAGGTTACATTAGTAAGGCTACTATAGTGGTCATATGGCTAGAACGTGTGAGCATCAAGTCATTAACCACAGGTTTTATCAGGAAGGCTTGTGGTAGTGGTCATATGGCTAGAACTTGTGAGCACCAAGTCAGTGACCACAGGTGTTATGCACACGCCCGGGCTAAGCGGCGTGTGCGTGTGATTGGTAGTGATTCCACTGGACCGTGCCGGAGAGTGAATGCCTGGAGGGGCGTGACTAAGTATTCACCCGATCCGACCAGGGTCGCACGACGGCATACGACGCCAGTGCACCAAGGAGGAACCGAGCAGAGGGACCAGGTGCTACTCCAGGACAGACCCCGGACACGGCTGTTGACCCACACAGGGGAATACAGGAACAGGCTGGTAGGCTGGCACACAGACTGGAGGGTATAGGCAGGCACGACTGGTATGCAGGCAGGCGGGTATGCAGGCAGGGGGGTAAAGGCAAGCACAGCTAGAGTGCAGACAGGGAGGCACTAGCAGGTAGGAACACAGGCGGGATAGGACCCAGTACACACCGGGACTCAGGAACAATACAGGCAGAGGGTTACAGGCAAGCACAGCTAGAGTGCAGACAAGGCTGAGCAGGGAGGACAGGGCTCTGTTCACACGGAACAGACAGGAAGGGAAAGACAGAGCCAGATACTCACACAGTACTTGCAGAGACAACAAGCAGGAGTTAGGTACGAGTTCAGACTCTGCAGAAAAAGGAAGGGAACGGACATAGAGGCAAAACAGGTAAAGGACAGGAGAGAGTTCAGACTGGAACTGAGTGTACGGAGGAGACCGACACTGCAGAGGGATACAGGAGCGGGTCTGAGAATACGGCCCCCAGAGAGGCGGAACGAACAGGCAAGGAGCGTGTTCAGACAGGAAAGACCAGACACAGGAGCGGGTCTAGGAAATCGGCCACTAGAAGGCGAGAGGAACAGGCTAGGAGCGTGTTCAGACAGGACAGACAAGAGAACACAGAAAGGACTCAGTTCAGACACGGGAACTAATACCGCAAAGCAGGAGACATACAGGACTTAGTTCAGACACGGGAACTAATACCGCAAAGCAGGAGACATACAGGACACAGTTCAGACACGGGAGCTGATACCACAAAGCAGGAGACATACAGGACTCAGTTCAGACACGGGAACTGATACAAAAAGCAGGAGACATACAGGACTTAGTTCAGACACGGGAACTAATACCGCAAAGCAGGAGACATACAGGACACAGTTCAGACACGGGAACTAATACCGCAAAGCAGGAGACATACAGGACTTAGTTCAGACACGGGAACTAATACCGCAAAGCAGGAGACATACAGGACTTAGTTCAGACACGGGAACTAATACCGCAAAGCAGGAGACATACAGGACTTAGTTCAGACACGGGAACTAATACCGCAAAGCAGGAGACATACAGGACACAGTTCAGACACGGGAGCTGATACCACAAAGCAGGAGACATACAGGACTCAGTTCAGACACGGGAACTGATACAAAAAGCAGGAGACATACAGGACTTAGTTCAGACACAGGAACTAATACCGCAAAGCAGGAGACATACAGGACTTAGTTCAGACACGGGAACTAATACCGCAAAGCAGGAGACATACAGGACACAGTTCAGACACAGGAGCTGATACCGCAAAGCAGGAGACATACAGGACTCAGTTCAGACACGGGAACTGATACAAAAAGCAGGAGACATACAGGACTCAGTTCAGACACGGGAACTGATACAAAAAGCAGGAGACATACAGGACTTAGTTCAGACACGGGAACTAATACCGCAAAGCAGGAGAAATACAGGACTAAGTTCAGACAGGCCTGGAAATACAGCCTCCAGGAAAGGCAGACAAGGAAACAAAGACGGGACCTGGTACCTTCAGAGTGCACGCACACACTGAAGGAAACCACTATGCTCAGGCAGGGATAGAAGGGAGCTGCTGAGCTATATACCAAGTGACAGACAGCAATAGGCTGAGGACGCACAAGGGGTGTGACCCACAGCAGGTACAAAAGGCAGGAAGTGATCGGGCGCCGCCCTTAAGCAGCAGAAACAGACACAAACAGACAGCATGGAGGGAAGCCAGAGAGACATTCTGGACAGGAGATCAAGTGCGCCCTCTTGCACAGTGGGAGATGGACCACCATGCAAGGACGCCGCCAGGTATGTTACAACAGGTTATATCAGGAAGGCTTACTATAGTGGTCATATGGCTAGAACGTGTGAGCACCAAGTCACTGACCACAGGTTATATCAGGAAGGCTACTGTAGTGGTCATATGGCTAGAACGTTTGAGCACTAAGTCACTGACCACAGGTTATATCAGGAAGGCTACTATAGTGGTCATATGGCTAGAACGTGTGAGCACCAAGTCACTGACCATAGGTTATATCAGTAAGGCTTACTATAGTGGTCATATTGCTAGAACGTGTGAACACCAAGTCACTGACCATAGGTTATATCAGGAAAGCTACTATAGTGGTCATATGGCTAGAGCGTGTGAGCATCAAGTCATTAACCACAGGTTATATCAGGAAGGCTTGTGGTAGTGGTCATATGGCTAGAACGTGTGATTACCAAGTCACTGAACACAGGTTATATCAGGAAGGCTACTGTAGTGGTCATATGGCTAGAACGTGTGAGCACCAAGTCACTGACCACAGGTTATATCAGGAAGGCTACTAAAGTGGTCATATGGCCAGAACGTTTGAGCACTAAGTCACTGACTACAGGTTATATCAGGAATGCTACTATAGTGGTCATATGGCTAGAACGTGTGAGCACCAAGTCACTGACCATAGGTTATATCAGGAAGGCTTACTATAGTGGTCATATGGCTAGAACGTGTGAGCACCAAGTCACTGACCATAGGTTATATCAGGAAGGCTTACTATAGTGGTCATATGGCTAGAACGTGTGAGCACCAGGTCACTGACCATAGGTTATATCAGGAAGGCTACTGTAGTGGTCAAATGGCTAGAACGTGTGAGCACCAAGTCACTGACCACAGGTTATATCAGGAAGGTTGACTATAGTGGTCATATGGCTAGAACGTGTGAGCACCAAGTCACTGACCTCAGGTTACATTAGTAAGGCTACTATAGTGGTCATATAGCTAGAACGTGTGAGCATCAAGTCATTAACCACAGGTTTTATCAGGAAGGCTTGTGGTAGTGGTCATATGGCTAGAACTTGTGAGCACCAAGTCAGTGACCACAGGTTATATCAGGAAGGCTTACTATAGTGGTCATATGGCTAGAACGTGTGAGCACCAAGTCACTGACCACAGGTTATATCAGGAAGGCTACTGTAGTGGTCATATGGCTAGAACGTTTGAGCACTAAGTCACTGACCACAGGTTATATCAGGAAGGCTACTATAGTGGTCATATGGCTAGAACGTGTGAGCACCAAGTCACTGACCATAGGTTATATCAGGAAGGCTACTATAGTGGTCATATAGCTAGAAAGTGTGAGCACCAAGTCACTGACCACAGGTTATATCAGGAAGGCTACTGTAGTGGTCATATGGCTAGAAAGTGTGAGCACCAAGTCACTGACCATAGGTTATATCAGTAAGGCTTACTATAGTGGTCATATTGCTAGAACGTGTGAACACCAAGTCACTGACCATAGGTTATATCAGGAAAGCTACTATAGTGGTCATATGGCTAGAACGTGTGAGCATCAAGTCATTAACCACAGGTTATATCAGGAAGGCTTGTGGTAGTGGTCATATGGCTAGAACGTGTGATTACCAAGTCACTGAACACAGGTTATATCAGGAAGGCTACTGTAGTGGTCATATGGCTAGAACGTGTGAGCACCAAGTCACTGACCACAGGTTATATCAGGAAGGCTACTAAAGTGGTCATATGGCCAGAACGTTTGAGCACTAAGTCACTGACTACAGGTTATATCAGGAATGCTACTATAGTGGTCATATGGCTAGAACGTGTGAGCACCAAGTTACTGACCATAGGTTATATCAGGAAGGCTTACTGTAGTGGTCATATGGCTAGAAAGTGTGAGCACCAAGTCACTGACCACAGGTTATATCAGTAAGGCTACTATAGTGGTCATATAGCTAGAACGTGTGAGCACCAAGTCTTTAACCCCTTAAGCCCCGCGGGTGGTTTGCACGTTAATGACCGGGCCAATTTTTACAATTCTGACCACTGTCACTTTATGAGGTAATTACTCTGGAACGCTTCAACGGATCCCCCTGATTCTGAGATTGTTTTTTCGTGACATATTGTACTTCATGATTGTGGAAAAATTTATTCGATATAACTTGCGTTTATTTGTGAAAAAAATGGAAATTTGGCGAAAATTTTGAAAATTTTGCAATTTTCAAAATTTGAATTTTTAAGCCCTGAAATCAGAGCGATATGTCACACAAAAGAGTTAATAAATAACATTTCCCACATGTCTACTTTACATTAGCACAATTTTGGAACCAAAATTTTTTTTTGTTAGGGAGCTATAAGGGTTAAAAGTTGACCAGCGATTTCTCATTTTTTCAACAAAATTTACAAAAACATTTTTTTAGGGACCACATCACATTTGAAGTCACTTTGAGAGGTCTTTATGACAGAAAATACCCAAAAGTGACACCATTCTAAAAACTGCACCCCTCAAGGTGCTCAAAACCACATTCAAGAACTTTATTAACCCTTCAGGTGCTTCACAGGAATTTTTTGAATGTGGAAGAAAAAAATGAACATTTAACTTTTTTCACAAAAATGTTACTTTAGACCCAATTTTTTTTATTTTCACAGGGGTAACAAGAAAAAATGGACCCCAAAATTTGTTGTGCAATTTCCCCTGGGCACGCAGATACCCAATATTTGGGGAAAAAAGACTGTTTGGGCGCACGGCAGGGCTCGGAAGGGAAGGAGCGCCATTTGACTTTTTGATTGTAAAATTTGCTTGAATAATTAGCGGACGCCATGTTGTGTTTGGAGAGCCCATGTGTGCCCAAACTTTGGAGCTCCCAAACAAGTGACCCCATTTTGGAAACTAGACCCCCCAAGGCACCTTTCTAGATGCATAGTGAGCACTTGGAACCCCCAGGTGCTTCACAAATTGATTCGTAACAATGAAAAAGTGAAAAAAAAAAACACTTTTTCATTTTTATGAATCAATTTGTGAAGCACCTGAGGGTTCCAAGTGCTCACAATGCATCTAGATAGGTGCCTTTGGGGGTCTAGTTTCCAAAATGGGGTCACTTGTGGGGGAGCTCCAATGTTTGGGCACACAGCGGCTCTCCAAACGCAACATGGTGTCGCTAACAATTTGAGCCGATTTTCCGTTAAATTTGTTAGAGGACACCATGTTGCATTTAGAGAGTCCCTGTGTGCCCAAACATCGGAGCTCCCCCACAAGTGACCCCATTTTGGAAACTAGACCCCCCAAGGCACCTATCTAGATGCATAGTGAGCACTTGGAACCCCCAGGTGCTTCACAAATTGATTCGTAACCATGAAAAAGTGAAAAAAAAAACACTTTTTCATTTTTATGAATCAATTTGTGAAGCACCTGAGGGTTCCAAGTGCTCACTATGCATCTAGATAGGTGCCTTGGGTGGTCTAGTTTCCAAAATGGGGTCACTTGTGGGGGAGCTCCAATATTTGGGCACACAGCGGCTCTCTAAATGCAACATGGTGTCCGCTAACAAATTTAACGCAAAATTGGCTCAAATTGTTAGCGACACCATGTTGCGTTTGGAGAGCCGCTGTGTGCCCAAACATTGGAGCTCCCCCACAAGTGACCCCATTTTGGAAACTAGACCCCCCAAGGCACCTATCTAGATGCATAGTGAGCACTTGGAACCCCCAGGTGCTTCACAAATTGATTCGTAACCATGAAAAAGTGAAAAAAAAAACACTTTTTCATTTTTATGAATCAATTTGTGAAGCACCTGAGGGTTCCAAGTGCTCACTATGCATCTAGATAGGTGCCTTGGGTGGTCTAGTTTCCAAAATGGGGTCACTTGTGGGGGAGCTCCAATATTTGGGCACACAGCGGCTCTCTAAATGCAACATGGTGTCCGCTAACAAATTTAACGCAAAATTGGCTCAAATTGTTAGCGACACCATGTTGCGTTTGGAGAGCCGCTGTGTGCCCAAACATTGGAGCTCCCCCACAAGTGACCCCATTTTGGAAACTAGACCCCCCAAGGCACCTATCTAGATGCATAGTGAGCACTTGGAACCCCCAGGTGCTTCACAAATTGATTCGTAACAATGAAAAAGTGAAAAAAAAAACACTTTTTCATTTTTATAAATCAATTTGTGAAGCACCTGAGGGTTCCAAGTGCTCACAATGCATCTAGATAGGTGCCTTGGGGGGTCTAGTTTCCAAAATGGGGTCACTTGTGGGGGAGCTCCAATGTTTGGGCACACAGCGGCTCTCCAAACGCAACATGGTGTCGCTAACAATTTGAGCCGATTTTCCGTTAAATTTGTTAGAGGACACCATGTTACATTTAGAGAGTCCCTGTGTGCCCAAACATTGGAGCTCCCCCACAAGTGACCCCATTTTGGAAACTAGACCCCCCAAGGCACCTATCTAGATGCATAGTGAGCACTTGGAACCCCCAGGTGCTTCACAAATTGATTCGTAACAATGAAAAAGTGAAAAAAAAAACACTTTTTCATTTTTATGAATCAATTTGTGAAGCACCTGAGGGTTCCAAGTGCTCACTATGCATCTAGATAGGTGCCTTGGGTGGTCTAGTTTCCAAAATGGGGTCACTTGTGGGGGAGCTCCAATGTTTGGGCACACAGCGGCTCTCCAAACGCAACATGGTGTCGCTAACAATTTGAGCCAATTTTGCGTTAAATTTGTTAGCGGACACCATGTTGCATTAAGAGAGCCACTGTGTGCCCAAATATTGGAGCTCCCCCACAAGTGACCCCATTTTGGAAACTAGACCACCCAAGGCACCTATCTAGATGCATAGTGAGCACTTGGAACCCTCAGGTGCTTCACAAATTGATTCATAAAAATGAAAAAGTGTTTTTTTTTTCACTTTTTCATTGTTACGAATCAATTTGTGAAGCACCTGGGGGTTCCAAGTGCTCACTATGCATCTAGATAGGTGCCTTGGGGGATCTAGTTTCCAAAATGGGGTCACTTGTGGGGGAGCTCCAATGTTTGGGCACACAGGGTCTCTTCAAATGCAACATGGTATCCGCTAACAATTTGAGCCGACAATTTGTTAGCGGATACCATGTTGCATTTGAAGAGTCCCTGTGTGCCCAAACATTGGAGCTCCCCCACAAGTGACCCCATTTTGGAAACTAGACCCCCCAAGGCACCTATCTAGATGCATAATGAGCACTTGGAACCCCCAGGTGCTTCACAAATTGATTCGTAAAATTGAATAAGTGAAAAAAAAACACTTTTTCATTTTTATGGATCAATTTGTGAAGCACCTGGGGGTTCCAAGTGCTCACTATGCATCTAGATAGGTGCCTTGGGGGGTCTAGTTTCCAAAATGGGGTCACTTGTGGGGGAGCTCCAATGTTTAGACACACAGGATCTCTCCAAACGCGACATGGTTCCAATTTGTTAGAGGACACCATGTTGCGTTTCGAGAGCCCCTGTGTGTCTAAACATTGGAGCTCCCCCACAAGTGACCCCATTTTGGAAACTAGACCCCCCAGGGAACTTATATAGATGTGTGGTGAGCCCATTGAACCCCCAGGTGCCTCTCAGAAAATCATAATGTTGACTTGTGAAAATAAAAAAAAAACATTTTTTCCACAAAAATGCAAAAAAAAATATTTTCACAAGGGTACTAGGAGAAATTGCACCCCATAAGTTGTTGTGCAATTTCTCCTGAGTACTCATATACCCCATGTGTTGGAAAAAAACTACTGTTTGGGCGCATGTAAGGGCTCGGAAGGGAAGGAGTGACGCTTTTGAACGCAGACTTTGATGGAATGGTCTGCGGGCGTCATGTCATGTTCTCAGAGCCCTTGATGTGCCTAAACAGTGAAATGCCTAACAAGTGCCCCCTTTTTGGTAGTGTTAGTTGGTTTTTGAATTTTGTAATGTAGTGTTATACATCAGTTGTGTAGGACAATCTGACGAACACTACACAACTGATGTATGACAACCTGACGAACACTACGTCAGCTGTGCAGTGTTCGTCAGGTTGTTATACTTCAGAAATTAATTCAATAGTCCATCGAAGTATGGTACCTTTTGAAGCAGTCTTTCATACACAGGCCAGGTTTGTCAGGGCAGGTGTCACATTGATAAATGGTGTCCTTGCGTATTCCACTTTTATAACACACTCGGCACCTCTTTTGTGACTTTCCTTTTTTTCCACTGTGAGGGATCTGCCCTGGGAAATGCTGGCCTGGTACAATTCTTGGTCCTTCAATTCCAGAAGTACTGGGGCCCTCTCTGTCACCGCTGCCAAATATCAGGGCCTTGATAACTGTTTCCTGAAACTGAAGGTACGACGCAGAAGTCTGGCCTGCACATTGTGACAGAAGGAAAGCATTGTGCATTGCCATCTGTACAATGTGCACGGCCAGCTTCTTGTACCACACTCTGGACTTTCTCAAAGCACTGTATGGCTGGAGGACTTGATCAGAGAGATCAACTCCCCCCATGTACTTGTTGTACCCCACTACACAGTCTGGTTTGACGACCTGTGTAGTGGAACCTCGTACAGTGCTGAGTGTGCTGCCATCACCATGTATGGTGGTCAAGAAAAGGACATCCCTTTTGTCCTTGTACTTGACCATCAACAGGTGGTCGCTACATTGGGCTCTGCTCTCACCCCTCGAGCAGCTGCCCAATTAGCGTCTTTGGGAGGCCTTTCTGAATTTTGCGGACAGTACCGCAGGCTGCGGTACGTCGCGCAGAGAGGGACTGGAAGAGCGGGATACTTGTATAAAAGTTATCCACGTAGAGGTGATAACCTTTATCAAGCAGTGGGTGCACCAAGTCCCACACAATTTTCCCACTCACTCCCAGAACAGGGGGGCATTCAGGGGGTTCAATCCGGGAGTCCTTCCCTTCATAAACTCTAAACTTGTGAGTGTATCCTGAGGTACTCTCACAAAGTTTATACAGCTTGATCCCGTACCTTGCCCTCTTACTGGGCAGGTACTGCCGGAATCCAAGCCGCCCCTTAAAAGAAATTAAGGACTCATCCACACAAATGTCCCTTTGGGGCACGTACACTTCACCAAACTTGTTGTTGAAGTGTTCGATGACCGGCCGAACTTTGAAAAGACGATCAAAGTTCGGGTCATCGCGTGCAGGACACCTTGCATTATCTTGGTAATGCAAGAACTTGTAGATGGCCTGAAAACGTTTCCGGGGCATGACCATTCGGAACACTGGAGTGTTATACAAAACGTCAACACTCCAGTATTGCCGAAGCTCGGGCTTCTTCAAGATCCCCATAAGAAGGACCAGGCCCCAAAACTTCATCATTTCTACTGCGTCTACAGGAGACCAGTTAGAAAATGATGAAGAGGGGTTTTGTTCTAAAAATTGATGAGCATATAAATTAGTTTGGCCCACCATGAGGTTTATAAAATCCTCAGAGAAAAAGACTTTGAAAAAGTCTATTTCTGTGAGGCCGGTGGTGTCAAACTTGATTCCTGATTCCTCTACGAAATCAGGAATCAGCGGCTCATAATTTTCGGGGGGCGAAGTCCATATAGGCTCAGTAGTGGGGGGCGCTGGAACATCTCTCCTGCGACGACGGCGGGGCGGGCCAGCAGAACCTGAGGAAGAGGAGGAAGAAGAGAAGGAGGAAGACGACGAGGAGTCGGAAAAACAAAGAAATGTGGGATCCTCACCCTCACTGTCAGTGTCGGAGGCAAGAATAGCGTATGCCTCCTCCGCTGAATAATGAGTTTGGGATGAGCTGGACATTGTTTGTTATGTATGTGCTGCGTGTGTGTCAATTCTTTGAGAGTGTGTGTGTGTCAGTACTTTATTTAGAGTGTGTGGAAAAAGGAAATACTGTATGTGGTGCAAACAGCGAGCACGAGTGTGGATTGGTGAACTATGCCACCGATCAATACTCGGCGGCTGCTGGATGTGCGCACAAATGTGTGGGGAGTGGGAAGAGGGGAATTGGGTTGGATGAGGGGAGATCAGATTACTTACCAAAGTCCTCTCTGTTCTTTCAGGACCGGGAGCCCGTAGCAGGAGCCCAGCGCTGGTGACCAGGAGCCCGGCGCTGGTGACCGGGAGCCCGGAGCAGGAGACCGGGAGCCCGGAGCAGGAGACCGGGAGCCCGGAGCAGGAGACCGGCGCTGGTGACCGGGAGCCCGGAGCAGGAGACCGGGAGCCCGAAGCAGGAGACCGGGGGCCCGGAGCAGGAGACCGGGAGCCCGGAGCAGGAGACCTGGAGCCCGGAGCAGGAGACCGGCGCTGGTGACCGGGAGCCCGGAGCAGGAGACCGGGGGCCCGGAGCAGGAGACCGGGTGCCCGGAGCAGGAGACCGGGGGCCCGGAGCAGGAGACCAGCGCTGGTGACCGGGAGCCCGGAGCAGGAGACCGGGGGCCCGGAGCAGGAGACCGGGAGCCCGGAGCAGGAGACCGGCGCTGGTGACCAGGAGCCCGGAGCAGGAGACCGGGGGCCCGGAGCAGGAGACCGGGAGCCCGGAGCAGGAGACCGGGGGCCCGGAGCAGGAGACCGGGGGCCCGGAGCAGGAGACCGGGAGCCCGGAGCAGGAAGACGGGAGCCCGGAGCAGGAAGACAGGAGCCCGGAGCAGGAAGACGGGAGCTCGGAGCAGGAGACCAGGAGCACGGAGCAGGAGACTGGTACTGGAGCTGGAGATCAGAAGCAAAAGAATTAACAGGGACACTGGGGTGAGGCGGATTGGGATGGGAAGGGGGGTAAAAAGACAGGGGAGTGGGAAGAGGGGTAAAAAGACAGGAGAGTGGAAAGAGGGGGATTGGGGTGGATGAGGGGAGATCAGAGATGGACTTACCAAAGGGTCAGCAGGACTGGAACAGAAGACCCAGAGCAGGAGCCCGGGAGCCCGGAGCAGGAGACCAGGAACCCGGAGCAGGAGACCAGGAGCCCGGTGCAGGAGACCAGGAGCCCGGTGCAGGAGACCAGGAGCCCGGTGCAGGAGACCAGGAGCCCGGTGCAGGAGACCGGTACTGGAGCTGGAGATCATAAGCAAAAGAATTAACAGGGACACTGGGGTGGGAAGGGGGGTTAAAAGACAGGGGAGTGGGAAGAGGAGTAAAAAGACAGGGGAGTGGGAAAAGGGGGAAGAGGGGGATTGGGGTGGATGAGGGGAGATCAGAGATGGACTTACCAAAGGGTCAGCAGGACTGGAACAGAAGACCCAGAGCAGGAGACCAGGAACCTGGAGCAGGAGAGCAGGAACCCGGAGCAGGAGACCAGGAGCCCGGAGCAGGAGACCAGGAGCCCGGAGCAGGAGACCAGGAGCCCGGAGCAGGAGACCAGGAGCCCGGAGCAGGAGACCAGGAGCCCGGTGCAGGAGACCAGGAGCCCGGTGCAGGAGACCAGGGGCCCGGTGCAGGAGACCAGGAGCCCGGTGCAGGAGACCAGGAGCCCGGTGCAGGAGACCAGGAGCCCGGTGCAGGAGACCGGTACTGGAGCTGGAGAACAGAAGCAAAAGAATTAACAGGGACACTGGGGTGGGAAGAGGGGTAAAAAGACAGGGGAGTGGGAAGAGGGGGAAGAGGGGGATTGGGGTGGATGAGGGGAGATCAGAGATGGACTTACCAAAGGGTCAGCAGGACTGGAACAGAAGACCCAGAGCAGGAGACCAGGAACCCGGAGCAGGAGACCAGGAGCCCGGAGCAGGAGACCAGGAGCCCGGAGCAGGAGACCAGGAGCCCGGAGCAGGAGACCAGGAGCCCGGTGCAGGAGACCAGGAGCCCGGAGCAGGAGACCAGGAGCCCGGTGCAGGAGACCAGGAGCCCGGTGCAGGAGACCAGGAGCCCGGAGCAGGAGACCAGGAGCCCGGTGCAGGAGACCAGGAGCCCGGTGCAGGAGACCAGGAGCCCGGTGCAGGAGACCAGGAGCCTGGCGCTGGTGACCAGGAGCCTGGCGCTGGTGACCAGGAGCCCGGCGCTGGTGACCGGGAGTGGAGCTGGAGACTCGGACCAGAGCTGGAGACCGCTGCAGGACGCAGAAAAAAAAGGTAAGGGGGGATAAAAAGAGGGGGGAGGGGGGATTGGGGTGGATGAGGGGAGAACAGACTTACCAAAGTCTTCTCTGCAGGATCAGCAGCAGGCTCTGGAGCAGGAACCACAGCAGGTCAGGAGCAGAAGATCCAGGAGCTGGAGCAGAAGATCCAGGACGCTGGAACAGAAGATCCAGGAGCAGCGGCAGCAGCAGCGACTGGAACAGTGAGAATATTCTGTGGCACTACAAGGCCCAGCACAGACACATCAGATGTGATCGCTCTGTAGAAATACACACCAAATGTGAGGGTCTGCAGGGCGGTCACAGGGTGATGATGGGGTGGTGACAGGTGGAGGTAATCTGATTGGAGCAATCATTGATGACATCGATCGCTCCAATCAGAGTACCTGAATACAGGTGACCAGGCGGTCACAGGGAGGTGTCACCCCTCTGTGACCCCCTGTGGTGCATGTTGTGCCCCAGCCATCTGATTGGTGACACTGATTGCACCAATCAGACATGGCTGGAGCAGAGCACGCACCACAGGGGGTCACAGAGGGGTGACACCTCCCTGTGACCGCCTGGTCACCTGTATTCAGGTACTCTGATTGGAGCGATCGATGTCATCATTGATCGCTCCAATCACAGCAGTCTGGGGGCTTGAGTCACATTACAGGGGGTCATGGGGCGGTGACAGGCAGGTCACAAGCCGGTCACCGCCCCATGACCGCCCTGTCACCGCGCGGTCGCGCTACGATTGGTGCGATCGATGTGATCGGCGATCGCACCGATCATAGCAGTCCGGGGCCAGGGCTGGGGTGTCCTAGCAACAGTCTAGGATCGGTGCTCATAGGAGCACCGATCCTAGGCTGCAGATCACTGTTTCCGGCAATCACATTGCCGGAAACAGTGAGAAATGCTGTGATTGGCTGTTCAGATTTGAACAGCCAATCACAGCGATCGCTGGTGCGGGGGGGCGGCGACAGCCCCCGGGATGATGACGCCATCTACCAGGAGGTAGGATGGCACCGTAACTTTAATGCTGTCACCGCGACTTAAGTCGCGGTGCCGCATTAAAGATATGACGTACTAATACGGGTCTGGCTCTTAAGTCCCAGGGCACAGACGCGTATTAGTACGTCAGATGTTATTAAGGGGTTAACCACAGGTTGTATCAGGAAGGCTTGTGGTACTGGTCATATGGCTAGAACATGTGAGCACCAAGTCACTGACCACAGGTTATATCACGAAGGCTACTGTAGTGGTCATATGGCTAGAACGTGTGAGCACCAAGTTACTGACCACAGGTTATATCAGGAAATGTACTATAGTGGTCATATGACTAGAACGTGTGTGCACCAAGTCACTGACCACAGGTTATATCAGGAAGGCTACTATAGTGGTTATATGGCTAGAACGTGTGAGCACCAAATCACTGACCATAGGTTATATCAGGAAGGCTACTATAGTGGTCATATGGCTAGAACGTGTGAGCACCAAGTCACTGACCATAGGTTATATCAGGAAGGCTTACTATAGTGGTCATATGGCTAGAACGTGTGAGCACCAAGTCACTGACCATAGGTTATATCAGTAAGGCTTACTATAGTGGTCATATGGCTAGAACGTGTGAACACCAAGTCACTGACCATAGGTTATATCAGGAAAGCTACTATAGTGGTCATATGGCTAGAGCATGTGAGCATCAAGTCATTAACCACAGGTTATATCAGGAAGGCTTGTGGTAGTGGTCATATGGCTAGAACGTGTGATCACCAAGTCACTGAACACAGGTTATATCAGGAAGGCTACTGTAGTGGTCATATAGCTAGAACGTGTGAGCACCAAGTCACTGACCACAGTTTATATCAGGAAGGGTACTATACGGGTCATATGGCTAGAACGTGTGAGCACCAAGTCACTGACCACAGGTTATATCAGGAAGGCTACTATAGTGGTCATATGGCTAGAATGTGTGAGCACCAAGTCACTGACCATAGGTTATATCAGGAAGGCTACTATAGTGGTCATATGGCTAGAACGTGTGAGCACCAAGTCACTGACCATAGGTTATATCAGGAAGGCTTACTATAGTGGTCATATGGCTAGAACGTGTGAGCACCAAGTCACTGACCATAGGTTATATCAGGAAGGCTACTATAGTGGTCATATGGCTAGAGCGTGTGAGCATCAAGTCATTAACCACAGGTTATATCAGGAAGGCTTGTGGTAGTGGTCATATCGCTAGAATGTGTGAGCATCAAGTCATTAACCACAGGTTATATCAGGAAGGCTACTATAGTGGTCATATGGCTAGAACGTGTGAGAACCAAGTCACTGACCATAGGTTATATCAGGAAGGCTTACTATAGTGGTCATATGGCTAGAACGTGTGAGCACCAAGTCACTGATCATAGGTTATATCAGGAAGGCTACTGTAGTGGTCATATGGCTAGAACATGTGAGCACCAAGTCACTGACCACAGGTTATATCTGGAAGGCTGACTATAGTGGTCATATGGCTAGAACGTGTGAGCACCAAGTCACTGACCACAGGTTACATCAGGAAGGCTACTATAGTGGTCATATGGCTAGAACGTGTGAGCATCAAGTCATTAACCACAGGTTGTATCAGGAAGGCTTGTGGTAGTGGTCATATGGCTAGAACGTGTGAGCACCAAGTCACTGACCAGATGTTGTATCAGGAAGGCTACTGTAGTGGTCATATGGCTAGAACGTGTGAGCACCAAGTCACTGACCACAGGTTATATCAGGAAGGCTACTATAGTGGTCATATGGCTAGAACGTGTGAGCACCAAGTCAATGACCACAGGCTATATCAGGAAGGCTTCCTATAGTGGTCATATGGCTACAACATGTGAGCACCAAGTCACTAACCACCACAGGTTTGAATATTTGCAAGGCTTATTATAGTGATCATATGGCTGGAACGTGTGAACACCAAGTCACTAACCACAGGTTATATCAGGAAGGCTTACTATAGCGGTCATATAGCTAGAACATGTGGGCACCAAGTCACTGACCACAGGTTATATGAGGAGTGCTTCACGTAGTGGTCATATGGCTAGAACGTGTGAGCACCAAGTCACTGACCACAAATTATATCAGGAAGGCTACTATAGTGGTCATATGGCTAGAACGTGTGAGCACCAAGTCACTGACCATAGGTTATATCAGGAAGGCTTACTATAGAGGTCATATGGATAGAACATGTGAGCACCAAGTCACTGACCACAGGTTATATCAGGAAGGCTACTATAGTGGTCATATGGCTAGAACGTGTGAGCATCAAGTCACTGACCACAGGTTATATCAGGAAGGCTACTAAGGTGGTCATATGGCTAGAACGTGTGAGCACCAAGTCACTGAGCACAGGTTATATCAGGAAGGCTACTATAGTGGTCATATGACTTTAACGTGTGAGCACCAAGTCACTGACCATAGGTTATATCAGGAAGGCTTACTATAGTGGTCATATGGCTAGAACGTGTGAGCACCAAGTCACTGGCCATAGGTTATATCAGGAAGGCTTACTATAGTGGTCATATGTCTAGAACGTGTGAGCATCAAGTCTTTAACCACAGGTTGTATCAGGAAGGCTTGTGGTACTGGTCATATGGCTAGAACGTGTGAGCACCAAGTCACTGACCACAGGTTATATCAGGAAGGCTACTGTAGTGGTCATATGGCTAGAACGTGTGAGCACCAATTCACTGACCACAGGTTATACCAGGAAGGCTAATATAGTGGTCATATGGCTAGAACGTGTGAGCACCAAGTCACTGACCACAGGTTATATCAGGAAGGCTTACTATAGTGGTCATTTGGCTAGAACGTGTGAGCACCAATTCACTGACCATAGGTTATATCAGGAAGGCTTACTATAGTGGTCATATGGCTTGAACTTGTGAGCACCAAGTCACTGACCATAAGTTATATCAGGAAGGCTTACTATAGTGGTCATATGGCTAGAACGTGTGAGCACCAAGTCACTGACCATAGGTTATATCCGGAAGGCTACTGTAGTGGTCATATGGCTAGAACGTGTGAGCACCAAGTCACTGACCAAAGGTTATATCAGGAAGGTTTACTATAGTGGTCATATGGCTAGAACGTGTGAGCACCAAGTCACTGACCTCAGGTTACATTAGTAAGGCTACTATAGTGGTCATATGGCTAGAACGTGTGAACATCAAGTCATTAACCACAGGTTTTATCAGGAAGGCTTGTGGTAGTGGTTATATGGCTAGAACGTGTGAGCACCAAGTCAGTGACCACAGGTTATATCAGGAAGGCTACTGTAGTGGTCACATGGCTAGAAAGTGTGAGCACCAAGTCACTGACCACAGATTATATCAGGAAGGCTACTATAGTGGTCATATGGCTAGAACGTTTGAGCACCAAGTCACTGACCACAGGTTATATCAGGAAGGCAACTATAGTGGTCATATGGCTAGAACGTGTGAGCACCAAGTCACTGACCATAGGTTATATCAGGAAGGCTTACTGTAGTGGTCATATGGCTAGAACGTGTGAGCACCAAGTCACTGACCACAGGTTATATCAGGAAGGGTACTATAGGGGTCATATGGCTAGAACGTGTGAGCACCAAGTCACTGACCACAGGTTATATCAGGAAGGCTACTATAGTGGTCATATGGCTAGAATGTGTGAGCACCTAGTCACTGACCATAGGTTATATCAGGAAGGCTACTATAGTGGTCATATGGCTAGAACGTGTGAGCACCAAGTCACTGACCATAGGTTATATCAGGAAGGCTTACTATAGTGGTCATATGGCTAGAACGTGTGAGCACCAAGTCACTGACCATAGGTTATATCAGTAAGGCTTACGATAGTGGTCATATGGCTAGAACGTGTGAGCACCAAGTCACTGACCATAGGTTATATCAGGAAGGCTACTATAGTGGTCATATGGCTAGAGCTTGTGAGCATCAAGTCATTAACCACAGGTTATATCAGGAAGGCGTGTGTTAGTGGTCATATGGCTAGAACGTGTGATCACCAAGTCACTGACCACAGGTTATATCAGGAAGGCTACTGTAGTGGTCATATGGCTAGAACGTGTGAGCACCAAGTCACTGACCACAGGTTATATCAGGAAGGGTACTATAGTGGTCATATGGCTAGAACGTGTGAGCACCAAGTCACTGACCACAGGTTACATCAGGAAGGCTACTATAGTGGTCATATGGCTAGAATGTGTGAGCACCAAGTCACTGACCATAGGTTATATCAGGAAGGCTACTATAGTGATCATATGGCTAGAACGTGTGAGCACCAAGTAGCTGACCACAGGCTATATCAGGAAGGCTTACTATAGTGGTCATATGGCTAGAACGTGTGAGCACCAATTCACTGACCATAGGTTATATCAAGAAGGCTACTGTAGGGATCATATGGCTAGAACGTGCGAGCACCAATTCACTTACCATAGGTCATATCAAGAAGGCTACTGTAGTGATCATATGGCTAGAACGTGTGAGCACCAAGTCACTTACATAGGTCATATCAAGAAGGCTACTGTAGTGGTCATATGGATAGAACGTGTGAGCACCAAGTCACTGACCATAGGTTATATCAGGAAGGCTTGTGGTAGTGGTCATATGGCTAGAATGTGTGAGCATCAAGTCATTAACCACAGATTGTATCAGGAAGGCTTGTGGTAGTGGTCATATGGCTAGAACGTGTGAGCATCAAGTCATTAACCACAGGATATATCAGGAAGGCTTCTGTAGTGGTCATATGGCTAGAACGTGTGAGCACCAAGTCACTGACCACAGATTATATCAGGAAGGCTTACTATAGTGGTCATATGGCTAGAACGTGTGAGCGCCAAGTCACTGGCCATAGGTTATATCAGGAAGGCTTACTATAGTGGTCATATGGTTAGAACGTGTGAGCATCAAGTCTTTAACCACAGGTTGTATCAGGAAGGCTTGTGGTACTGGTCATATGGCTAGAACGTGTGAGCACCAAGTCACTGACCACAGGTTATATCAGGAAGGCTACTTTAGTGGTCATATGGCTAGAACGTGTGAGCACCAAGTCACTGACCACAGGTTATATCAGGAAGGCTACTATAGGGGTCATATGGCTAGAACGTGTGAGCATCAAGTCTTTAACCACAGGTTGTATCAGGAAGGCTTGTGGTACTGGTCATATGGCTAGAACGTGTGAGCACCAAGTCACTGACCACAGGTTATATCAGGAAGGCTACTGTAGTGGTCATATGGCTAGAACGTGTGAGCACCAAGTCAATGACCACAGGCTATATCAGGAAGGCTTCCTATAGTGGTCATATGGCTACAACATGTGAGCACCAAGTCACTAACCACCACAGGTTTGAATATTTGCAAGGCTACTATAGTGGTCATATGGCTAGAACGTGTGAGCACCAAGTCACTGACCACAGGTTATATCAGGAAGGCTACTGTAGTGGTCATATGGCTGGAACGTGTGAACACCAAGTCACTAACCACAGGTTATATCAGGAAGGCTTACTATAGTGGTCATATAGCTAGAACATGTGGGCACCAAGTCACTGACCACAGGTTATATGTGGAGTGCTTCACATAGTGGTCATATGGCTAGAACGTGTGAGCACCAAGTCACTGACCACAAATTATATCAGGAAGGCTACTATAGTGGTCATATGGCTAGAACTTGTGAGCACCAAGTCACTGACCATAAGTTATATCAGGAAGGCTTACTATAGTGGTCATATGGCTAGAACGTGTGAGCACCAAATCACTGACCATAGGTTATATCCGGAAGGCTACTGTAGTGGTCATATGGCTAGAACGTGTGAGCACCAAGTCACTGACTAAAGGTTATATCAGGAAGGTTTACTATAGTGGTCATATGGCTAGAACGTGTGAGCACCAAGTCACTGACCTCAGGTTACATTAGTAAGGCTACTATAGTGGTCATATGGCTAGAACGTGTGAACATCAAGTCATTAACCACAGGTTTTATCAGGAAGGCTTGTGGTAGTGGTTATATGGCTAGAACGTGTGAGCACCAAGTCAGTGACCACAGGTTATATCAGGAAGGCTACTGTAGTGGTCATATGGCTAGAACGTGTGAGCACCAAGTCACTGACCACAGATTATATCAGGAAGGCTACTATAGTGGTCATATGGCTAGAACGTTTGAGCACCAAGTCACTGACCACAGGTTATATCAGGAAGGCAACTATAGTGGTCATATGGCTAGAACGTGTGAGCACCAAGTCACTGACCATAGGTTATATCAGGAAGGCTTACTGTAGTGGTCATATGGCTAGAACGTGTGAGCACCAAGTCACTGACCACAGGTTATATCAGGAAGGGTACTATAGGGGTCATATGGCTAGAACGTGTGAGCACCAAGTCACTGACCACAGGTTATATCAGGAAGGCTACTATAGTGGTCATATGGCTAGAATGTGTGAGCACCTAGTCACTGACCATAGGTTATATCAGGAAGGCTACTATAGTGGTCATATGGCTAGAACGTGTGAGCACCAAGTCACTGACCATAGGTTATATCAGGAAGGCTTACTATAGTGGTCATATGGCTAGAACGTGTGAGCACCAAGTCACTGACCATAGGTTATATCAGTAAGGCTTACTGTAGTGGTCATATGGCTAGAACGTGTGAGCACCAAGACACTGACCATAGGTTATATCAGGAAGGCTACTATAGTGGTCATATGGCTAGAGCTTGTGAGCATCAAGTCATTAACCACAGGTTATATCAGGAAGGCGTGTGTTAGTGGTCATATGGCTAGAACGTGTGATCACCAAGTCACTGACCACAGGTTATATCAGGAAGGCTACTGTAGTGGTCATATGGCTAGAACGTGTGAGCACTAAGTCACTGACCACAGGTTATATCAGGAAGGGTACTATAGTGGTCATATGGCTAGAACGTGTGAGCACCAAGTCACTGACCACAGGTTACATCAGGAAGGCTACTATAGTGGTCATATGGCTAGAATGTGTGAGCACCAAGTCACTGACCATAGGTTATATCAGGAAGGCTACTATAGTGATCATATGGCTAGAACGTGTGAGCACCAAGTAGCTGACCACAGGCTATATCAGGAAGGCTTACTATAGTGGTCATATGGCTAGAACGTGTGAGCACCAATTCACTGACCATAGGTTATATCAAGAAGGCTACTGTAGGGATCATATGGCTAGAACGTGCGAGCACCAATTCACTTACCATAGGTCATATCAAGAAGGCTACTGTAGTGATCATATGGCTAGAACGTGTGAGCACCAAGTCACTTACCATAGGTCATATCAAGAAGGCTACTGTAGTGGTCATATGGCTAGAACGTGTGAGCACCAAGTCACTGACCATAGGTTATATCAGGAAGGCTTGTGGTAGTGGTCATATGGCTAGAATCTGTGAGCATCAAGTCAATAACCACAGATTGTATCAGGAAGGCTTGTGGTAGTGGTCATATGGCTAGAACGTGTGAGCATCAAGTCATTAACCACAGGTTATATCAGGAAGGCTTCTGTAGTGGTCATATGGCTAGAACGTGTGAGCACCAAGTCACTGACCACAGATTATATCAGGAAGGCTTACTATAGTGGTCATATGGCTAGAACGTGTGAGCGCCAAGTCACTGGCCATAGGTTATATCAGGAAGGCTTACTATAGTGGTCATATGGTTAGAACGTGTGAGCATCAAGTCTTTAACCACAGGTTGTATCAGGAAGGCTTGTGGTACTGGTCATATGGCTAGAACGTGTGAGCACCAAGTCACTGACCACAGGTTATATCAGGAAGGCTACTTTAGTGGTCATATGGCTAGAACGTGTGAGCACCAAGTCACTGACCACAGGTTATATCAGGAAGGCTACTATAGGGGTCATATGGCTAGAACGTGTGAGCATCAAGTCTTTAACCACAGGTTGTATCAGGAAGGCTTGAGGTACTGGTCATATGGCTAGAACGTGTGAACACCAAGTCACTGACCACAGGTTATATCAGGAAGGCTACTGTAGTGGTCATATTGCTAGAACGTGTGAGCACCAAGTCACTGACCATAGGTTATATCAGGAAGGCTTACTATAGTGGTCATATGGCTAGAACATGTGAGCGCCAAGTCACTGGTTATAGGTTATATCAGGAAGGCTTACTATAGTGGTCATATGGCTAGAACGTGTGAGCATCAAGTCTTTAACCACAGGTTGTATCAGGAAGGCTTGTGGTACTGGTCATATGGCTAGAACGTGTGAGCACCAAGTCACGGACCACAGGTTATATCAGGAAGGCTTGTGGTAGTGGTCATATGGCTAGAATGTGTGAGCATCAAGTCATTAACCACAGATTGTATCAGGAAGGCTTGTGGTAGTGGTCATATGGCTAGAACGTGTGAGCATCAAGTCCTTAACCACAGGTTATATCAGGAAGGCTTCTGTAGTGGTCATATGGCTAGAACGTGTGAGCACCAAGTCACTGACCACAGATTATATCAGGAAGGCTACTATAGTGGTCATATGGCTAGAACGTGTGAGCACCAAGTCACTGACCATAGGTTATATTAGGAAGGCTACTATAGTGGTCATATGACTAGAACGTGTGAGCACCAAGTCACTGACCATAGGTTATATCAGGAAGGCTTACTATAGTGGTCATATGGCTAGAACGTGTGAGCGCAAAGTCACTGGCCATAGGTTATATCAGGAAGGCTTACTATAGTGGTCATATGGCTAGAACGTGTGAGCATCAAGTCTTTAACCACAGGTTGTATCAGGAAGGCTTGTGGTACTGGTCATATGGCTAGAACGTGTGAGCACCAAGTCACTGACCACAGGTTATATCAGGAAGGCTACTGTAGTGGTCATATGGCTAGAACGTGTGAGCACCAAGTCACTGACCACAGGTTATATCAGGAAGGCTACTCTAGGGGTCATATGGCTAGAACGTGTGAGCATCAAGTCTTTAACCACAGGTTGTATCAGGAAGGCTTGTGGTACTGGTCATATGGCTAGAACGTGTGAGCACCAAGTCACTGACCACAGGTTATATCAGGAAGGCTACTGTAGTGGTCATATGGCTAGAACGTGTGAGCACCAAGTCACTGACCACAGGTTATATCAGGAAGGCTACTATAGTGATCATATGACTAGAACGTGTGAGCACCAAGTCACTGACCATAGGTTATATCAGGAAGGCTTACTATAGTGGTCATATGGCTAGAACGTGTGAGCATCAAGTCTTTAACCACAGGTTGTATCAGGAAGGCTTGTGGTACTGGTCATATGGCTAGAACGTGTGAGCACCAAGTCACGGACCACAGGTTATATCAGGAAGGCTACTATAGGGGTCATATGGCTAGAACGTGTGAGCACCAAGTCACTGACCACAGGTTATATCAGGAAGGCTACTATAGTGGTCATATGGCTAGAACGTGTGAGCACCAAGTCACTGACCATAGGTTATATCAGGAAGGCTTACTATAGTGGTCATATGGCTAGAACGTGTGAGCACCAAGTCACTGACCATAGGTTAAATCAGGAAGGCTTACTATAGTGGTCATATGGCTAGAACGTGTGAGCACCAAGTCACTGACCATAGGTTATATCAGGAAGGCTACTGTAGTGGTCATATTGCTAGAACGTGTGAGCACCAAGTCACTGACCACAGGTTATATCAGGAAGGCTACTGTAGTGGTCATATGGCTAGAACGTGTGAGCACCAAGTCACTGACCACAGGTTATATCAGGAAGGCTACTATAGGGGTCATATGGCTAGAACGTGTGAGCACCAAGTCACTGACCACAGGTTATATCAGGAAGGCTACTATAGTGGTCATATGGCTAGAACGTGTGAGCACCAAGTCACTGACCATAGGTTATATCAGGAAGGCTTACTATAGTGGTCATATGGCTAGAACGTGTGAGCACCAAGTCACTGACCATAGGTTAAATCAGGAAGGCTTACTATAGTGGTCATATGGCTAGAACGTGTGAGCACCAAGTCACTGACCATAGGTTATATCAGGAAGGCTACTGTAGTGCTCATATGGCTAGAACGTGTGAGCACCAAGTCACTGACCACAGGTTATATCAGGAAGGCTGACTATAGTGGTCATATGGCTAGAACGTGTGAGCACCAAGTCTCTGACCACAGGTTACATCAGGAAGGCTACTATAGTGGTCATATGGCTAGAACTTGTGAGCATCAAGTCATTAACCACACGTTGTATCAGGAAGGCTTACTATAGTGGTCATATGGCTAGAACGTGTGAGCACCAAGTCACTGGCCATAGGTTATATCAGGAAGCCTTACTATAGTGGTCATATGGCTAGAACGTGTGAGCATCAAGTCTTTAACCACAGGTTGTATCAGGAAGGCTTCTGCTACTGGTCATATGGCTAGAACATTTGAGCACCAAGTCACTGACCACAGGTTATATCAGTAAGGCTACTGTCGTGGTCATATGGCTAGAACGTGTGAGCACAAAGTCTCTGACCACAGGTTGTATCAGGAAGGCTTCTGGTACTGGTCATATGGCTAGAACGTGTGAGCACCAAGTCACTGACCACAGGTTATATCAGGAAGGCTACTATAGTGGTCATATGGCTAGAACCTGTGAGCACCAAGTCACTGACCATAGGTTATATCAGGAAGGCTTACTATAGTGGTCATATGGCTAGAACGTGTGAGCACCAAGTCACTGACCATAGGTTATATCAGGAAGGCTTACTATAGTGGTCATATGGCTAGAACGTGTGAGCACCAAGTCACTGACCATAGGTTATATCAGGAAGGCTACTGTAGTGGTCATATGGCTAGAACGTGTGAGCACCAAGTCACTGACCACAGGTTATATCAGGAAGGCTGACTATAGTGGTCATATGGCTAGAACGTGTGAGCACCAAGTCACTGACCACAGGTTACATCAGGAAGGCTACTATAGTGGTCATATGGCTAGAACGTGTGAGCATTTAGTCATTAACCACAGGTTGTATCAGGAAGGTTTACTATAGTGGTCATATGGCTAGAACGTGTGAGCACCAAGTCACTGGCCATAGGTTGTATCAGGAAGGCTTACTATAGTGATCATATGGCTAGAACGTGTGAGCATCAAGTCTTTAACCACAGGTTGTATCAGGAAGGCTTGTGGTACTGGTCATATGGCTAGAACGTGTGAGCACCAAGTCTCTGACCACAGGTTATATCACGAAGGCTACTGTAGTGGTCATATGGCTAGAACGTGTGAGCACTAGTGTTGAGCCACCCCCGTAGTGTTCGAGTTCGGTTCGGTTCGTCGAACACCCGTGTGTTCGCCGAACTGTTCGTCGAACACCTTCGAATACCGTTAAAACCAATGGCAGGCAAACAAAAACACATAGAAACACATAGAAAACACCTTCAAAGGTGTCCAAAAGCTGACAAACTGCTCAGAAGACACAACTAACACATGGAAAAGTGACAAGTACATATAGTCATGCGAAAAGAAAAGAGGTGGAGAAGTAAAAGGAGGGGGAGACACAGATATAGGCATGTCATGCCCTTCTAAAATCCAAAAAGTGAGAAGCCGACACGTTCAGTCCGCTCCTGCCCCTGCCACCTCCGTGTCGCCGGGTTTGTGCCAGAGCCGCGGTGAACCCTGACGGCCAGCCCCCCTCTCCCAATACTGGTGCCTGTCCGCTGGTGGGTCGAGCGAGCCCCCCTGTGGTGGAGGCAGCTCTAAGCTTTTTAATTTAAATTGTCTCTCTAATTTGAATGAATACACTTTAAATCCATTTACAAGGATCTATTGGAGGGCAAGTCTCATGCCAGCAGCCGCGTAATTCCAGCTCCAGTAGCGTCCACTAAAGCTGCTGCAGTTAAAAAGCTTTTATAAGGATCGAGCTCGGCTGTCCACCGCAAGGCATCCTACTGCCAGTCCCAGCCCCTATGCCTTGGGGTGCCTCCTGATGCTCTTCACTGAGTATCCCGTGGTCCCGAAGCATTTCCTTTGAAAAAATTAAGTGTCCAAACTACAGGTGGTGTAGCTTGCTTAACAGCCGGGATAATCCGCTGACTAGCAGACACTGCTACTAGGCACAAAGTATTTCCTGGGCTAGATGCAGTTAAAAATTTGTAATTAGATACTCTCGTTGGATGCTGAGAAAGCATTCCATAGAGTCTCCTGGCACGCCATATATGATTCTCTTAAAAAGCTTGGGGTAGGGGTCTAGGGGACCCTTTTATAGCCAAAATCACGGCCCTGTATCACAATACGTCACCTAGGCTGAAGATAAATGGAACTGTAGCACCCTGAGGGCTCGGTTGCTACAGAGGTATTGCACCTCACCCAGAGGTGTGATATCTCACTCTCAGGTAAGGATGGAGTGTGGATCAGGACCCGACACCTGCATGCATTACACCACATTGCCGTGGGGCAGGGCGACCAATATGCCTCTGAGATGGGCACGACAGTCCCTGTCCCTGGCTGGAGTGGGGGGAGGGAACACTGAGGAAGGGGAACCCTGTAGTGCAGGAGCAGGGAGGAAGCAGTTCCTGGGTGCATTGAGAAGGGAGTATAAAAGGTGGGCACCATCTTAGTTCAGTGCAGAGAAGTCTGAGCAGAAGTGGCAGGGAGCAGGGGCTCTGCATGAGCTCTGCTCCGGAGGCGGGCCTAGTAACAGAGGCCCACGCCTGGAAGAGGGAGAAGGAAGGAAGAGGAGCGGAGAAGGCTCCAGGAACGAGGAATGAAGGGATCCCAGGGGTGCGGACGGGCGAGTCGCCACCGCACGCCCGAATCCACCTGCGTGGAGGGGTCAGGCCAAAGGGGGAGACCGGTCCCCGAAACTAGTGGAGGCAGGAAACGACCCTCAGCTAGAAACCGGAGGCTGTGACATTTTATGTGGCGCAGCCCCTCGCTACACCCGCTAGGAAGGCACCACATAGGGTCAGGGAAACTGGCGCCAAGTTTACCAAGAGGAGGCCCGAGGCAGCCGGACAGAAGGGTTGGTAAGAAAGGCCAGACAAAGGACACACAAAGGGGGTCCTGTGAAGCGCTCCAAAGTTATCTGGGAGTTGTCTGAGCCCCTCACCTGGTGAGCACAGTACGACGTGGGCAGCCGTTACCTGCAGACGTGGTCTGGATAATAAGAACTGTGAGTAAAGGCCCTGGACTGCATCACTGACTCCGTGTCGTTACTGCTGCTGCCCTGCACCATCACCCCCATCCTCCGCATACACTGCCCTGAGGCTATACTCCTCCCGTGGGGAGTTATGCTACGCTCTGCTGCACCCACAACACCAGCCTCAGCGGTCTGCCCTGGAGCGGCGGTTCACTCTGACCGCAATCCACGGGTGGCGTAGTCGGACATTTAAACATCAAAACCACATAAATAGTTCCGCCACTGGTTTGACCACCCTGAGCCACGGAACCGGGTCGCCGCCACGAAGACTACAACCACCAGCATCCACCAAAAAGGGTCCGGCTCCGGGTGTCCCAAGGCCCAGGGGGTGCATCAGAACATTTTCATCACCTTTCACAATCACCAATGGGACAAGGCAGGGATGTCCTCTGTCCCCTCTCTTATACATCCTAGTGACGGAGCACCTGCTCTCATCAATTCGCCATAACCCCAATATTAGGTGGATTGAGGTGGGAGGCACCGAGTACAAGTGCTCTCTATTTGCTGATGATGTCCTAGTATATATCACTCAATCACATATATCCATCCATGCTGTTATGGCTGAAATAGATCACTTTGTTACATGGTCAAATTTTAAAATCAATGCAGCGAAGTCTGAGGCCCTCGATGTCTCCCTCCCCAAATCCATATAGGATTCCATCCAGTCCAACTTTCCCTTTGCCTGGCCCTCACAGGGTATCAAATACTTAGGAATTCCTATTCATAGAGACCTCTCCCATCTATGTTATCTTAATTTTGGGCTCTTTATTGAACAACTCCATACAGACCACGGTTGGCAAGTTAGAACTGTAAGATTCACTACGTGAACCACTGGTGTTTTGTGGAAAAGCACATGTACACTGTGTTCCAAATTATTATGCAAAAAGTGTTTAGGAGTGATAAGGGAAGAATTTGTTTGTTTGTCAGTTAAACTCATTGATGGTGATGTGTGTCAGGGCTCTTTATATCACTGTAAGCAATTGCAGACACCTGTGCTAATTAGTTTGGCAGGTGTGTCCAATGAAAGGCAAGACTACTTAAGAAGGCTGTCTCACATTATTAAGCAGCCTACATTTTCTGCCAAAATGGGAAAGAAAAAGGATGTGTCGGCTGCTGAGAAGCAACAAATTGTGGAGTGTTTAGGTCAAGGCATGACTACAATCAACATTGTGCGATGATCAGGATGAAGTGTCTTGGCAATCAAGAAGTATGTAGCTGATTCACAGTACACACGTGTGCGTGCTGATAAGGGCAAATTGAGGACTCTTTCCTACAGGCAATTACGTCAGGTTAAAAGAGCAGCGGCAAAAAAGCCTTGTCATAGCAGCTGACAAGTTTTTGAAGCTGCTGGTGCCTCCAACGTCCCCCGAACAACAAGATGCAGGGTCCTTCAGAGGTTTGCAGCTGTGCATACGCCATCCTGTCGACCTCCTCTATCCACTTCACACAAGCAGAAACGGCTCCAGTGGGCTAAACATTACATGAAGACTGATTTCAAAACTGTTTTGTTCACGGATGAGTGCCGTGCAGCGCTCGATGGTCCAGATGGATGGAGTGGAGGATGGCTGGTTGATGGACACCCCACGCAAACACGGCTACAGCGCCAACAAGGAGGAGGTGGAGTAATGTTTTGGGCTGGAATCATGGGGAGAGAGATTGTCGGCCCCTTTAGGATCCCTGAAGGCGCTAAAGATGAACTCCATAATGTATGTGGATTTTCTCAAACAGCACTTCCTGCCATGGTTTAAGAAGAAGAACCGTGTATTTCACAGCAAGATCATTTTTTTGCATGATAATGCACCATCTCATGCTGCACATAAAACATCTGCATCTCTGGCTGATATGGGCATAAAAGGGGACAAACTTATGGTGTGACCCCCATGCTCCCCTGACCTCTACCCCATTCAGAACCTCTGGAGCATCATCAAAAGGAGTGTCTATGATGGCGGGAGGCAGTTCACATCTAAGCAACAGCTCTGGGAGGGTATTCTGTCCTCATGCAAAACAATTGAAGCAGAAACCATCCAAAACCTGACAAATTCAATGGACGAGAGAGTTCAGAAGCTCCTTTCGAACAAGGGGTCCTATGTGAAAATGTAACATCACCTAGAATAAAGTTTTGAGTTGAAAACTGTTTGATTTCAGTTTCTAATAACCTGCTAATGCTTATAATTTCAAAAATGACAATTTTTTTGGTCTTTATTAAAATGAAAAGGTTGATCGAAAAGTTTGGGGGATCTAAGAGTGTGGCAACCCAGTAGTCATGATTACTTCGAATTCTGACAATATGAGGGTCATGTTGCAGGTAGTGCAGCAAGAAGGCACTTATGTGTCTTGCGCATCTCGGAGCCCCAAAATTATTTTCCGGGCTAGATGCAGCTAAAAATTATTATTAATTTTAAATCTGGTGGAGCTTAGTATAGATGGCCTAATAGGATCAGTGCTGCACACTGCTACAAAGCCCAAATTATTTTCCAGCCAAGATACAGATAAACATGATTAGTAATTTTAAATCTGGTGGAGCTTATTATAGATGGCCTAATAGAATCAGTGCTGCACACTGCTACAAAGCCCAAATTATTTTCCAGCCAATATACAGATAAACATGATTAGTAATTTGAAAGCTTAAAACGGTTGGTAGGGTGATTTTAACCAATCATCAAGCTTTTACTCTCCCCAGGATGACACAGGGGTAGAAAAGTCATTTCGGATCCATGATTTGTTCATCTTTATGAACGTGAGTCTGTCTACATTATCAGTGGAGAGCCGCGTGCGCTTATCTGTCAGCACACCACCAGCAGCGCTGAACACACGTTCAGACAGAACGCTGGCTGCGGGGCATGACAAGATCTCCAAGGCGTAAGTGGCTAGCTCCGGCCATTTATCCAGATTGGAAGCCCAAAAAGAGCAAGGGTCCAGTGACACAGTCATGGCTTCAATGTTTACTTGGAGATACTCCTGTACCATCGTCTCTAGGCGTTGACTATGTGTCAGACTTCTTGTCTCCTGTGGCCTTGCAAAGGATGGGCTAAAAAAGTGGTGAAATGATTCCGCAAAATTGATGTTACCAGCAGATACTGTGGTTCTGTTACGGTTTGAGTGCTGAACACTTGACGGTCCCACGGTTGGCAAGTTGGAACTGTGAGATTCACTACGTGCACCACTGGTGTTTTGTGGAAAAGCACATGTAAGATTCTGCAACAGTCTCTGCTGATACTCCTGCATGCGTGCATCCCTTTCTATGGCAGGAATAATTTCGGCAAATTTACTTTTGTACCGGGGATCTAACAGTGTGGCAACCCAGTAGTCAGGATTATTTCTAATTCTCACAATTCGAGGGTCATGTTGCAGGTAGTGCAGCAAGAAGGCACTCATGTGTGTTGCGCATGCAGGAGCACCAAGTCCCTGTTGTGTTGGTGGCGAGGTAACAATCATGCTTCCTTCCTCTGTCCTCTCCCCCCAACCTCGCACAACAGAAATGTGATCAAGGTCTCCCTCATCTGATGAGTCTTCCATCAGTTCGTCCTCCACTTCTTCCTGGGCTCCTGCACCTTCCTCACTAGTTTGGCTGCTACCATGCGCCCTGGTAAAACCATCTCCCCCACCCTCACATGCCTGCCGCCTTGGTGCTGCCGACCGTCTGGACCTTGCAGATGTTAGCCCTTCCGCATACAACTCCTCCTCCTCTACTTCCTCCACCTCCTCTTGTGCCACCACCTGACTCCGAATTCTGTTTAACATGTGCTCCAGCATGTAAATCACCGGAATAGTCATGCTGATAATGGCATCGTCAGCACTAAACATCTTCGTCGCCATTTCAAATCTGTGCAGAAGGGTGCATAGGTCCCTGATCTGAGACCACTCCTCCAGCGTGATTTGCCCCACCTCTGGATCTCGTTGGCCCAGGCTATACGTCAGAACGTATTGCACCAGGGCTTGTCGGTGCTGCCACAGTCGCTGCAACATGTGCAGAGTTGAATTCCACCGGGTAGGCACATCGCATTTTAGCTGGTGAAGTGGCAGGCCCAACGACTTCTGTAGAGATGTAAGTCGCTGAGCTGCGGGATGCGAACGGCGGAAGTGAGCACACAGCGACCGTGCCCTCTGCAGAAGGCCATCTAGTCTGGGATAGTGGGCTAAAAATTGCTGGACAACCAGGTTCAACACGTGAGCCATACAAGGCACGTGTGTGACATTGCCCCGGCGAAGGGCCGCACCCAGGTTTGCAGCATTGTCGCACACGGCCTTCCCTGGTTTCAGGTCCAGTGGAGACAACCATTCATGAAATTGGTTCTCCAGAGCTGACCACAACTCCTCAGCTGTGTGACTCACATTTCCCAGACATTTCAAAGTAAAAAACGCCTGATGACGTTGAGCCCTACTGCCAGCATAGTAAGGAGGTGTGCAGGATCCCTTCTGCGCAGTTAGAAAGCTTGTGGCATGACCAGACAGGCTTTGGGTGCAGGTGGAAGACCGAGAGGAGGTTGAGGAGGCAGAAGCAGTGGAGGAACTTTGACATAAAGAGGATTGACGCACAACTCGTGGGGACGGCAAGACTTGGACAGCAGCCCCTTGTCCTGCTGTCACCATAGTTACCCAGTGCCCAGTCAGCGACATGTAACGCCCCTGTCCATGCCTACTCGTCCAAGTGTCTGTGGTGAAATGCACCCTGTCACACACAGAGTTTCTCAAAGAAGCGGTGATGTTGTGTGCGACATGCTGGTGGAGCGCAGGCACACCTTTCTTTGAGAAGTAGTGCCGACTGGGCATCTGGTACTGGGGCACTGCGACAGACATAAGGTCTCGAAAATCCTCTGTGTCCACCAGGCGGAAAGGCAGCATTTCTGTAGCCAAGAGCTTGCAGATGGTGAAATTCAACCTCTTAGCTTTCTCATGGCTAGGAGGAAATGGTCTTTTACTTGTCCACATCTGAGGGACCGAGGGCTGGCTATTGTGCTTAGACGGGGTTGATAAGGGTGTCCCCGGCAAACTGCCGGTCTGTGAGGAAGATGCAGGCAGACATGTTAGGTTGCCTTGATCCAAAGGTGGTGCTATCGATGTCGGACAGCGCTCAACACCAGCTGGTGTTACCACCTCCAAAGAAAATGATGACCTGCCAATCACGCTGGCTGTTGCGGGTAAAGAGGTGGCAGGTCTGCGCCCCAAAACAGGTGTGACTGCTGTCCCCCCAGTCACAGAGGATGAAGAGGCCGCGGATGCACAAGATATGGCAGACGGTGGTTGGCCCGGCCGGCTAGGCGGCATTGTAGCACACTGAGCTTCCCACTGCAACTTATGCTTCATGTCCATGTGCCGGTTCATGCATGAAGTACTCAAACTATGTATTTTTTGGCCTCTACTTAGCTTTTGCTGACAAATGTTACAGATAACACGAGTTGGGTCATCTTTATCGATCTGAAAAAATGCCCAGGCTATGCAAGGCTTAGCACCCATGCGACCTGAAGAGCCACCACGACTTGTGGTGAGAGGCAGAGTTGTGTTTGAGGATGCAGTTGTTGACGTGCTTCCAGTACTACGTCTCTGTCCAGGAAGGCGCAACCTGACCTCGTCGTCACTAGCATCTTCCTCCACCTCCTCTGCTGACCTCATCTCTTGGCTGTCTGTGGGTTGACAGTAAGTGGGATCTCCAACCTCATCATCATCACCCTGTGCGTTATCACACCCGTCGTCCTCAGAGCCAACCTGTTCCTGCCCTGACAAAAAACTAAAGTTGTCGCTCCAATCAGGTATTTGAGTCTTATCATCGTCTTCCTCATTGTCTCCACCAACAGGAGTTACATTTTGGGAATGAGGGTCTACATTATGGTCAGAACCTTCTGCGTCTGGTCCTGGATCCGACTCATAAAGATTCTGGGCATCAGTGCAGATCATTTCCTCGTCTGGATTCACAGAAGCGCTGGAGTCGACCTCTGATTCCCAGGCTATAGTATGAGTAAACAGCTCTGCAGACTCAACCATCTGTTCTACCTCATACTCAGACGGGCAGCTGGAGATTTGGGAGCTGTGAGGAAGCAAGTGCGATTGGGGTGACACCTTTGAGGACTGGAGTATTTGTGATGTTGAAGTTGATGTGGAGGAGAGCCCACTTAAAGGAGCACTTGATATCCGTTGAAGCACCTGCTGTTTTTGTGCCTCATCTGGAATTTGTAGCGATTGGCGTGGCCGTAAGAAAGGGATCTTATCACATTGTCCGCTAAAAGAAGTAGACATTTTAGTTTGGCTGGAAGATGGTCTTTCTTCTGCAGATGTTACTGTTGCTTTAACACCTACCCCACGGACACAACCTTTTTTCCCCTTCCCAACACGCCTATTCCCCTTTCCACCAGCAGCAGGCCTTTTTCCACTCATTTTGGTGGTTAACTAATTCACAACTCTGGAGTTGTTTGCACAAAAAAACAATGGATGGGAACCGAGCAGAGCTGAGTGGCCAAACTGTGGTATTAGGCCAAAACTATTGGCTGGGTTAGATGCAGAAAAAAATTATATTCGATTTGCAACCTGATGGAGGTCAGTATAGATGGACTAATAGAACAAGTCCCACACACAGCTAGAAGCCCAAATATTTTTTCAGAGGTAGATGCAGAAAAAAAATATATTCAGTTTGCAACCTGATGGAGGTCAGTATAGATGGACTAATAGAGAAAGTCCCACACACTGCTAGAAGGCCAAATATTTTTTCACGGCTAGATGCAGACAAAAAATTATTTTGAATTTGCAACCTGATGGAGGTCAGTATAGGTGGACTAATAGTACAAGTCCCACACACTGCTAGAAGGCCAAATATTTTTCAGAGCTAGATGCAGAAAAAAATTATATTCAGTTTGCAACCTGATGGAGGTCAGTATAGATGGACTAATAGAACAAGTCCCACACACTGCTAGAAGGCCAAATATTTTTTCAGAGCTAGATGCAGATAAAAATTATTTTTAATTTGCAACCTGAAGGAGGTCAGTATAGATGGACTAATAGAGAAAGTCCCACACACTGCTAGAAGGCCAAATATTTTTTCAGAGCTAGATGCAGAAAAAAATTATATTCAGTTTGCAACCTGATGGAGGTCTGTATAGATGGATTAATAGAACAAGTCCCACACACAGCTAGAAGCCCAATATTTTTTCAGAGGTAGATGCAGAAAAAAAATTATTTTTAATTTGCAACCTGATGGAGGTCAGTATAGATGGACTAATAGAGAAAGTCCCACACACTGCTAGAAGGCCAAATATTTTTTCAGCGCTAGATGCAGAAAAAAATTATATTCAGTTTGCAACCTGATGGAGGTCAGTATAGATGGACTAGTAGAACAAGTCCCACACACAGCTAGAAGCCTAAATATTTTTTCAGAGGTAGATGCAGATAAAAAATATTTTTAATTTGCAACCTGATGGAGGTCAGTATAGATGGACTAATAGAGAAAGTCCCACACACTGCTAGAAGGCCAAATATTTTTTCAGAGCTAGATGCAGAAAAAAATTATATTCAGTTTGCAACCTGATGGAGGTCAGTATAGATGGACTAATAGAACAAGTCCCACACACAGCTAGAAGCCTAAATATTTTTTCAGAGGTAGATGCAGATAAAAATTATTTTTAATTTGCAACCTGATGGAGGTCAGTATAGATGGACTAATAGAGAAAGTCCCACACACTGCTAGAAGGCCAAATATTTTTTCAGAGGTAGATGCAGATAAAAATTATTTTTAATTTGCAACCTGATGGAGGTCAGTATAGAGGGACTAATAGAGAAAGTCCCACACACTGCTAGAAGGCCAAATATTTTTTCAGAGCTAGATGCAGAAAAAAATTATATTCAGTTTGCAACCTGATGGAGGTCAGTATAGATGGACTAATAGAACAAGTCCCACACACAGCTAGAAGCCCAAATATTTTTTCAGAGGTAGATGCAGATAAAAATTATTTTTAATTTGCAACCTGATGGAGGTCAGTATAGATGGACTAATAGAGAAAGTCCCACACACTGCTAGAAGGCCAAATATTTTTTCAGAGCTAGATGCAGAAAAAAATTATATTCAGTTTGCAACCTGATGGAGGTCAGTATAGATGGACTAATAGAACAAGTCCCACACACAGCTAGAAGCCCAAATATTTTTTCAGAGGTAGATGCAGAAAAAAATTATATTCAGTTTGCAACCTGATGGAGGTCTGTATAGATGGATTAATAGAACAAGTCCCACACACAGCTAGAAGCCCAATATTTTTTCAGAGGTAGATGCAGAAAAAAAATTATTTTTAATTTGCAACCTGATGGAGGTCAGTATAGATGGACTAATAGAGAAAGTCCCACACACTGCTAGAAGGCCAAATATTTTTTCAGAGCTAGATGCAGAAAAAAATTATATTCAGTTTGCAACCTGATGGAGGTCAGTATAGATGGACTAATAGAACAAGTCCCACACACAGCTAGAAGCCCAAATATTTTTTCAGAGGTAGATGCAGAAAAAAATTATATTCAGTTTGCAACCTGATGGAGGTCTGTATAGATGGACTAATAGAGAAAGTCCCACACACTGCTAGAAGGCCAAATATTTTTTCAGAGCTAGATGCAGAAAAAAATTATATTCAGTTTGCAACCTGATGGAGGTCAGTATAGATGGACTAATAGAACAAGTCCCACACACAGCTAGAAGCCCAAATATTTTTTCAGAGGTAGATGCAGATAAAAATTATTTTTAATTTGCAACCTGATGGAGGTCAGTATAGATGGACTAATAGAGAAAGTCCCACACACTGCTAGAAGGCCAAATATTTTTTCAGAGCTAGATGCAGAAAAAAATTATATTCAGTTTGCAACCTGATGGAGGTCAGTATAGATGGACTAATAGAACAAGTCCCACACACTGCTAGAAGGCCAAATATTTTTTCAGAGCTAGATGCAGAAAAAAATTATATTCAATTTGCAACCTGATGGAGGTCAGTATAGATGGACTAATAGAATGATGCTATGCCCAAAAGATTTTACTTCACTAGGTGCAGTAAAAAAATTGGTATTCTATACACAGGTGGTATATCTTGCAACACAGATAGGCTACTCCACTGACTAACACACTCTGCAATAGGCCAAAAAGGATTAGCTTTGCTAGATTCAGCCAAATGCTGTGAAAAAAACTTGCACAGCACTGGCACAGACCTGCCTGGCAAAAACTGATAGGAACTGATGTAACCTAGTCCTGAAAAGGACTGCAATTACAATTAGTCTTTACTCCCACAATCTATCTATTTAAGAGCACAGACCTGCCTGATAAAAGTCGTAGGAAATGCTGTAACCTAGTCCTTAAAAGGACTGCAATCACAAGTATTCCCTACTCCCAAGCTATCTGTAGATTTGTGCGAAAATTGGCTTGAAATTAACAAGGTATAGCGCACACAGCAACAGCGGTGCCGTCTAACACGCAGCTGCAGCAGTGAGAAAATGGTGGCGACGGGGAAAATGGCTTGGTCTTATAGGGCAAGGACATGTGACATACACTGCCAATGACACATGCCCTTGCTTGTGTGAAAAATAGCAGTTCTCTCCATGTGTGCGCTGCTGATAGGCTGACAGACTGCACCTCCCCACTGCAAATGCGGGAAAGAGAAAAAAAAATGGAGATCTTCATTATTCCTGCAGAAATCCATCCCCTGCCCCTCCCCCCACCCCGCTGTACACTCAAACTGCGTATTAACATTAATTTTCATCATTACTGAGAAAAAATCCAGTTATGATTTTGGTGCACGAACAGTTATCGAACATAACCTCGAACAGCCGAATTTTTCTCAAATCGTTCGTGTTCGCCGAACGGCTCGAACACCGCCCAAAACAGCTCGAATTTGAGATTGGCGAACAGTTCGAGTCGAACAACGCTCATCTCTAGTGAGCACCAAGTTACAGACCACAGGTTATATCAGGAAATGTACTATAGTGGTCATATGGCTAGAACATGTGTGCACCAAGTCACTGACCACAGGTTATATCAGGAAGGCTACTATAGTGGTCATATGGCTAGAACTTGTGAGCACCAAGTCACTGACCATAGGTTATATCAGGAAGGCTTACTATAGTGGTCATATGGCTAGAACGTGTGAGCATCAAGTCATTAACCACAGGTTATATCAGGAAGGCTTCTGTAGTGGTCATATGGCTAGAACGTGTGAGCACCAAGTCACTGACCACAGGTTATATCAGGAAGGCTACTATAGTGGTCATATGGCTAGAACGTGTGAGCACCAAGTCACTGACCATAGGTTATATCAGGAAGGCTTACTATAGTGGTCATATGGCTAGAACATGTGAGCACCAAGTCACTAACTAGAGGTTATATCAGGAAGGCTACTATAGTGGTCATATGGCTAGAACGTGTGAGCACCAAGTCACTGACCATAGGTTATATCAAGAAGGCTTCTGTAGTGGTCACATGGCTAGATCGTGTGAGCACCAAGTCACTGACCACACGCTATATCAGGAAGGCTACTATAGTGGTCATATGGCTAGAACGTGTGAGCACCAAGTCACTGACCACAGGTTATATCAGCAAGGCTACTATATTGGTCATATGGCTAGAACGTGTGAGCACCAAGTCACTGACCACAGGTTATATCAGGAAGGCTACTATAGTGGTCATATGGCTAGAACGTGTGAGCACCAAGTCACTGACCACAGGTTATATCAGGAAGGCTACTATAGTGGTCTTATGGCTAGAACGTGTGAGCACCAAGTCACTGACCACAGGTTATATCAGGAAGGCTACTATAGTGGTCATATGGCTAGAACGTGTGAGCACCAAGTCACTGACCACAGGTTATATCAGGAAGGCTACTATAGTGGTCATATGGCTAGAACGTGTGAGCACCAAGTCACTGACCACAGGTTATATCAGGAAGGCTACTATAGTGGTCATATGGCTAGAACGTGTGAGCACCAAGTCACTGACCACAGGTTATATCAGGAAGGCTTATTATAGTGATCATATGGCTGGAACGTGTGAACACCAAGTCACTAACCACAGGTTATATCAGGAAGGCTTACTATAGTGGTCATATGGCTAGAACATGTGAGCACCAAGTCACTGACTAGAGGTTATATCAGGAAGGATATTATAGTGGTCATATGGCTAGAACGTGTGAGCATCAAGTCACTGACCATAGGTTATATCAAGAAGGCTTCTGTAGTGGTCATATGGCTAGATCGTGTGAGCACCAAGTCACTGACCACACGCTATATCAGGAAGGCTACTATAGTGGTCATATGGCTAGAACGTGTGAGCACCAAGTCACTGACCACAGGTTACATCAGGAAGGCTACTATAGTGGTCATATGGCTAGAACGTGTGAGCATCAAGTCATTAACCACAGGTTGTATCAGGAAGACTTGTGGTAGTGGTCATATAGCTAGAACGTGTGAGCACCAAGTCACTGACCAAAGGTTATATCAGGAAGGCTACTGTAGTGGTCATATGGCTAGAACGTGTGAGCACCAAGTCACTAACCACAGGTTATATCAGGAAGGCTACTATAGTGGTCATATGGCTAGAACGTGTGAGCACCAAGTCACTGACCACAGGTTATATCAGGAAGGCTACTATAGTGGTCATATGGCTAGAACGTGTGAGCACCAAGTCACTGACCACAGGTTATATCAGGAAGGCTACTATAGTGGTCATATGGCTAGAACGTGTGAGCACCAAGTCACTGACCATAGGTTATATCAGGAAGGCTTATTATAGTGATCATATGGCTGGAACGTGTGAACACCAAGTCACTAACCACAGGTTATATCAGGAAGGCTTACTATAGTGGTCATATGGCTAGAACATGTGAGCACCAAGTCACTGACTAGAGGTTATATCAGGAAGGCTATTATAGTGGTCATATGGCTAGAACGTGTGAGCATCAAGTCACTGACCATAGGTTATATCAAGAAGACTTCTGTAGTGGTCATATGGCTAGATCGTGTGAGCACCAAGTCACTGACCACACGCTATATCAGGAAGGCTACTATAGTGGTCATATGGCTAGAACGTGTGAGCACCAAGTCACTGACCACAGGCTATATCAGGAAGGCTACTATAGTGGTCATATGGCTAGAACGTGTGAGCACCATGTCACTGACCATAGGTTATATCAGGAAGGCTACTGTAGTGGTCATATGGCTAGAACGTGTGAGCACCAAGTCACTGACCACAGGTTACATCAGGAAGGCTACTATAGTGGTCATATGGCTAGAACGTGTGAGCATCAAGTCATTAACCACAGGTTGTATCAGGAAGGCTTGTGGTAGTGGTCATATGGCTAGAACGTGTGAGCACCAAGTCACTGACCACAGGTTATATCAGGAAGGCTACTGTAGTGGTCATATGGCTAGAACGTGTGAGCACCAAGTCACTGACCACAGGTTATATCAGGAAGGCTACTATAGTGGTCATATGGCTAGAATGTGTGAACACCAAGTCACTGACCATAGGTTATATCAGGAAGGCTACTATAGTGGTCATATGGCTAGAACATGTGAGCACCAAGTCAATGACCTCAGGCTATATCAGGAAGGCTACTATAGTGGTCATATGGCTAGAACGTGTGAGCATCAAGTCATTAGCCACAGGTTGTATCAGGAAGGCTTGTGGTAGTGGTCATATGGCTAGAACGTGTGAGCTCTAAGTCACTGACCACAGGTTATATCAGGAAGGCTACTATAGTGATCATATGGCTGGAACGTGTGAACACCAAGTCACTAACCACAGGTTATATCAGGAAGGCTTACTATAGTGGTCATATGGCTAGAACGTGTGAGCACCAAGTCACTAACCACAGGTTATATCAGGAAGGCTACTATAGTGGTCATATGGCTAGAACGTGTGAGCACCAAGTCACTGACCACAGGTTATATCAGGAAGGCTACTATAGTGGTCATATGGCTAGAACGTGTGAGCACCAAGTCACTGACCACAGGTTATATCAGGAAGGCTACTATAGTGGTCATATGGCTAGAACGTGTGAGCACCAAGTCACTGACCATAGGTTATATCAGGAAGGCTTATTATAGTGATCATATGGCTGGACCGTGTGAACACCAAGTCACTAACCACAGGTTATATCAGGAAGGCTTACTATAGTGGTCTTATGGCTAGAACATGTGAGCACCAAGTCACTGACTTGAGGTTATATCAGGAAGGCTATCATAGTGGTCATATGGCTAGAACGTGTGAGCATCAAGTCACTGACCATAGGTTATATCAAGAAGGCTTCTGTAGTGGTCATATGGCTAGATCGTGTGAGCACCAAGTCACTGACCACACGCTATATCAGGAAGGCTACTATAGTGGTCATATGGCTAGAACGTGTGAGCACCATGTCACTGACCATAGGTTATATCAGGAAGGCTACTGTAGTGGTCATATGGCTAGAACGTGTGAGCACCAAGTCACTGACCACAGGTTACATCAGGAAGGCTACTATAGTGGTCATATGGCTAGAACGTGTGAGCATCACGTCATTAACCACAGGTTGTATCAGGAAGGCTTGTGGTAGTGGTCATATGGCTAGAACGTGTGAGCACCAAGTCACTGACCACAGGTTATATCAGGAAGGCTACTGTAGTGGTCATATGGCTAGAATGTGTGAGCACCAAGTCACTAACCACAGGTTATATCAGGAAGGCTACTATAGTGGTCATATGGCTAGAACGTGTGAGCACCAAGTCAATGACCTCAGGCTATATCAGGAAGGCTACTATAGTGGTCATATGGCTAGAACGTGTGAGCACCAAGTCAATGACCTCAGGCTATATCAGGAAGGCTACTATAGTGGTCATATGGCTAGAACGTGTGAGCATCAAGTCATTAGCCACAGGTTGTATCAGGAAGGCTTGTGGTAATGGTCATATGGCTAGAACGTGTGAGCTCTAAGTCACTGACCACAGGTTATATCAGGAAGGCTACTATAGTGATCATATGGCTGGAACGTGTGAACACCAAGTCACTAACCACAGGTTATATCAGGAAGGCTTACTATAGTGGTCATATGGCTAGAACATGTGAGCATCAAGTCACTGACTAGAGGTTATATCAGGAAGGCTACTATAGTGGTCATATGGCTAGAACGTGTGAGCACCAAGTCACTGACCATAGGTTATATCAAGAAGGCTACTATAGTGGTCATATGGCTAGAACATGTGAGCACCAAGTCACTGACTAGAGGTTATATCAGGAAGGCTACTATAGTGGTCATATGGCTAGAACGTGTGAGCACCAAGTCACTGACCATAGGTTATATCAGGAAGGCTTACTATAGTGGTCATATGGCTAGAACGTGTGAGCACCTAGTCACTGACCATAGGTTATATCAGGAAGGCTTACTATAGTGGTCATATGGCTAGAACGTGTGAGCACCAAGTCACTGACCATAGGTTATATCAGGAAGGCTACTGTAGTAGTCATATGGCTAGAACGTGTGAGCGCCAAGTCACTGACCACAGGTTATATCAGGAAGGCTGACTATAGTGGTCATATGGCTAGAACGTGTGAGCACCAAGTCACTGACCACAGGTTACATCAGGAAGGCTACTATAGTGGTCATATGGCAAGAACGTGTGAGCATCAACTCATTAACCACAGGTTGTATCAGGAAGGCTTACTATAGTGGTCATATGGCTAGAACGTGTGAGCACCAAGTCACTGGCCATAGGTTATATCAGGAAGGCTTACTATAGTGGTCATATGGCTAGAACGTGTGAGCATCAAGTCTTTAACCACAGGTTGTATCAGGAAGGCTTGTGGTACTGGTCATATGGCTAGAACGTTTGAGCACCAAGTCACTGACCACAGGTAATATCAGGAAGGCTACTGTAGTGGTCATATGGCTAGAACGTATGAGCACCAAGTCACTGACCACAGGTTATATCAGGAAGGCTACTATAGTGGTCATATGGCTAGAACGTGTGAGCACCAAGTCACTGACCACAGGTTATATCAGGAAGGCTACTGTAGTGGTCATATGGCTAGAACATGTGAGCACGAAGTCACTGACCACAGGTTATATCAGAAAGGCTACTATAGTGGTCATATGGCTAGAACGTGTGAGCACCAAGTCACTGACCATAGGTTATATCAGGAAGGCTACTATAGTGGTCATATGGCTAGAACGTGTGAGCACCAAGTCAATGACCACAGTCTATATCAGGAAGGCTTACTATTGTGGTCATATGGCTAGAACATGTGAGCACCAAGTCACTAACCACCACAGGTTTGAATATTTGCAAGGCTTATTATAGTTATCATATGGCTAGAACGTGTGAGCACCAAGTCACTGACCATAGGTTATATCAGGAAGGCTACTGTAGTGGTCATATGGCTAGAACGTGTGAGCACCAAGTCACTGACCACAGGTTATATCAGGAAGGCTGACTATAGTGGTCATATGGCTAGAACGTGTGAGCACCAAGTCACTGACCACAGGTTACATCAGGAAGGCTACTATAGTGGTCATATGGCAAGAACGTGTGAGCATCAACTCATTAACCACAGGTTGTATCAGGAAGGCTTACTATAGTGGTCATATGGGTAGAACGTGTGAGCACCAAGTCACTGGCCATAGGTTATATCAGGAAGGCTACTATAGTGGTCATATGGCAAGAACGTGTGAGCATCAACTCATTAACCACACGCTATATCAGGAAGGCTACTATAGTGGTCATATGGCTAGAACGCGTGAGCACCAAGTCACTGACCACAGGATATATCAGGAAGGCTACTATAGTGGTCATATGGCTAGAACGTGTGAGCACTAAGTCACTAACCACAGGTTATATCAGGAACGCTACTATAGTGATCATATGGCTGGAACGTGTGAACACCAAGTCACTAACCACAGGTTATATCAGGAAGGCTTACTATAGTGGTCATATGGCTAGAACATGTGAGCACCAAGTCACTGACTAGAGGTTATATCAGGAAGGCTACTATAGTGGTCATATGGCTAGAACGTGTGAGCACCAAGTCACTGAACATAGGTTATATCAAGAAGGCTTCTGTAGTGGTCATATGGCTAGATCGTGTGAGCACCAAGTCACTGACCACACGCTATATCAGGAAGGCTACTATAGTGGTCATATGGCTAGAACGTGTGAGCACCAAGTCACTGACCACAGGTTATATCAGCAAGGCTACTATAGTGGTCATATGGCTAGAACGTGTGAGCACCAAGTCACTGACCACAGGTTATATCAGGAAGGCTACTATAGTGGTCATATGGCTAGAACGTGTGAGCACCAAGTCACTGACCACAGGTTATATCAGGAAGGCTACTATAGTGGTCATATGGCTAGAACGTGTGAGCACCAAGTCACTGACCACAGGTTATATCAGGAAGGCTACTATAGTGGTCATATGGCTAGAACGTGTGAGCACCAAGTCACTGACCACAGGTTATATCAGGAAGGCTACTATAGTGGTCATATGGCTAGAACGTGTGAGCACCAAGTCACTGACCATAGGTTATATCAGGAAGGCTTATTATAGTGATCATATGGCTGGAACGTGTGAACACGAAGTCACTAACCACAGGTTATATCAGGAAGGCTTACTATAGTGGTCATATGGCTAGAACATGTGAGCACCAAGTCACTGACTAGAGGTTATATCAGGAAGGCTATTATAGTGGTCATATGGCTAGAACGTGTGAGCATCAAGTCACTGACCATAGGTTATATCAAGAAGGCTTCTGTAGTGGTCATATGGCTAGATCGTGTGAGCACCAAGTCACTGACCACACGCTATATCAGGAAGGCTACTATAGTGGTCATATGGCTAGAACGTGTGAGCACCAAGTCACTGACCACAGGCTATATCAGGAAGGCTACTATAGTGGTCATATGGCTAGAACGTGTGAGCACCATGTCACTGACCATAGGTTATATCAGGAAGGCTACTGTAGTGGTCATATGGCTAGAACGTGTGAGCACCAAGTCACTGACCACAGGTTACATCACGAAGGCTACTATAGTGGTCATATGGCTAGAACGTGTGAGCATCAAGTCATTAACCACAGGTTGTATCAGGAAGACTTGTGGTAGTGGTCATATAGCTAGAACGTGTGAGCACCAAGTCACTGACCAAAGGTTATATCAGGAAGGCTACTGTAGTGGTCATATGGCTAGAACGTGTGAGCACCAAGTCACTAACCACAGGTTATATCAGGAAGGCTACTATAGTGGTCATATGGCTAGAACGTGTGAGCACCAAGTCACTGACCACAGGTTATATCAGGAAGGCTACTATAGTGGTCATATGGCTAGAACGTGTGAGCACCAAGTCACTGACCACAGGTTATATCAGGAAGGCTACTATAGTGGTCATATGGCTAGAACGTGTGAGCACCAAGTCACTGACCATAGGTTATATCAGGAAGGCTTATTATAGTGATCATATGGCTGGACCGTGTGAACACCAAGTCACTAACCACAGGTTATATCAGGAAGGCTTACTATAGTGGTCATATGGCTAGAACATGTGAGCACCAAGTCACTGACTTGAGGTTATATCAGGAAGGCTATTATAGTGGTCATATGGCTAGAACTTGTGAGCATCAAGTCACTGACCATAAGTTATATCAAGAAGGCTTCTGTAGTGGTCATATGGCTAGATCGTGTGAGCACCAAGTCACTGACCACACGCTATATCAGGAAGGCTACTATAGTGGTCATATGGCTAGAACGTGTGAGCACCATGTCACTGACCATAGGTTATATCAGGAAGGCTACTGTAGTGGTCATATGGCTAGAACGTGTGAGCACCAAGTCACTGACCACAGGATACATCAGGAAGGCTACTATAGTGGTCATATGGCTAGAACGTGTGAGCATCAAGTCATTAACCACAGGTTGTATCAGGAAGGCTTGTGGTAGTGGTCATATGGCTAGAACGTGTGAGCACCAAGTCACTGACCACAGGTTATATCAGGAAGGCTACTGTAGTGGTCATATGGCTAGAATGTGTGAGCACCAAGTCACTAACCACAGGTTATATCAGGAAGGCTACTATAGTGGTCATATGGCTAGAACGTGTGAGCACCAAGTCACTGACCACAGGTTATATCAGGAAGGCTACTATAGTGGTCATATGGCTAGAACGTGTGAGCACCAAGTCACTGACCATAGGTTATATCAGGAAGGCTTATTATAGTGATCATATGGCTGGAACGTGTGAACACCAAGTCACTAACCACAGGTTATATCAGGAAGGCTTACTATAGTGGTCATATGGCTAGAACATGTGAGCACCAAGTCACTGACTAGAGGTTATATCAGGAAGGCTATTATAGTGGTCATATGGCTAGAACGTGTGAGCATCAAGTCACTGACCATAGGTTATATCAAGAAGGCTTCTGTAGTGGTAATATGGCTAGATCGTGTGAGCACCAAGTCACTGACCACACGCTATATCAGGAAGGCTACTATAGTGGTCATATGGCTAGAACGTGTGAGCATCAAGTCATTAACCACAGGTTGTATCAGGAAGGCTTGTGGTAGTGGTCATATGGCTAGAACGTGTGAGCACCAAGTCACTGACCACAGGTTATATCAGGAAGGCTACTGTAGTGGTCATATGGCTAGAACGTGTGAGCACCAAGTAACTGACCACAGGTTATATCAGGAATGCTACTATAGTGGTCATATGGCTAGAATGTGTGAGCACCAAGTCACTGACCATAGGTTATATCAGGAAGGCTACTATAGTGGTCATATGGCTAGAACATGTGAGCACCAAGTTAATGACCTCAGGCTATATCAGGAAGGCTACTATAGTGGTCATATGGCTAGAACGTGTGAGCATCAAGTCATTAGCCACAGGTTGTATCAGGAAGGCTTGTGGTAGTGGTCATATGGCTAGAACGTGTGAGCTCTAAGTCACTGACCACAGGTTATATCAGGAAGGCTACTATAGTGATCATATGGCTGGAACGTGTGAACACCAAGTCACTAACCACAGGTTATATCAGGAAGGCTTACTATAGTGGTCATATGGCTAGAACGTGTGAGCACCATGTCACTGACCATAGGTTATATCAGGAAGGCTACTGTAGTGGTCATATGGCTAGAACGTGTGAGCACCAAGTCACTGACCACAGGATACATCAGGAAGGCTACTATAGTGGTCATATGGCTAGAACGTGTGAGCATCAAGTCATTAACCACAGGTTGTATCAGGAAGGCTTGTGGTAGTGGTCATATGGCTAGAACGTGTGAGCACCAAGTCACTGACCACAGGTTATATCAGGAAGGCTACTGTAGTGGTCATATGGCTAGAATGTGTGAGCACCAAGTCACTAACCACAGGTTATATCAGGAAGGCTACTATAGTGGTCATATGGCTAGAACGTGTGAGCACCAAGTCACTGACCACAGGTTATATCAGGAAGGCTACTATAGTGGTCATATGGCTAGAACGTGTGAGCACCAAGTCACTGACCATAGGTTATATCAGGAAGGCTTATTATAGTGATCATATGGCTGGAACGTGTGAACACCAAGTCACTAACCACAGGTTATATCAGGAAGGCTTACTATAGTGGTCATATGGCTAGAACATGTGAGCACCAAGTCACTGACTAGAGGTTATATCAGGAAGGCTATTATAGTGGTCATATGGCTAGAACGTGTGAGCATCAAGTCACTGACCATAGGTTATATCAAGAAGGCTTCTGTAGTGGTAATATGGCTAGATCGTGTGAGCACCAAGTCACTGACCACACGCTATATCAGGAAGGCTACTATAGTGGTCATATGGCTAGAACGTGTGAGCATCAAGTCATTAACCACAGGTTGTATCAGGAAGGCTTGTGGTAGTGGTCATATGGCTAGAACGTGTGAGCACCAAGTCACTGACCACAGGTTATATCAGGAAGGCTACTGTAGTGGTCATATGGCTAGAACGTGTGAGCACCAAGTAACTGACCACAGGTTATATCAGGAATGCTACTATAGTGGTCATATGGCTAGAATGTGTGAGCACCAAGTCACTGACCATAGGTTATATCAGGAAGGCTACTATAGTGGTCATATGGCTAGAACATGTGAGCACCAAGTTAATGACCTCAGGCTATATCAGGAAGGCTACTATAGTGGTCATATGGCTAGAACGTGTGAGCATCAAGTCATTAGCCACAGGTTGTATCAGGAAGGCTTGTGGTAGTGGTCATATGGCTAGAACGTGTGAGCTCTAAGTCACTGACCACAGGTTATATCAGGAAGGCTACTATAGTGATCATATGGCTGGAACGTGTGAACACCAAGTCACTAACCACAGGTTATATCAGGAAGGCTTACTATAGTGGTCATATGGCTAGAACGTGTGAGCACCATGTCACTGACCATAGGTTATATCAGGAAGGCTACTGGAGTGGTCATATGGCTAGAACGTGTGAGCACCAAGTCACTGACCACAGGTTACATCAGGAAGGCTACTATAGTGGTCATATGGCTAGAACGTGTGAGCATCACGTCATTAACCACAGGTTGTATCAGGAAGGCTTGTGGTAGTGGTCATATGGCTAGAACGTGTGAGCACCAAGTCACTGACCACAGGTTATATCAGGAAGGCTACTGTAGTGGTCATATGGCTAGAATGTGTGAGCACCAAGTCACTAACCACAGGTTATATCAGGAAGGCTACTATAGTGGTCATATGGCTAGAACGTGTGAGCACCAAGTCACTGACCACAGGTTATATCAGGAAGGCTACTATAGTGGTCATTTGGCTAGAACGTGTGAGCACCAAGTCACTGACCATAGGTTATATCAGGAAGGCTTATTATAGTGATCATATGGCTGGAACGTGTGAACACCAAGTCACTAACCACAGGTTATATCAGGAAGGCTTACTATAGTGGTCATATGGCTAGAACATGTGAGCACCAATTCACTGACTAGAGGTTATATCAGGAAGGCTATTATAGTGGTCATATGGCTAGAACGTGTGAGCACCAAGTCACTGACCACAGCTTATATCAGGAAGGCTACTATAGTGGTCATATGGCTAGAATGTGTGAGCACCAAGTCACTGACCACAGGTTATATCAGGAAGGCTACTATAGTGGTCATATGGCTAGAACGTGTGAGCACCAAGTCAATGACCTCAGGCTATATCAGGAAGGCTACTATAGTGGTCATATGGCTAGAACGTGTGAGCACCAAGTCAATGACCTCAGGCTATATCAGGAAGGCTACTATAGTGGTCATATGGCTAGAACGTGTGATCATCAAGTCATTAGCCACAGGTTGTATCAGGAAGGCTTGTGGTAGTGGTCATATGGCTAGAACGTGTGAGCTCTAAGTCACTGACCACAGGTTATATCAGGAAGGCTACTATAGTGATCATATAGCTGGAACGTGTGAACACCAAGTCACTAACCACAGGTTATATCAGTAAGGCTTACTATAGTGGTCATATGGCTAGAACATGTGAGCACCAAGTCACTGACTAGAGGTTATATCAGGAAGGCTACTATAGTGGTCATATGGCTAGAACGTGTGAGCACCAAGTCACTGACCATAGGTTATATCAAGAAGGCTACTATAGTGGTCATATGGCTAGAACATGTGAGCACCAAGTCACTGACTAGAGGTTATATCAGGAAGGCTACTATAGTGGTCATATGGCTAGAACATGTGAGCACCAAGTCACTGACCATAGGTTATATCAGGAAGGCTTACTATAGTGGTCATATGGCTAGAACGTGTGAGCACCTAGTCACTGACCATAGGTTATATCAGGAAGGCTTACTATAGTGGTCATATGGCTAGAACGTGTGAGCACCAAGTCACTGACCACAGGTTACATCAGGAAGGCTACTATAGTGGTCATATGGCAAGAACATGTGAGCATAAACTCATTAACCACAGGTTGTATCAGGAAGGCTTACTATAGTGGTCATATGGCTAGAACGTGTGAGCACCAAGTCACTGGCCATAGGTTATATCAGGAAGGCTTACTATAGTGGTCATATGGCTAGAACGTGTGAGCATCAAGTCTTTAACCACAGGTTGTATCAGGAAGGCTTGTGGTACTGGTCATATGGCTAGAACGTTTGAGCACCAAGTCACTGACCACAGGTAATATCAGGAAGGCTACTGTAGTGGTCATATGGCTAGAACGTGTGAGCACCAAGTCACTGGCCATAGGTTATATCAGGAAGGCTTACTATAGTGGTCATATGGCTAGAACGTGTGAGCATCAAGTCATTAACCACAGGTTGTATCAGGAAGGCTTGTGGTAGTGGTCATATGGCTAGAACGTGTGAGCACCAAGTCACTGACCACAGGTTATATCAGGAAGGCTACTGTAGTGGTCATATGGCTAGAATGTGTGAGCACCAAGTCACTAACCACAGGTTATATCAGGAAGGCTACTATAGTGGTCATATGGCTAGAACGTGTGAGCACCAAGTCACTGACCACAGGTTATATCAGGAAGGCTACTATAGTGGTCATATGGCTAGAACGTGTGAGCACCAAGTCACTGACCATAGGTTATATCAGGAAGGCTTATTATAGTGATCATATGGCTGGAACGTGTGAACACCAAGTCACTAACCACAGGTTATATCAGGAAGGCTTACTATAGTGGTCATATGGCTAGAACATGTGAGCACCAAGTCACTGACTAGAGGTTATATCAGGAAGGCTATTATAGTGGTCATATGGCTAGAACGTGTGAGCATCAAGTCACTGACCATAGGTTATATCAAGAAGGCTTCTGTAGTGGTAATATGGCTAGATCGTGTGAGCACCAAGTCACTGACCACACGCTATATCAGGAAGGCTACTATAGTGGTCATATGGCTAGAACGTGTGAGCATCAAGTCATTAACCACAGGTTGTATCAGGAAGGCTTGTGGTAGTGGTCATATGGCTAGAACGTGTGAGCACCAAGTCACTGACCACAGGTTATATCAGGAAGGCTACTGTAGTGGTCATATGGCTAGAACGTGTGAGCACCAAGTAACTGACCACAGGTTATATCAGGAATGCTACTATAGTGGTCATATGGCTAGAATGTGTGCGCACCAAGTCACTGACCATAGGTTATATCAGGAAGGCTACTATAGTGGTCATATGGCTAGAACGTGTGAGCACCAAGTCACTGACCACAGGTTACATCAGGAAGGCTACTATAGTGGTCATATGGCTAGAACGTGTGAGCATCACGTCATTAACCACAGGTTGTATCAGGAAGGCTTGTGGTAGTGGTCATATGGCTAGAACGTGTGAGCACCAAGTCACTGACCACAGGTTATATCAGGAAGGCTACTGTAGTGGTCATATGGCTAGAATGTGTGAGCACCAAGTCACTAACCACAGGTTATATCAGGAAGGCTACTATAGTGGTCATATGGCTAGAACGTGTGAGCACCAAGTCACTGACCACAGGTTATATCAGGAAGGCTACTATAGTGGTCATATGGCTAGAACGTGTGAGCACCAAGTCACTGACCATAGGTTATATCAGGAAGGCTTATTATAGTGATCATATGGCTGGAACGTGTGAACACCAAGTCACTAACCACAGGTTATATCAGGAAGGCTTACTATAGTGGTCATATGGCTAGAACATGTGAGCACCAATTCACTGACTAGAGGTTATATCAGGAAGGCTATTATAGTGGTCATATGGCTAGAACGTGTGAGCACCAAGTCACTGACCACAGCTTATATCAGGAAGGCTACTATAGCGGTCATATGGCTAGAATGTGTGAGCACCAAGTCACTGACCACAGGTTATATCAGGAAGGCTACTATAGTGGTCATATGGCTAGAACGTGTGAGCACCAAGTCAATGACCTCAGGCTATATCAGGAAGGCTACTATAGTGGTCATATGGCTAGAACGTGTGAGCACCAAGTCAATGACCTCAGGCTATATCAGGAAGGCTACTATAGTGGTCATATGGCTAGAACGTGTGATCATCAAGTCATTAGCCACAGGTTGTATCAGGAAGGCTTGTGGTAGTGGTCATATGGCTAGAACGTGTGAGCTCTAAGTCACTGACCACAGGTTATATCAGGAAGGCTACTATAGTGATCATATAGCTGGAACGTGTGAACACCAAGTCACTAACCACAGGTTATATCAGTAAGGCTTACTATAGTGGTCATATGGCTAGAACATGTGAGCACCAAGTCACTGACTAGAGGTTATATCAGGAAGGCTACTATAGTGGTCATATGGCTAGAACGTGTGAGCACCAAGTCACTGACCATAGGTTATATCAAGAAGGCTACTATAGTGGTCATATGGCTAGAACATGTGAGCACCAAGTCACTGACTAGAGGTTATATCAGGAAGGCTACTATAGTGGTCATATGGCTAGAACATGTGAGCACCAAGTCACTGACCATAGGTTATATCAGGAAGGCTTACTATAGTGGTCATATGGCTAGAACGTGTGAGCACCTAGTCACTGACCATAGGTTATATCAGAAAGGCTTACTATAGTGGTCATATGGCTAGAACGTGTGAGCACCAAGTCACTGACCATAGGTTATATCAGGAAGGCTACTGTAGTGGTCATATGGCTAGAACGTGTGAGCGCCAAGTCACTGACCACAGGTTATATCAGGAAGGCTGACTATAGTGGTCATATGGCTAGAACGTGTGAGCACCAAGTCACTGACCACAGGTTACATCAGGAAGGCTACTATAGTGGTCATATGGCAAGAACATGTGAGCATCAACTCATTAACCACAGGTTGTATCAGGAAGGCTTACTATAGTGGTCATATGGCTAGAACGTGTGAGCACCAAGTCACTGGCCATAGGTTATATCAGGAAGGCTTACTATAGTGGTCATATGGCTAGAACGTGTGAGCATCAAGTCTTTAACCACAGGTTGTATCAGGAAGGCTTGTGGTACTGGTCATATGGCTAGAACGTTTGAGCACCAAGTCACTGACCACAGGTAATATCAGGAAGGCTACTGTAGTGGTCATATGGCTAGAACGTATGAGCACCAAGTCACTGACCACAGGTTATATCAGGAAGGCTACTATAGTGGTCATATGGCTAGAACGTGTGAGCACCAAGTCACTGACCACAGGTTATATCAGGAAGGCTACTGTAGTGGTCATATGGCTAGAACATGTGAGCACCAAGTCACTGACCATAGGTTATATCAGGAAGGCTTATTATAGTGATCATATGGCTGGAACGTGTGAACACCAAGTCACTAACCACAGGTTATATCAGGAAGGCTTACTATAGTGGTCATATGGCTAGAACATGTGAGCACCAAGTCACTGACTAGAGGTTATATCAGGAAGGCTATTATAGTGGTCATATGGCTAGAACGTGTGAGCATCAAGTCACTGACCATAGGTTATATCAAGAAGGCTTCTGTAGTGGTCATATGGCTAGATCGTGTGAGCACCAAGTCACTGACCACACGCTATATCAGGAAGGCTACTATAGTGGTCATATGGCTAGAACGTGTGAGCACCAAGTCACTGACCACAGGCTATATCAGGAAGGCTTATTATAGTGATCATATGGCTGGAACGTGTGAACACCAAGTCACTAACCACAGGTTATATCAGGAAGGCTTACTATAGTGGTCATATGGCTAGAACATGTGAGCATCACGTCATTAACCACAGGTTGTATCAGGAAGGCTTGTGGTAGTGGTCATTTGGCTAGAACGTGTGAGCACCAAGTCACTGACCACAGGTTATATCAGGAAGGCTACTGTAGTGGTCATATGGCTAGAATGTGTGAGCACCAAGTCACTAACCACAGGTTATATCAGGAAGGCTACTATAGTGGTCATATGGCTAGAACGTGTGAGCACCAAGTCACTGACCACAGGTTATATCAGGAAGGCTACTATAGTGGTCATATGGCTAGAACGTGTGAGCACCAAGTCACTGACCATAGGTTATATCAGGAAGGCTTATTATAGTGATCATATGGCTGGAACGTGTGAACACCAAGTCACTAACCACAGGTTATATCAGGAAGGCTTACTATAGTGGTCATATGGCTAGAACATGTGAGCATCAAGTCACTGACCATAGGTTACATCAAGAAGGCTTCTGTAGTGGTCATATGGCTAGATCGTGTGAGCACCAAGTCACTGACCACACGCTATATCAGGAAGGCTACTATAGTGGTCATATGGCTAGAACGTGTGAGCACCAAGTCACTGACCACAGGCTATATCAGGAAGGCTACTATAGTGGTCATATGGCTAGAACGTGTGAGCACCATGTCACTGACCATAGGTTATATCAGGAAGGCTACTATAGTGGTCATATGGCTAGAACGTGTGAGCATCAAGTCATTAACCACAGGTTTTATCAGGAAGGCTTGTGGTAGTGGTCATATGGCTAGAACGTGTGAGCACCAAGTCACTGACCACAGGTTATATCAGGAAGGCTACTGTAGTGGTCATATGGCTAGAACGTGTGAGCACCAAGTCACTGACCACAGCTTATATCAGGAAGGCTACTATAGTGGTCATATGGCTAGAATGTGTGAGCACCAAGTCACTGACCACAGGTTATATCAGGAAGGCTACTATAGTGGTCATATGGCTAGAACGTGTGAGCACCAAGTCAATGACCTCAGGCTATATCAGGAAGGCTACTATAGTGGTCATATGGCTAGAACGTGTGAGCACCAAGTCAATGACCTCAGGCTATATCAGGAAGGCTACTATAGTGGTCATATGGCTAGAACGTGTGAGCATCAAGTCATTAGCCACAGGTTGTATCAGGAAGGCTTGTGGTAGTGGTCATATGGCTAGAACGTGTGAGCTCTAAGTCACTGACCACAGGTTATATCAGGAAGGCTACTATAGTGATCATATGGCTGGAACGTGTGAACACCAAGTCACTAACCACAGGTTATATCAGGAAGGCTTACTATAGTGGTCATATGGCTAGAACATGTGAGCACCAAGTCACTGACTAGAGGTTATATCAGGAAGGCTACTATAGTGGTCATATGGCTAGAACGTGTGAGCACCAAGTCACTGACCATAGGTTATATCAAGAAGGCTACTATAGTGGTCATATGGCTAGAACATGTGAGCACCAAGTCACTGACTAGAGGTTATATCAGGAAGGCTACTATAGTGGTCATATGGCTAGAACGTGTGAGCACCAAGTCACTGACCATAGGTTATATCAGGAAGGCTTACTATAGTGGTCATATGGCTAGAACGTGTGAGCACCTAGTCACTGACCATAGGTTATATCAGGAAGGCTTACTATAGTGGTCATATGGCTAGAACGTGTGAGCACCAAGTCACTGACCATAGGTTATATCAGGAAGGCTACTGTAGTGGTCATATGGCTAGAACGTGTGAGCGCCAAGTCACTGACCACAGGTTATATCAGGAAGGCTGACTATAGTGGTCATATGGCTAGAACGTGTGAGCACCAAGTCACTGACCACAGGTTACATCAGGAAGGCTACTATAGTGGTCATATGGCAAGAACGTGTGAGCATCAACTCATTAACCACAGGTTGTATCAGGAAGGCTTACTATAGTGGTCATATGGCTAGAACGTGTGAGCACCAAGTCACTGGCCATAGGTTATATCAGGAAGGCTTACTATAGTGGTCATATGGCTAGAACGTGTGAGCATCAAGTCTTTAACCACAGGTTGTATCAGGAAGGCTTGTGGTACTGGTCATATGGCTAGAACGTTTGAGCACCAAGTCACTGACCACAGGTAATATCAGGAAGGCTACTGTAGTGGTCATATGGCTAGAACGTATGAGCACCAAGTCACTGACCACAGGTTATATCAGGAAGGCTACTATAGTGGTCATATGGCTAGAACGTGTGAGCACCAAGTCACTGACCACAGGTTATATCAGGAAGGCTACTGTAGTGGTCATATGGCTAGAACGCGTGAGCACCAAGTCACTGACCACAGGTTATATCAGAAAGGCTACTATAGTGGTCATATGGCTAGAACGTGTGAGCACCAAGTCACTGACCATAGGTTATATCAGGAAGGCTACTATAGTGGTCATATGGCTAGAACGTGTGAGCACCAAGTCAATGACCACAGTCTATATCAGGAAGGCTTACTATTGTGGTCATATGGCTAGAACATGTGAGCACCAAGTCACTAACCACCACAGGTTTGAATATTTGCAAGGCTTATTATAGTGATCATATGGCTAGAACGTGTGAGCACCAAGTCACTGACCATAGGTTATATCAGGAAGGCTACTGTAGTGGTCATATGGCTAGAACGTGTGAGCACCAAGTCACTGACCACAGGTTATATCAGGAAGGCTGACTATAGTGGTCATATGGCTAGAACGTGTGAGCACCAAGTCACTGACCACAGGTTACATCAGGTAGGCTACTATAGTGGTCATATGGCAAGAACGTGTGAGCATCAACTCATTAACCACAGGTTGTATCAGGAAGGCTTACTATAGTGGTCATATGGGTAGAACGTGTGAGCACCAAGTCACTGGCCATAGGTTATATCAGGAAGGCTACTATAGTGGTCATATGGCAAGAACGTGTGAGCATCAACTCATTAACCACACGCTATATCAGGAAGGCTACTATAGTGGTCATATGGCTAGAACGCGTGAGCACCAAGTCACTGACCACAGGATATATCAGGAAGGCTACTATAGTGGTCATATGGCTAGAACGTGTGAGCACTAAGTCACTAACCACAGGTTATATCAGGAACGCTACTATAGTGATCATATGGCTGGAACGTGTGAACACCAAGTCACTAACCACAGGTTATATCAGGAAGGCTTACTATATTGGTCATATGGCTAGAACATGTGAGCACCAAGTCACTGACTAGAGGTTATATCAGGAAGGCTACTATAGTGGTCATATGGCTAGAACGTGTGAGCACCAAGTCACTGACCATAGGTTATATCAAGAAGGCTTCTGTAGTGGTCATATGGCTAGATCGTGTGAGCACCAAGTCACTGACCACACGCTATATCAGGAAGGCTACTATAGTGGTCATATGGCTAGAACGTGTGAGCACCAAGTCACTGACCACAGGTTATATCAGCAAGGCTACTATAGTGGTCATATGGCTAGAACGTCTGAGCACCAAGTCACTGACCACAGGATATATCAGGAAGGCTACTATAGTGGTCATATGGCTAGAACGTGTGAGCACCAAGTCACTGACCACAGGTTATATCAGGAAGGCTACTATAGTGGTCATATGGCTAGAACGTGTGAGCACCAAGTCACTGACCACAGGTTATATCAGGAAGGCTACTATAGTGGTCATATGGCTAGAACGTGTGAGCACCAAGTCACTGACCACAGGTTATATCAGGAAGGCTACTATAGTGGTCATATGGCTAGAACGTGTGAGCACCAAGTCACTGACCACAGGTTATATCAGGAAGGCTACTATAGTGGTCATATGGCTAGAACGTGTGAGCACCAAGTCACTGACCATAGGTTATATCAGGAAGGCTTATTATAGTGATCATATGGCTGGAACGTGTGAACACCAAGTCACTAACCACAGGTTATATCAGGAAGGCTTACTATAGTGGTCATATGGCTAGAACATGTGAGCACCAAGTCACTGACTAGAGGTTATATCAGGAAGGCTATTATAGTGGTCATATGGCTAGAACGTGTGAGCATCAAGTCACTGACCATAGGTTATATCAAGAAGGCTTCTGTAGTGGTCATATGGCTAGATCGTGTGAGCACCAAGTCACTGACCACACGCTATATCAGGAAGGCTACTATAGTGGTCATATGGCTAGAACGTGTGAGCACCAAGTCACTGACCACAGGCTATATCAGGAAGGCTACTATAGTGGTCATATGGCTAGAACGTGTGAGCACCATGTCACTGACCATAGGTTATATCAGGAAGGCTACTGTAGTGGTCATATGGCTAGAACGTGTGAGCACCAAGTCACTGACCACAGGTTACATCACGAAGGCTACTATAGTGGTCATATGGCTAGAACGTGTGAGCATCAAGTCATTAACCACAGGTTGTATCAGGAAGACTTGTGGTAGTGGTCATATAGCTAGAACGTGTGAGCACCAAGTCACTGACCAAAGGTTATATCAGGAAGGCTACTGTAGTGGTCATATGGCTAGAACGTGTGAGCACCAAGTCACTAACCACAGGTTATATCAGGAAGGCTACTATAGTGGTCATATGGCTAGAACATGTGAGCACCAAGTCACTGACCACAGGTTATATCAGGAAGGCTACTATAGTGGTCATATGGCTAGAACGTGTGAGCACCAAGTCACTGACCACAGGTTATATCAGGAAGGCTACTATAGTGGTCATATGGCTAGAACGTGTGAGCACCAAGTCACTGACCATAGGTTATATCAGGAAGGCTTATTATAGTGATCATATGGCTGGACCGTGTGAACACCAAGTCACTAACCACAGGTTATATCAGGAAGGCTTACTATAGTGGTCATATGGCTAGAACATGTGAGCACCAAGTCACTGACTTGAGGTTATATCAGGAAGGCTATTATAGTGGTCATATGGCTAGAACGTGTGAGCATCAAGTCACTGACCATAGGTTATATCAAGAAGGCTTCTGTAGTGGTCATATGGCTAGATCGTGTGAGCACCAAGTCACTGACCACACGCTATATCAGGAAGGCTACTATAGTGGTCATATGGCTAGAATGTGTGAGCACCATGTCACTGACCATAGGTTATATCAGGAAGGCTACTGTAGTGGTCATATGGCTAGAACGTGTGAGCACCAAGTCACTGACCACAGGTTACATCAGGAAGGCTACTATAGTGGTCATATGGCTAGAACGTGTGAGCATCAAGTCATTAACCACAGGTTGTATCAGGAAGGCTTGTGGTAGTGGTCATATGGCTAGAACGTGTGAGCACCAAGTCACTGACCACAGGTTATATCAGGAAGGCTACTGTAGTGGTCATATGGCTAGAATGTGTGAGCACCAAGTCACTAACCACAGGTTATATCAGGAAGGCTACTATAGTGGTCATATGGCTAGAACGTGTGAGCACCAAGTCACTGACCACAGGTTATATCAGGAAGGCTACTATAGTGGTCATATGGCTAGAACGTGTGAGCAACAAGTCACTAACCACAGGTTATATCAGGAAGGCTTACTATAGTGGTCATATGGCTAGAACATGTGAGCACCAAGTCACTGACTAGAGGTTATATCAGGAAGGCTATTATAGTGGTCATATGGCTAGAACGTGTGAGCATCAAGTCACTGACCATAGGTTATATCAAGAAGGCTTCTGTAGTGGTAATATGGCTAGATCGTGTGAGCACCAAGTCACTGACCACACGCTATATCAGGAAGGCTACTATAGTGGTCATATGGCTAGAACGTGTGAGCATCAAGTCATTAACCACAGGTTGTATCAGGAAGGCTTGTGGTAGTGGTCATATGGCTAGAACGTGTGAGCACCAAGTCACTGACCACAGGTTATATCAGGAAGGCTACTGTAGTGGTCATATGGCTAGAACGTGTGAGCACCAAGTCACTGACCACAGGTTATATCAGGAAGGCTACTATAGTGGTCATATGGCTAGAATGTGTTAGCACCAAGTCACTGACCATAGGTTATATCAGGAAGGCTACTATAGTGGTCATATGGCTAGAACATGTGAGCACCAAGTTAATGACCTCAGGCTATATCAGGAAGGCTACTATAGTGGTCATATGGCTAGAACGTGTGAGCATCAAGTCATTAGCCACAGGTTGTATCAGGAAGGCTTGTGGTAGTGGTCATATGGCTAGAACGTGTGAGCTCTAAGTCACTGACCACAGGTTATATCAGGAAGGCTTCTATAGTGATCATATGGCTAGAACGTGTGAGCATCAAGTCATTAACCACAGGTTGTATCAGGAAGACTTGTGGTAGTGGTCATATAGCTAGAACGTGTGAGCACCAAGTCACTGACCACAGGTTATATCAGGAAGGCTACTGTAGTGGTCATATGGCTAGAACGTGTGAGCACCAAGTCACTAACCACAGGTTATATCAGGAAGGCTACTATAGTGGTCATATGGCTAGAACGTGTGAGCACCAAGTCACTGACCACAGGTTATATCAGGAAGGCTACTATAGTGGTCATATGGCTAGAACGTGTGAGCACCAAGTCACTGACCACAGGTTATATCAGGAAGGCTACTATAGTGGTCATATGGCTAGAACGTGTGAGCACCAAGTCACTGACCATAGGTTATATCAGGAAGGCTTATTATAGTGATCATATGGCTGGACCGTGTGAACACCAAGTCACTAACCACAGGTTATATCAGGAAGGCTACTATAGTGGTCATATGGCTAGAACGTGTGAGCATCAAGTCACTGACCATAGGTTATATCAAGAAGGATTCTGTAGTGGTCATATGGCTAGATCGTGTGAGCACCAAGTCACTGACCACACGCTATATCAGGAAGGCTACTATAGTGGTCATATGGCTAGAACGTGTGAGCACCATGTCACTGACCATAGGTTATATCAGGAAGGCTACTGTAGTGGTCATATGGCTAGAACGTGTGAGCACCAAGTCACTGACCACAGGTTACATCAGGAAGGCTACTACAGTGGTCATATGGCTAGAACGTGTGAGCATCAAGTCATTAACCACAGGTTGTATCAGGAAGGCTTGTGGTAGTGGTCATATGGCTAGAACGTGTGAGCACCAAGTCACTGACCACAGGTTATATCAGGAAGGCTACTATAGTGGTCATATGGCTAGAACGTGTGAGCACCAAGTCACTGACCACAGGTTATATCAGGAAGCCTACTATAGTGGTCATATGGCTAGAACGTGTGAGCACCAAGTCACTGACCATAGGTTATATCAGGAAGGCTTATTATAGTGATCATATGGCTGGAACGTGTGAACACCAAGTCACTAACCACAGGTTATATCAGGAAGGCTTACTATAGTGGTCATATGGCTAGAATATGTGAGCACCAAGTCACTGACTAGAGGTTATATAAGGAAGGCTATTATAGTGGTCATATGGCTAGAACGTGTGAGCATCAAGTCACTGACCATAGGTTATATCAAGAAGGCTTCTGTAGTGGTCATATGGCTAGATCGTGTGAGCACCAAGTCTCTGACCACACGCTATATCAGGAAGGCTACTATAGTGGTCATATGGCTAGAACGTGTGAGCACCATGTCACTGACCATAGGTTATATCAGGAAGGCTACTCTAGTGGTCATATGGCTAGAACGTGTGAGCACCAAGTCACTGACCACAGGTTATATCAGGAAGGCTACTATAGTGGTCATATGGCTAGAACGTGTGAGCACCAAGTCACTGACCACAGGTTATATCAGGAAGGCTACTGTAGTGGTCATATGGCTAGAACGTGTGAGCACGAAGTCACTGACCACAGGTTATATCAGGAAGGCTACTGTAGTGGTCATATGGCTAGAACGTGTGAGCACCAAGTCACTGACCACAGGTTATATCAGGAAGGCTACTATAGTGGTCATATGGCTAGAATGTGTGAGCACCAAGTCACTGACCACAGGTTATATCAGGAAGGCTACTATAGTGGTCATATGGCTAGAACGTGTGAGCACCAAGTCAATGACCTCAGGCTATATCAGGAAGGCTACTATAGTGGTCATATGGCTAGAACGTGTGAGCATCAAGTCATTAGCCACAGGTTGTATCAGGAAGGCTTGTGGTAGTGGTCATATGGCTAGAACGTGTGAGCTCTAAGTCACTGACCACAGGTTATATCAGGAAGGCTACTATAGTGATCATATGGCTCGAACGTGTGAACACCAAGTCACTAACCACAGGTTATATCAGGAAGGCTACTATAGTGGTCATATGGCTAGAACGTGTGAGCACCAAGTCACTGACCACAGGTTATATCAGGAAGGCTACTATAGTGGTCATATGGCTAGAACGTGTGAGCACCAAGTCACTGACCACAGGTTATATCAGGAAGGCTACTATAGTGGTCATATGGCTAGAACGTGTGAGCACCAAGTCACTGACCATAGGTTATATCAGGAAGGCTTATTATAGTGATCATATGGCTGGACCGTGTGAACACCAAGTCACTAACCACAGGTTATATCAGGAAGGCTACTATAGTGGTCATATGGCTAGAACGTGTGAGCATCAAGTCACTGACCATAGGTTATATCAAGAAGGCTTCTGTAGTGGTCATATGGCTAGATCGTGTGAGCACCAAGTCACTGACCACACGCTATATCAGGAAGGCTACTATAGTGGTCATATGGCTAGAACGTGTGAGCACCATGTCACTGACCATAGGTTATATCAGGAAGGCTACTGTTGTGGTCATATGGCTAGAACGTGTGAGCACCAAGTCACTGACCACAGGTTACATCAGGAAGGATACTACAGTGGTCATATGGCTAGAACGTGTGAGCATCAAGTCATTAACCACAGGTTGTATCAGGAAGGCTTGTGGTAGTGGTCATATGGCTAGAACGTGTGAGCACCAAGTCACTGACCACAGGTTATATCAGGAAGGCTACTATAGTGGTCATATGGCTAGAACGTGTGAGCACCAAGTCACTGACCACAGGTTATATCAGGAAGGCTACTATAGTGGTCATATGGCTAGAACGTGTGAGCACCAAGTCACTGACCATAGGTTATATCAGGAAGGCTTATTATAGTGATCATATGGCTGGAACGTGTGAACACCAAGTCACTAACCACAGGTTATATCAGGAAGGCTTACTATAGTGGTCATATGGCTAGAACATGTGAGCACCAAGTCACTGACTAGAGGTTATATAAGGAAGGCTATTATAGTGGTCATATGGCTAGAACGTGTGAGCATCAAGTCACTGACCATAGGTTATATCAAGAAGGCTTCTGTAGTGGTCATATGGCTAGATCGTGTGAGCACCAAGTCTCTGACCACACGCTATATCAGGAAGGCTACTATAGTGGTCATATGGCTAGAACGTGTGAGCACCAAGTCACTGACCACAGGCTATATCAGGAAGGCTACTATAGTGGTCATATGGCTAGAACGTGTGAGCACCATGTCACTGACCATAGGTTATATCAGGAAGGCTACTCTAGTGGTCATATGGCTAGAACGTGTGAGCACCAAGTCACTGACCACAGGTTATATCAGGAAGGCTACTATAGTGGTCATATGGCTAGAACGTGTGAGCACCAAGTCACTGACCACAGGTTATATCAGGAAGGCTACTGTAGTGGTCATATGGCTAGAACGTGTGAGCACGAAGTCACTGACCACAGGTTATATCAGGAAGGCTACTGTAGTGGTCATATGGCTAGAACGTGTGAGCACCAAGTCACTGACCACAGGTTATATCAGGAAGGCTACTATAGTGGTCATATGGCTAGAATGTGTGAGCACCAAGTCACTGACCACAGGTTATATCAGGAAGGCTACTATAGTGGTCATATGGCTAGAACGTGTGAGCACCAAGTCAATGACCTCAGGCTATATCAGGAAGGCTACTATAGTGGTCATATGGCTAGAACGTGTGAGCACCAAGTCATTAGCCACAGGTTGTATCAGGAAGGCTTGTGGTAGTGATCATATGGCTGGAACGTGTGAACACCAAGTCACTAACCACAGGTTATATCAGGAAGGCTACTATAGTGGTCATATGGCTAGAACGTGTGAGCACCAAGTCACTGACCATAGGTTATATCAGGAAGGCTTATTATAGTGATCATATGGCTGGACCGTGTGAACACCAAGTCACTAACCACAGGTTATATCAGGAAGGCTACTATAGTGGTCATATGGCTAGAACGTGTGAGCATCAAGTCACTGACCATAGGTTATATCAAGAAGGCTTCTGTAGTGGTCATATGGCTAGATCATGTGAGCACCAAGTCACTGACCACACGCTATATCAGGAAGGCTACTATAGTGGTCATATGGCTAGAACGTGTGAGCACCATGTCACTGACCATAGGTTATATCAGGAAGGCTACTGTTGTGGTCATATGGCTAGAACGTGTGAGCACCAAGTCACTGACCACAGGTTACATCAGGAAGGCTACTACAGTGGTCATATGGCTAGAACGTGTGAGCATCAAGTCATTAACCACAGGTTGTATCAGGAAGGCTTGTGGTAGTGGTCATATGGCTAGAACGTGTGAGCACCAAGTCACTGACCACAGGTTATATCAGGAAGGCTACTATAGTGGTCATATGGCTAGAACGTGTGAGCACCAAGTCACTGACCACAGGTTATATCAGGAAGGCTACTATAGTGGTCATATGGCTAGAACGTGTGAGCACCAAGTCACTGACCACAGGTTATATCAGGAAGGCTACTATAGTGGTCATATGGCTAGAACGTGTGAGCACCAAGTCACTGACCATAGGTTATATCAGGAAGGCTTATTATAGTGATCATATGGCTGGAACGTGTGAACACCAAGTCACTAACCACAGGTTATATCAGGAAGGCTTACTATAGTGGTCATATGGCTAGAACATGTGAGCACCAAGTCACTGACTAGAGGTTATATCAGGAAGGCTATTATAGTGGTCATATGGCTAGAACGTGTGAGCATCAAGTCACTGACCATAGGTTATATCAAGAAGGCTTCTGTAGTGGTCATATGGCTAGATCGTGTGAGCACCAAGTCACTGACCACACGCTATATCAGGAAGGCTACTATAGTGGTCATATGGCTAGAACGTGTGAGCACCAAGTCACTGACCACAGGCTATATCAGGAAGGCTACTATAGTGGTCATATGGCTAGAACGTGTGAGCACCATGTCACTGACCATAGGTTATATCAGGAAGGCTACTGTAGTGGTCATATGGCTAGAACGTGTGAGCACCAAGTCACTGACCACAGGTTACATCACGAAGGCTACTATAGTGGTCATATGGCTAGAACGTGTGAGCATCAAGTCATTAACCACAGGTTGTATCAGGAAGACTTGTGGTAGTGGTCATATAGCTAGAACGTGTGAGCACCAAGTCACTGACCAAAGGTTATATCAGGAAGGCTACTGTAGTGGTCATATGGCTAGAACGTGTGAGCACCAAGTCACTAACCACAGGTTATATCAGGAAGGCTACTATAGTGGTCATATGGCTAGAACATGTGAGCACCAAGTCACTGACCACAGGTTATATCAGGAAGGCTACTATAGTGGTCATATGGCTAGAACGTGTGAGCACCAAGTCACTGACCACAGGTTATATCAGGAAGGCTACTATAGTGGTCATATGGCTAGAACGTGTGAGCACCAAGTCACTGACCATAGGTTATATCAGGAAGGCTTATTATAGTGATCATATGGCTGGACCGTGTGAACACCAAGTCACTAACCACAGGTTATATCAGGAAGGCTTACTATAGTGGTCATATGGCTAGAACATGTGAGCACCAAGTCACTGACTTGAGGTTATATCAGGAAGGCTATTATAGTGGTCATATGGCTAGAACGTGTGAGCATCAAGTCACTGACCATAGGTTATATCAAGAAGGCTTCTGTAGTGGTCATATGGCTAGATCGTGTGAGCACCAAGTCACTGACCACACGCTATATCAGGAAGGCTACTATAGTGGTCATATGGCTAGAATGTGTGAGCACCATGTCACTGACCATAGGTTATATCAGGAAGGCTACTGTAGTGGTCATATGGCTAGAACGTGTGAGCACCAAGTCACTGACCACAGGTTACATCAGGAAGGCTACTATAGTGGTCATATGGCTAGAACGTGTGAGCATCAAGTCATTAACCACAGGTTGTATCAGGAAGGCTTGTGGTAGTGGTCATATGGCTAGAACGTGTGAGCACCAAGTCACTGACCACAGGTTATATCAGGAAGGCTACTGTAGTGGTCATATGGCTAGAATGTGTGAGCACCAAGTCACTAACCACAGGTTATATCAGGAAGGCTACTATAGTGGTCATATGGCTAGAACGTGTGAGCACCAAGTCACTGACCACAGGTTATATCAGGAAGGCTACTATAGTGGTCATATGGCTAGAACGTGTGAGCAACAAGTCACTAACCACAGGTTATATCAGGAAGGCTTACTATAGTGGTCATATGGCTAGAACATGTGAGCACCAAGTCACTGACTAGAGGTTATATCAGGAAGGCTATTATAGTGGTCATATGGCTAGAACGTGTGAGCATCAAGTCACTGACCATAGGTTATATCAAGAAGGCTTCTGTAGTGGTAATATGGCTAGATCGTGTGAGCACCAAGTCACTGACCACACGCTATATCAGGAAGGCTACTATAGTGGTCATATGGCTAGAACGTGTGAGCATCAAGTCATTAACCACAGGTTGTATCAGGAAGGCTTGTGGTAGTGGTCATATGGCTAGAACGTGTGAGCACCAAGTCACTGACCACAGGTTATATCAGGAAGGCTACTGTAGTGGTCATATGGCTAGAACGTGTGAGCACCAAGTCACTGACCACAGGTTATATCAGGAAGGCTACTATAGTGGTCATATGGCTAGAATGTGTTAGCACCAAGTCACTGACCATAGGTTATATCAGGAAGGCTACTATAGTGGTCATATGGCTAGAACATGTGAGCACCAAGTTAATGACCTCAGGCTATATCAGGAAGGCTACTATAGTGGTCATATGGCTAGAACGTGTGAGCATCAAGTCATTAGCCACAGGTTGTATCAGGAAGGCTTGTGGTAGTGGTCATATGGCTAGAACGTGTGAGCTCTAAGTCACTGACCACAGGTTATATCAGGAAGGCTTCTATAGTGATCATATGGCTAGAACGTGTGAGCATCAAGTCATTAACCACAGGTTGTATCAGGAAGACTTGTGGTAGTGGTCATATAGCTAGAACGTGTGAGCACCAAGTCACTGACCACAGGTTATATCAGGAAGGCTACTGTAGTGGTCATATGGCTAGAACGTGTGAGCACCAAGTCACTAACCACAGGTTATATCAGGAAGGCTACTATAGTGGTCATATGGCTAGAACGTGTGAGCACCAAGTCACTGACCACAGGTTATATCAGGAAGGCTACTATAGTGGTCATATGGCTAGAACGTGTGAGCACCAAGTCACTGACCACAGGTTATATCAGGAAGGCTACTATAGTGGTCATATGGCTAGAACGTGTGAGCACCAAGTCACTGACCATAGGTTATATCAGGAAGGCTTATTATAGTGATCATATGGCTGGACCGTGTGAACACCAAGTCACTAACCACAGGTTATATCAGGAAGGCTACTATAGTGGTCATATGGCTAGAACGTGTGAGCATCAAGTCACTGACCATAGGTTATATCAAGAAGGATTCTGTAGTGGTCATATGGCTAGATCGTGTGAGCACCAAGTCACTGACCACACGCTATATCAGGAAGGCTACTATAGTGGTCATATGGCTAGAACGTGTGAGCACCATGTCACTGACCATAGGTTATATCAGGAAGGCTACTGTAGTGGTCATATGGCTAGAACGTGTGAGCACCAAGTCACTGACCACAGGTTACATCAGGAAGGCTACTACAGTGGTCATATGGCTAGAACGTGTGAGCATCAAGTCATTAACCACAGGTTGTATCAGGAAGGCTTGTGGTAGTGGTCATATGGCTAGAACGTGTGAGCACCAAGTCACTGACCACAGGTTATATCAGGAAGGCTACTATAGTGGTCATATGGCTAGAACGTGTGAGCACCAAGTCACTGACCACAGGTTATATCAGGAAGCCTACTATAGTGGTCATATGGCTAGAACGTGTGAGCACCAAGTCACTGACCATAGGTTATATCAGGAAGGCTTATTATAGTGATCATATGGCTGGAACGTGTGAACACCAAGTCACTAACCACAGGTTATATCAGGAAGGCTTACTATAGTGGTCATATGGCTAGAATATGTGAGCACCAAGTCACTGACTAGAGGTTATATAAGGAAGGCTATTATAGTGGTCATATGGCTAGAACGTGTGAGCATCAAGTCACTGACCATAGGTTATATCAAGAAGGCTTCTGTAGTGGTCATATGGCTAGATCGTGTGAGCACCAAGTCTCTGACCACACGCTATATCAGGAAGGCTACTATAGTGGTCATATGGCTAGAACGTGTGAGCACCATGTCACTGACCATAGGTTATATCAGGAAGGCTACTCTAGTGGTCATATGGCTAGAACGTGTGAGCACCAAGTCACTGACCACAGGTTATATCAGGAAGGCTACTATAGTGGTCATATGGCTAGAACGTGTGAGCACCAAGTCACTGACCACAGGTTATATCAGGAAGGCTACTGTAGTGGTCATATGGCTAGAACGTGTGAGCACGAAGTCACTGACCACAGGTTATATCAGGAAGGCTACTGTAGTGGTCATATGGCTAGAACGTGTGAGCACCAAGTCACTGACCACAGGTTATATCAGGAAGGCTACTATAGTGGTCATATGGCTAGAATGTGTGAGCACCAAGTCACTGACCACAGGTTATATCAGGAAGGCTACTATAGTGGTCATATGGCTAGAACGTGTGAGCACCAAGTCAATGACCTCAGGCTATATCAGGAAGGCTACTATAGTGGTCATATGGCTAGAACGTGTGAGCATCAAGTCATTAGCCACAGGTTGTATCAGGAAGGCTTGTGGTAGTGGTCATATGGCTAGAACGTGTGAGCTCTAAGTCACTGACCACAGGTTATATCAGGAAGGCTACTATAGTGATCATATGGCTCGAACGTGTGAACACCAAGTCACTAACCACAGGTTATATCAGGAAGGCTACTATAGTGGTCATATGGCTAGAACGTGTGAGCACCAAGTCACTGACCACAGGTTATATCAGGAAGGCTACTATAGTGGTCATATGGCTAGAACGTGTGAGCACCAAGTCACTGACCACAGGTTATATCAGGAAGGCTACTATAGTGGTCATATGGCTAGAACGTGTGAGCACCAAGTCACTGACCATAGGTTATATCAGGAAGGCTTATTATAGTGATCATATGGCTGGACCGTGTGAACACCAAGTCACTAACCACAGGTTATATCAGGAAGGCTACTATAGTGGTCATATGGCTAGAACGTGTGAGCATCAAGTCACTGACCATAGGTTATATCAAGAAGGCTTCTGTAGTGGTCATATGGCTAGATCGTGTGAGCACCAAGTCACTGACCACACGCTATATCAGGAAGGCTACTATAGTGGTCATATGGCTAGAACGTGTGAGCACCATGTCACTGACCATAGGTTATATCAGGAAGGCTACTGTTGTGGTCATATGGCTAGAACGTGTGAGCACCAAGTCACTGACCACAGGTTACATCAGGAAGGATACTACAGTGGTCATATGGCTAGAACGTGTGAGCATCAAGTCATTAACCACAGGTTGTATCAGGAAGGCTTGTGGTAGTGGTCATATGGCTAGAACGTGTGAGCACCAAGTCACTGACCACAGGTTATATCAGGAAGGCTACTATAGTGGTCATATGGCTAGAACGTGTGAGCACCAAGTCACTGACCACAGGTTATATCAGGAAGGCTACTATAGTGGTCATATGGCTAGAACGTGTGAGCACCAAGTCACTGACCATAGGTTATATCAGGAAGGCTTATTATAGTGATCATATGGCTGGAACGTGTGAACACCAAGTCACTAACCACAGGTTATATCAGGAAGGCTTACTATAGTGGTCATATGGCTAGAACATGTGAGCACCAAGTCACTGACTAGAGGTTATATAAGGAAGGCTATTATAGTGGTCATATGGCTAGAACGTGTGAGCATCAAGTCACTGACCATAGGTTATATCAAGAAGGCTTCTGTAGTGGTCATATGGCTAGATCGTGTGAGCACCAAGTCTCTGACCACACGCTATATCAGGAAGGCTACTATAGTGGTCATATGGCTAGAACGTGTGAGCACCAAGTCACTGACCACAGGCTATATCAGGAAGGCTACTATAGTGGTCATATGGCTAGAACGTGTGAGCACCATGTCACTGACCATAGGTTATATCAGGAAGGCTACTCTAGTGGTCATATGGCTAGAACGTGTGAGCACCAAGTCACTGACCACAGGTTATATCAGGAAGGCTACTATAGTGGTCATATGGCTAGAACGTGTGAGCACCAAGTCACTGACCACAGGTTATATCAGGAAGGCTACTGTAGTGGTCATATGGCTAGAACGTGTGAGCACGAAGTCACTGACCACAGGTTATATCAGGAAGGCTACTGTAGTGGTCATATGGCTAGAACGTGTGAGCACCAAGTCACTGACCACAGGTTATATCAGGAAGGCTACTATAGTGGTCATATGGCTAGAATGTGTGAGCACCAAGTCACTGACCACAGGTTATATCAGGAAGGCTACTATAGTGGTCATATGGCTAGAACGTGTGAGCACCAAGTCAATGACCTCAGGCTATATCAGGAAGGCTACTATAGTGGTCATATGGCTAGAACGTGTGAGCACCAAGTCATTAGCCACAGGTTGTATCAGGAAGGCTTGTGGTAGTGATCATATGGCTGGAACGTGTGAACACCAAGTCACTAACCACAGGTTATATCAGGAAGGCTACTATAGTGGTCATATGGCTAGAACGTGTGAGCACCAAGTCACTGACCATAGGTTATATCAGGAAGGCTTATTATAGTGATCATATGGCTGGACCGTGTGAACACCAAGTCACTAACCACAGGTTATATCAGGAAGGCTACTATAGTGGTCATATGGCTAGAACGTGTGAGCATCAAGTCACTGACCATAGGTTATATCAAGAAGGCTTCTGTAGTGGTCATATGGCTAGATCATGTGAGCACCAAGTCACTGACCACACGCTATATCAGGAAGGCTACTATAGTGGTCATATGGCTAGAACGTGTGAGCACCATGTCACTGACCATAGGTTATATCAGGAAGGCTACTGTTGTGGTCATATGGCTAGAACGTGTGAGCACCAAGTCACTGACCACAGGTTACATCAGGAAGGCTACTACAGTGGTCATATGGCTAGAACGTGTGAGCATCAAGTCATTAACCACAGGTTGTATCAGGAAGGCTTGTGGTAGTGGTCATATGGCTAGAACGTGTGAGCACCAAGTCACTGACCACAGGTTATATCAGGAAGGCTACTATAGTGGTCATATGGCTAGAACGTGTGAGCACCAAGTCACTGACCACAGGTTATATCAGGAAGGCTACTATAGTGGTCATATGGCTAGAACGTGTGAGCACCAAGTCACTGACCATAGGTTATATCAGGAAGGCTTATTATAGTGATCATATGGCTGGAACGTGTGAACACCAAGTCACTAACCACAGGTTATATCAGGAAGGCTTACTATAGTGGTCATATGGCTAGAACATGTGAGCACCAAGTCACTGACTAGAGGTTATATAAGGAAGGCTATTATAGTGGTCATATGGCTAGAACGTGTGAGCATCAAGTCACTGACCATAGGTTATATCAAGAAGGCTTCTGTAGTGGTCATATGGCTAGATCGTGTGAGCACCAAGTCTCTGACCACACGCTATATCAGGAAGGCTACTATAGTGGTCATATGGCTAGAACGTGTGAGCACCAAGTCACTGACCACAGGCTATATCAGGAAGGCTACTATAGTGGTCATATGGCTAGAACGTGTGAGCACCATGTCACTGACCATAGGTTATATCAGGAAGGCTACTCTAGTGGTCATATGGCTAGAACGTGTGAGCACCAAGTCACTGACCACAGGTTATATCAGGAAGGCTACTATAGTGGTCATATGGCTAGAACGTGTGAGCACCAAGTCACTGACCACAGGTTATATCAGGAAGGCTACTGTAGTGGTCATATGGCTAGAACGTGTGAGCACGAAGTCACTGACCACAGGTTATATCAGGAAGGCTACTGTAGTGGTCATATGGCTAGAACGTGTGAGCACCAAGTCACTGACCGCAGGTTATATCAGGAAGGCTACTATAGTGGTCATATGGCTAGAATGTGTGAGCACCAAGTCACTGACCACAGGTTATATCAGGAAGGCTACTATAGTGGTCATATGGCTAGAACGTGTGAGCACCAAGTCAATGACCTCAGGCTATATCAGGAAGGCTACTATAGTGGTCATATGGCTAGAACGTGTGAGCACCAAGTCATTAGCCACAGGTTGTATCAGGAAGGCTTGTGGTAGTGATCATATGGCTGGAACGTGTGAACACCAAGTCACTAACCACAGGTTATATCAGGAAGGCTACTATAGTGGTCATATGGCTAGAACGTGTGAGCACCAAGTCACTGACCATAGGTTATATCAGGAAGGCTTATTATAGTGATCATATGGCTGGACCGTGTGAACACCAAGTCACTAACCACAGGTTATATCAGGAAGGCTACTATAGTGGTCATATGGCTAGAACGTGTGAGCATCAAGTCACTGACCATAGGTTATATCAAGAAGGCTTCTGTAGTGGTCATATGGCTAGATCGTGTGAGCACCAAGTCACTGACCACACGCTATATCAGGAAGGCTACTATAGTGGTCATATGGCTAGAACGTGTGAGCACCAAGTCACTGACCACACGCTATATCAGGAAGGCTACTATAGTGGTCATATGGCTAGAACGTGTGAGCACCAAGTCAATGACCTCAGGCTATATCAGGAAGGCTACTATAGTGGTCATATGGCTAGAACGTGTGAGCACCAAGTCATTAGCCACAGGTTGTATCAGGAAGGCTTGTGGTAGTGATCATATGGCTGGAACGTGTGAACACCAAGTCACTAACCACAGGTTATATCAGGAAGGCTACTATAGTGGTCATATGGCTAGAACGTGTGAGCACCAAGTCACTGACCACAGGTTATATCAGGAAGGCTACTATAGTGGTCATATGGCTAGAACGTGTGAGCACCAAGTCACTGACCACAGGTTATATCAGGAAGGCTACTATAGTGGTCATATGGCTAGAACGTGTGAGCACCAAGTCACTGACCATAGGTTATATCAGGAAGGCTTATTATAGTGATCATATGGCTGGAACGTGTGAACACCAAGTCACTAACCACAGGTTATATCAGGAAGGCTTACTATAGTGGTCATATGGCTAGAACATGTGAGCACCAAGTCACTGACTAGAGGTTATATAAGGAAGGCTATTATAGTGGTCATATGGCTAGAACGTGTGAGCATCAAGTCACTGACCATAGGTTATATCAAGAAGGCTTCTGTAGTGGTCATATGGCTAGATCGTGTGAGCACCAAGTCTCTGACCACACGCTATATCAGGAAGGCTACTATAGTGGTCATATGGCTAGAACGTGTGAGCACCAAGTCACTGACCACAGGCTATATCAGGAAGGCTACTATAGTGGTCATATGGCTAGAACGTGTGAGCACCATGTCACTGACCATAGGTTATATCAGGAAGGCTACTCTAGTGGTCATATGGCTAGAACGTGTGAGCACCAAGTCACTGACCACAGGTTATATCAGGAAGGCTACTATAGTGGTCATATGGCTAGAACGTGTGAGCACCAAGTCACTGACCACAGGTTATATCAGGAAGGCTACTGTAGTGGTCATATGGCTAGAACGTGTGAGCACGAAGTCACTGACCACAGGTTATATCAGGAAGGCTACTGTAGTGGTCATATGGCTAGAACGTGTGAGCACCAAGTCACTGACCACAGGTTATATCAGGAAGGCTACTATAGTGGTCATATGGCTAGAATGTGTGAGCACCAAGTCACTGACCACAGGTTATATCAGGAAGGCTACTATAGTGGTCATATGGCTAGAACGTGTGAGCACCAAGTCAATGACCTCAGGCTATATCAGGAAGGCTACTATAGTGGTCATATGGCTAGAACGTGTGAGCACCAAGTCAATGACCTCAGGCTATATCAGGAAGGCTACTATAGTGGTCATATGGCTAGAACGTGTGAGCATCAAGTCATTAGCCACAGGTTGTATCAGGAAGGCTTGTGGTAGTGGTCATATGGCTAGAACGTGTGAGCTCTAAGTCACTGACCACAGGTTATATCAGGAAGGCTACTATAGTGATCATATGGCTGGAACGTGTGAACACCAAGTCACTAACCACAGGTTATATCAGGAAGGCTACTATAGTGGTCATATGGCTAGAACGTGTGAGCACCAAGTCACTGACCACAGGTTATATCAGGAAGGCTACTATAGTGGTCATATGGCTAGAACGTGTGAGAACCAAGTCACTGACCACAGGTTATATCAGGAAGGCTACTATAGTGGTCATATGGCTAGAACGTGTGAGCACCAAGTCACTGACCATAGGTTATATCAGGAAGGCTTATTATAGTGATCATATGGCTGGACCGTGTGAACACCAAGTCACTAACCACAGGTTATATCAGGAAGGCTACTATAGTGGTCATATGGCTAGAACGTGTGAGCATCAAGTCACTGACCATAGGTTATATCAAGAAGGCTTCTGTAGTGGTCATATGGCTAGATCGTGTGAGCACCAAGTCACTGACCACACGCTATATCAGGAAGGCTACTATAGTGGTCATATGGCTAGAACGTGTGAGCACCATGTCACTGACCATAGGTTATATCAGGAAGGCTACTGTTGTGGTCATATGGCTAGAACGTGTGAGCACCAAGTCACTGACCACAGGTTACATCAGGAAGGCTACTACAGTGGTCATATGGCTAGAACGTGTGAGCATCAAGTCATTAACCACAGGTTGTATCAGGAAGGCTTGTGGTAGTGGTCATATGGCTAGAACGTGTGAGCACCAAGTCACTGACCACAGGTTATATCAGGAAGGCTACTATAGTGGTCATATGGCTAGAACGTGTGAGCACCAAGTCACTGACCACAGGTTATATCAGGAAGGCTACTATAGTGGTCATATGGCTAGAACGTGTGAGCACCAAGTCACTGACCATAGGTTATATCAGGAAGGCTTATTATAGTGATCATATGGCTGGAACGTGTGAACACCAAGTCACTAACCACAGGTTATATCAGGAAGGCTTACTATAGTGGTCATATGGCTAGAACATGTGAGCACCAAGTCACTGACTAGAGGTTATATAAGGAAGGCTATTATAGTGGTCATATGGCTAGAACGTGTGAGCATCAAGTCACTGACCATAGGTTATATCAAGAAGGCTTCTGTAGTGGTCATATGGCTAGATCGTGTGAGCACCAAGTCTCTGACCACACGCTATATCAGGAAGGCTACTATAGTGGTCATATGGCTAGAACGTGTGAGCACCAAGTCACTGACCACAGGCTATATCAGGAAGGCTACTATAGTGGTCATATGGCTAGAACGTGTGAGCACCATGTCACTGACCATAGGTTATATCAGGAAGGCTACTCTAGTGGTCATATGGCTAGAACGTGTGAGCACCAAGTCACTGACCACAGGTTATATCAGGAAGGCTACTATAGTGGTCATATGGCTAGAACGTGTGAGCACCAAGTCACTGACCACAGGTTATATCAGGAAGGCTACTGTAGTGGTCATATGGCTAGAACGTGTGAGCACGAAGTCACTGACCACAGGTTATATCAGGAAGGCTACTGTAGTGGTCATATGGCTAGAACGTGTGAGCACCAAGTCACTGACCACAGGTTATATCAGGAAGGCTACTATAGTGGTCATATGGCTAGAATGTGTGAGCACCAAGTCACTGACCACAGGTTATATCAGGAAGGCTACTATAGTGGTCATATGGCTAGAACGTGTGAGCACCAAGTCAATGACCTCAGGCTATATCAGGAAGGCTACTATAGTGGTCATATGGCTAGAACGTGTGAGCACCAAGTCATTAGCCACAGGTTGTATCAGGAAGGCTTGTGGTAGTGATCATATGGCTGGAACGTGTGAACACCAAGTCACTAACCACAGGTTATATCAGGAAGGCTACTATAGTGGTCATATGGCTAGAACGTGTGAGCACCAAGTCACTGACCATAGGTTATATCAGGAAGGCTTATTATAGTGATCATATGGCTGGACCGTGTGAACACCAAGTCACTAACCACAGGTTATATCAGGAAGGCTACTATAGTGGTCATATGGCTAGAACGTGTGAGCATCAAGTCACTGACCATAGGTTATATCAAGAAGGCTTCTGTAGTGGTCATATGGCTAGATCGTGTGAGCACCAAGTCACTGACCACACGCTATATCAGGAAGGCTACTATAGTGGTCATATGGCTAGAACGTGTGAGCACCATGTCACTGACCATAGGTTATATCAGGAAGGCTACTGTTGTGGTCATATGGCTAGAACGTGTGAGCACCAAGTCACTGACCACAGGTTACATCAGGAAGGCTACTACAGTGGTCATATGGCTAGAACGTGTGAGCATCAAGTCATTAACCACAGGTTGTATCAGGAAGGCTTGTGGTAGTGGTCATATGGCTAGAACGTGTGAGCACCAAGTCACTGACCACAGGTTATATCAGGAAGGCTACTATAGTGGTCATATGGCTAGAACGTGTGAGCACCAAGTCACTGACCACAGGTTATATCAGGAAGGCTACTATAGTGGTCATATGGCTAGAACGTGTGAGCACCAAGTCACTGACCATAGGTTATATCAGGAAGGCTTATTATAGTGATCATATGGCTGGAACGTGTGAACACCAAGTCACTAACCACAGGTTATATCAGGAAGGCTTACTATAGTGGTCATATGGCTAGAACATGTGAGCACCAAGTCACTGACTAGAGGTTATATAAGGAAGGCTATTATAGTGGTCATATGGCTAGAACGTGTGAGCATCAAGTCACTGACCATAGGTTATATCAAGAAGGCTTCTGTAGTGGTCATATGGCTAGATCGTGTGAGCACCAAGTCTCTGACCACACGCTATATCAGGAAGGCTACTATAGTGGTCATATGGCTAGAACGTGTGAGCACCAAGTCACTGACCACAGGCTATATCAGGAAGGCTACTATAGTGGTCATATGGCTAGAACGTGTGAGCACCATGTCACTGACCATAGGTTATATCAGGAAGGCTACTCTAGTGGTCATATGGCTAGAACGTGTGAGCACCAAGTCACTGACCACAGGTTATATCAGGAAGGCTACTATAGTGGTCATATGGCTAGAACGTGTGAGCACCAAGTCACTGACCACAGGTTATATCAGGAAGGCTACTGTAGTGGTCATATGGCTAGAACGTGTGAGCACGAAGTCACTGACCACAGGTTATATCAGGAAGGCTACTGTAGTGGTCATATGGCTAGAACGTGTGAGCACCAAGTCACTGACCACAGGTTATATCAGGAAGGCTACTATAGTGGTCATATGGCTAGAATGTGTGAGCACCAAGTCACTGACCACAGGTTATATCAGGAAGGCTACTATAGTGGTCATATGGCTAGAACGTGTGAGCACCAAGTCAATGACCTCAGGCTATATCAGGAAGGCTACTATAGTGGTCATATGGCTAGAACGTGTGAGCACCAAGTCATTAGCCACAGGTTGTATCAGGAAGGCTTGTGGTAGTGATCATATGGCTGGAACGTGTGAACACCAAGTCACTAACCACAGGTTATATCAGGAAGGCTACTATAGTGGTCATATGGCTAGAACGTGTGAGCACCAAGTCACTGACCATAGGTTATATCAGGAAGGCTTATTATAGTGATCATATGGCTGGACCGTGTGAACACCAAGTCACTAACCACAGGTTATATCAGGAAGGCTACTATAGTGGTCATATGGCTAGAACGTGTGAGCATCAAGTCACTGACCATAGGTTATATCAAGAAGGCTTCTGTAGTGGTCATATGGCTAGATCGTGTGAGCACCAAGTCACTGACCACACGCTATATCAGGAAGGCTACTATAGTGGTCATATGGCTAGAACGTGTGAGCACCAAGTCACTGACCACACGCTATATCAGGAAGGCTACTATAGTGGTCATATGGCTAGAACGTGTGAGCACCAAGTCAATGACCTCAGGCTATATCAGGAAGGCTACTATAGTGGTCATATGGCTAGAACGTGTGAGCACCAAGTCATTAGCCACAGGTTGTATCAGGAAGGCTTGTGGTAGTGATCATATGGCTGGAACGTGTGAACACCAAGTCACTAACCACAGGTTATATCAGGAAGGCTACTATAGTGGTCATATGGCTAGAACGTGTGAGCACCAAGTCACTGACCACAGGTTATATCAGGAAGGCTACTATAGTGGTCATATGGCTAGAACGTGTGAGCACCAAGTCACTGACCACAGGTTATATCAGGAAGGCTACTATAGTGGTCATATGGCTAGAACGTGTGAGCACCAAGTCACTGACCATAGGTTATATCAGGAAGGCTTATTATAGTGATCATATGGCTGGACCGTGTGAACACCAAGTCACTAACCACAGGTTATATCAGGAAGGCTACTATAGTGGTCATATGGCTAGAACGTGTGAGCATCAAGTCACTGACCATAGGTTATATCAAGAAGGCTTCTGTAGTGGTCATATGGCTAGATCGTGTGAGCACCAAGTCACTGACCACACGCTATATCAGGAAGGCTACTATAGTGGTCATATGGCTAGAACGTGTGAGCACCATGTCACTGACCATAGGTTATATCAGGAAGGCTACTGTTGTGGTCATATGGCTAGAACGTGTGAGCACCAAGTCACTGACCACAGGTTACATCAGGAAGGCTACTACAGTGGTCATATGGCTAGAACGTGTGAGCATCAAGTCATTAACCACAGGTTGTATCAGGAAGGCTTGTGGTAGTGGTCATATGGCTAGAACGTGTGAGCACCAAGTCACTGACCACAGGTTATATCAGGAAGGCTACTATAGTGGTCATATGGCTAGAACGTGTGAGCACCAAGTCACTGACCACAGGTTATATCAGGAAGGCTACTATAGTGGTCATATGGCTAGAACGTGTGAGCACCAAGTCACTGACCATAGGTTATATCAGGAAGGCTTATTATAGTGATCATATGGCTGGAACGTGTGAACACCAAGTCACTAACCACAGGTTATATCAGGAAGGCTTACTATAGTGGTCATATGGCTAGAACATGTGAGCACCAAGTCACTGACTAGAGGTTATATAAGGAAGGCTATTATAGTGGTCATATGGCTAGAACGTGTGAGCATCAAGTCACTGACCATAGGTTATATCAAGAAGGCTTCTGTAGTGGTCATATGGCTAGATCGTGTGAGCACCAAGTCTCTGACCACACGCTATATCAGGAAGGCTACTATAGTGGTCATATGGCTAGAACGTGTGAGCACCAAGTCACTGACCACAGGCTATATCAGGAAGGCTACTATAGTGGTCATATGGCTAGAACGTGTGAGCACCATGTCACTGACCATAGGTTATATCAGGAAGGCTACTCTAGTGGTCATATGGCTAGAACGTGTGAGCACCAAGTCACTGACCACAGGTTATATCAGGAAGGCTACTATAGTGGTCATATGGCTAGAACGTGTGAGCACCAAGTCACTGACCACAGGTTATATCAGGAAGGCTACTGTAGTGGTCATATGGCTAGAACGTGTGAGCACGAAGTCACTGACCACAGGTTATATCAGGAAGGCTACTGTAGTGGTCATATGGCTAGAACGTGTGAGCACCAAGTCACTGACCACAGGTTATATCAGGAAGGCTACTATAGTGGTCATATGGCTAGAATGTGTGAGCACCAAGTCACTGACCACAGGTTATATCAGGAAGGCTACTATAGTGGTCATATGGCTAGAACGTGTGAGCACCAAGTCAATGACCTCAGGCTATATCAGGAAGGCTACTATAGTGGTCATATGGCTAGAACGTGTGAGCACCAAGTCATTAGCCACAGGTTGTATCAGGAAGGCTTGTGGTAGTGATCATATGGCTGGAACGTGTGAACACCAAGTCACTAACCACAGGTTATATCAGGAAGGCTACTATAGTGGTCATATGGCTAGAACGTGTGAGCACCAAGTCACTGACCATAGGTTATATCAGGAAGGCTTATTATAGTGATCATATGGCTGGACCGTGTGAACACCAAGTCACTAACCACAGGTTATATCAGGAAGGCTACTATAGTGGTCATATGGCTAGAACGTGTGAGCATCAAGTCACTGACCATAGGTTATATCAAGAAGGCTTCTGTAGTGGTCATATGGCTAGATCGTGTGAGCACCAAGTCACTGACCACACGCTATATCAGGAAGGCTACTATAGTGGTCATATGGCTAGAACGTGTGAGCACCATGTCACTGACCATAGGTTATATCAGGAAGGCTACTGTTGTGGTCATATGGCTAGAACGTGTGAGCACCAAGTCACTGACCACAGGTTACATCAGGAAGGCTACTACAGTGGTCATATGGCTAGAACGTGTGAGCATCAAGTCATTAACCACAGGTTGTATCAGGAAGGCTTGTGGTAGTGGTCATATGGCTAGAACGTGTGAGCACCAAGTCACTGACCACAGGTTATATCAGGAAGGCTACTATAGTGGTCATATGGCTAGAACGTGTGAGCACCAAGTCACTGACCACAGGTTATATCAGGAAGGCTACTATAGTGGTCATATGGCTAGAACGTGTGAGCACCAAGTCACTGACCATAGGTTATATCAGGAAGGCTTATTATAGTGATCATATGGCTGGAACGTGTGAACACCAAGTCACTAACCACAGGTTATATCAGGAAGGCTTACTATAGTGGTCATATGGCTAGAACATGTGAGCACCAAGTCACTGACTAGAGGTTATATAAGGAAGGCTATTATAGTGGTCATATGGCTAGAACGTGTGAGCATCAAGTCACTGACCATAGGTTATATCAAGAAGGCTTCTGTAGTGGTCATATGGCTAGATCGTGTGAGCACCAAGTCTCTGACCACACGCTATATCAGGAAGGCTACTATAGTGGTCATATGGCTAGAACGTGTGAGCACCAAGTCACTGACCACAGGCTATATCAGGAAGGCTACTATAGTGGTCATATGGCTAGAACGTGTGAGCACCATGTCACTGACCATAGGTTATATCAGGAAGGCTACTCTAGTGGTCATATGGCTAGAACGTGTGAGCACCAAGTCACTGACCACAGGTTATATCAGGAAGGCTACTATAGTGGTCATATGGCTAGAACGTGTGAGCACCAAGTCACTGACCACAGGTTATATCAGGAAGGCTACTGTAGTGGTCATATGGCTAGAACGTGTGAGCACGAAGTCACTGACCACAGGTTATATCAGGAAGGCTACTGTAGTGGTCATATGGCTAGAACGTGTGAGCACCAAGTCACTGACCACAGGTTATATCAGGAAGGCTACTATAGTGGTCATATGGCTAGAATGTGTGAGCACCAAGTCACTGACCACAGGTTATATCAGGAAGGCTACTATAGTGGTCATATGGCTAGAACGTGTGAGCACCAAGTCAATGACCTCAGGCTATATCAGGAAGGCTACTATAGTGGTCATATGGCTAGAACGTGTGAGCACCAAGTCATTAGCCACAGGTTGTATCAGGAAGGCTTGTGGTAGTGATCATATGGCTGGAACGTGTGAACACCAAGTCACTAACCACAGGTTATATCAGGAAGGCTACTATAGTGGTCATATGGCTAGAACGTGTGAGCACCAAGTCACTGACCATAGGTTATATCAGGAAGGCTTATTATAGTGATCATATGGCTGGACCGTGTGAACACCAAGTCACTAACCACAGGTTATATCAGGAAGGCTACTATAGTGGTCATATGGCTAGAACGTGTGAGCATCAAGTCACTGACCATAGGTTATATCAAGAAGGCTTCTGTAGTGGTCATATGGCTAGATCGTGTGAGCACCAAGTCACTGACCACACGCTATATCAGGAAGGCTACTATAGTGGTCATATGGCTAGAACGTGTGAGCACCAAGTCACTGACCACACGCTATATCAGGAAGGCTACTATAGTGGTCATATGGCTAGAACGTGTGAGCACCAAGTCAATGACCTCAGGCTATATCAGGAAGGCTACTATAGTGGTCATATGGCTAGAACGTGTGAGCACCAAGTCATTAGCCACAGGTTGTATCAGGAAGGCTTGTGGTAGTGATCATATGGCTGGAACGTGTGAACACCAAGTCACTAACCACAGGTTATATCAGGAAGGCTACTATAGTGGTCATATGGCTAGAACGTGTGAGCACCAAGTCACTGACCACAGGTTATATCAGGAAGGCTACTATAGTGGTCATATGGCTAGAACGTGTGAGCACCAAGTCAATGACCTCAGGCTATATCAGGAAGGCTACTATAGTGGTCATATGGCTAGAACGTGTGAGCACCAAGTCATTAGCCACAGGTTGTATCAGGAAGGCTTGTGGTAGTGATCATATGGCTGGAACGTGTGAACACCAAGTCACTAACCACAGGTTATATCAGGAAGGCTACTATAGTGGTCATATGGCTAGAACGTGTGAGCACCAAGTCACTGACCATAGGTTATATCAGGAAGGCTTATTATAGTGATCATATGGCTGGACCGTGTGAACACCAAGTCACTAACCACAGGTTATATCAGGAAGGCTACTATAGTGGTCATATGGCTAGAACGTGTGAGCATCAAGTCACTGACCATAGGTTATATCAAGAAGGCTTCTGTAGTGGTCATATGGCTAGATCGTGTGAGCACCAAGTCACTGACCACACGCTATATCAGGAAGGCTACTATAGTGGTCATATGGCTAGAACGTGTGAGCACCAAGTCACTGACCACACGCTATATCAGCAAGGCTACTATAGTGGTCATATGGCTAGAACGTGTGAGCACCAAGTCAATGACCTCAGGCTATATCAGGAAGGCTACTATAGTGGTCATATGGCTAGAACGTGTGAGCACCAAGTCATTAGCCACAGGTTGTATCAGGAAGGCTTGTGGTAGTGATCATATGGCTGGAACGTGTGAACACCAAGTCACTAACCACAGGTTATATCAGGAAGGCTACTATAGTGGTCATATGGCTAGAACGTGTGAGCACCAAGTCACTGACCACAGGTTATATCAGGAAGGCTACTATAGTGGTCATATAGCTAGAACGTGTGAGCACCAAGTCATTAGCCACAGGTTGTATCAGGAAGGCTTGTGGTAGTGATCATATGGCTGGAACGTGTGAACACCAAGTCACTGACCATAGGTTATATCAGGAAGGCTACTGTAGTGGTCATATGGTTAGAACGTGTGAGCACCAAGTCACTGACCACAGGTTATATCAGGAAGGCTACTATAGTGGTCATATGGCTAGAACGTGTGAGCACCAAGTCACTGACCACAGGTTATATCAGGAAGGCTACTATAGTGGTCATATGGCTAGAAAGTGTGAGCATCAAGTCACTGACCATAGGTTATATCAAGAAGGCTTCTGTAGTGGTCATATGGCTAGATCGTGTGAGCACCAAGTCACTGACCACACGCTATATCAGGAAGGCTACTATAGTGGTCATATGGCTAGAACGTGTGAGCACCAAGTCACTGACCACACGCTATATCAGGAAGGCTACTATAGTGGTCATATGGCTAGAACGTGTGAGCACCAAGTCAATGACCTCAGGCTATATCAGGAAGGCTACTATAGTGGTCATATGGCTAGAACGTGTGAGCACCAAGTCATTAGCCACAGGTTGTATCAGGAAGGCTTGTGGTAGTGATCATATGGCTGGAACGTGTGAACACCAAGTCACTAACCACAGGTTATATCAGGAAGGCTACTATAGTGGTCATATGGCTAGAACGTGTGAGCACCAAGTCACTGACCACAGGTTATATCAGGAAGGCTACTATAGTGGTCATATGGCTAGAACGTGTGAGCACCAAGTCAATGACCTCAGGCTATATCAGGAAGGCTACTATAGTGGTCATATGGCTAGAACGTGTGAGCACCAAGTCATTAGCCACAGGTTGTATCAGGAAGGCTTGTGGTAGTGATCATATGGCTGGAACGTGTGAACACCAAGTCACTAACCACAGGTTATATCAGGAAGGCTACTATAGTGGTCATATGGCTAGAACGTGTGAGCACCAAGTCACTGACCATAGGTTATATCAGGAAGGCTTATTATAGTGATCATATGGCTGGACCGTGTGAACACCAAGTCACTAACCACAGGTTATATCAGGAAGGCTACTATAGTGGTCATATGGCTAGAACGTGTGAGCATCAAGTCACTGACCATAGGTTATATCAAGAAGGCTTCTGTAGTGGTCATATGGCTAGATCGTGTGAGCACCAAGTCACTGACCACACGCTATATCAGGAAGGCTACTATAGTGGTCATATGGCTAGAACGTGTGAGCACCAAGTCACTGACCACACGCTATATCAGCAAGGCTACTATAGTGGTCATATGGCTAGAACGTGTGAGCACCAAGTCAATGACCTCAGGCTATATCAGGAAGGCTACTATAGTGGTCATATGGCTAGAACGTGTGAGCACCAAGTCATTAGCCACAGGTTGTATCAGGAAGGCTTGTGGTAGTGATCATATGGCTGGAACGTGTGAACACCAAGTCACTAACCACAGGTTATATCAGGAAGGCTACTATAGTGGTCATATGGCTAGAACGTGTGAGCACCAAGTCACTGACCACAGGTTATATCAGGAAGGCTACTATAGTGGTCATATAGCTAGAACGTGTGAGCACCAAGTCATTAGCCACAGGTTGTATCAGGAAGGCTTGTGGTAGTGATCATATGGCTGGAACGTGTGAACACCAAGTCACTGACCATAGGTTATATCAGGAAGGCTACTGTAGTGGTCATATGGTTAGAACGTGTGAGCACCAAGTCACTGACCACAGGTTATATCAGGAAGGCTACTATAGTGGTCATATGGCTAGAACGTGTGAGCACCAAGTCACTGACCACAGGTTATATCAGGAAGGCTACTATAGTGGTCATATGGCTAGAACGTGTGAGCATCAAGTCACTGACCATAGGTTATATCAAGAAGGCTTCTGTAGTGGTCATATGGCTAGATCGTGTGAGCACCAAGTCACTGACCACACGCTATATCAGGAAGGCTACTATAGTGGTCATATGGCTAGAACGTGTGAGCACCAAGTCACTGACCACACGCTATATCAGGAAGGCTACTATAGTGGTCATATGGCTAGAACGTGTGAGCACCAAGTCAATGACCTCAGGCTATATCAGGAAGGCTACTATAGTGGTCATATGGCTAGAACGTGTGAGCACCAAGTCATTAGCCACAGGTTGTATCAGGAAGGCTTGTGGTAGTGATCATATGGCTGGAACGTGTGAACACCAAGTCACTAACCACAGGTTATATCAGGAAGGCTACTATAGTGGTCATATGGCTAGAACGTGTGAGCACCAAGTCAATGACCTCAGGCTATATCAGGAAGGCTACTATAGTGGTCATATGGCTAGAACGTGTGAGCACCAAGTCATTAGCCACAGGTTGTATCAGGAAGGCTTGTGGTAGTGATCATATGGCTGGAACGTGTGAACACCAAGTCACTAACCACAGGTTATATCAGGAAGGCTACTATAGTGGTCATATGGCTAGAACGTGTGAGCACCAAGTCACTGACCACAGGTTATATCAGGAAGGCTACTATAGTGGTCATATGGCTAGAACGTGTGAGCACCAAGTCACTGACCACAAATTATATCAGGAAGGCTTACTGTAGTTGTCAACTGACAACAAGGTATATTCATTACATTTGTGCCTACCTGTTTTGTTGCTCAGCAAGGAAATTAAATGGCCACTGACAGGCTGTATTAATTATAAGTCATAATGTCACATGAGCGTCAGCAATGCTGGAGCATATGAAAAAGAAAAGGGAAATCTGCCGGTACATCCAACAGGAAATAATTTAAAATTGTTCTTTATTGAAGAAAAAACTAAAACATGCTAAAATGAAAGCTCAGAAACCTGACGTGTTTCTGGTGTATACAACATCCTTATTCATAGGACGACTGAGGCAACATGTAACACACCAGACTTTATACCAAACTTGCAATAAATGAGCTAAAACAATAGGTGGAGCTCAAATCAATGCTGCAGGGGAAGTTGCAAACAATACAGGTGACGAGCATGAAATAATAAATGCAGTGCAATGAAAAATAAGTAATTCATAAAGCATACCCAACATGGCAATAATATTTTAAATGGACAAATATAATTGCAATAACAATTCACATAATGGCAACTAATGGAAGCCGCAATTCAGCAGTCAGTGTCACACAGGATGAAATCAGATATGAAGCCAGGCAACCAGTAACACAAAGAATGGAATCAGGTGCAAAAATCGACAAACGGCATTACACAGCCCAGCAATCAGTGTCTCAACATCACTATTAAATGAGCAGTATCAGAAAAAATAAAAAATAATAAAAAAATAATAATTATAATAATCACAATGACTAATAAATAAAAAATAAGTCATTTTTGTAATTCATGCCCCAGGGATATTTAGTGTCCAAGGTCAATATCCAGTAGGCTTCTCTTATAGCTAATTGTTTCCGCCAGCTGCCCCCCCCCCCCCCGAATGGAATGATCAACTTTTTCAATCCCAAAAAAAGACAAACAGGAAAGGTCTCCTCTATGCAATGTGCTATTGTTTAGCTGCCCCAGGATAACCAGAGTTACCACTGCTGATGTTACCAATGTGCTCAGCTGTCCTTTTTTTGAGTTTACGTGTGTTGTAACCTACATATTGTAAATTGCAGATTTTGCAATGTATGCAGTAGATTACATGACTGGTCTCACAATTAATGAATGTTTTGATAGAATATGACACATCCTCAGAGGAACTGAAAGTGTGTTTCTTATTATCCGCATACTGACATACATTGCATCTGCTTAATGCACATTTGTAAAAACCCGTAGCTGAAAGCCAAGATAAGGGGGATTTTACATTACATGTCAGGCTGGGCGATGGCATGTCCCCAAGTGATCTGCCTCTTTTAGCTACCACCTGACAACCACCATCTAGAATTGTACGGAGGCGGTTGTCTTGATTTACCACTGGTAAATATTTCTGGATAATGCCCTTAATAGTATGAAACTGATTGCTGAAGGCAGTGGAAAAAACAATGGTGGGGGGAGAAGCCGATTTTGGTGTTTTCCCTGTACCATATAAAAAATTATCACGTGAAATATTGTGCACTTTTTCAAATGCTTGATTCACTCTGGACCTATTGTATCCCCTATCTTTCAGTCTGTTCTTGATAGTTTTACTTTCCTTAACAAAAACCTCTTCGCTAGAACAAATCCTTCTAGCTCTAATAAATTTCCCCTTAGGGATAGCCTTCGTAACATGCCTAGGGTGTGAACTGGACGCTAAAAAAATGGTATTTCCAGCAGTGTCTTTCCTATATAAAGATGAATCAACTCTACTGGTGGTAAGGTTACCATGTAACATAATATCCAAAAAAGGAATATTAGTAGTTAAATGACTACATGTAAACCGAACATTGCAGTTGTTAGAATTCAAATATAGAACAAAATCAGAATAAGTGGACTCGCTCCCCTTCCAAACCAGGAGTACGTCATCCACATATCTACCAAACCATACCAAAGATGAAATGAAAGGATTGTTAGTAGAAAAAATATATATTTCCTCCCACCAAGCCATGAAGAAAATAGCTAATGAAGGTGAGAATTTTGAACCCATTGGGGCTCCCAATTTCTGAAGAAAAAATTTTGAAGTGACAATAAAAGGAACTGCTTGAGAGGTAATGAATAAGCACTATAATTGTCCAAATGATATTTCACGGCTACCATGGCTGTGGTGTGAGGAATAGAAGAATACAAGTTTATTACATCACATGTTGCAAAGGAATAATCTGAATGCCAAGCAAAATTGTCAAAAACCTTCAAAACTGCGGAGGTATCTTTCAAATAACCCGGAGTCGTGGCTATAAGGGGCTGGAGATAGCTATCAATCCATTCACTAAGATTTTCATTTAGTGACCCTATGCCCGCTATTATGGGTCTTAAAATGGGGTGGAAAAACCCCTTTATGAATCATGGGCAAACCATGAAAAATAGGAATAATAGGAAATTCAGGGATCAGCCATTTAAATAGCTTAGAATCAAGAATACCAAGCCCGATGCCCTCATTTAAACACTCAGACAATGCAGATTTAAAGGCAATTGTGGGATCAGACTTTAATCTCAAATAAGTGTCAGTATCATTTAGAATAGAAAAAAACATTGTACAATATAGGTCCGTATCCAGCACAACGACACATCCTCCCTTGTCAGACTGGCGTATGGTCAGGTGTGGATTGTGTTGTAGATCTTTGACAGAATCAGACTGGGATTTATCAAAATTACTATTAAAGTGGATTTCATGAGTATCAGCATATAACTTCCTAAGATCTCTTTCAACCAAAGATTGAAAAAGGTCCAAGGAGGGAACTCTCGATTGTAAAGGATAATACGATGGATTAGACGAAGTGACGCAAATATCATCATCTGCTAGTTTATCCGAAAGCTGGTTAGTGTCCTGTAATGAAGATAAGGTTAATAGGGCAATTTATTTCGAATCTGTAAGAGATGCATCAAGAGTTTGTTCATGAACAGTAACAGTCTCATCAGTAGGTGAAAAATAATGTTGCTCATTGAAAAAATGTCTCTTGACCGTAAGTAGACGTGTAAAACGATTAACATCCCTGATGGTTTGTAATAAATTGAAATTTTGTGACAGAACAAAGTTTAATCCTTTAGCTAGGACATCAATTTGTGCAGATGACAACACAAACAGAGTCAAAACAATACCGCTCTGGAGATTTTTATCTAGCGATGATGTTGGTGTTTTCTGACTCTCATGGGGTAGCGTCTCCAATCTTCTATTCCTAGCTCTCCTGCCTCCCCTCCTCCTGCGACGTTTTTTGGAAACTGTTGGCTACGTTCCTGTCTGATACTTGTGCCGGATGCAGAGGTATCAGAACCACTGTCACATGAGTTAAAGTCCGATGATGAGAAAGAAACGGACCTTGTATTTGGCTCCTGGTGTGAATAGTGACCAGAGCGATTTTTCAAAATAGACCTGAATAGCCTTTTGGAGGGGTCTCTGTTCCATGTATAGATCTTATCATTATTGTAATCTGATATATCTCTATTGAATTTGGATTGTTTTATTTTGATGATATTGTCCTCCAAGGCATTGAGATTATCAGACATCTTTTTCTTTAATTGATGATATTCTGAGGTTTCTGAAATTTTGTTGAGCACAACATTAATTAAATCAATGTCCATTTTTAGAGTTTGCAACCTAGTTTCTTCATATGAGGTGATTAGACCCATCAATTTTAGAGAACATTCAGAAAGTATCAAATTCCATTCAGTCAGGAATTGATCTGAAAAAATGTATGTGGGTGATTTTTTGATACGTAATCCCTTGGGGATCATATTTTTTTCAATATATTTTCTGATGGTATTATGATCCCACCATGTCCTTAGTTCTTGCTTAGATAATTTTTCCAATTTATTAAAGAGATCTTTAATCTCTGAATGTGGGCCATTGCAGCCAGTTTGACCATACGTAAATCCACCGCCATGCTGGTATAATGTGTAAGCTTGCACAAAATATCTGATAGCACCACACTTAGATGCAACAACTGCACATAGAGTCAAACCAGCAAATGGTAATGGACACCAGCATATCTTCCAGAAAATGTCACAAAATAAATGTCAAGCAGTATAACTTGATATACTTTCCTGTTTGTCTTTTTTTTTTGGGATTGAAAAAGTTGATCATTCCATTCGGGGGGCGGCTGGCAGAAACAATTAGCTATAAGAGAAGCCTACTGGATATTGACCTTGGACACTAAATATCCCCGGGGCATGAATTACAAAAATGACTTATTTTTTATTTATTAGTGATTGTGATTATTATAATTATTATTATTTTATTATATTTATTTTTTCTGATACTGCTCATTTAATAGTGATGTTGAGACACTGATTGCTGGGCTGTGTAATGCCGTTTGTCAATTTTTGCACCTGATTCCATTCTTTGTGTTACTGGTTGCCTGGCTGCATATCTGATTTCATCCTGTGTGACACTGACTGCTGAATTGCGGCTTCCATTAGTTGCCATTATGTGAATTGTTATTGCAATTATATTTGTCCATTTAGAATATTATTGCCATGTTGGGTATGCTTTATGAATTATTTATTTTTCATTGCACTGCATTTATTTCATGCTCGTCACCTGTATTGTTTGCAACTTCCCCTGCAGCATTGATTTGAGCTCCACCTATTGTTTTTGCTCATTTATTGCAAGTTTGGTATAAAGTCTGGTGTGTTACATGTTGCCTCAGTCGTCCTATGAATAAGGGTGTTGTATACACCAGAAACGCGTTAGGTTTTTGAGGTTTCATTTTAGCATGTTTTAGTTTTTTCTTCAATAAAGAACAATTTTTAATTATTTCCTGTTGGATGTGCCGGCAGATTTCCCTTTTCTTTTTCATTTGCTTGTGATCACCAATGGGTGCGGCACCCTCAGGATGGATTCCAGCTGACATATGGTTTTAAAATCGACAACAGTGGTAAGCTTTCTACAATTCCTCTCACCTCCTCCCTTCTACGCAATGCTGGAGCATAAGATGAGTATATGGTTTTGTTTTTTTTACATTGGCCACTATAGCATTTCAGAAGGGGTTCTCCAAGTAGTGGATAATCATTTAATCGAGCAGATCTACAAATTCTATCCCATAATTAAGGTCAATGCACTTTCCACACTAAAAAAATAACTGACATGCTGCAGACTTTAAAATTCACACTATTATTCAATTTATATACAGTGGCATGTAAAAGTTTGGCACCCTTGGTCAAAATTACTGTTATTTTGAACAGTTAACCCCTTTACCCCTGAGGGTGGTTTGCACATTAATGACCGGGCCAATTTTTACAATTCTGACCACTGTCACATTATGAGGTAATAACTCTGGAACGCTTCAACGGATCCCACTGATTCTGACATTGTTTTTTCGAGACATATTGTACTTCATGATTGTGGTAAAATTTCTTCAATATCACTTGTGTTTATTTGTGAAAAAATTGGAAATTTGGCGAAAATTTAGAAAATTTCACAATTTTCAAACTTTGAATTTTCATGCCCTTAAATCAGAGAGATATGTCACACAAAATAGTTAATAAATAACATTTCCCACATGTCTACTTTGCATCAGCACAATTTTGGAACCTAATTTTTTTTTTTGTTAGGGAGTTATAAGGGTTAAATTTTGACCAGCAATTTCTAATTTTTATGCCAAAATTTATAAAACCATTTATTTTTAGGGTCCACATCACATTTGAAGTCACTTTGAGGGGTCTTTATGACAGAAAATACCCAAAAGTGACATCATTCTAAAAACAGCACCCCTGAAGTTGCTCAAAACAACATTCAAGAAGTTTATTAACCCTTTACGTGCTTCACAGCAATTAATTGAACATGAAAGGAAAAAATGAACATTTAACTTTTTTTCACTAAAATTTAAATTTAGACCCCAATTTTTCATTTTCACAAGGGTAAAAGGAGAAATTGGACCCCAAAACTTGTTGTGCAATTTCTTCTGAGTATGCTGATACCCCTGTGGGGGAAAGCCATTGTTTGGGTAATACAGCAGGGCTCAGAAGGGAAGGAGTGCCATTTGACTTTTTCAATGCAAAACTCACTGGAGTTGACAGCGGACCCCATGGCGCGTTTGGAGAGCTCTTGATGTGCGTAAACAGTGGAAACCTACCACAAATGACCCCTCAAGGAATTTATCTAGATGTGTGGTGAGCACCTTCAACCCTCAGGTGTTTCACAGAATTTTAGTGTTAATCTGTAAAAATGAAGAGAAATTATTTTCTCACAAAAAAAAAAAATGTTTTAGCCCCAAATGTTTTCATTTTCACAGATAGCCAGAGCCATTTTGGAAACTAGACCCCTTAAGGAACTTATTTAGACTTGTGGTGAGCACTTTGAACCCCCAAGTGTTTTGCAAAAGTTTATAACATAGAGCCGTGAAAAAAAAATCATTTTTTTTACACAAAAATGATCTTTTAGATGCAAGTTTTATATTTTCACAAGGGTACCAGGAGAAATTGGACTCCAAAAGTTGTTGTGCAATTTCTCCTGAGTACGCTGATACCCCATATGTGGGGGAAAGCCATTGTTTGGGAGCACGGCAGGGCTCAGAAGGGAAGGAGTGACGCTTTGGAATGCAGACTTTGATGGAATGGGCTGCGGGCGTCATGTCACATTTTCAGAGCCCCTCATGTGCCTATACAATGTAAATGCCCAACAAGTGCCTCCTTTTTGGAAACTAGACCCCCAATGAATTTATCTAGATGTGTGGTGAGTACCCTGAACCCCCAGGTGCTTCACAGAAAACTATAACGTTGACTTATGAAAATTAAAAAAAAAGACATTTTTTCCACAAAAATGTTAAAAAAAATATTTTTACAAGGGTAACAGGAGATAATGGACCTCAAAATCTGTTGTGCAATTTCTTCTGAGTACGCTGATACCCCATGTGTTGGAGAAAACTACTGTTTAGGCGCATGTCAGTGCTCGGAATGGAAGGAGTGACGCTTTGGAATGCAGACTTTGATGGAATTGTCTGTGGGCGTCACGACACGTTTTCTGAGCCCCTGATGTGCCTAAACAGTGGGAATGCCCAATAAGTGCCCCCTTTTTGGAACTGATACCTGATTTTTGAATCTTAAAATGTAGTGTCATATGTCAGTTGTGTAGAACAACCTGACGAACATTACACAACTGACGTAAGACAACCTGACGAACACTACGTCAGCTGTGTAGTGTTCGTCAGGTTGTCATACGTCAGAAATTAATTTAGTAGTCCATGGAAGTGGTACCTTCTGAAGCATTTGACACGCCCCCTGGGCCGTGTGTGGGGGAATACCCGGAGCCGGGTCTCTGTGTAATGCTAGGGGTTGTAGTCTCCGTGGCGGCGACCCGGTCCCGTGGCTCAGGGTGGTCAAACCAGTGGCGGAAATGTTTATTTGGTTTTTAATGTTTAAATGTCCGACTACGCCACCCGTGGATTGCGGTCACTGAGAACCGCCGCTGCGGGGCAGACCACTGAGGCTGATGTTGGGTGTGCAGCAGAGGGTAGTATAACTCCCCACGGGAGGAGTATAGCCTCAGGGCAGCGTGTGTAGATGGTGAGGGTTATGGTGCATGGGCGCAGCAGAAATGACTCCGAGTCCGTGCAGTGCAGTTCAGGGTCTTTACTGTTGGTAATGAAGAAGGCCCTGCCGGGAGTACTGGCTAACATTAGAGGCCTGGTCAGTCTGTGAGCGAACAAGAGTCCCCCTGGCCAGGTGGAGGTGTAGGCCTTCCCGTCTGACTGCACTCTTCCTGGCTACCCTGCTGTAGTCGTGTGGTAGCCCACGTCCCTGAGTGTACCGTGTGGTGCTCACCCGTATGGCTAGTGACTTGGGGCCCTTGGTACCTTCCGCTCCTTGATGGCGGTGCCGGTCCCTTGCGTGTGACTGAGCCTCCGGGCTTTCTATGGCCAGAGGACCTGAAATCCCCTGCCAGGTGGTTTCTGCTGCTGGATGTGGATATCCTCACAGCCTCGGACTCCGGTGTCCAGTTCTCTGCGTCTTCGGCCAGGACGAGCTCTGCTAGCTCCAGTCACTGGCCTAAAGCTCCTGTCTCCTACAGAGCTCCTTGCTGCTCCTCTGTCTCTGGACTAGAACTCGACTCTACTCACTAACCCCACCCCAGATCCAGTTTATAAAGGGCAGGTTCCTCCCCTCCCTGGACTGGGGCAGGAGGCGTTGCATGCCATAGTGCTCCTGACCAGGAAAACCCATGCTCGCTCTCAGACATGGTATTTCTACCACTGTGGCAACCAAACCCCCTGGGGTGCCACACATTCTTTCATGCACAGGCCAGGTTTGTCGAGGCAGGTGTCACATTGATAAATGGTGTCCTTGCGTATTCCCCTTTTATAACACACTCGACACTTGTTTTGTGACTTACCTTTTTTTCCGCTGTGAAGGATCTGCCCTGGGAAATACTGGCATGGTACGATTCGAGGTCCTTCAGTTCCGGAAGTACTGGGGCCCACTCCATCACCACTGCCAAATATCAGGGCCTTGATCACTATCTCCTGGAACTGAAGTTTGTACGTAGAAGTTTGGCCTGCACATTGTGATAGAAGGAAAGCGTTGTGTATTGCCATCTGTACAATGTGCACGGCAAGCTTCTTGTACCACACCGTGGCCTTTATCAAAGCACTATATGGCTGGAGGACTTGATCAAAGAGATCAACTTCCCCATGTACTTGTTGTACCCCACTACACAGTCTGGTTTGATGACCTGTGTAGTGGAGCCTCGTACAGTGCTGAGGGTGCTGCCGCCACCATGTATGGTGGTCAAGAAAAGGACATCCCTTTGTCCTTTTATTTGATCACCAACAGGTGGTCACTACATTGGGCTCTGCTCTCACCCCTTCTGAGCAGCTGCCCAATTAGCATTTTTGGGAGGCCTCTCTGATTTTTGTGGACAGTACCGCAGGCTGTGGTACCTCGCGCAAAGAAGGACTTGAAGAGAGGGACACTGGTATAAAAGTTATCCACGTACAGGTAATAACCTTTATCCAGCAGTGGGTGCGCCAAATCCCACACAATTTTCCCACTCACTCCCTGAACAAGGGGGCATTCAGGGGGTTCAATCCGGGAGTCCTTCACTTCGTAACCTTTAAACTTGTGAGTGTAACCTGAGGTACTCTTACAAAGTTTATACAGCTTGATTCCCTACCTGGCCCTCTTACCGGGCAGGTACTGCCGGAATCCAAGCCGCCCCTTAAAAGCGATTAAGGACTCATCCACGCAGATGTCCCTTTGGGGCACGTACACTTCAGCAAACTTGTTGTTGAAGTGCTCGATGACTGGCCGAACTTTTAAAAGACGATCAAAGTTCGGGTTATCGCATGCAGGACACCTTGTATTATTGTTGTAATGCAAGAACTTGTGGATGGCCTCAAAACGTTTCCGGGTCATGACCATTTGGAACCCTGGAGTGTTATACAAAACGTCAACACTCCAGTATTGCTGAATTTCTGGCTTTTTCAGGATCCCCATATGAAGGACCAGGCCCCAAAACGTCATAATTTCTACTGCGTCTACAGGAGACCAGTTGGAAAATGATGAAGAGGGGTTTTGTTCCAAAAACTGATGAGCGTACAAATTAGTTTGGACTACCATGAGGTTTACAAAATCCTCAGAGAAAAAGACTTTGAAAAAGTCTATTTCTGTGAGGCTGGTGGTGTCAAACTTGATTCCTGATTCCGCCACGAAATCAAGAATCAGTGGCTCATAATTTTCGGGGGTCGAAGTCCATACGGAGTCAGTAGTGGGGGGTGCTGGTTCATCTTCTCTCCTGGGGCGACTGCGTGGCGGTCCAGCAGCACCTGAGGAGAAAGAGGAGGAGGAAGACGGCAAGGAGTCAGAAAAATAAAGAAATGTAGGATCCTCTCCCTCGCTGTCAGTGGAGGAGGCAAGGAAAGCATATGTCCCCTCCGCTAAATAGCGAGTTTGGGATGAGCGAGACATTTTTCGTCTTATGTATGTATTGCGTGTGTATCAGTACTTTATTTAGAGTGTGTGTGTGTCAGTGTGCTTGGTGTAAACTTTTTTTTTCTGAAAAAAAAGATAACAAAAGGAACAACCGTAGGTGGTGCAAACAGCGAGCACGAGTGCGGATTGGTGAACTATGTCACCGATCAATGCTCGACTGCTGCTGGATGTGCGCACGGATGTGGTGCAAAGGTGGGGGGGAGTGTAAAACAGCGAGCACGAGTATGGATCAGTGATCTGTGGTCACTGATCAGAGCTCGGCCGCTGCAGGAAGCACGAAAAAAAAACGGACAAAAGTCGAGCGAAAAAGTACTGATCAAGTAATGATCAGCACTTGGTGGCAGAAAGGGGTATGGGGGAGGGGGATTGGGGTGGATTAGGAGGGATCAAAAAATCCTACTTACAGTTGTCTATTGTCAGATGTCTTCCATCAGATGTCTTCTGTAGCAGCAGCAGGAGATTGTGGTGTCACAGGCTTCTGTGGCACTGCAAGGCCCAGCACGGCGCACAATCTGACATTGCGACCGCCCTCTACAAAGGAAAAAAGGTTAATGGAAAAAAATGTGTAAAGAAGCGAGCGCGAGTGCTGATCGGTGATTTGTCTCACCGTTCAAAACTCGGCGGCTGCTGCATGCATGCACAGAGGTGGTGCAAAGCGGGGGGTGGGGGGAGAGAAAAAATGGACAGGGACAAAAAAAGTCCTGGGAAACAGCGAACACGGACGGTGATCAGTGACGTAGTCACTGGTTAGCACAGGACGCTCAAAAAAAAGAAATAAAAACTGGGGGAAGGAGGATTGGTGTGGGAAGGAGGGGGAGGGGGATGAGGGGGATTGGGGTGGATAAGGGGAGATCAGAGATGGACTTACCAAAGTCTCTGTTCTTCTTTCAGCAGCAGGATCAGCAGCTGGGTCAGGCTCTGGAGCAGGATCACCAGCAGGAGCAGGATCAGCAGCAGGGTCAGGTTCTGGAGCAGGATCAGCCGCTGGAGCTGAGCAGCAGCAGGAGACCAGCGACAGCAGCAGGAGACCTGAGCGGCAGATCCAGCAGGAGCAGCGACCGGAGCAGGTGAGTGAAGGTCTTGTGGTGTCACAGAGGATTCACAGGGGGTCTTGGGGCGGTGACAGGCAGGTCACAGGCCGGTTACTGCCCCTTGACTGCTTGGTCGGCGCTCTGATTGGTGCAATCGATTTAATCGGCGATCGCACCAACTAGAGAGGGTTGGGGCCAGGGCTGGGGTTACTAGGCAACAGCCTAGGATCGATGCTCTTAGGATCACCGATCCTAGGCTGCACATCACTGTTTCAGGCAATCTGATTGCCCTAAATAGTGAGAAATGCTGTGATTGGCTGTTCAAAATTGAACAGCCAATCACCGCGATCGTGGTTGTGGGGGGGCAGCGACACCCCCCCAGGATGACAACGCCATCTACTCTAAGTTAAGATGGCACCGAAAATTTAATGTGATCAACACGACCGAAGTTGCGGTACCGCATTAAAGCTAGGGAGTACTAATACGTTTCTGGCCCATAAGGCCCAGGGCACAGATACGTATTAGTACACCTTGGGGCAGAAAGGGGTTAAAGCTGTTTGTCCGGTCCAAACCGATATGTCTGCAGTTACTTTGGGAGGGTATGTATGAGACCGGAGGATATGTATGAGTTATACTTACCCATGCCAATGGGCACGGCCTCGCTCTCCATACACTTAGGCCACGCCTACTAGACCGCTGCATCACTAGATGGGCGCTGCTCGGCTCAATACAAGTGTATGGAGTGAGACCACGCCCACTGTACTGGGGTATGTATAACTCATACATACCCTCTGACCTCCGGTCTGAAACTGGCAAATCCCCGCAGCGCCGAGTGACTGCAGACTTATTCGTTTATCGGTCTAAAAGGCCTAAAACTAAAGGTGACACATTTCCTTTGTATTTACTTTATAAATTACTTTTTTTTCCATTTTAAAAATTACAAAAAGGAAAATGGGTCGATGTAAAAGTTTGGGCACCCTGCATGGTTAGTACCTAGTATCAGGGCTGCCACCAGGAATTTCAGGGGCCCCATACTGCCAACATTTTCTGGCCCAGACTCCACCCCAAGTCTGTCTCCACATCCCACTCTTGGTATGCTCTTTTGGCAGGGCGCCCTCTACTCAAACCTATTAAACATTTCTTCAAATATCCAATACTCTTTTTAGGTCTATTTTTATTTATTTTTCTTTAGCCCCTTTCCAACATGTGTCGTACATATATGCCGGCGCATGACAGTGACGTCATACGCTGGCGACATGCGCGCGGTCGTCAGCTGTCGGTCTATGATTGGCTGAAGGCTGTTAACTATAGCCATAAAGTAAGTCGGTGGCATTTTGTACCGCAATATATTTCAACTGAATGTGCATCATCGGAAAATTGCAGGCCAGGGAATTGGATCGGGGGGCTACTTCTTGCCTTTCAAGCAACCGCCTGCTATTTTAACAAGCGGTTCCATCAAACCAAGGAGAGCCCCCTGAATCCCACCACTACAGCAAGTGTCTTATATATAGCCTGCTCACTTGTCTCTCTTGTATATCTTGCTTCTCTCTGTAGTGTTTCCTGTCTCTCTCTCTTTTTAATACTTGCACCGCTCATGCTCTGCTCCTCACTATGCAGAAAATGAAGGAGCAGAGAATGAGTGCACACGGCGGTGTGGATACCCAACATTACCGTACGTCGGCTTATTACCGGGTGAGCAGAAGGAAAAAGAGGGGGGCCCTCTGCTCACCGGGCTCCATACGCCAGTAAGGGCAGTAATGCGCTGATGGCGACCCTGCCTAGTAGCATCTTCTTTTGAAAGTATCACAGCTTGTTAATGCTTTTTGTAGCCAGACAAGTGTCTTTCATTTCTTGTTTAAGGGATTTTCATACATTCTTCCTTGGAAAATTCTTCCAGTTCTGTTAGATTCCTGGGTCGTCTTGCATGTTCTGCTATTTTGAGGTCTAGTCACAGCTTTTCAATGATGTTCAGATCAGGGAAATGTGAGGGCCATTGTAAAACATTTAGCTTGTGCCGTTTGAGGTAGTCTATTGTGGATTTTGACTTGTGTTTAAGATCATTATCCATTAATAGAAACCATCCTCTTTTCAACTACAGTTTTTTTTACAGATGGTGTTATGTTTGAATCAAGAATTTATTTAATTTTCATTGAATCCATTCTTCCCTCTAGCCATGAAATGTTTCCCGTGCCATTGGCTGAAACACAACCCCAAAGCATGATTGATCCATCCCCATGTTTAATTGTTTGCGAGATCTTCTTTTCCTAAAATTATGTGCACTTTTTTCTCCACACTCTTTTGATGAATGTGGCCAAAGGGTTCTATTCTAACCTCATCGGTCCGCAGGACTTGTTTCCAAAATACATTAGGCTTGTTTAGATGTTCTTTTGTATACTTCTGATGCTAAATTTTATGGTGAGGACGCAGGAGATGTTATCTTCTGATGACTCTACCTTGAAGGCCATATTTGTGCAGGTGTCTCTGAACAGTAGAACAATGTACCACAACTCCACAACTTTCTGAAGGTCTTTTGCAATCAAGCAAAGCAAGGGTTCTGATCAGCCTCTCAAGCAATCCTACAAACAACTCTCACTGAAATTTTGCTTAAGCTTCCAGACCTTATCTTGACCTCCACTATTCCTGTTAACTGCCATTTCTTAATTACATTTCGAACTGAGGAAAGGGAAACTTGAAAACGCTTTGCTACCTTCTTATAGCCTTCTCCTGCTTTGTGGGTCTCCACCATTTTCAGAGTGCTAAGCAGCTGCTTAGAAGAACCCATGGCTGCTGTGTTTTGGCACAAGGTTAGAGGAGGCTGGGTTTTTATGAAGCTGGGAAATTTGCATCACCTGGCTTTCCTAACCATCATAGTGAACAAGCCATAACCCTAACTGGCTAATTAAGGTCTGAAACCTTGGTCAAAGTTATCTGAGCACACAAATTTCCAAGGGTGCCCATTTTCCTTTTTGTAATTTTTAAAATGTAAAAAATGACAATATATATGTTTGCCTAAAATACAAAGGAAATGTGTCATCCTTGCTTTTGGGCCTTTTAGAGATCATTTAAACTTTAACTTGCTTAACTGTTCACAATAACAGTAATTTTTACTAGGGGTACCCAAACTTTTACATGCAACAGTATGGAAACAAACAAAACATCATCTTTCCCAGAAGGTCTTTGAGGACACTGGAAATAGGGAACACCTGAGAAATTTTGCAAATCTCCAGGACAAGTGGTGACTTCAACTGTATCCATGTCCTTGGGACAGAGATACAATTGAAACCCATGGCAGAGCAGAGAGTCTGTGGCTCCCTGCTTCACCCCTTGTTTTGGTAAGCCACATTATGCTTGCGGCCTACTAGAGGTCTGGACAGATGGGATACGTCAGGCCGCACAATGACCCCACTTTAGCTTACCACCAGTGCTGGGCCACAGATTGCATAGGAGGAGAACATTAGTTTACATTCTGGGCAAGGGGTGAGGTGTCACGGGTCATTGCGCTTGGCTCTGCAGACACTTTCTTGATCTTTTCATCTTTGTAGTGTAGTGATATCCTTCTCCTTCTAGGACCTAGCAGTGAACTTCACCTTCTGCTGCTATTTGACACACCATTGCTGGATGTTTAAATATCTTCAGTCTCTCCATAGAGTCGCCGGTGATAGCTCTATTTTCCTCTGTCCAGGCTTGAAGTACTAGTAGTCAGCTAGTGTCTTCTTGGAGTTCCCTTGGCGGATAGCTGGCGTAATCTCTCTGGTGTCTTCTCAAGCTAAGTGTTTCCCTTGACTGTTAACCTGTTTGTCTTTAGCTGCAGTGGGAGCTGACTAGTGCTCACCCTGTCCCCTCGCTATCTAGGGCCTATCGCTAGGGACAGTCAGGGATTAGGTTTCCTGCTCGGGGATAGATGCGGAACCTATTTAGGGACGTTAGGGGAGCCAGGATGTTGTCAGATCTGCCTAGGGGTCTCCACTCATCCTTTCCCTAGTGTTTGGGCTTCCTCCCCCTCTTCTCATTGTTGTGCACTTAGTCTTTCCCTCACCTTGTGTGACATTATCACTGGCCGTACACACACATATATACACTGCTCAAAAAAATAAAGGGAACACTTAAACAACAGAATATAACTCCAAGTAAATCAAACTTCTGTGAAATCAAACTGTCCACTTAGGAAGCAACACTGATTGATAATCAATTTCACATGCTGTTGTTCAAATGGAATAGACAATAGATGGAAATTATTGGCAATTATCAAGACACCCTCAATAAAGGAGTGGTTCTGCAGGTGGGGACCACAGACCACATCTCAGTACCAATGCTTTCTGGCTAATGTTTTGGTCATTTTTGAATGTTGGCTGTGCTTTCACACTCGTGGTAGCATGAGACGGACTCTACAACCCACAGATGTTGCTCAGGTAGTGCAGCTCATCCAGGATGGCACATCAATGTGAGCTGTGGCAAGAAGGTTTGCTGTGTCAGTCAGCGTAGTGTCCAGATGCTGGAGGCACTACTAGGAGACAGACCAGTACACCAGGAGACGTGAAGGGGGCCATAGGAGGGCAACAACCCAGCAGCAGGACCGCTACCTCCGCCTTTGTGCAAGGAGGAACAGGAGGAGCACCGCCAGAGCCCTGCAAAATGACCTCCAGCAGGCCACAAATGTGCATGTGTCTGCACAAACAGTTAGAAACCGACTCCATGAGGATGGTATGAGGGCCCGACATCCACAGATGGGGGTTGTGCTCACAGCCCAACACCGTGCAGGACTCTTGGCATTTGCCACAGAACACCAGGATTGGCAAAGTTGCCACTGGCGCCCTGTGCTCTTCACAGATGAAATCAGGTTCACACTGAGCACATGTGACAGACGTGACAGAGTCTGGAGACGCCGTGGAGAGCCATCTGCTGCCTGCAACATTCTTCAGCATGACCAGTTTGGCAGTGGGTCAGTAATGGTGTGGGGTGGCACTTCTTTGGAGGGCCGCACAGCCCTCCATGTGCTCGCCAGAGGTAGCCTGACTGCCATTAGGTACCGAGGTGAGATCCGCAGACCCCTTGTGAGACCATATGCTGGTGCGGTTGGCCCTGGGTTCCTCCTAATGCAGGACAATGCCAGACCTCATGTGGCTGGAGTGTTTCAGCAGTTCCTGCAAGATGAAGGCATTGAAGCTATGGACTGGCCCGCCCGTTCCCCAGACCTGAATCCAATTGAGCACATCTGGGACATCATGTCTCGCTCCATCCACCAACTCACGTTGCACCACAGACTGTCCAGGAGTTGGCAGATGCTTTAGTCCAGGTCTGGGAGGAGATCCCACAGGAGACCATCCGCAGCCTCATCAGCATCATGCCCTAGCGTTGTAGGGAGGTCATACAGGCACGTGGAGGCCACACACAATACTGAGCCTCATTTTGACTTGTTTTAAGGACATTACATCAAAGTTGGATCAGCCTGTAGTGTGTTTTTCCACTTTAGTTTTGGGGGTGACTCCAAATCCAGGCCTCCATTGGTTAATAAATTTGATTTCCATTCATGATTTTTGTGTGATTTTGTTGTCAGCACATTCAACTTTGTACAGAACAAAGTATTCAATGAGAATATTTCATTCATTAAGATCTAGGATGTGTTATTTGAGTGTTCCCTTTATTTTTTTGAGCAGTGTATATATATATATATATATATGCAGTGCATTGTTAAAGTATTTGGCCCCCTTGAACTTTTCTACCTTTTGCCACATTTCTGGTTTCAAACATAAAGATCTAAAATTCAAATTTTTGGGGGAGGAATCAACAAGTTGGACACAATCGTGAAGTGGAACTAAATTTATTGGATATTTTAAACTTTTTTAACAAGTTAAAAACTGAAAAGTGGGGCGTGCAATATTATTCGGCCCCTTTACTTTCAGTGCAGAAGTTCAGTGAGGATCTCTGAATGATCCAATGTTGTCCTAAATGACTGGTAATGATAAATAGAATCCACCTGTGTGTAATCAAGTCTCCGTATAAATGCACCTGCTCTGTGATAGTCTCAGGGTTCTGTTTCAAGTGCAGAGAGCATCATGAAGACCAAGGAACACGCCAGGCAGGTCCGAGATACTGTTGTGGCGAAGTTTAAAACCGGATTTGGATACAAAAAGATTTCCCACGTTTTAAACATCTCAAGGAGCACTGTGCAAATGATCATATTGAAATGGAAGGCGTATCAGACCACTGCAAATTTACCAAGAACGGATGGCCCTCTAATCTTTCATCTCGAACAAGGAGAAGACTGATCAGAGATGCAGCCAAAAGGCCCATGATCACTCTGGATGAATTGCAGAGATCTACAGCTGAGGTGGGAGTGTCTGTCCATAGGACAACAATCAGTCGTACACTGCACAAATCTGGCCTTTATGGAATAGTGGCAAGAAGAAAGCCATTTCTCAAAGATATCCATAAAAAGTCTTGTTTGAAGTTTGCCACAAGCCACCTGGGAGACACACCAAACATGTGGAATAAGGTGCTCTGTTCAGATGAAACCAAAATTGAACTTTTTGGCCACAATGCAAAACGATATGCTTGGCGTAAAAGCAACACAGCTCATCACCCTCAAAACACCATCCCCACTGTCAAACATGGTGGTGGCAGCATCATGGTTTGGGCCTGCTTTTCTTAAGCAGGGACAGGGAAGATGGTTAAAATTGATGGGAAGATGGATGGAGCCAAGTGTAGGACCATTCTAGAAGAAAACCTGTTGAAGTCTGCAAAAGACCTGAGACTGGGATGGAGATTTATCTTCCAACAAGACAATGATCCCAAACATAAAGCAAAATATACAATGGAATGGTTCAAAAATAAACGTATCCAGGTTTTAGAATGGCCAAGTCAAAGTCCAGACCTGAATCCAATTGAGAATCTGTGGTAAGAGCTGAAAACTGCTGTTCACCAACGTCCTCCATCCAACCTAAATGAGCTGGAGCTGTTTTGCAAGGAAGAATGGGCAAGAATTTCAGCCTCTCGATGTGCAAAACTGATAGAGACATACCCCAAGCGACTTGCAGCTGTAATCAAAGCAAAAGGTGGCGCTGCAAAGTATTAACTCAAGGGGGCCGAATAATATTGCACGCCCCATTTTCAGTTTTTAATTTGTTAAAAAAGTTTAAAATATCCAATAAATTTCGTGCCACTTCACGATTCTGTCCCACTTGTTGATTCTTCACCAAAAAATTAGAATTTTATATGTTTATGTTTGAAGCCAGAAATGTGGCAAAAGCTAGAAAAGTTCAAGGGGGCCAAATACATTCACAATGCACTGTATATATATACATGTACATATATATATATACATGTACATATATATATATACACACTTTTTTTGTGTGTGTATTTTTGTTTTTTTTTTGGTGTGTTTTTTTTCCCTCTCCGCTGGTTCATGGATCCCGTTTCTGTGCTGGCAGAGCAGCTGTGGAGGTTATCACTAGAGAACCAGGAGGATTGGGCATCTTTCTTGCCGTTGACGAATTTGCTATTAATAATCATCGCCAAGACTCTATCGGTAGGTGACCGTTCTTTGGTACATACGATTTCCATCCACAGTTTGGTACTTTTAGTGGGGGGAGAGGCTTCGGGAGTTCCTGAGGAGGAACATTTTGCTCCATCGCTCTCCTCTGTGTGGCGCGGGGCTCAGAGTAATTTGAAGATCATGGGAGACAGGTCCGGACCTGGCGAGCGTTTCCTGTCAGCCACATGTTTGTACCTACAGTGGGGGCCAAAAGTATTGGCACCCCTGCAATTCTGTCAGATAATACTCAGTTTCTTCCTGAAAATGATTGCAATCACAAATTCTTTGGTATTATTATCTTCATTTAATTTGCTTGCAAGGAAAAAACACAAAAGAGAATGAAGCAAAAATCAAATCATTGATCATGTAACGGGTCTGGGAGGTGGAACCTCTGAGCAACTATACAAAGGGGCAGTCCTTGTAAGGAAGCGGGTGGCTCCCAGGGAAGGCGGGCAGGTAGTCACGGCAAGTGGCAGGGACAGTCTCTGGGTAGAAGGGCAGGAGGTCACAGCAAGTGACGGGGACAGTCTCTTGACAGGCGGGTGGTCACGGCAAGTGACCGCAGGGAAAGAGTCTCTAGACAGGCAGGTGGTCACAACACGTGACGGCAGAGCCTCCAGGTAGGCTAGCAGGCAGGTAGCAGATGAGCGCTCCCAGGTGAGCAGGCAAGAGTCTCTGGACAGGCAGGTGGTCACGGCACGTGACAGCGGAGCCTCCAGGTAGGCTAGCAGGCAGGTAGCAGATAAGCGCTCCCAGGTGAGGGGGCAAGAGTCTCTGGACAGGCAGGTGGTCCCGGCACGTGACAGCAGAGCCTCCAGGTAGGCTAGCAGGCAGGTAGCAGGTGAGCGCTCTCAGGTGAGCGGGCAGACTGATCCATAGACAGACTGGCAGGGCTGGTAGGCAGACTGTCGGACCGCAGGAATGAAAGCAGATAGATAAGTATCAGGCAGGTATCAAGCAGGAATCTGGCAGGTGACTGGCAGGTAACTGGCAGGTAACTGGTAACGGGACCTGATGGCTGAAGCAGAGTTGAAAGGCTTTGCAACAACATTGCTCGGTCACCTCCATTTTGGAGGAGGTGCCTTATTTATGGTGAGGTCCTCTGGCCATTGGCCGGGGACTCCTTAGGACGGCGCGCGTGGCCCCTTTAAGAGAGGGGGAGCTCGCGCGCGCGTGCCCTAAGCACAGTGGCCGGGAAGCAGCTTTTTTCTGCTTCCCACTTTGGTCACGTGACTCTCTAGGGCGGGACACAGGAGGCACAGTCTTTTTCTCTGTCATCACACCCTGCGCAGGTGCAACCTCTGGCCACAGGGTGGCAACATCATCCTGCGTAATCACTTCTGTAACAGACTCTATTTCAATGATCACAGAACAGCCAGAGCCTGCCAGCTCACTAGACGCCCCCCCACTCAAAGGTTGGCAGTCCCTGTCAACGACCGGCTCCAGGGCGGCGATGGCTGTGGATGTGACAGGGGGCGGCTGGGAAGAGGGCCACACATATTGGTCTCTGTAGGACTGTCCTGGAGGTACCCCTGCAGTGGTCCTCGTTGCCCGCCTAACGGGTTGGATCCCCTCTCTCCTATCAGTCACCCCACTCTCTTTCCCAGTCGACATGTCAGTAGAGGATGTAATCTGTTCAAGTGCGTCAGTCGGACGGACAGGGGTAGGCATGCATTCAATCTCTACATCCCCGGGGTCAGTGTCTCCGACAGTATTAGTGATATCCATCTCTCTAGGTATCACAGTAGGGGAGTCAGGCTGGGAACGGCAGGGGCGCAACATATTACGGTGCAAAGTTCGGATGCTGCCGCTGTCTTCACCCTGCACTCGATAGACGGGGCCACCGGGGTACGACTGTCCAATTACTCAATAGACTTCGGTCTCCCACTTGGGCCGGAGTTTCCCTTGCGGTTTCTTTATACGGACTAGGACCAGTTGACCTACATTCAGTGGGTCCTCTTGTACCGGAAGTGGGTCAGCGTGCACTTGATCCTGAATTTGTCGGCCTACTAGCCGGTAGACAGTCTCCATTCTCTGGCGGTGTGTTTGTAGCCAGGAAGGATAGGTACCACAGGTATCTTCTTCGGAGCTAGACAGTTGCAACTCATGAATGTCTTTGCCTGGACGGCCAAAGAGAAGGGTGTATGGGGTGTATCCGGTGACGGAATGGACCTGATTATTATAGGCCCACAGCAGTTCCGGGAGGAATCGAGGCGAGTCGGGCTTTTTGTCTTCAGCCAAAGTCCGGATCAGTTGTAAGAGGGTCCGGTTAAAGCGTTCACACGCGCCATTCCCTTGTGGATGGTAAGGGGTGGTCCTAGACTTCTTGATTCCATACATCCGTTGGAGTTCTTCAATGACTCGCCCTTCGAAACAAGCCCCCTGATCAGAGTGTAGCCGCTCCGGACAGCCGTAGACCCGAACGAATTGCTGACAGATAGCCTGTGCAGCTGATTCAGCAGTCTGATCCTTGGTAGCAACAGCGACAGTGAATTTCGTGAAGTGGTCCACCATCACCAGACAGTACTGGTAGCCACTATTCGCCGTTCCGATCAACAGATAGTCCACCATCAACAGCTCGAGGGGCCTCGACGTCTTAATAGTCTGGACGGGGGCACGCTGCTCCGCGCACTTGTGGAATTCACAGGTACGGCATGCTTGACAGACGTTTTCAACCAACTTACGGAGCCCCGGACAAAAAATGAACTGCTGGGTCCACCGGAGGGTCTTGTCTATGCCGAAGTGGCCGTTCCTCCTGTGAGCTTCGCCCACCATCTCATGGGCCAACTGCACCGGGACGACAATCTGCAAATGTAGCGCCCCAAGGGTTCGGCCGCTACAGGGGTATTGCACCTCAGACCAGAGGTGTGATATTCCACTCCCGGGTAAGGATGGAGAATGGACCAGGGCTCAGTTAGCTGCATGCAGCACACACACCCCATTTCTCAGGGACAGCTCAACGGTGCTCCCACTAGACAGAAGTGCAGGCACGACCGACCATGTCCCTGCTGGAGTGGGGAGGGAGGGGTGGAACACCCAGTGCTGTAGTGGCAGATAGGGGTTGGTTCCTGAGCGTAGGTAGGAGCCCATTGGTTGCTGGTCACCTGGGCTCATGGCTAGAAGGAGGTATAAAAGGTGGGCACCATCTTAGATCTAGGTTCGTTCAGCCAGAGGAGAAGACAGGGAGTAGAGGCTCTGTAGGAGCTCTACTCCAGGAGGGCCTAGTGAGAGGCCGAGGAGGAGGTGAAGGGGAGCTGAGATTCTGGCTCATCTCAGCTCCAAGAGAAAGGAACAGAAAGGAACAGAACAGGAACTGCAAAGAAGGAGAGACAGAGAAACAGAAGGGCTCAGGAACAAGAAGGTGGAAGGGACCCTAAGAACCCACGAGAATCCAGGGTGCAGGGTCAGGCAGATTAAGGGTACCGGATCCCAAGTTGGTGGAGGAGAAACAACCCTCAGCCAAAGACCGGTCGTCGTGATCATCTATTGGTGCGACACCTCATCAAACCTGCTAGGAAGGCACCATATAGGACAGCGGAGGACGGGGCCCACGTTTAACCGCACAAGTCCGCGGCAGCTGGACAAAAGTGGGTCACTGGTGAGGCAGGCCAGAGAAAGGATTAAAGGGGGTCCTGTGCCATGCTCCTGAACTGCCTGGGAGTTGACCGAGCCCCACACCTGGTGGACGCAGCGCGGCTCGGGCGGTCACTGCTGACAGAAGTGACCCGGAACAAATGAACTGTGAGTAAAGACCCTGGACTGTAACTTGTTGTCTGTGTGCTCCTTCGCGCCTCCAGAACTATCAGCACCGGGACTCGCACTACCATCACTCCCACCATCCACTACACTGCCCTGGGGCTGCACTCTTCCCGTGGGGAGTCACATCACCTCAGCTGCACCCATCATCAGCCCCAGCGGACTGCCTTGCAGCGGCGGTTCCTAATAACCGCAATCCACGGGTGGCGTAGTTGGACATTATCTGAAGCACGTAGCAGACTACCATTGGTCTGACCACCCTGAGCCGCGGGACCGGGCCGCCACTACTACCCCCGTCGTTCCCCTATCGCCCGGATCCGCGTGCCCCACGGCCCAGGGGGCGAGTCAGCTTTGGCGTAGTCGGCAGGATCATTACCAACCCGCCACAAGCGGGTATTGCGTGCCTGGAGAAAATTGCACATGTACCTTAAAAAGAAGTTTCCCGCCGCCCGGAGTCGTTTCCCGCCATCCGGAGCCGATTCCTGCCATCAGACGCCATCTTGGACCGTTTCCCGCCGTCTTCATCCGTTTTTCCCGCCCTGGCAGAGCGGACGCCATTATGTGTGCACCAAAAGACAGCAGGAAGCCACCTCCCATCGTGGGCCAGATCCCAGAATGGCGCCAAAGAAGGGGCCCGCCCCCACCAGCCATGAATGCAGCAGTGGAGATGTCTATCAACATGGGGGGGCTGCCCCTGAAAGTGATTGTCACCAAGTTGCCCTGGGGCCGCCCCCAATGGGGGTGGGAAGAGAAGAAAACTGCGGGGCAGGGGGTGGTCTGGATCAGTTCAGACAGACCGCACCCGGGAATGGACGCCCTGAGCAGCACCAGTCTCCTGGCCCGAAGCCTGCTGCAGGCCGAACCGCTCTGCAGCCTAGCAGAAGTCCTGGCGCAGCTCCCCAGAGATCCGGAGCGTGCGCAAGCTGCACTGGAGGACCTGGAGCGGAGGATGGTCCGGGCGCAGCAAGATGCACTCACAGAGTGGAGAAAAGAACTGGCCCGGCAGGCCGAGACCCACCAGCGACAGACTTCAGCCGCACCCCGCGGTTTGCCTGCCTCGGAGGACGGCGCAAGAGGAGAGAGGACCGGAGACGACGCCGCGGAGGGAGCCGCGAGGACTGAGGCAAGTGAAGGGGACATCACCACCCCAAGCCCAGCAACCGCAAGCCTGCCCCAGCCCCCAGTCGCGGCACCCGAAGCCCCACTCACCGCGCCTGTTGCCGCGCCGCCACTACTTCCAGCTAGGCCTCAAGCGGTGAGCGCCGCGGCCACGCCCCGCCCGTCGCCACGCCCCCTGACCCCGGGCGCCGTAAAACGAGAAGCATCATCGGCCTGGTCGCAAGGCCTGGATGACCCGGGCGCCATCGCTGAGCCTGTGCCCCTGTCCCGGACGGGACTACCACCTAGCGCGACCGAGAGACCCCTGGCCTGGTCGCAAGGCCGAGTGCCCCCGGGTGCTGCCCCCAGATCAAGTCCCTCCACCATACCACGACTGGGTGTGGACTTGATTGCCCATCATACCGGTCCGGATGGACTGCCCCTGGAGTGGCCGGCCGAAGTCATCAGCAATCAGCCATGGAAGACCCAGCCCCCGCGCGAGCCTCTGTTACCGGCTCCAGAACCCGTGGAGGTCCCCCTACCCCCACTGGAGGACATCCAATTTGCGTGGGACCCCACCGGCGAGAACTTGATGGGGTTCTCCCAAGAGACCCGGGCAGACGCGGTCCATCGTCTGGAGGCCTGTCACCAGCAACTGGCGACCTTTAAGCGGGAGCGACGAGAGAGGCGCGTCAGGGAGGAACGGCTCCAAGCCCAGAGTGCTGAACAAAAACGTAAGGCCCGCCAAGACCCCAAAGCTGCCCGTGGTCCCCGAATCACCGGGACCATAGTCAAGTTCCACATGGAGAACGGCTGGGGCTTCATCAGGGGCCCAGAAACAGCAGGCGACGTCTTTGTGACCCGCAGGGACGTCGAAAGTCATCTACCTGAGGGGCATCGTGGCCGTGACCTGTACCCTGGTGATGTGGTCACCTTCACCCGCCACGTAGGTGCAAAAGGACCAAACGCCCTACACGTCCATCGGCTCACCGAGGAGGAGCTACAATACCGCGGCTATGAGGAGAGCCAAGAGGACCCGGACGGGTCTGAAGAACCATATGAGGAGGAAGAAGGAGCATATGGAGGACACCGCTACTAGTAAGTAGCAAAGTACCCGTGTATATAGTTACCCGTCAGGGTATCAGAACTGTTTTTGGGACTGTTCCCGTCTGAAAGTGTGGTCCCCGTTGGGACAAAGATTGAACTGTTACCTGTGTGCCCCTCATTCCCTACCAGGCTGAGGACTGTGAGCAGCCATTCCCTTCCCAAAACTGGCCGAGGACTGAGAGCGGTCAACCCCTTGTATATAGTTGCGCTTCCTAAAGCGCCCCCTACTGGTTTTATGCAAAAACCGCAACGTCTACCTCAAGATTTACTGGACTGTTGCACCTTTACCTGGTTGCAAGTTGCACCGCAGCCAAGAATCCAAGAATGTGCTTTACTTAAAAATGTGTTACATGAGAAAGTTTTATATGCTGCTAGGTGATAATGCAAATGTTTTACAAGATGTTTTATATGACAAAAGAGTTCCAGAGGCATTAGCAAAGTGTTTTGTGGTAGTGGCAAGAGAAGAGGAGTGTTTCCCATAAAGGGAATTGAACCATGTTACCTGTTTTCTGATGTGAAAAGTTATTGAAAAAGTTTTTTTTTGCATGTCCTGTAATTACCTGTTTTTGCTCTTTTCCAGCCCGAGGACGTGCTGTGCTTTACCAGGGGGGAATGTAGCACCCCGAGGGTTCGGCCGCTACAGGGGTATTGCACCTCAGACCAGAGGTGTGATATTCCACTCCCGGGTAAGGATGGAGAATGGACCAGGGCTCAGTTAGCTGCATGCAGCACACACACCCCATTTCTCAGGGACAGCTCAACGGTGCTCCCACTAGACAGAAGTGCAGGCACGACCGACCATGTCCCTGCTGGAGTGGGGAGGTAGGGGTGGAACACCCAGTGCTGTAGGGGCAGATAGGGGTTGGTTCCTGAGCGTAGGTAGGAGCCCATTGGTTGCTGGTCACCTGGGCTCATGGCTAGAAGGAGGTATAAAAGGTGGGCACCATCTTAGATCTAGGTTCGTTCAGCCAGAGGAGAAAACAGGGAGTAGAGGCTCTGTAGGAGCTCTACTCCAGGAGGGCCTAGTGAGAGGCCGAGGAGGAGGTGAAGGGGAGCTGAGATTCTGGCTCATCTCAGCTCCAAGAGAAAGGAACAGAAAGGAACAGAACAGGAACTGCAAAGAAGGAGAGACAGAGAAACAGAAGGGCTCAGGAACAAGAAGGTGGAAGGGACCCTAAGAACCCACGAGAATCCAGGGTGCAGGGTCAGGCAGATTAAGGGTACCGGATCCCAAGTTGGTGGAGGAGAAACAACCCTCAGCCAAAGACTGGTCGTCGTGATCATCTATTGGTGCGACACCTCATCAAACCTGCTAGGAAGGCACCATATAGGACAGCGGAGGACGGGGCCCACGTTTAACCGCACAAGTCCGCGGCAGCTGGACAAAAGTGGGTCACTGGTGAGGCAGGCCAGAGAAAGGATTAAAGGGGGTCCTGTGCCATGCTCCTGAACTGCCTGGGAGTTGACCGAGCCCCACACCTGGTGGACGCAGCGCGGCTCGGGCGGTCACTGCTGACAGAAGTGACCCGGAACAAATGAACTGTGAGTAAAGACCCTGGACTGTAACTTGTTGTCTGTGTGCTCCTTCGCGCCTCCAGAACTATCAGCACCGGGACTCGCACTACCATCACTCCCACCATCCACTACACTGCCCTGGGGCTGCACTCTTCCCGTGGGGAGTCACATCACCTCAGCTGCACCCATCATCAGCCCCAGCGGACTGCCTTGCAGCGGCGGTTCCTAATAACCGCAATCCACGGGTGGCGTAGTCGGACATTATCTGAAGCACGTAGCAGACTACCATTGGTCTGACCACCCTGAGCCGCGGGACCGGGCCGCCACTACTACCCCCGTCGTTCCCCTATCGCCCGGATCCGCGTGCCCCACGGCCCAGGGGGCGAGTCAGCTTTGGCGTAGTCGGCAGGATCATTACCAACCCGCCACAAGCGGGTATTGCGTGCCTGGAGAAAATTGCACATGTACCTTAAAAAGAAGTTTCCCGCCGTCCGGAGTCGTTTCCCGCCATCCGGAGCCGATTCCCGCCATCAGACGCCATCTTGGACCGTTTCCCGCCGTCTTCATCCGTTTTTCCCGCCCTGGCAGAGCGGACGCCATTATGTGTGCACCAAAAGACAGCAGGAAGCCACCTCCCATCGTGGGCCAGATCCCAGAATGGCGCCAAAGAAGGGGCCCGCCCCCACCAGCCATGAATGCAGCAGTGGAGATGTCTATCAACATGGGGGGGCTGCCCCTGAAAGTGATTGTCACCAAGTTGCCCCGGGGCCGCCCCCAATGGGGGTGGGAAGAGAAGAAAACTGCGGGGCAGGGGGTGGTCTGGATCAGTTCAGACAGACCGCACCCGGGAATGGACGCCCTGAGCAGCACCAGTCTCCTGGCCCGAAGCCTGCTGCAGGCCGAACCGCTCTGCAGCCTAGCAGAAGTCCTGGCGCAGCTCCCCAGAGATCCGGAGCGTGCGCAAGCTGCACTGGAGGACCTGGAGCGGAGGATGGTCCGGGCGCAGCAAGATGCACTCACAGAGTGGAGAAAAGAACTGGCCCGGCAGGCCGAGACCCACCAGCGACAGACTTCAGCCGCACCCCGCGGTTTGCCTGCCTCGGAGGACGGCGCAAGAGGAGAGAGGACCGGAGGCGACGCCGCGGAGGGAGCCGCGAGGACTGAGGCAAGTGAAGGGGACATCACCACCCCAAGCCCAGCAACCGCAAGCCTGCCCCAGCCCCCAGTCGCGGCACCCGAAGCCCCACTCACCGCGCCTGTTGCCGCGCCGCCACTACTTCCAGCTAGGCCTCAAGCGGTGAGCGCCGCGGCCACGCCTCGCCCGTCGCCACGCCCCCTGACCCCGGGCGCCGTAAAACGAGAAGCATCATCGGCCTGGTCGCAAGGCCTGGATGACCCGGGCGCCATCGCTGAGCCTGTGCCCCTGTCCCGGACGGGACTACCACCTAGCGCGACCGAGAGACCCCTGGCCTGGTCGCAAGGCCGAGTGCCCCCGGGCGCTGCCCCCAGATCAAGTCCCTCCACCATACCACGACTGGGTGTGGACTTGATTGCCCATCATACCGGTCCGGATGGACTGCCCCTGGAGTGGCCGGCCGAAGTCATCAGCAATCAGCCATGGAAGACCCAGCCCCCGCGCGAGCCTCTGTTACCGGCTCCAGAACCCGTGGAGTTCCCCCTACCCCCACTGGAGGACATCCAATTTGCGTGGGACCCCACCGGCGAGAACTTGATGGGGTTCTCCCAAGAGACCCGGGCAGACGCGGTCCGTCGTCTGGAGGCCTGTCCCCAGCAACTGGCGACCTTTGAGCGGGAGCGACGAGAGAGGCGCGTCAGGGAGGAACGGCTCCAAGCCCAGAGTGCTGAACAAAAACGTAAGGCCCGCCAAGACCCCAAAGCTGCCCGTGGTCCCCGAATCACCGGGACCATAGTCAAGTTCCACATGGAGAACGGCTGGGGCTTCATCAGGGGCCCAGAAACAGCAGGCGACGTCTTTGTGACCCGCAGGGACGTCGAAAGTCATCTACCTGAGGGGCATCGTGGCCGTGACCTGTACCCTGGTGATGTGGTCACCTTCACCCGCCACGTAGGTGCAAAAGGACCAAACGCCCTACACGTCCATCGGCTCACCGAGGAGGAGCTACAATACCGCGGCTATGAGGAGAGCCAAGAGGACCCGGACGGGTCTGAAGAACCATATGAGGAGGAAGAAGGAGCATATGGAGGACACCGCTACTAGTAAGTAGCAAAGTACCCGTGTATATAGTTACCCGTCAGGGTATCAGAACTGTTTTTGGGACTGTTCCCGTCTGAAAGTGTGGTCCCCGTTGGGACAAAGATTGAACTGTTACCTGTGTGCCCCTCATTCCCTACCAGGCTGAGGACTGTGAGCAGCCATTCCCTTCCCAAAACTGGCCGAGGACTGAGAGCGGTCAACCCCTTGTATATAGTTGCGCTTCCTAAAGCGCCCCCTACTGGTTTTATACAAAAACCGCAACGTCTACCTCAAGATTTACTGGACTGTTGCACCTTTACCTGGTTGCAAGTTGCACCGCAGCCAAGAATCCAAGAATGTGCTTTACTTAAAAATGTGTTACATGAGAAAGTTTTATATGCTGCTAGGTGATAATGCAAATGTTTTACAAGATGTTTTATATGACAAAAGAGTTCCAGAGGCATTAGCAAAGTGTTTTGTGGTAGTGGCAAGAGAAGAGGAGTGTTTCCCATAAAGGGAATTGAACCATGTTACCTGTTTTCTGATGTGAAAAGTTATTGAAAAAGTTTTTTTTTGCATGTCCTGTAATTACCTGTTTTTGCTCTTTTCCAGCCCGAGGACGTGCTGTGCTTTACCAGGGGGGAATGTAGCGCCCCGAGGGTTCGGCCGCTACAGGGGTATTGCACCTCAGACCAGAGGTGTGATATTCCACTCCCGGGTAAGGATGAAGAATGGACCAGGGCTCAGTTAGCTGCATGCAGCACACACACCCCATTTCTCAGGGACAGCTCAACGGTGCTCCCACTAGACAGAAGTGCAGGCACGACCGACCATGTCCCTGCTGGAGTGGGGAGGGAGGGGTGGAACACCCAGTGCTGTAGGGGCAGATAGGGGTTGGTTCCTGAGCGTAGGTAGGAGCCCATTGGTTGCTGGTCACCTGGGCTCATGGCTAGAAGGAGGTATAAAAGGTGGGCACCATCTTAGATCTAGGTTCGTTCAGCCAGAGGAGAAGACAGGGAGTAGAGGCTCTGTAGGAGCTCTACTCCAGGAGGGCCTAGTGAGAGGCCGAGGAGGAGGTGAAGGGGAGCTGAGATTCTGGCTCATCTCAGCTCCAAGAGAAAGGAACAGAAAGGAACAGAACAGGAACTGCAAAGAAGGAGAGACAGAGAAACAGAAGGGCTCAGGAACAAGAAGGTGGAAGGGACCCTAAGAACCCACGAGAATCCAGGGTGCAGGGTCAGGCAGATTAAGGGTACCAGATCCCAAGTTGGTGGAGGAGAAACAACCCTCAGCCAAAGACCGGTCGTCGTGATCATCTATTGGTGTGACACCTCATCAAACCTGCTAGGAAGGCACCATATAGGACAGCGGAGGACGGGGCCCACGTTTAACCGCACAAGTCCGCGGCAGCTGGACAAAAGTGGGTCACTGGTGAGGCAGGCCAGAGAAAGGATTAAAGGGGGTCCTGTGCCATGCTCCTGAACTGCCTGGGAGTTGACCGAGCCCCACACCTGGTGGACGCAGCGCGGCTCGGGCGGTCACTGCTGACAGAAGTGACCCGGAACAAATGAACTGTGAGTAAAGACCCTGGACTGTAACTTGTTGTCTGTGTGCTCCTTCGCGCCTCCAGCACTATCAGCACCGGGACTCGCACTACCATCACTCCCACCATCCACTACACTGCCCTGGGGCTGCACTCTTCCCGTGGGGAGTCACATCACCTCAGCTGCACCCATCATCAGCCCCAGCGGACTGCCTTGCAGCGGCGGTTCCTAATAACCGCAATCCACGGGTGGCGTAGTCGGACATTATCTGAAGCACGTAGCAGACTACCATTGGTCTGACCACCCTGAGCCGCGGGACTGGGCCGCCACTACTACCCCCGTCGTTCCCCTATCGCCCGGATCCGCGTGCCCCACGGCCCAGGGGGCGAGTCACAAACACTCCTCCAGCATATGGGATAAAAGGGCCCTGCGATACAGGACTCCATCTTTCACGATCAGCCGATCCCATTGGGCAAGCAGAGCCAGGGCTCTGGTCAATAGTCGGGCTCTCACTTCGGAGGGCGGTTTCTCTTGTTTATTCACATACTGTTTCAGTAAGACGTTCTCGGGATCTCGATCTTGAAGTTTCGCCCATTCTTGCTGGGACAGGGGAGATCCCACTACGGCTTCAATCCCTCCTACAGCATACTGGCGGCTATCTTCTATTTGCTTTGCGAGCCGGGCAAAGTCAGGCATCTCATCTTCCTCCAACTCTTCATCCCGGTCCCCCACTGGCGGGGATGATGTCACTCTAGACAGGCTGTCAGCATTCTGATTCTCGTTCCCCGATCTGTATTTAATTTTGTACTGGAATCTAGAGAGCCTGGCCATCCAGCGCTGTTCCATTGCCCCTAGTTTGGCATTCTCTAGGTGGGCAAGAGGATTGTTGTCCGTCATGACCAGCACCTCCGCTCCTGTCAGATAGCCGGCAAATTTCTCCGTCATAGCCCAAGTCAGAGCCAAGAGTTCCAAGCGGAAGGAGCTGTAGTTGACGGGATTCTTTTCGGTGTCACGGAGAGACCTACTGGCATAGGCTATCACGCGTTCTTTATCATCTTGAACTTGAGAGAGGACCGCCCCTAGACCTTGAAGGCTGGCGTCGGTGTGCAACTGAAACGGTAATGTGTAGTCTGCATATGCCAGAACAGGGGGTGATGTTAGAGCAGCCTTAAGTGCCTGAAAGGATTTTTCTCGGTCAGGCCCCCAACTGATGCGTCGTCCTCTGGGGCTGTTCGCGGTCCCTCGGAGAACCTCATGCAGTGGTTCAGCAAGCCGAGCAAAGTCCTTGACAAACCGACGGTAGTAGCCTGCTAGCCCCAGAAAAGCCTGGACTTCTTTGATGGTAGTTGGCTGCGGCCACTCTTGAATGGCTGCTATCTTCTCCGGAGAGGGCTGGACGCCTTCGGCCGAGATCCGGTGGCCCAAGTAGTCGATTTCCTGCTGGAACAGACGGCACTTGCTGGGCTTCAACTTCAAGCCGTGTCGCCTCAAGCGCTGGAACACTTGGCCAAGCTTGCGAAGATGATCTTCAAAGGTGGCGGAGTATACCACGATGTCGTCAAGGTATATCAGCGTAAACTCAAAGTTGAAGTCCCCCAGACAGCGTTCCATTAGTCTCTGAAAGGTCCCCGGTGCGTAATTCAAGCCGAACGGCATCCGGTCGAACTCATACAGGCCCATGGGAAGGATGAAGGCGGTCTTTTCCCTGTCCTTCTCACTCATTGGAACCTGCCAATATCCACTGGCCAGGTCTAGGGACGAAAAATATTTGGCCTTCTTCAGGGCGGTCAGTGACTCTTCGATCCGAGGAAGTGGATATGAGTCCCGGATAGTGCAAGCGTTCAGCCTACGGTAGTCCACGCAAAACCTTAGGGAACCATCTTTCTTTTTGACTATCACCACGGGTGCAGCCCACGGGCTCTGGCTTTCACATACCACTCCAGCGTGTAGCATAGATTCTAACAGGCTTTTCACCGCCTGGTATTGCTGAGGTGGTATCTGCCGGTACCTCTCGCGGATAGGGGGGATATCTCCCGTGGGTATCTCGTGCTGGATACTGGTGGTACACCCAAAGTCTGTGTCATGCTTTGCAAAGGAGTCTTGGTGTTCCCGCAGGAGTTCCTCCACTTGAGACACTTCTTGTTTGGTGTACTGAGACGTGTCTAGCTGCACTTTTTCCCGTAGTTTTCGCCCAATGTCTTCATCGTCTACTTGAGCGTTTATGGCTGAGACGGTTACCGTCCAGTCGCCTTCTGTAGACGGGGTGAATTCTAGGGGCCCAATGGGATTCACTTCCGTGGGTAGAGCATATACCCGGGCAAGTTGAGTGCCGGCTTCAAGGGCTAGGCCTACGTCTGCGGTGTTGTGTAGCCTGACAGGGACTCTCCCGCTCCTCACGACGGCTAGAGTGCGAGCAACTAGTGGGTTTAGCTTACCCCCACTTGGGGTCCTCGGCTCGATCAACACTTCAACCCCCTCAAGTTGTCGGTGGGTGTTAAGGGGTAAGGAAATGACTGTCTCTTTTTCAGCGGGCAAAGTAATCTGGGTACGGCGTGGCACCGTAATGGCGGCTAGGGGTAGTTGTTCCTCTGCCATCTGTTGAAGTCCAACGGTCCGGATTACGCGCTGGAACGCCAGACGAGTCGGCTTATGTTTGGTGACTTTCTGCCAGTATTTGGGTCCTTTTCTTGTCAACAGCATAAGATCCAGGTCCTTCAAGATGTTCATTCCAACTATCACTGGGGTCTCAGAGCCGAAACCTTCCTTGACGATGACGATCCCTCGTTTTCCTAAGTCCTGTCCGCAGGCCTTTGTGTCCATCCAAGCAACTCCGGTCACTGGAATGGCTAGATTATTAGCCGCAATAATCTTAATGGAGGTGTCTGGGTCACGAGCAGTTCTTGGTTTGAGGTAATTTTCGTAAAACTGTTCAGAGATCGTGGTCACTTGTGACCCGGTGTCCATCAGTCCCTGTACGGCAATTCCTTCCAGGACAACTTCAAGTGTCGGGCTATTCGAGGCAAGAGCACTCCGCCATCGGCTCTGTTTTTCCACACCCCTCTCCTTGGCCTCCCCTGCTGCGCGAGCCTCAGCTGCAGGGGTGTCTAGTTTAACGGCGGCCATTGTGGTGAGGCCCGGCGTGGTAGCTCTGCTTGTGGATATGGCTGGGGCTCCATTCGCTGGTCTGATCGAAATTCCCTTCGCTGAGGTGACTGAGGGTTTGTTCGTTGGTGCGACGGAGGTTGTTGCGGAGGGAAGTGTTGAGGACAACGATTTGCCCTATGGCGAGGATCACCGCATGACCAACACTGTCTCACGGGACGACTAGGCTGTCTTCGCTGGTCTCCCTGTCGGTCTAATGTTAACTGTAATATCTGTCTCTGTAAGTCTGCTACCATCTGTTTCAGGTCTTCCGTGTCACTGTTCGGATTTTTAATGTCAGATATGGATCTGCACGCAGCACCTTGAATCCCCACATCCATGACGGGTCCCCTTGAACGTTCTATGGCTTCCTGTTTGACTTCAGCAAAAGTAAGAGTCGGCATCATCCGTATCAAGTCCTGTAACGTGCGGTTAAGATACTGGTCTCTCAGTCCTATTACAAATTGGTCTCTCAGTACCAGGTCACGAGAAGCCATACCAGCTAGTTGCTCCCCTTTTCCACAGGTTTGTTCAAGGAGTACCTGAAGGGCGTTCGCATATTGGGGAATATCCTCCCATTCAAGCTGCGTCCGTCTAAAGAACATGTGTCGCAGTGTTCCCTGGTATGTGGTCGGCCCATAGGTGTTCTCCAGCACCCGCACCAAATCATCTACTGTACGCTGGCCCCTGACCGTCTCCAGTCTGACTGTGGTCCATGCCTCCCCCTCTAGCGTCAGTACCGCCATTTCTGCCAAGGTCTTAGGGTCAATATTATACATTTCCCCCAGTATCCGGACTTGTTCCGCCCACTCTGGTACAGGGTAGTTTCGCCCGCCAAATTTCCTGACCTGATTCACAATAGACACCGGCGGGGCGTTCTGACTGTACACATGGCCTGGGTGGGAATCCTGTTGGTCACAGATCCTGCCGACTACGCCAGATGAAGTGACCGCGGGCAAGGCCGCGCATTGGTATCTATGATCTGGCCCAGCAAGATCCCCACACACAGACTCTATCTTGATAACCGTATCTTTACTCGTATACATTTTTAACACAGCAAAGAAAAACAATAAATGCCAACCGTAAATATGCACAGTAATAACGTGTACTGATAAGCTGACCCTCACTGTCCCTACTCACACGTTACCAGTCCTTTACTCCAGAAGGATGTGTCCCCCGTCGCAGGCCTGTCTGTCTTTGCAGGAGGGTGTCCCAGCCGGAATAAAAAAACAGGAACAGCAGAATTCGCGGAAAGAAAGGAAGGGATACTTCGGCCTCTCGCCAGAGGTCCCGCTTACAGTCTCTCTGATCCGGATAGAAGCTCTGGTGGGTCCCCTTATGTAGTCCACACTCCAGTAGCAGGGAGTGTAATAGCTGTATCCTTCAGCAGTGCAGAACCTGGGGAAGGCTCCGAAGATATGGTGTTAGATAGAAGAAATCACGTTGAGAGTCTGTCCTGCACCACACACGAGGGCCTGCACACCATCCTGGCTCTTTTCACAGACCACAGCAGACTCTTCGCGCGCTCTTTTCTGCTTCCCACTTTGGTCACGTGACTCTCTAGGGCGGGACACAGGAGGCACAGTCTTTTTCTCTGTCATCACACCCTGCGCAGGTGCAACCTCTGGCCACAAGGTGGCAACATCATCCTGCGTAATCACTTCTGTAACAGACTCTATTTCAATGATCACAGAACAGCCAGAGTCTGCCAGCTCACTACACACACAAGGACACAGGACAGAGGTTGAGTCAGCTTTAATCTATGTTAACTGGCTGCAAGTGTGATTTAGTTATTGCCAACACCTGTTAGGTGCCACAGGTAAGTTACAGGTGCTGTTAATTACACGAATTAGAGAAGCATCACATGATTTTTCAAAGGGTGCCAATACTTTTGTCCACCCCCTTTTTTAGGTTTGGTGTGGAATTGTATCCAATTTGGCTTTAGGACAATTCTTTTTGTGTTTTTTTATTGAAGACAAATTAAATGAAGATAATAATACCAAAGAATTTGTGATTGCAATCATTTTCAGGAAGAAACTGAGTATTATCTGACAGAATTGCAGGGGTGCCAATACTTTTGGCCACCACTGTATGTGCAAATGACTTTGTGTGGTTGTCTACCAGGAATATCAAGTTGAAGGTTCCTTCCTGGAAGCTGGGATCTAGATTTATTGGCCCCTATAAAATAACCGTCGCCATTAACTCAGCAGCGTTTCGCCTTGAGCTACCTCAGGCCCTTAAGATCCACAATGTGTTTCACAGATCTCTGCTCAAGAAATATGTAGAACCTGTTGAGTCCTCTCCCCTGCCGCGCACCTCCAATCATGGTTGATGGTAATTTGGAGTTTCAAATTTCGAGGATTGTGGATTCTCGTCTCCAGCGTTTTTCCCTACAATACTTGGTGCACTGGAGGGGTTATGGTCCAGAGGAAAGGATGTGGGTTTCGGCATCAAAGGTGAATGCCCCTAGGCTGGTTCGTTTGTTCCATACCTCTTATCCTGAGAAACCTGGTCCTGAGTGTCTGGAGGATACTCGTAGAAAGGAGGGTACTGTCACTGGTGTAACGGACAATAGCTCTGGATCCGGCTGTAGAAGGCCACTGCGCTTGGCATTGCAGACGCCTTCTTCATCCTCTGATCTCTGTAGTGTAGTGATATCCTCCTCCCTTTAGGACCCAGCAGCGACCTCCATCTTCTGCTGCTAATTGACACATCCTTGCATTGTAGTTAAAAACTCTCAGTGTCTCCAGATAGTCACTGGTGATAGTTCTATGTTCCTCTGTCCATGCCTGAAGTACTAGTAGTTGTCTAGTTTCTTTTTGGACTTCCCTTGGAGGACAGTTGGCGTTATCTCTCTGGTGTCTTCTCAAGCTAAGTGTTTGTTTGTTTACCTTGTTGTCTTTAGTTACAGTGGTTCCTGACTAGTGTTCACCCTGTCACCTCCCTACATAGGGCCTAGCTCTAGGGACATTCAGGGATTAGGTTTCCTGCTCGGCGATAGGTGCGCAACCTATATAGGGACGATAGAGTAGTCAGGATGATATTAGATTTGCCTAGGGGTCTCCACTCCCCCTTTCCTTAGTAGTTGGACGCCCTTCTCCCTCTTCCCGTCGTTGTACACTTGTTCCTTCCCTAACCTTGCGTGACAAGTGTCAATGCAAGGATGGATATATAAAACCTGCACATAAGAGACCTTCCATAGAAAGATGCAAAGGCAAATATACGAGTGTACAGTACAGACCAAAAGTTTGGACACACCTTCTCATTTAAAATTTTTTCTGTATTTTCATGACTATAAAAATTGTACATTCACACTGAAGGCATCAAAACTATGAATTAACACATGTGGAATTATATACTTAGCAAAAAAGTGTGAAACAACTGAAAATATGTCTTATATTCTAGGTTCTTCAAAGTAGCCACCTTTTGCTTTGATGACTGCTTTGTACACTCTTGGCATTCTCTTCGTGAGCTTCAAAAGGTAGTCACCGGAAATGGTCTTCCAACAATCTTGAAGGAGTTACCAGAGATGCTTAGCACATGTTGGCCCTTTTGCCTTCACTCTGCGGTCCAGCTCACCCCAAACCATCTCGATTGGGTTCAGGTCTGGTGACTGTGGAGGCCAGGTCATCTGGCGTAGCACCCCATCACTCTCCTTCTTGGTCAAATAGCCCTTACACAGCCTGGAGGTGTGTTTGGGGTCATTGTCCTGTTGAAAGATAAATGATGGTCCAACTAAACACAAACCGGATGGAATAACATGCCACTGCAAGATGCTGTGGTAGCCATGCTGGTTCAGTATGCCTTCAATTTTGAATAAATCCCCAACAGTGTCAGCAGCAAAGCACCCCCACACCATCACACCTCCTCCTCCATGCTTCACGGTGGGAACCAGGCATGTAGCGTCCATCCGTTCACCTTTTCTGCGTCGCACAAAGACATGGTGGTTGGAACCAAAGATCTCAAATTTAGACTCATCAGACAAAAGCACAGATTTCCACTGGTCTAATGTCCATTCCTTGTGTTCTTTAGCCCAAACAGGTCTCTTCTGCTTGTTGCCTGTCCTTAGCAGTGGTTCCTAGCAGCTATGATACCTGTTACGGGTCCGGGGGGTGGAACCTCTGTGCTACGGTACAAGGAGGGACCCAGAGGGGCATAACTAAGTATCAACCCGGACCCACCCTGGTCGTACGGCAGCTAACGACTCCGTGACCAGGGAGGGACCGAGCCGAGGGACCAGGTGCTACTCTGGGGACTACCTTGTAAGGGAGCAGGTGACTCCCACGGTACAGATGGCAGGAACTGACCAGAATAGCAGGTAGGCACAGCAGGCAGGCTGGCGAGCAGAAGCCTCCAGGTAGGCTATCAGGTAGACACGGCAAGTGACGGCAGGAGTCTCTAGGTGGGCTGGCAGGTGGTCACGGCAAGTGACGGCAGGAGTCTCTAGGTGGTCACGGCAAGTGACGGCAGGAGTCTCTAGGTGGGCTGGCAGGTCACAAGCAGGTAACAGGCAGGTCACAGGCAAGTGCTCCCAGGTGAGCGGGTTGGCAGGCACGGCAGGTAACAGGCAGGCAACAGGCAAGTGCTCCCAGGTGAGCGGACTGGCAGGCACGGCAGGTCACAGGCAGGCAACAGGCAAGTGCTCCCAGGTGAGCGGACTGGCAAGCACGGCAGGTAACAGGCAGGCAACAGGCAAGTGCTCCCAGGTGAGCGGGCTGGCAGGCACGGCAGGTAACAGGCAGGTAACAGGCAAGTGCTCCCAGGTGAGCGGACTGGCAGGCACGGCAGGTCACAGGCAGGCAACAGGCAAGTGCTCCCAGGTGAGCGGACTGGCAAGCACGGCAGGTAACAGGCAGGCAACAGGCAAGTGCTCCCAGGTGAGCGGGTTGGCAGGCACGGCAGGTAACAGGCAGGCAACAGGCAAGTGCTCCCAGGTGAGCGGACTGGCAAGCACGGCAGGTAACAGGCAGGCAACAGGCAAGTGCTCCCAGGTGAGCGGGTTGGCAGGCACGGCAGGTAACAGGCAGGTAACAGGCAAGTGCTCCCAGGTGAGCGGACTGGCAGGCACGGCAGGTCACAGGCAGGCAACAGGCAAGTGCTCCCAGGTGAGCGGACTGGCAAGCACGGCAGGTAACAGGCAGGCAACAGGCAAGTGCTCCCAGGTGAGCGGGTTGGCAGGCACGGCAGGTAACAGGCAGGCAACAGGCAAGTGCTCCCAGGTGAGCGGACTGGCAGGCACGGCAGGTCACAGGCAGGCAACAGGCAAGTGCTCCCAGGTGAGCGGACTGGCAAGCACGGCAGGTAACAGGCAGGCAACAGGCAAGTGCTCCCAGGTGAGCGGGCTGGCAGGCACAGCAGGTAACAGGCAGGTAACAGGCTGGCGGGCAAGACTGGTAGTCAGGCTAGCAGCGGGACCTGAGGGCTGAAGCAGAGGCCAGAAACACTGTGTAACAACTTTTGCTCGGGCACCTCCATTTTGGAGGAGGTGCCTTATATATGGAAGGACCCTCGGCTATTGGCCAGGGACTCCTTAGGACAGCACGTGCGGCCCCTTTAAGAGGGAGGGAGGGCGCACGCGCCCTAAGCACAGTGCCCGGGGAGCTGCGCGCGCCGGCAGCAGGAAGAGGAGTGCTGGTGAACGCAGAGCGGGGAGCGCGGGGAGCGAGTAGGTGAGTGGGACGGCGTCTCTGCCTGGCAGGGGGCAGAGATGCCGATGCTACAATACCATGAAGGCCTGCTGCACAAAGTCTCCTCTTAACAGTTGTTGAAGAGATGTGTCTGCTGCTAGAACTCTGTGTGGCATTGACCTGGTCTCTAATCTGAGCTGCTGTTGACCTGCAATTTCTGAGGCTGGTGACTCGGATAAACTTATCCTCAGAAGCAGAGGTGACTCTTGGTCTTCCTTTCCTGGGGCGGTCCTCATGTGAGCCAGTTTCTTTGTAGCGCTTGATGGTTTTTGCAACTGAACTTGGGGACACTTTCAAAGTTTGCCCAATTTTTCGGACTGACTGACCTTCATTTCTTAAAGTAATGATGGCCACTAGTTTTTCTTTACTTAGCTGCTTTTTTCTTGCCATAATACAAATTCTAACAGTCTATTCAGTAGGACTAACTTTTTCATATAACTGTATGTACTTAGAAGATAGCCACACCAATGTGGATCTATGCGTCTCTTGTCCGCATGCCTCTTCATTCGCTCAGACAATTTCTCTAAAGTGGCCTTGGTGTCCTTCCATATTTTCGTGAAATCCTTTGTGAAAGCATCGACTGCTGATACACCAAAAGCGTCCAACACCAAAAAAGGGATTCCTGGCTGTTGCACAAAAACAATAATGTATGGAGAACTTGCAGAAGACTCACTTGTGTGGTTGTTATAGGAGAACTCAGCCCATGGTAAGAGCTTGACCCAATTGTCATGATTTGGAAAAGGAGGCGAAAGAGACGAACCTAGGGTCCTAATAGTCAGATATCACATGTACTTATGTAAATAAAAGACCTTTATTACATGATAGGTTAAAGTGGTGCTACAAACAAAGAAGTGCTCGCACAAGATACAATAGCAAACTGTATAACAATCAAAAATTAATATTAATTAACAGGACCATGTATAAGACATTGTATGTACAAGAATAAATAATGTACAGAACCCATGCTACATACATTAATATACAAGTGTGTATAACATAATATATGTGTCACGCAAGGTGTGGGAAAGACTTAGTGCAACACAAAGGGAATAGGGAAAGGGGGCCCAGACTCTAGGGAAAGGAAGGGGGGGGTGGAGACCTCCTAGTCTGATCTGATATCACCCTGTCTCCACTAACGTCCCTATATTGGTTCTTCACCAATCGTCGCACGCGTACCTCGCCCTGGCTTTCCCTGACATTTGGCACTGGCTAGGGAAGGGAGGGGATGAGCGCTAGTCGATCCCCACTGACAACTAAAGACACCAAGGGGGAACAAACAAGGGAAGATAGCTTAGCTTTTAGTCGGCTTCAGAGAGATGAACACTCATTCTCATAATATCAGAGAGGAAGAAGTAATGCACTTGCTCCAAGCCTACACAAAGGGTCATGTGAGTGTCGCCGGCACCTCCCTCTAGCAAACAGCAGGTATTTATACACCCAGACCAGGATGTTAATTAGCAAGAGGAAGGTAGCCACTTGGTCCTAGAGAGAAAGCTTCTAAGAAGGTGTCTGTAATGCCTAACGAAGAGATCTCCTGCAACCAACTGTCTGTCACTTCTGACACACCCGTGACAGTATGCCTAATTCGTGGCAAGAGATGTAACGTGTAACATAAAACATATGTATATACACAATACAAACAGCAACACATGTAATATGCCTACAGGAGACATCCACCAATATTGGGGGTACATACAGTAACAAGTGGGCATAGGTTAACAGAAAATGTGTTGCGAGGGACCATACACAGAGCATAGTGCATCTCATTGGAAACAAATATGATGTGTAATATCTGTCTGATATAATACAGGTGTAATGCAAATTATGCTACAGATGGTCACTCAATAAAGCATGTGGGTTACCTGAATGGGCCGCAAATGCGCGATGCACACCCCAACGCACGTTTCGGACGACAGTCCTTCATCAGGGGATGTGCCACACCTTATCCCCTGGACAATAACAATGTGGATCTAAGCATCTCTTGTCCGCATGCCTCTTCATACGCTCAGTCAATTTCTCTAAAGTGGCCTTGGTGTCCTCCCATATCTTCGAGAAATGCTTTGTGAAAGCATCGACTGCTGGTACACTAGAAGTGTTCGACACTAGAAGAGGGATTCCTGGCTGTTGCCCCAAAACAATAAAGAATGGAGAACTTGCTGAAGACTCACTCACGTGGTTGTTTTGGAGAACTCTGCCCACGGTAAGAGCTTGACCCAATTGTCATGATGTGCATTTGTGAAGTGCCACAGGAAGTTGGCCAGAATCTAGTTGATTCTCTATCTGTCCGTTGGATTAAGGGTGGTATGCAGACGAGAAGTCCAGCACTATGTTCAGAAGCTTGCACAAAGCTCGCCAGAATCTGGATGTGAACTGGACACCTCAGTCGGACACCATGTGATGAGGGAACCCATGAAGACGGAAGACATGCTGGATGAATTTCTCTTCGGACGGAAAGTCAGGCAGTGGGGTAAAATGTGCCATTTTGAGAAGCAATCTACCACTACCCAGATGACAAAACAACCCGAGGACACAGGAAGGTCGGTAATAAAGTCCATGGCGATATGCTGCCAAGGCTCCGAGGGCACAGGAAGTGGTATGAGTCGCCCGGACAGGAGTTGCCTGGGAGTTTTGTTGTGGGCACAGGAAGGACAGGCGGAAACAAACTCCATGATTTCTTTACGCATAGGCCCCTATTGATGAGTGAACCCAAACATGGACTTTTAACATGATATCCGATTTGCTGTTTGGGTTCGGATGCCTAATAAAGTCTGTTGAAAAACTGCAGCGCAGCCAGTCAACAAGCTTTTAGGCTGTGGGCATTTCTAGAGCCATCACAGCCATGCCAGTACCCAGTCTTCATAATTGCCGGATCATGATTGCCGCCACCATTCTGTTCTGATTAGTGTAGGGACAGGACGCAGCTGGAATGAGGGACAAAATTAGACTGTGCACTCTGCCAAAAAGCCGCTGTGTGTACTCTGCACCCATGTCTGTGAGAGTACTGTGCCAAAAAGTCGCTGTGTGTACTCTGCACCCATATCTGTGGGAATGCTGTGCCTTTAAGCTTCTGTGTGTACTCTGCTACCCAGTCTGTGGGAGTACTGTTCCTAAAAGCCTCTGTGTACTCTGCAGCCATGTCTGTGTCTTTCCCTTTTGGGGGCGAAAAAAGTCTATACGAGTAGTGTTTGTAAAGAATTATTCTAGTGTGCACCCGTTTCTTTTCCATTTGTGGGCCGAAAAAATAGTTTAATTCTACCGCTGTGTTTATACGAGTAGCGTTTTTAAAAAATCATTCTAGTATACAACCATCTCTTTCCCATTTGTGGGCTGAAAACATTCTTTTATTCTACCGCTGGGTCTATATGAGTAGTGTTTGTAAAAAATTATTCCAGTATGCAGCTGTCTTTTTCCAAATTTGTGGGCCGAAAAGATGATTAAATTCTGCCATTGTGTCTATACGATTAGTGTGTCCAAAAAACATTTTTTTACTCCACAGCTGTCTTTTTGTGAGTAGTGTTTCTGTAACATACCTGGCGGCGTCCGTGCATAGTGGTCCATCTCCCACTGTGCAAGAGCGTGCACTTGATTTCCAGTCCAGACTGCCACTCTGGCTTCTTTCCATACTGTCTGCTTTGCTCTGCTCTGGCTGCTTAGGGCGACGCCCGCTGATCTTCCTGTTTCTTGTAGCTGCTGCAGACACACCCCTAATGTGTCCTCAGCCTATTGCTGTCTGTCACCTGGTATTTAAACCAGCTCCTCCTTGGAATCCATGCCTGAGCATCTTGTTCTGTCAGTTGGCTTCTAGTCACTGATGTGCCAGGTCCTGTCTATGTTTCCTGCCTTGCGGTATCAGTTCCCGTGTCTGAACTGTGTCCTGTCTGTGCACTCTAGCCAGCTGTCTTTCTGCCTTTCCTGGAGGCTGTAATTCCACGCCCATGTGAACACGCTCTTAGCCTGTTCCTTCTGCCCTCTAGGGGCCGCATACCTAGATCTGTTGTCTGTGTCTTTTCCCAGTGTCTGTTCCTGCCCTAACTATCTTCCAGCCTGTTTCCCGTTTCTCTCTACGCCCCCATATCTTCCCTTTTTCTGCAGAGTCTGAACTCGTACCTAACTCCTGCTTGTTGTCACTGTACTTCCGTTTGTGAGTTTGTGGTCCACTCGCTACTTCACTGCAAGTACCCTGTGGGTATCTGGTTCTGCCTTTCCCTTCCAGTCTGTTCCGTGTGAACAGAGCCCTGTCCCCTCTGCTCTGCCTTGCTCGCCGCTCCGGCGGTTTCTGCCCGCTCTGCCTTGTTCGCCGCTCCGGCGGTTTCTGCCCGCTCTGCCTTGTTCGCCGCTCCGGCGGTTTCTGCTTGTTCGCCGCTCCGGCGGTTCTTGCCTGCTCTGCCTTGCTCTCCGCTCCGGCGGTTCTTGCCTGCTCTGCCTTGCTCACCGCTCTGGCGGTTCTTGCCTGCTCTGCCTTTGCTCACCGCTCCGGCGGTTCTTGCCTGCTCTGCCTTTGCTCACCGCTCCGGCGGTTCTTGCCTGCTCTGCCTTTGCTCACCGCTCCAGCAATTCTTGCCTGCTCTGCCTTTGCTCACCGCTCCGGCGGTTCTCGCCTGCTCTGCCTTGCTCACCGCTCCGGCGGTTTCTGCCTGCTCTGCCTTTTCTCACTGCTCCGGCAGTCTCGCTCTGCTCTGACCCTTTGCTCACTGCCCCAGCAGTCTCGCTCTGCTCTGATCCTTTGCTCACTGCCCCGGCAGTCTCGCTCTGCTCTGACCCTTTTCCCACTGCTCCGGCAGTCTCGCTCTGCTCTGACCCTTTGCCCAATGCTCAGGCAGTCTCGCTCTGCTCTGACCCTTTGCCCACTGCTCCGGCAGTCTCGTCCTGCTCCACTCTTGCTCACCGGTCCAGACGGCCTCGTCCTGCTCTACTCTCGCTCACCGCTCCAGGCGGCCTCGTCTTGCTCGCCGCTCCGGGCGGCCTCACTCTGCTGTGTTTGTCCACCACATCTGCGGTTCTGTTCCTGAGTCCCAGTCTGTACTGGGTCCTATCCACTCTGTGCTCCAACCTGTCGTACCTGCCAGTACCTCCCTGCCTGCATACCAGTCGTGCTTACCAGCATCCACCTGCCTGCATACCGGCCGTACCTGCCAGTACCTCCCTGTTTGCATACCAGTGGTGCTTGCCGGCATCCACCCGTCTGCATACCAGCCGTGTCTGCCTAAACCCACCAGTCGGTGTGCCAGCCTAACCTGCCTGTTCCTGTATTCCCTGGTGTGAGTCAACAGCCGTGTCCGGGGTCGGACCTGGAGTAGCACCTGGTCCCTCTGCTCGGTTCCTCCTTGGTGCACTGGCGTCGTATGCCGTCATGCGACCTTGGTCGGATCGGGTGGATACTTAGTTACGCCCCTCCAGGCATTCACTCTCCGGTACGGTCCAGTGGAATCACTACATATACACGCACACGCCAGTCAGTCCGGGCGCGTGCATTACAGTTTCTAAACAAATATTCTACTCTGCAGCCATCTTTTTGTGAGTAGTGTTTCTAAACAAATGTTCTACTCTGCAGCCATCTTTTTGTGAGTAGTGTGTCTAAAAAAAATTCTAGTATGCAGCAGTCTTTCCAAAAAGCCTCTGTTTTATCGTACCAAAAAGTCTCTGGGCATACTGTACCAAAGCATTTCTTTGTACAGTACCAAAAAGCCTCTGGGAGTACTGTGACAGAAATCCTGTGTTTGTACTGTATACAAAGCCTCTGTACTGTAACAAAATGCCTCTGGGTGTATGGTGCAAAAAAACCTTTGTTTGGACTGTACCAAAAAGCCTCTGGGAGTACTGTACCATAAAGCCTCTGTTTGCACTGTACCAAAACCCCCCTGGGATATTGTGCCAAAAAGCATATGTGTACACTGTGCTAAAAAGTTTCTGTTTGTACCAGAGGCGTAGCTAGGGGTTCAGGTCAGGGGGGGCGAAACGGCTAAGTGGGCCCCTTAACCAGGTAACTGTGTGTACAAGTACGGTGGTGAACCCTGACCGTGGATATAGAGGAACCTCAGCAGATGACCTCGCTGTTACTGAAAATAAATCTCTACACAAAGACCAACACTGATATTACCACCATATGTTGACCATATAGTGGTAGATTCCAGACCTGCCGACCATACAAGTAATAACAGTACAGGTATATATAGTAACTTACAGCTGACGTTCTTTTTGGTGGCGTAGTTCATTTTCCCGTCTTTTCCATCTGGCCCAGATTGACATGACAACTTCTTCCAGTCACGACTCGTCTGCAGAGAATTGCAACAAAAACACATTTGACTTCTGACATTTCCAGCCCATCCCCATGTATTCCCAACCTGCACAAACTCCTCATCCTGCTGATACCCCAATACAGAGACGCTGCTGCCGTATGTGTCCCTTTTACTGCACCTACTGTGTGGTACAATAACAATGCTTCTCTTACTGTCCCAAATAATAATGCCACCACTGTGCCCCTTACATAGTAATAATGCCTTTTTTGTGCCCTCTAGATGGTAAAATTGCTGCCTTGAAAAGATTAATGCCCTGTGCAAATGCTCTAGAAAAGTGTCCACATTTTCCCCTTTTATGGTTACAATACTCTGAGTGCCCAACAACAATAATGCTTCTTAAGTGCCCACTTAACATTTAATGATGTCCACTGGGTCCCCAAATATACAGCTCCTCTATATACAGTATAGTGGACCCATAGCTCCATTATACAGAGTATAATGTCCCAACAGCTCCCCTATACACAATATAATGCCCTACAGCTTCCCTATACAAAAGAATGGTGGGCCCACAGCTCCCATATACAGAGTATGATGTCCCCACAGCTCCCATATACACAATATAATGCCCCACAGCTTTCCTATACAAAAGAATGGTGGGCCCATAGCTCCCATATACACAGAACCACCGTCAGCACATGAATGCAGCACCAGAACCACTATTGGTAAATTAATGCAGTGTTAGAACCACCGTCAGTAGATGAATACAGCACTAGAACCACACTTTTCCTCCTCTGCATACTGCCCACGAGATACTGTGCCTTCACATTAACATCCCTCATATACAATAAAAGTCCCTATAACCTTCGACACTTTAAGGCGCTTACCTTTCTCACTTCAGCAGCAGGGTAACGGTGGCAGCAAGGTGACAGCCACACTAGGGAACCAGTGGCAGAAAGGTGACCGCCTCAGCCGGGTGACGACCTCTGATCAGTTATGGATTGGCACATTTGTACACAATCAGGACCACGGTCAGTGCATGAATCCATTACCAGATCCACTGTCAGTACATGAATCCAACTTCTTCATACTGTGCCCCCACTTCTCTATATTGTCCCTCAAGCTCTCACCTGTCCATACTGGCCCCCTATGGTCCCATCTCTACATACTGTGCCCCCACTTCTCCATATTGTCCATATTGTAGTGAGTGGCAGAGAAAGTTTAAGAATCACAAATAATGGCATACAAATAGTGTGTGCTATAGTTTTAAACTATTTTTATTTTAGTTTCTGATGTAATCACAATAGTAAATGTCCCCCAAACTGAGATGTTTATCTAAGAATATAACATAATAACCACGCTGAGGACTCATACCAAGGTGTTCTAAAATCAAGTACAAAACAGGTTACCAGTTGTGAGTTATAATACTTCAATGTCTTAAAGCCCCCATATACAAGAAAATAAATGGATCCACCCAGCTGACTATCTGATAAACATGGGGTCTCCTGTCTCTTCCCTGACAAATGACCTCAGGTGACAGAAAGATAGGAATGGCTGAATGTCAGCACCTGATCCTTTTGTTCTCCCTGCAGCATACTCCCCAGTCTTCATATACAACACATACACTATCAGCCATTTGGAGAGTACATGTTTATGGAGTGGTCTTGAAAAATAATCATTGACAGTGTATAGGTACATTTAGTCCTGCAGATGTTTCATAAATCTTACCTCTGAAGAGTTGCCCTAGAGTTCACTCATTAGCTGCTGTACAAATTTTTCAGTAACTGGCTTCTTCCAGAGCTCCCTCTCAAGATTTTCCACGCTGTCCCATATGCATGTAAGATGCATCCTTTGCCGCCCTGCGGCTCAGTGATCTGACAGCAGCAGAGTGATGAGGTCAGCAGTGTACGACCTCTTCACTCCACTGCACATCGGGCTGGGGAAATGATGAGCCCACCCATTCTCCCAGCTGAGCGCTGCAATGTTGCTCTGATACATTCATGTCTAAGAGACATGTATACATCTGAGCACAGGGAAGAAGGAGCACTGTGCAGCTGTGGCTGTGCTCAAGTATATCGGCGTGGCGTAGCTCCGGGTGGACGCCACGTGGTGGGCCCCCCCTGAACACCGGGCCCGGGGCGACTGCCCCCTCTGCCCCCCCCCGGTAGCTACGCTACTGGTTTCTACTGTACCAAAAAGCCTCTGGGAATACTATGCCATAAAGCCTTTGTATGTACTGTACCAAAAAAACTCTGGAAGAACTGTGCCAAAAATTCTCTGTGTGTACTGTGCCAAAAAGCCTCTGTTTGTACTGTGCCAAAAATCCTCTGTGTGTGCTGTGCCAAAAAGCCTCTGTTTGTACTCTGTCAAAAAGCCTCTGTTTGTTCTGTGCCAAAAAACCTATGGGAGTACTATGCTAAAAAATCTCTGTGTGTACTGTGCCTCTGGGAGTTTTGTGCCAAAAAGTTTAAAAGTTTCTGTGTACACTGCAGCCATGTCTGTATGAGTAGTGTGCCAAAAAAATAATTATACTCTGCTGTGTCTGTACGAGTTGTGGTCCTAAGAAAAGAGTCGTACTCTGCACCTGTGTCTGTGGGAGTACTGTGCATAAAAACACATTTTTCTAATATGCAACCATGTCTGTAGGAATACTGTGCCAAAAAACCTGTGTGTGTACTCTGCATGCGTCTCTGTGGGAGTATTCTGAAAAAAGCCTCTATGGGGTGTGGTAGATCGCTCACTTGGCTGCACACGGAGGTAGACACAGGAATGCTGTTCCTTTAAATTTCTGAGTGGTTTATTAAAAACATGGCATAAACCACTACTTCAAAACAAATAGGCCTTTCTCGGCATAATGGGTAAACAGAAGAAAATAAGGTAGTACAATCCATAGGCCTGTGGGGGTCCGCCCACACAGGGTTAGCACAGCAGACACAGTTCAGCTAAAACTAACACAAGCTTCTCTTTGGAGCTAGCTTCTCAAGACATTGAACACCCAATGCCTCTACATGCCGAGTATTTAAACCCCAGACCACACCCTGAAGTGGAGATATGGTGAATGGCCTCCCACCAACACTATGGCCATTCACAAAATAACCAAACATTTTAAATATGGCTGATTAACCCTATCAGCACATATCATGCAGGAGAATACTTCCAGGTTTCTCATCACTGAAGCTAATAGCCTCAGTGAAATATATCTCCCCTCCTGCTCTACCAGTGACTTTGTCACATGGGGTACTCTACAAAGCACCTTTTTTTTTTTTTTTTATATGTGGGTAGGCTCCAAAATATTGTGAATGGAAAATAGAACAAACAAACTGTAGTGGAGTTTAACAATGGCTGGGTGCATCTGGTATACTTCTATATTCAGCCAAAGGTACGGACAAGTTTCATGGGATCCTCGCCTCATTAATTTTAATGAATGCGAGCTTGCCCATGTTGGCTGTGAACAGGCGCATGTGACGCGCCCCCTGGGCTGTGGGGTACTCGGTAGCCAGACCGGTCGATGCTGGGGGATTTCACAGTGGCGGTGACCCGGTCCGTGACCCAGGGCGGTCAATAAAAGGGGTTTTAAAGAAAAGGGAATAGAGTTTCTATATATAATGTTCGCGACGCTACCTGTGGTATGCAGCTAAATGGAGCCGCCGCTGCGGTGCAGATCCTCTGGAGCTGATGATGATGCAGCAATGTTGGTTCAGCTCTCCACAGGCAGATCTTAGCTCCAGGGCAGGAAAGGTGATGTTATAGATGTTTCTGTGCAGTGTAGTGCAGGGGATGGCGCAGATAATGACCAGTCCACAACTTAATGGCGGTTTCCTCTTATCTTTACTTGCGGAGGTTAGGCAGACCGGGGCACGGGTACTAGCTGGTAATAGAGGTCTGCGGGGCCTGGAAGCAAGTTGGGAATCCACCTCGCCAGGTGAAGTTGGAGGCCTTCGCTTTGCGTTAATCCCTTTGGCCCTGCTGCTTATAGCTGTGCTGTGGCCCTCGTCCCTGAGTAAAACGTCTTTGTGCTCACCCGTATGGCAGGTAGCTCGGGCCTTCCTGGAGTGTCATTCCCACGTGGTGGTGCTGGGCCCTATGTGCTGCTGAGCCTCCGGGCGTCTGATGGGGCCAGGAGACCTGCAGTCTCCTGCCCTCCGGTTTCTGCTGCTGGGCCTTCAGTGCCCCACAACGTCAGACTCCGGAGTCCGGTTCTTCTTCGCTCCTCTCTGGGGTGAACTGCCGTGCAGCTCCACTCCCCAGGTCTTTCCTCTCCTCTTCGCTGTCCTGACTTCAACTCCCCTCACTAACTAACTAACCCCGCTTCCAGATTCCAGTTGCAAAGGGGAGGAGCTCCCCTTGCTGGTCTGGAGCCAGGAAAGTGTTGCATGCTAGTATATTTGACTAGGGGACCCCTGCTTGCTTCCAGGCATGGCATCACCCCTTGTGAGGGAGGCAATGCCACTGTGGCAACCGGACCCCTGGGGTGCCACACATGCACCTGCCTGTGATCACACATCCTGACGTGCTAAACACACGTTCTGACAGTACACTTTCCGCAAGGCAGGCCAGCACCTCCAAGGCGTAAAGGGCAAGCTCAGACCATGTGTCCAATTTGAAGATCCAGAAGTTAAATAGGCCAGACCAGGGCCAACGTCAGCACCCGGCGCACCCGGGCAGGTGCCGTGGCCCTGAACCATCAGGGCGGCCCACTCGCCGTCGGGGCCCGGGCAGCTCCCCCAGCAGGTGTGCAGGGTCGCTGGCGCTGTGTGATGGGCGTCACACTAGCATACTAGCAGATGTAGCACCCCGAGGACTCGGCTGCTACAGGGGTATTGCACCTCGAACCAGAGGTGTGGTATTCCACTCCCGGGTAAGGATGGAGTGTGGAACAGAGCTCAGATAGCTGCATGCACTACACTCATCCCATTTCCGGGGGACAGAACAACGGTACTCCCACCAGATAGATGTGCAGGTACGACAGCGTCTGTCCCTGGCTGGAGTGGGAGGGTAGTTGCGGGCACGAAATCCTGCCGACTACGCCAAAGTTGACGCGCCCCTGGGCCTGAGTCGTGCGGCATCGCGCGCACGGGGGCTTACCCGGAGCCGGATCAGATAGGGGTAGTAGTCTCGTGGCGGTGACCCGGTCCGTGCCCAGGGAGTCAAACTGAGTGGTAGTATTTAGCAGTAGATGTTAGAATGTTCGACTACGCCACCCGTTGAATGCGGCTATGGAGCCGCCGCTGCAGGGCAGACCGCTGAGGCCGGTGATGTGGTTGTGCAGCGTAGATGGTATAACCCCCAACGGGAGGGGTATGGCCCCAGGGCAGCAGATGTGCATTGGATGAGGGGAGTGATGGTGCGGGTGTCCCAGTACTGAAGGTGCAGGTGTGACCACGAAACACGGAGGCTTGAAGTGCAGTTTCAAAAGCTTTACTCACTGTTCTTTATCCGGTCGCTTGTGCACAATAAGGACCACCCGAGTCATGCTGCGTCCACTAGGTCAGGGACTCGGCCAACTCCCAGGTAGTTCCAGAGCGTGGTCCAGAGCTCCCCTCTCTTCCTTCCTACTGGCCGTTCTCACTAGGGACCCACCTATGTCCGGCTCCCTCGGGCCTCTTGGTGGTGAAACCTTTCCTGGCTTCCCTGGCCCTATGCGTGGTGTGCCTTCCTGGTGGATGTGGTGAGGGTCGTGCCAAAGCTTGACCACGACCTCCGGTTCCTGGCTGAGGATGATTAGCCTCCACCAGTTTGGGATCCGGTACCCTTCTCTGCCAACCCTTCACCCTTTTCGTTCTCCTGTGGGATCTCAGGGTTCCCTCTCTACTTGCGTCTCTGGGCCTTTCTGCCTCCTTCTCAGTGCTTCAGGCCTGGCCCTGGAGCTGGGCCCAGCCGGAGCCACAGCTCCCTGTCAGCCCTCTCTGGCTGAACTCTCCCTCAGCTTCTCCTCAGGCTCAACTCCCTGTCTCAAGATGGTGCCCACCTCTTATACTCCCTCTGACACCCGAGCCCAGGTGACTAGCACCCAATGGGCTCCTTCCTATGCCCAGAGTCCCTCCCCTATCTGCTCCTACACTACAGGGATGTTCCTCCCCCCTGGTCTCCCACTCCAGCCAGGGACAGACGCTGTCGTACCTGCACATCTATCTGGTGGGAGTACCGTTGTTCTGTCCCCCGGAAATGGGATGAGTGTAGTGCATGCAGCTATCTGAGCTCTGTTCCACACTCCATCCTTACCCGGGAGTGGAATACCACACCTCTGGTTCGAGGTGCAATACCCCTGTAGCAGCCGAGTCCTCGGGGTGCTACACAGACACAGCTGCACAGGGCACTGCTCGCAACCATGTCTAGTAAAGTGATACCCAAACAGCTCCAGTGGCCCTGCACAGATGCTGGGGGAGCAGCCTGGACCCTGATGGCAGGTGGGCCCCCTGATGGTCCAGGGCCATGGCTGTGAAAGTGACGGCCATCAAACACGCACCAGCGGCCCTGCACAGCCACATTCCAGTGAAGCTGGACGGCAGACAGGGCGGGGGAAGATGAGCGAAGCTTGTTGCCAACTTCCCCAATCACTATATTAAAAAAATTTCTAATGTGTTTGTGTGTGTGTGTGTGTGCATGTATGATAAGAATATCTGTGTATGTCAGTGTGTATGACTGTATATATATTTATATACAACTATATAATAGAGAGTGGCGCTTGTAGATGCAAATTTAGCCAGCAGCAATAAGACAAAACCACAAATTTGTCAAAAAGAAACTGTAAATAATATAAAAAATATATATATGTATTCTCTTAGGCTAATTGGTTGGAAGAAGGGAAGGACAATAAAATTAATCTATGTTTTTATAGATCAGTAAAAAGACTCTAAAGTAATGCTAATACCCAAAATAATTGGGACTAATAGGGAACAATTTAAATTTAAATATACCAACTATTTTAAGCTGGACTCACATCATTTGCCTACACAAGGCAATTGAAGGAAACTATCGGTGAGACTATTTGCTGTTCAGAAGAGGATCATATATCATAGACTAATATTACATAGCAATCAGTCTCTTTTAGGACAATCACCTATTGTTGTCTGACCTTTTTATATATCTGCTGCTGATACTTACACCGTATATATATTTATGTCTGTTTTATGTGTGTTTTTATGAATTTGGCTTCAAATATGTACGTATGCCTGTATGTGTAAGTATCTGTCTATATGTTTGTTTATGTGCATATATGCGTACCGTGTGCATGTCTGCGTTTGTGTGCATGTCTGCATACTGTATATACATTTCACAAGAAGTGTCCAGATTAAGTTAATAGTACTTCCGAACATTCAATTATTACCACAAAAGTTTTTTACCAGGATATATAAAGATTACCCAGTAAAACATGAAGTACCAAAATAATTTTAAAATAAATATTTTATTTAGACATATTAAAATCCAGAATTAGACCATAAAAAGAGAAAGGTACCAAACATGAGGAGGCAGGAGAAACAACACTGAAATCTTAGGAAAGTTTGAGCAGTCTTATAATAATTTGATTATGCTATGAATGAAGCACTAATCACAAATGAAAAGAGTGTAGTGGTGTAATATATAGCAGCATAGGATGTCAAAAAGAAATTAATTCATCATGCCACACATTGGATCAAATCAACAGGGCAGCAGTGCTGTGGCATACTAGTGCTCTCGTGCATACAGATGTATAGACCCGCATTATTCATTAATTGCATGGACAGCACCTGCGGCCGAAGTGATCGATTCAGTGCATATAAATAAATAAAAGATCTCCTGCTGTCACTAACACCTAATACTAGATGGATACATTCAATACATAAGTATATCTAAACAATGAAGTGTAAGAAACTTGTTCCATACCAGTGTGGATGCTCCTGCTTCCTGCCCCGACGCGCACGTTTCGCATTAGCTTCTTCGGGAGGCGTGTCACACTAAAGGGTGTGCTCGTTTTTTATATATCCGCATGTCAGTAATGCACAGTCACTTTATGTCATCATAACATTTGATTTTTAAGTATACATTTATATACATGCACTTTATGACATTAGCACTTATTTACACTTTTTTAGTGGGTATTGTCACTTCATACCACTGACTGTGTTATTAATTTATTAGCTAGGTTATTATCTGCTAATCATTGCACTTTCATCTGCGATATTAGTATTTACCTGTATTCTGTTTGAGTTCATATATTTTATTTTTATATTTTTTTCTTTTCATCTTATTCCTTATTTCTTTCTTTCTATCATCTTTCATTTCTACACATACATCCATTCAGCCTCATGTTATTTCCCTTTTATTCATTTATCATCTTTTCTTTCATTTGTCCTTACTTTTACTTCATTCATTTCATTCCTCATCGTCTCAATCCATGATCTGCTCTCTTTGTGGTCAGTGCGCATGCGCGGACTGTTGCGGCCCCGAGTCTTGAATACCGTGGTCTTTTAATGCGGATCACGCCTCGCTTTCACTGGTTGGTGGGGGCGTGAGCGTCATCCAGCATGTGACCGCTGGTCACGGGACTCTTTTCAAGGATGCCGCCTCAGTCTTCGCATGCGCCATTGGGTCCACGCTGTTAGCAGCATTGGCTTTATCTCCGCCCACTATCCCCCCATTGGCTGATTGCCATATAAAAAACGAGCACACCCTTTAGTGTGACACGCCTCCCGAAGAAGCTAATGCGAAACGTGCGCGTCGGGGCAGGAAGCAGGAGCATCCACACTGGTATGGAACAAGTTTCTTACACTTCATTGTTTAGATATACTTATGTATTGAATGTATCCATCTAGTATTAGGTGTTAGTGACAGCAGGAGATCTTTTATTTATTTATATGCACTGAATCGATCACTTCGGCCGCAGGTGCTGTCCATGCAATTAATGAATAATGCGGGTCTATACATCTGTATGCACGAGAGCACTAGTATGCCACAGCACTGCTGCCCTGTTGATTTGATCCAATGTGTGGCATGATGAATTAATTTCTTTTTGACATCCTATGCTGCTATATATTACACCACTACACTCTTTTCATTTGTGATTAGTGCTTCATTCATAGCATAATCAAATTATTATAAGACTGCTCAAACTTTCCTAAGATTTCAGTGTTGTTTCTCCTGCCTCCTCATGTTTGGTACCTTTCTCTTTTTATGGTCTAATTCTGGATTTTAATATGTCTAAATAAAATATTTATTTTAAAATTATTTTGGTACTTCATGTTTTACTGGGTAATCTATACTGTATATACAGTACAGACCAAAAGTTTGGACACACCTCATTTAAAGATTTTTCTGTATTTTCTTGACTATGGAAATTGTACATTCACACTGAAGGCATCAAAACTATGAATTAACACATGTGGAATTATATACTTAACAAAAAAGTGTGAAACAACTGAAAATATGTCTTATATTCTAGGTTCTTCAAAGTAGCCACCTTTTTCTTTGACTGCTTTGCACACTCTTGGCATTCTCTTGATGAGCTTCAAGAGGTAGTCACTGGAAATGGTCTTCCAACAATCTTGAAGGATTTCCCAGAGATGCTTAGCACTTGTTGGCCCTTTTGCCTTCACTCTGCGGTCCAGCTCACCCCAAACCATCTTGATTGGGTTCAGGTCTGGTGACTGTGGAGGCCAGGTCATCTGGTGTAGCACCCAATCACTCTCCTCCTTGGTCAAATAGCCCTTACACAGCCTGGAGGTGTGTTTGGGGTCATTGTCCTGTTGAAAAGTAAATGATGGTCCAACTAAACGCAAACCGGATGAAATAGCATGCCGCTGCAAGATGCTGTGGTAGCCATGCTGGTTCAGTATGCCTTCAATTTTGAATAAATCCCCAACATTGTCACCAGCAAAGCACCCCCACACCATCACACCTCCTCCTCCATGCTTCACGGTGGGAACCAGGCATGTAGAGGCCATCCGTTCACCTTTTCTGCATCGCTCAAAGGCACGGTGGTTGGAACAAAAGATCTCAAATTTGGACTCATCAGACCAAAGCACAGATTTCCACTGGTCTAATGTCCATTCCTTGTGTTCTTTAGCCCAAACAAGTCTCTTCTGCTTGTTGCCTGTCCTTAGCAGTGGTTTCCTAGCAGCTATTTTACCATGAAGGCCTGTTGCACAAAGTCTCCTCTTAACAGTTGTTGAAGAGATGTGTCTGCTACTAGAACTCTGTGTGGCATTGACCTGGTCTCTAATCTGAGCTGCTGTTAACCTGCGATTTCTGAGGCTGATAACTCGGATAAACTTATCCTCAGAAGCAGAGGTGACTCTTGGTCTTCCTTTCCTGGGGCGGTCCTCATGTGACCCAGTTTCTTTGTAGTGCTTGATGGTTTTTACAACTGCACTTGGGGACACTTTCAAAGTTTTCCCAATTTTTTTCACTGACTGACCTTCATTTCTTAAAGTAATGATGGCCACTCTTTTTTCTTTACTTAGCTGCTTTTTTCTTGCCATAATACAAATTCTAACAGTCTATTCAGTAGGACTATCAGCTATTATCCACCTGACTTCTGCACAACACAACTGATGGTCCCAACCCCATTTATAAGGCAAGAAATCCCACTTATTAAACCTGACAGGGCACACCTGTGAAGTGAAAACCATTTCCAGTGACTACCTCTTAAAGCTCATCAAGAGAATGCCAAGAGTGTGCAAAGCAGTCATCAAAGCAAAAGGTGGCTACTTTGAAGAACCTAGAATATAAGACATATTTTCAGTTGTTTCACACTTTTTTGTTAAGTATATAATTCCACATGTGTTAATTCATAGTTTTGATGCCTTCAGTGTAAATGTACAATTTCCATAGTCAAGAAAATACAGAAAAATCTTTAAATGAGAAGGTGTGTCCAGGGCTGGCTCCAGGTTTTTCTGGGCCCTGGGCGAAAGAGTCTCAGTGGGCCCCTTTAATACATACCACGATTCATGATGCAGAGATACGGCGGAGAAATATATATATAGTACAATGCCGAAGATTTCACTTCTTACATTACATGAGTGATATCTATTGTAAATTCCACAATAGCTCAGAAACCGGCGAATCGCTCCACACAGTATACTGGCCCCCATATAAGGCTCCATACGGAATACTGGCCCCCATATAACGCTTCATACGGAATACTGGCCCCCATATAAGGCCCCATACGGAATACTGGCCCCCATATAACGCTTCATACGGAATACTGGCCCCCATATAAGGCCCCATACGGAATACTGGCCCCCATATAAGGCTCCATACGGAATACTGGCCCCCATATAAGGCTTCATACGGAATACTGGCCCCCATATAAGGCTCCATACGGAATACTGGCCCCCATATAAGGCCCCATACGGAATACTGGCCCCCATATAAGGCTCCATGCGGAATACTGACCCCCATATAAGGCTCCATACGGAATACTGGCCCCCATATAAGGCTCCATACGGAATACTGGCTCCCATATAAGGCCCCATACGGAATACTGGCCCCCATATAAGGCCCCATACGGAATACTGGCCCCCATATAAGGCTCCATGCGGAATACTGACCCCCATATAAGGCTCCATACGGAATACTGGCCCCCATATAAGGCTCCATACGGAATACTGACCCCCATATAAGGCTCCATACGGAATACTGGCCCCCATATAAGGCCCCATACGGAATACTGGCCCCCATATAAGGCCCCATACGGAATACTGGCCCCCATATAAGGCCCCATACGGAATACTGGCCCCCATATAAGGCTCCATACGAAATACTGGCCCCCAAATAAGGCTCCATACGGAATACTGGCCCCCATATAAGGCTCCATACGGAATACTGGCCCCCATATAAGGCTCCATACGGAATACTGGCCCCCATATAAGGTTCCATACAGAATACTGGCCCCCATATAAGGCTCCATACGGAATACTGGCCTCCATATAAGGCTCCATACGGAATACTGGCCCCCATATAACGCTCCATACAGGATACTGGTCCCCTTATAAAGCTCCATACAGGATACTGGCCCCCATATAACGCTCCATACAGGATACTGGCCCCCTTATAAAACTCCATACAGGATACTGGCCCCCATATAACGCTCCATACAGGATACCGGTCCCCTTATAACGCTCCATACAGGATACCGGTCCCCTTATAACGCTCCATACAGGATACTGGCCCCCATATAATGCTGCATGCAGGCTGTTACCCCCCACATAATGCCCCATACAGGCTGTCCCCCCCCTTATAATGCTCCATGCAGGCTGTTACCCCCCACATAATGCCCCATACAGCCCCCCCCCCCCTTTTAATGCTCCATGCAGGCTGTTCCCCCCCACATAATGCACTATGCAGGCTGCCCCCCCCCTTTATAATGCCCCATGCAGGCTGTTCCCCACCTTATAATGCCCCATGCAGGATGTCACCCCCCTCTTTATAATGCCCCATGCAGGATGTCCCCCCCTCTCTTTATAATGCTCCATGCAGGATGCCCCCCTCTTTATAATGCCCCATGCAGGATGTCCCCCCCTCTCTTTATAATGCCCCATGCAGGATGTCCCCCCTCTCTTTATAATGCCCCATGCAGGATGTCCCCACCTCTCTTTATAATGCCCCATGCAGGATGTCACCATCCCCCTCTTTATAATGCCCCATGCAGGATGCCCCCCCTCTCTTTATAATGCCCCATGCAGGATGCCCCCCCCCTCTTTATAATGCCCCATGCAGGATGTCCCCCCCTCTCTTTATAATGCCCCATGCAGGATGTCCCCCCCTCTCTTTATAATGCCCCATGCAGGATGTCCCCCCCTCTCTTTATAATGCCCCATGCAGGATGTCCCCCCCTCTCTTTATAATGCCCCATGCAGGATGTCACCCCCCCTCTTTATAATGCCCCATGCAGGATGTCACCCCCCCTCTCTTTATAATGCCCCATGCAGGATGCCCCCCCCTCTTTATAATACCCCATGCAGGATGTCCCCCCCTCTCTTTATAATGCCCCATGCAGGATGTCACCCCCCCTCTTTATAATGCCCCATGCAGGATGTCACCCCCCTCTTTATAATGCTCCATGGAGGATGCCCCCCCCTCTTTATACTGCCCCATGCCTCCATACATTAAAAAAAAAAAATCAAATACTCACCTCCCTTCTCCTCACCTGCTGCCCGCTGCCCGCTGCCCGGGTCCGGACTCCAGCGTTGCCGGCGTTGTCCCGCTCAGCGCTCCCTGTGACGGCTCAGGGGAGGGCGCGGTGTAAAGACGTCACCGCGCCCTCTGACCTGAGACGTCACAGGGAGCGCAGAGCAGGAAGACAGCGGATCTGCAGAGGCACGGGGAGAGGTAAGTATCCGGCTGCCGGGGCCCTGAGCAAGCGGTGGAGAAGGGAGGGCGCTGACACCGCTCTCATCCGCCCATAGCCCAGCGGGGTGCGCGACCGCTAGTGGGCACCTCTGCCTGCTCAGGGCCCCGGCATTTGCCCGGGTGCTGACGCCGGCCCTGGGTGTGTCCAAACTTTTGGTCTGTACGGTACATGTCTGTGTACTGTATGTGTGTGCATGCTTGCGTACTGTGTGTGCATGTCTGCGTACCTTATGTGTGTATTTCTGCATACTGTGTATCTATGTACTGTGTGTGTGCTTGTCTGCGTAGTATGTGTGTGTATGCGCATGTCTGCGTAACGTATGTGTAAGTCTGCGTACCGTGTGAGCATTTCTTCGTACCGTGTGTGTGTGCATAACTCCATACTGTTTGTGTTCATGCCTGCGTACTGTGTGTGTGCCCATGACTGCGTACTGTTTATGTGTGCTTGTCTGCGTACTGTATGTGTACATATGTGAAGGATGAAGGGTCAGCCTGGGCCCTGTGTTGTATACCTATATTTCTCTGCCGTATCTGTGCAACATGAATCGTGGTATGTGTTAAAGTAGCCCACTGAGACTCTTTCGCCCGTAACCAACAAAAACCTGGAGCCAGCCCTGGGCCAAACCCATCACTCAGCATGTGGAGACGTCTGGACACATACTCTTCCACCATTTTGTTGAAACTGTCATGCTGATGTATTTGACCCTTGTAGCTTAAGTTTTGTGGTCGGCTTCTCTTTCTGCCAAGCGACAGGAGACACACCTTTTTTTCTGGATGTTTTGGGGTTCTGTTTTCAGGCTGCAGTCTGTCTAGCTTAACACAGATGATTTCAATTGTCCATCTATACCTTTTTTACTGTATACAGAGAGAGTGGCCAGCAGATAATTTTTTGGGAGTACCCCCCAAAAAATGAATAAAAACCCCCACAAAAAAAGTGTTGGCTACCTCCTCCTCCTACGCCTCTTCCACCTACACCGCCATCTCCACTTCCTCCTCAACCTCCTCCTCCACTTGGACCTCAGCCTTCTGGTTCAAGATTATAATTTTTTCTTTTTTTTTAATTCTATGTTATTTTAAGTCATTTCTCTATCTACATTTGTTTGCAGGGCAATTGTCCTGGTCTTACACCCATTTTGCTTCTTTTTGCACCCCACCCCAGCCCTTATTATGGCCATTTTACAGCCATTTTAAAGAACCAAAGTTCGAGTTGCCATTGACTTCTATTGGGTTCGGGGTGAAGTTCGGATGCCGAACCAAACTTTCAACTGTAGTTCAGCCGAACCCAAACATCCACCGAACCGTTTATCCCTATAGGCCACCAGTAATGATATGAGCTGCGACGTTTTTCTCTGCCCAGCCTGACACGTGTGGGTAGTTTTTTAGGAAGCTCTGCACCACCAAGTTCAGCACATGCGCCATGCAAAGAATGTTCGACAAATCAGCTAGTCCCAGAGCTGTTACGAGATCTCACCCATTATCGCACACCACCAGGCCGGGCTTGAGGTTCAGCGGCACCAACCACTCATCTGTCTGCTGTTTTATCCCGGTCCACAGCTCCTGCATGGCGTGGGATTTGTCCCGCAAACAAAATAGTTTAAGAACAGGCTGCTATAGTTTCCCCCTGACTGTGCTGGAGTAGGTGGTGCAGGTGTTCCTGTGACTGGATGAGGAGGCAGTGAAGGATGCGGAGTAGGAGGAGAAGGCAACCTGGACAGATAAAAGTCCAGCAATACTATAGATTGTGGTAGGACATGAGCTAGAACGCCTTCTGCCTCTGTCCCAGCCGCCACTACATTTACCTAGTGGGTCTCTTTGCGGGGAGGCAAGTTGTCCTGTTGATTGTGAGCGGGAGGAAGAGGCCAAGACTGCAGCAGAAGAGGGAGCAGGAGGTGACTCATATCTGTCAAGCTTTTTAAGATGGGTACTCCACTGCACCTCGTGCTTGGAATTCAGATGTCTCGTCACACAGGTGGTGCTCGGTTCAGAACATTTATGCCTCGCTTCAGCGTCTGATAGCACAGCGTGCAAACCACCTGTCGCTTGTCGACAACATTGTCTCTAAAAAAAATGCCATGCCAGAGAGCTCTTTTGTGCTGTCTTTGGTTTGCTGATTTCAGCGACATGGTGGGCAGTAACAGGCGACTTACTGGCTAGGGGCCGCTTGCTGTGCCTTTGCATCCTGCTCCCTCTTTTGCTTTGCGGCGAGGGCAGCGTAGCCACGTCCTCTTCCTCTGCACTGTGCACGTCACTGGGATGGCCTCCACTCCATGTGGGGCTTAGGACCTCATCATCCCTCGCATCATCTTCCAGCAACTCCTAAACCTTGCTCTCCTTTACATACTACAGAAAGACGCTGCAGTTGGCAACTGAATTTCGTCATCATCTGACATGTGCTGTGGTGGTCCACTGACTGTGTGCACTAGCCCTTCCACGTGCTCATCCTCTAACATAAGTGGTTAAGCATCAGTATACTCAATCTCTTCCACTTCTGGGGCAGGGCCAGGTGGATGGGCCACAGAACCACAGCCAGCGAATTCATCAAAAAGCAGAAAAGACTGCTGCATGACTTGGGGCTCAGACTGCTTGGCTCATTTGCAAGGGGGTGAGGTGGAAACCGAATGACCATGGTCTTCAGGTACCCACTGTGTACTTTCTGCAGTGGACCGGGTGGAAGACAATACAACGGAACTGGAGCCACTCTCAACTATCCAATCTAACACCTTATCAACATCTTGTGGCGTCACCATTCATGCAGCAGTATTCGTATTTGTGCCCTAGACAAAGGTATTGTATTTGGGCATGTAGTAGGTACAGAATGGGCACGTCCTCTCCTTGCAGTAGCTACACCATCACCAACATCACCACCATGGCCACGTCCCCTATTTTATACTCTCCTCATTTTTAAAAGTGTTTTTTTTTGGGCACTCTACTTGCAAAGAGATTGCTGAAGAGTAGATGTATTTATTTGCAAAACTATTAGAAAACACAAATTGGTCCAAAAAATTATCTCTTTGGACGATATCGGGCAACAAGATGGCTGAATCCAATTATTTATTTCCTAGACTACTAAAAAACACACACCAGTCCAGACAAATTATTTTTTTAGTCTACAAATGGCAACGAGACGGTTGATGCGATTTATTTACTTGCAAAGCTACTAGAAAACACACACCTGTCCTGAAATATTATTTCTTTGGCCTAGAATTGTCAACTAGACAGCTAATGCAATTATTTATTTCCCAGACCACTAAAAAACACACAGTTGACCTGAAATATGATTTCTTTGGCCTACTAATGGCGATGAGATGACTGATGCTAATTATTACTCAGGCTGCTAGAAAATACACAGCGGCTTAAAGGAACAGTACTCCCATGGGCGGAGGGGTGCAGAGTATCTACAGTGACTGATAGAAACAGTGCTTCCATAGGCGGGGTTGCAGAGTACACACAGAGGCTTAAAGGCACATTACTCTCACAGGCGGGGTTGCAGAGTACACACAGTGGCTTTAAGGCACAGTACTCTCACAGGCGGGGTTGCAGAGTACACACAGCAGCTTAAAGGCACCGTACTCTCACAAATATGGGTGGAGAGTACGAACAGGTGCTTAAAGGCACAGTACTCCCACAGATATGGGTTGCAGAGTACACACAGCATTTTTTTTTGTAGCGTGTGCAGTCAGAATCTGTCCCTTACTCCAGCTGCGTCCTATTGTAGAACGAGCTAAAAAGCTTGTAACAGAACTTCAACATGACGTTTCAAGGATGGAGCGAGACTGCCATCTACTGGCCAGAGACAGTCAAGCGGAACCAAAATACACAAAGGAAGTTGCAGGCAGGGGAGATTCAGAGGCTGGACCCGATCAGGTGACTTCCAGGAAGGAGTTCAGAGAGATAAGAGGCCAGCGCGCCAAACCTGAGGGGTCTTTGGCGCCAAGCAGCAGAGAGGAGCAGACGTGCTCCCTGCGTCCTGAGAAACCCCGTGTGACAGGCCAAATCCAGAGGCCTGAGAGGTGCTCCAGCCGGGCACCGGTAAAAGAGCTCCGGATCCCTCACAGTTGTGACTCGAGTGCTGTGCCTGCTGAGGATACTAGGAACCTGATCGCTGTGCTGAGTGAGTTCGCAGAACCCAACGTCGGCCGCCGACAGACGAGGCCTGGACCCCCCTATCCAAGGCTCGAGAGACTGCCCCCAACAGCCAAGCAGAGAGGAGCTGCATACGTGAGCAGGGCCGTCACTTCCACTGCTCACCCACGGTACCGGGGACAATTGGGTTTAAGTACTCAGGTTGGGAGGGGGACGGTTGGGGCTAAAGTAGCACAACGTGATTTAATTGAATTCATCCGGAAAGAGACTCACGGCCTAGTGGGAATAACCGGTGACCCCCGCTAGGGCCAAATTCACGGTTAAAGAACTTGTGTGGTGCTTCTCATGCTTGAGGGCATCACCTTACTTTAAGAGACTGCGCCTTATTTTAAGAGACTGCGCCTTATTTTGAGAAATTTCGTATTTTTCTGATATTTCAAACCACTGTTCATTACCCTTGTTGCTAATCCCTTGTTTCAGTATACCTGTTGTATAAAACTGTTTACAAACATTTCTGACTGTTCTCGCCTTGTGTCTCTGTGCGTTGCATTCTGGCACCTGCATTACATTTGGCGTAGTCGGCAGGATGCAACATTCAGACGCAGAGATGGCGGATCAGTCTATGGCTGGGTCCGGCCGGAGCCATATACCCCTGGGGGCTATGCTCAGCCATCTTCCCAAGTTTACAGGGGATGGCATGTCACTTTGGGACTGGGCAGAAAGACTGAGAAGTATGCTACGTATGTATCCCCTTGACCCTCTAGCCCAGGCGGAGTTGGCCCTCCTAACCCTTGATGGAGAGGCCCGACAGACTGTGATGTACCGCCCACCTGGGGACCGTGACACCGTGGATAAAGTGATAAAAATTCTAGAGGACATGCACGGTGACACTACAGATTTGGGACACTTGCGCTTACGGTTGTTTCAGCGGGTCCAAGGGGAAAATGAGACAGTAAATCAGTATGTTAATGCATTACAGGAAGTGACGGCCCATATCACTAAGAAAACTCGAGATGGGAACCGAGGACTGGGACCATTGGATGAGGTGTTGCGTGACCAACTGATTGCTGGCTTGAAAGACCCTTCCCTGAGGCAGATCCTGAAGGAGCGGCTGCGACTGAGCCCTGATATGGGCTTCCTGGAGGTAGGGGCTGAAGCTAGAGTCCTGGAGAGAGAAGTTCCTGTTCTCAAAGCCACAGTTAGAAGTCATGAGGCAATTGCTCCTGGATTCACCAACCAAGAGCCTGATTGGGTACGGGAAATACGTCAGGAAATTCGAGACATTCGGGGTGAGCTGAATTCTATTAGGAAGACTCCTACTGCCCCCTTGCCGACGGACCGTACTGCTCAACGCGGACGGAGACCAGAACGAGAAAGACGTTCCTATCCGGCCCCAGCACGACATGTACCCGACCTATCGGCAGAACGAGGACCGGAGTGCTGGACCTGCGGAGGTAGGGGGCATATCTCCAAAGACTGTCCCAACCGAGAAAGGAGGAGGAGGGGACAGCCGTTAAACTAAAATGCCCCACGGTTGTGGAGCATACCGTGGGGTCTCGAGCTTCAGAGAGTAGAAGAAGGAGCTCTGAAGACATTGTCTCCGAGAGGCCCATTATCTGGGCTGAATTCAATGGGCAGTGGATCCGTTGTTTGATGGACACCGGGTCTCAAGTGACCACTATGCCTGAGACGTACTTCCAAAGTCACTTTCCTGAAGTCGCTTGTTCCTGCCGGGAACCCACTGTCAAACTGGTGGCGGCTAATCAACTACCTATCCCAGTAGCGGGAGTAGTATGGATGTCTGTGCGGGCATGTGGAAAGGACCTCGGTCGAAAAGGGATTGTACTGACCACCGGGCCCGGAGGCGATGGGCCCATTGTAACCCTGGGCATGAATGTGCTGAAAGAAGTCGGACAGTTCCTGGCTGAGGGCTGTAGCAAAAACAACTGGACCCGCGCCACTCGAGACCCAGCTAACAAGAGAGTGTTCCAGCACCTCGTGCGGGTCAGTCAGATTCAAAAGTTGCCCACTACCTCCCAGTACCTTGGTAAGGTATCGATACCGCCCGAAGCCACAATAACACTGCCGGTGGGACAGACTGTACTCACTTTGCCGGTGCTGGCACATGTGTCCTTAGAGGGCGTGGACATTCAAGTTGAACCAATGGAGGGAGAAGAAGCGCCCTCTGGACTCCTGATTGCTCGAACTCTGGCCACCGTGCGGCACGGTCGAGTACCCGTGCGCTGCATCAATTTAAGTGGCACCAGTTTACAGCTGTTGCCCCGACAAGAGGTGGCGCGAGTGTGCGTAATGCCGGAGGCCCTTACTAGAGCTGACGCTATAGGGCTGGCACCTGTGGAAGGAAAACCATGGACCCTAGAGGTGTCCCTCAATAGCCAGGAACATGGAAGAGAACCGTTGGCTGGACGCCACCTCCTGGAAGAAATGGAAGCTAACCTGACTGAGTTTTCTGCTGGACAAGTGAGGCAGATCGAACAACTTCTACAGCGATATCAGGGAGTGTTTGCACAGCATGAAGATGATTTCGGGTGCACTCGGGACATTCAGCACGAAATACCCACCGGAAATACTGCTCCCATCCGAGAGAGATATCGGCAGATCCCGCCTCAAATGTACCAGGAGGTGAAAGAGCTATTGGCCCACATGTTGCGGAACGGTGTGATCCGTGAAAGCCAGAGCCCCTGGGCGGCTCCGATCGTGCTGGTCCGAAAGAAGGACGGTACCCTGAGATTCTGCGTAGACTATCGGAAGCTGAATGCCTGTACAGTACGGGACTCCTATCCACTCCCCCGAATCGAAGAGTCTCTATCTGCACTAGGGAGCGCCAAATTCTTCTCCTCCCTCGACCTGGCCAGTGGCTATTGGCAGGTCCCAGTAGCTGAGAAGGATCGTCCGAAGACGGCTTTTGTTCTCCCTATGGGCCTGTTTGAGTTCAATCGAATGCCGTTCGGACTAACAAATGCGCCAGGAACCTTCCAACGGCTGATGGAGAGATGCTTGGGGGACCTCAACTTTGAAGCCACTTTAATATATCTGGACGATATAATTATCTATTCCGCAACGTTTGAGGATCATCTCCGCCGATTGGAACAAGTGTTAGAACGGCTACAAAGGCACGGCCTGAAAATTAAGCCTCGTAAGTGTCGTCTCTTCAAACGAGAAATTGAATATCTGGGGCACACTGTGTCCAGTGCAGGGGTGCACCCCACTGCAGAGAAAGTAGCTGCCGTGCAGAAGTGGCCCACGCCCGCCAATCTAAGGGAACTAAGGGCATTCCTGGGGCTCGCTGGATACTACCGCAGATTCATTAAAGACTTCGCTAAGATTGCGAACCCGCTCAATGAATTGCTGAGAGGAACGGCCGGGGGAGCCAAGCAGCAGCCCATTCAGTGGGGCCCACGACAAGAAGAGGCATTCCGAGCATTGAAAATGGCCCTAACAGATGCCCCGATTCTGGCCTACGCTGACTTTTCGCAGCCGTTCATGTTGTACACTGATGGAAGCTTGCATGGGCTGGGAGCAGTGCTGGCTCAAGTACAAGGAGGGAAAGAGCGAGTGATCGCGTATGCCAGCAGGTCACTCCGAGATACGGAGAAGAATCCGGACAACTACAGTTCGTTTAAGCTGGAGCTACTAGCACTGGTGTGGGCCATGACCGAGAAGTTTGCTGAGTACCTGTCAGGGTCAGAAGTGCAAGTGCGGACAGATAACAACCCTTTGGCCCACTTGGAGAACGCCAAACTGGGCGCGTTAGAACAGCGGTGGGTCGCAAGGATGTCCAAATTCCAGTATAAAAACGCCTATCGGTCCAAGGCCCTGAACACACATGCAGATGCCCTGTCCCGGGTCACTCAGGCGGGGCCGAAGAAGGACAGAGATGAGGAGCTCGAAGACGACGAGATCCCGGATTTCAGCCAGTTCGCCGCTGCTGTGGTCGACGCCCAAGAGACCAGAGGGGAGCCGAGGCCCACTCAGATTCTGGGACGTTCAAGAGACGAATGGATACATCTGCAGCAATCCGACCCGGAGCTAGCAAAGTTGAGAGAATGGGTCGCCCTTAATCAGAGACCCGACCAGGAAACCAGAGCCGCTTCACTTCCAACTACCCTACAAATCCTAGGCCAGTGGGAGAGGCTCCTCCTGAAGGATGGCTTGCTATGCCGAAGAATCCAGCTGCCTCGAGAGTTTGATGTTACCTGGCAAGTGGTAGTTCCAGGAGCACTAGTAACACAGCTAGCCCAAGAAGCTCATAGAAGAGGTGCTCACTTCGGAGTAGAAAAGACCTTCCGGTGGTTGCAACGGCTGGTGTATTGGCCTCAACTGCGACAAGAAGTCGAGGGGGTCTGCCGAACATGTCGCCAGTGTGAGTTGAACAAGCCCCCGGAGCAAAGAGCTCCCATTCAGACCATCCGAACTTCTGCCCCCTTGGAAGTCTTGATGATTGACTACTTGATGGTAGGAACTTCATACAACGGTTATGGACACTGTTTAGTCATGACTGATCACTTCACCAAGTTTGCAGTAGTGACGCCCACTAAAGATCAGACGGCAGAAGCCGCAGCCAAGGCCATCTGTCAAGATTTCATCCGGATTTATGGGTGCCCGAAGCGAATACATTCTGACCAGGGGGCCTGCTTCCAAGGACGAGTGATGGATGAGCTATACCACATCTATGGGATCGACCGTTCCCGGACAACGCCCTACCACCCGCAAGGGAACGGGGCTTGCGAGCGCTTTAACCGAACCCTGTTGCAAATGTTGCGAACACTGGAAGCGGACAAAAAGATGAAGTGGCCCGAATTCGTGTCCGAGCTGGTGTGGGTGTATAATAATCGAGTTCATGCAACCACCGGCTACACCCCCTACATGTTGCTGTTTGGAAGAAGTGGCCGAGAAATCACCGAACTGGAGCTAGACTCAGAAGACCCCGGTCCGGGCAGTAGCCCAAGTACCTGGATTCGAGAACACCAGCGTCGACTCCATACCGTGAGAAGACTGGTTGCTCAGAAGTTTCAGGAAGTAGAGCATGCAGTTCGGCCCCCGACCACAGGTGGATCGCTTCAGCCAGGAGACCGAGTGCTGGTGAGGGCTAAACGATTTGGGAGTAAGCTGGACCATCGTTGGGAGGCAATACCATATCGGGTGGTGAAGAAGGTTCACCCAGACAACCCCGTCTACGAGGTTAGGCCCGAAGGGGATGACACCGCGACATCCAGGGTGTTGCACCGTAATATGTTGCGACCTTGCTCCTCTGAAGCAGAAGTCTGTAACAGGACTGGGCCCTCAGACGTGTTGGCTGAAGTGCCACATACAGGAACCTTGGGGGATGAAGAAGGGTGGGCCACAATGCAGTTGGGCCCGTCAGAACCGTTGGTGCCACTCCCGAGTGGAAGTCAGAATGAGTCAGGAAATGATTTGCAATCCCCAGTAGTTGATTCCTCGGATCTCCCGGAGTCTCCTCCGCAAGAAGAGCCCCGCAGAACTGAGCGGGCTAATGCCGGAATTCCTCCTAACCGGTATGCTCAGGAAGAGTTTATCTGGTCTCGAATCCAACAGAAAACGCAGGAGTGTGCCCAACTCCTGTCTGAGCTTGCACTGCCTGGAAGGAGACATCAATTCTGCGAGGAGTCCACTCGCCCGAGGACTGGTGAGCAAAAAGGAGGGAGGAATGTAGAACGAGCTAAAAAGCTTGTAACAGAACTTCAACATGACGTTTCAAGGATGGAGCGAGACTGCCATCTACTGGCCAGAGACAGTCAAGCGGAACCAAAATACACAAAGGAAGTTGCAGGCAGGGGAGATTCAGAGGCTGGACCCGATCAGGTGACTTCCAGGAAGGAGTTCAGAGAGATAAGAGGCCAGCGCGCCAAACCTGAGGGGTCTTTGGCGCCAAGCAGCAGAGAGGAGCAGACGTGCTCCCTGCGTCCTGAGAAACCCCGTGTGACAGGCCAAATCCAGAGGCCTGAGAGGTGCTCCAGCCGGGCACCGGTAAAAGAGCTCCGGATCCCTCACAGTTGTGACTCGAGTGCTGTGCCTGCTGAGGATACTAGGAACCTGATCGCTGTGCTGAGTGAGTTCGCGGAACCCAACGTCGGCCGCCGACAGACGAGGCCTGGACCCCCCTATCCAAGGCTCGAGAGACTGCCCCCAACAGCCAAGCAGAGAGGAGCTGCATACGTGAGCAGGGCCGTCACTTCCACTGCTCACCCACGGTACCGGGGACAATTGGGTTTAAGTACTCAGGTTGGGAGGGGAACGGTTGGGGCTAAAGTAGCACAACGTGATTTAATTGAATTCATCTGGAAAGAGACTCACGGCCTAGTGGGAATAACCGGTGACCCCCGCTAGGGCCAAATTCACGGTTAAAGAACTTGTGTGGTGCTTCTCATGCTTGAGGGCATCACCTTACTTTAAGAGACTGCGCCTTATTTTAAGAGACTGCGCCTTATTTTGAGAAATTTCGTATTTTTCTGATATTTCAAACCACTGTTCATTACCCTTGTTGCTAATCCCTTGTTTCAGTATACCTGTTGTATAAAACTGTTTACAAACATTTCTGACTGTTCTCGCCTTGTGTCTCTGTGCGTTGCATTCTGGCACCTGCATTACACTATCCCTACACTAACACGAGCAGAATAGCGGTGGCACTCGTTATCCGGCCTTTATACATTATAATACTTGGCATGGCTGTGATGTGATGACTCTGGAAGTGCCCACAGTCTAAAAGCATGTTGATTGGCTGTGCTGCAGCTTTTCAAGAAGCATTATTAGACTGGCGAACCCAAAACAGTAAAAAGTCTATGTTCAGGGTTCAGTACGAAACTTTCCCGTTCAGTTTCGCTAATCCCTATTCGTGACATATTGTACTTCATGATAATGGTAACATTTTTTTATATGACTTGCGTTTATTTGTGAAAAAATGTAAAATTTTGTGACAATTTTGAAAAAAAAAAAAAATCGCAATTTTCAAACTTTTAATCTATATATCCTTAAACCAGTTATTCATGCTGTACAAAAATAGAATTAGACTTACCGTTAATTCGGTTTCTAAGACCCTCCACGACAGCACCAACAGGAGGTTGCCTCCCCATCCTAATTAGGGACAGGAAACAAGAGGTTAAATAGCCCTCCCCTTCACTCTAACCTCAGTGTTTTTCCAAGGACCACACAGTATGAATGATTGAAATATTTATTAACACCAAGGAATTTAAATGAACAAAAAAAGGGGGGGGGGGGGGATTACCCATGCTGTCGTGGAGGGTCTTAGAAACCGAATTACCAGTAAGTCTAATTCTATTTTCTCTAATCCCCTCCATGACAGCACCAACAGGAGTAATACCAAAGAATATTGTTAGGGAGGAACTATAGCCTGCAGGACCTTCCTGCCAAAGGCCAAATCTTTTACAGACATCAAATCTAATCTGTAATGCTTAGTAAAGGTATGGACCGAGGACCAGGTTGCAGCTTTGCAGATCTGCTCGATGGAAGTGCTGGCCCTTTCAGCCCATGAGTCGGACATGGCTCTGGTGGAATGAGCTTTTAGCGATACCGGAGGAGGCAGCTCTTGACTTTTATATGCCTCCGTGATTGCTTTTCTAATCCAGTTAGCTAGAGAACTCTTGGAGGCTTTCTTCCCTTTATTTGGTCCCCAGTACTGGACAAAAAGGTTCCTTTCTCCAAGGCACCGTCTGCTGTAGATAGTGAAGAATGATTCTTCTGACAGCTAAAAAAATGGAATTCTGATTCTCTGTTGTCCTTACAATTCTGACAAAATGATGGGAGAATTATCTCTTGGGACATGTGAAAATGGGATGGTATCTTTGGAAGGAAAGAAGGGTATAGGCGAAAGATTATTCTGTCATTCATGATCCTCAGATAAGGTTCCCTGATGGAAAGGGCCTGAATCTCGCCAATTCTTCTTGCTGTTGTTATTGCTACTAATAGAGCTGCCTTCCAAGATAATTTGTCCATCTGAGTTTGAGTCATAGGTTCAAAGGGCGGGATAGTAAGACCCTTTAGAACTATATTTAGGTCCCAGGTTGGCACCACGATGGGCCTTCTCGAACATATTCTAGAGGCTGCCATCATGAACCTCTTTATCCACCTGTGGTCAGTCACTTTTTGGTTAAAGAAAGAACTTAGAGCAGAGATCTGGACTTTCAAGGTGCTGGGTGTTAGCCCTTTAGATAGACCGTCCTGTAAAAAATCCAATATCCTGGCAATATCAGGATGAAAGGGATCAATGGGAGTAGAACCATACCACGTAGAGAAGGTCTTCCATATTTTTAAGCCTAGAACGCATGACCATAAAAATCTACACTTTAACATACCTGGGGCCTTTTAGGCCCGTGTGCAAATAATAAATAAATGACCAACTGGAAATGACAAACAACTATATACCTGAGGAATACCTAGAGTTTCAAAATTCTAACAAAAGAAATCTTGCAGAAAATAGAAAACAATTAACAGGGCGGGCCTGCGAGGCCCCAGGTATGCGTTCTAGGGTTAAATAGATGGCATTAGTGATCTGTTTCCTGCTTTTCTGCAGAGTGTCTATTACAACATCAGAGAGACCTTTTGCTTTCAGAATTAGGGCCTCAGAAGCCAGGCTGCCAGGCATAAGCTGTGGGGAGCCTGATGAAATATCGGACCTTGATGGAGTAGATCGTGGTCCGGAGTCAGGATAAAAGGGGCTTCTGGGTTCAGAGCCCGAAACCAACTTCTCTTTGGCCATAGAGGGGCGATCAGAATGGTCCTGACCTTTTCCACTCTGAGTTTTTGCAAGATCCTCAGCAGTAATGGAATTGGGGGGAATGCGTAGGCCAACTCGAAGTTCCATGGGTGAGAAAACACATCTACCCTTGTATGGGTTTCCCTGGGATCTATGGAGAAATATTGATTCACCTTTGTATTCTGTCGATTTGCGAACAGGTCTACATCTGGAAGTCCCCATTTCCTGGCTATTAGTTGAAACATCTTTGAACTGAGGCTCCATTCCCTGGGATTTATCTCTGTCCTGCTTAGGAAGTCTGCCTGAATGTTGTCGGCTCCTTTCAGGTGAATGGCTGATAGAGACAGGAGGTGATGTTCTACCCAGAAAAAAATTCTTGTTGAGACTTCTCGTACGCTTCTGAACCTTGTACTGCCCTGATGACGAAGATGGGCCACCGTTGTGATGTTGTCGGAATAAATCATGACGTGAGTTCCCTGGAGAATAGGACCTGCTGCCTTCAAGGCCTCCTCTACCGCTCTCAGTTCTCTGAATTTGAGGATTGGCCATCCATCTCTTTGGGCCAGATGCCCTGGAAGTTTTTTTGGGATATGACTGCTCCCTAACCTCTTTTGCTGGCGTCTTTTGTTAGAGAAGAGATCGGGTGCTGAATCCAAGCAATCCCCTTGGGCAAATTTCCTGGGTTGAGCCACCAGTTGAGAGATACCTTCACATAGTGGGGAAGAGATATTTTTGAGTTGAGCATCTCTGGAGAATTTTCGCAGCGGGAAAGGATAAAATTTTGAAGGCCTCTTGTATGAGCCTGGACCCAGGGAACCGCCTGAATGCACGCTGTCATTGACCCCAGGACCGACATGGTGTACCTTATGGATACCGTCTTCTGACTCTTTAGTATCTGGATCCTTGATCTCATATTTAGCTGTTTGTATGCTGGTAGTAAGGACCTCTGATTTTGAGAATCTAAGAGAATTCCTAAGAAGACCTTTTGAGTTAATGGGGTAAGGTCTGATTTTTCTCAATTTACGATCCAGTCCAAGGATTTCAGGTTCTGTAGGACTGACTGAAGTTGGTCTCTAAGAAAGGGAGCAGAAAGACCCGTGATGAGGAAATCGTCCAGATACGGAACGATGCAGATGTTTTCTTTCCTGATAAGTGCCACTACTTCCGCCATAATTTTTGCAAGGAAGGAGATGTCGAAGGGAAGGACCCTGAACTGAAAATGTCATACTGTATGATTTAGTGAGACAGCAAACCTCAGATAATGCTGGTAATCCGGGTGGATGGGCACATGGTAATATGCGTCTTTTAGGTCTATGGTAGCCATGACAAAGCATTTCCCGATCAGAGGAACCGTGGATTTTACTGACTCCATTTTGAATCTTTGGTAAAGAATGTATTGATTCAGCCGCTTCAGGTTGATAATAACCCGGTGGGTTCCGTTTGTTTTTTTTATTACCAGGAACAACCTTGAGAAATGGCCCTTGCCATGTTCTGCTTCTGGGACAGGAGCAATTACCGCTGATGATAGCATCAGTTGAAGTTCCGATGTTAGAACTCTCTGGGGTTTTGCTGACGAGAGTGATGTTATTTCCAGTCTTTGAGGAGGAAAGGAGGAAAAATGCATTTTTATTCCTGACCTGTCCCAGTCTAGGATCTTGCGGTTTGGCGTTATTTTTTCCCATTGCCCGAAGAAACCTGAGATTCTGCCTCCCAGCTGTCTGTCATCATTGCCTATCGGAACGTTGGGACGGAAAAATGTTTTTTTCCCCCTTCTACCTTTGGGATAGCTCCAGCGACCCGATTTACCCCTTCCTCTGTAAGGGGGATTTTGTGTTTGAGGGGGACGAAATGGCCTCTTTTTGGGTGTTTTTTGGTTCTGGAAGGGATTTATTTTTTTCAGATACTTTCTCCAATAAATTGTGCAGTGCTAGACCAAACACGTATTCCCCTTTGAAGGGTATGGAGCATAACTTGGTCTTCGATAGGATGTCACCACTCCACATCTTTAACCATAGTGCCCTTCTTGCAGTATTGGAGAGAACCAAAGTTCTTGCTGCAATCCGGACAGATTCAGCGGAGGCGTCTGCCAGGAATCCCCCTGCTTTCTGTAAGAAGGGTAGTGAGGCCAGAAGATCTTCTCTGGAGGTACCGCTCTGGATTCGATCTTCTAATTGATGTAACCAGCGGAACAAGGTTCTTGTGACGCAGGTGGAAGCGACGTTCACTCTCAGGGCAGCAGTCCATGTCTCCCATGACTTTCTCAGTAAACTGTCCATTTTACGGTCAAGTGGATCCTTAAGATGAGAGGAGTCTTCAAAGGGTAGGGTAGTCTTTTTCGCTACCTTGGCCACCTGAATGTCAACTTTAGGTATCTGTCCAGCATTTAGAGATGTCCTCATCTAAGGGAAAACTTTAGGTCAGATGGGATGTTCAGCTTCTTTTCTGGATATTCCCATTCATCCAGAATTAAATTCTGGACGTTGTCATGAATGGGGAACACCATCTTTTGCTTTGATCTTAATCCCCCAAACATCTCATCTTGGATTGTACGTGGCGTTTTCTCTTATTCAACACCCTTTGCGTTTCTGACAGCTAGTAAAAGTTGTTACATGTCATCAGAGCAGAAGAATTTCCGATCTTCCTGATCAGTATTGATGCCTGGAGTGACTTTGCCTTCCTCCAACCATTACTCGGGGGCTGAATTTTCTGCCTCTGAGTCTGAGGATTCTTCTGGGGCGTACTTCCTCTTTTTGTATACTGAGGGACCCCCCGAAAAAGATTGAGAGAAGGTGGCTAAGGACAACTGGATCTCCTGACGCACCATTCCTATTCCTCTGACTTCATCCATTAAGGAGGGTTGTTCCTAACGGATAATTTTCTCCGTACACAGCTGACATAGGGCTTTTTTGTGGGCTCTATGCAAACAGCATGGATTTATATAGTGTGACCTGAGAGAATGGTTAAAAATAAAAAAATAAACCTATACTTACCTTCCGATGGCCCGGCGTGTGTTGCTGCGCTCCTTCCTGGCTGCCAGCTGATCGCGGGACACTGCACTGAAAGACCTGCCGTCACATGACTGTGATGTCACCGCAGGTCCTTCAGTCCTGCCCGCAAGCACAGGGAAGGAGACCAGGGGCCGTCAGAAGGTGAATATAATCTTTATTTTTTATTTTATTCTTGTTTTTACAGTTTCTATGGTACCTGGGTGTGGATGAGAGTCTTCTCTTCTCCACACTTGGGTACCATCCGCACAGTAGAACACGCCAATTACGCAAGTACAGATGCAGTCTTGCCGAATTGGCGCGTTCTAATGCAAGTCAATGGCGGCGAAAACGCAGCGCTTCCGCAAAATAATTGGTAATGCTGCGTTTTTTTCCGCAATGATAATCCGCAGCGTAAATTTCCGCAGCATGTGCACAGCACATGCGGATTATCACTGGGGAACATTGCAGCCCTTCTACCATGCGTTTTTAATGCGTTTCCGCAGCTGCAAAAACGCTGCGGAAACGCATTAAAAACGCATCGTGGGCACACAGCCTAAGGCTATGTGCACACAGAAAATATACAAGCACCCCCATCATTGCTCTGTCCCAGCACCTCCATCATTGCGCTCTCCCAACACCCCCGTCATTGCTATGTCCCAGCACCTCCCGTCATTGCTCTCTACCAGCACCCCCAACATTGCTCTGTCTCAGCACCCCTGTCATTGCTCTCCCAGCACCCTCGTAATTGCTCTCTCCCAGCACCCCTGTCATTCCTCTCTCCCAGCACCCCCGTCATTGCTCTCTCCCTGCACCCCCGTCATTGCTCTCTTCCTGCACTCCATCATTGTTGTCTCCCAGCACCCCCGTCATTGCGCTCTCCGAGCACCCCCATCATTGCTCTCTCCCAGCACCCCCGTCATTGCTCTCCCCCAGCACCCCCGTCATTGCTCTCTCCCAGCACCCCCATTATTGCTCTCTCCCTGCACCCCCATCATTGCTCTGTCCCAGCACCACTATCATTGCTCTCTCCCAGAACCCCGTCATTGCTCTCTCCCAGCACCCCCGTCATTGCTCTCTCCCAGCACCCCCGTCATTGCTCTCTCCCAGCACCCCCGTCATTGCTCTCTCCCAGCACCCCCGTCATTGCTCTCTCCCTGCACCCCCGTCATTGCTCTCTCCCAGCAACCCGTCATTGCCATCCCCATCCCTGTCATTGGTCTACTAATCCCCATCATTGCTCTCCCCGCCCCATCACTGCTCTTCCCAGCCCCACCATTGCTCTCCCCAGACCCATCAGTGCTCTCCCCAGACCCATCAGTGCTCTCCCCAGACCCATCAACCCCACCATTGCTCTCCCCAGCCCCATCAGCCCCACAATTGCTCTCCCCAGCCCAATCAGCCCCATTATTGCTCTCCCCAGCGTTTCAGTAAAAATAAAAAAAAAACACTTACCTCTCTGCCTGTTCCCCCGCAAGCTACAGCATCACTGCTCTTCCCCGTCCCACTATTGCTCTCCCCAGACCCATCAGCGCTCTCCCCAGCCCCACCATTGCTATCCCCAGTCCCATCAGCCCCACGATTGCTCTCCCCAGCCCCATCAGCCCCACGATTGCTCTCCCCAGCCCCACCCATTGCTCTCCCCAGCCCCATCAGCCCCATTATTGCTCTCTCAAGCCCCATCAGCCCCACTATTGCTCTCCCCAGCATTTCAGTAAAAAAAAAAAAAAAAACACTTACCTGTCTGCACGTTCCCCCGCAGGCCGCAGAATCCTTGTTGTCTGCAATTTCCTCCCTCACACAGGCCCGCACTGCATGATGGCGTCATCAAGCAGCGCGTGCCTGTGTGAGGGAGGAAGCTGTGGGCTGGAAGCAGAGGACGGATCTGTGCAGCTCCGCTGCCATTCTGTCCTGCCAGCAGCGGTGCTGCAGGGATCGCTCCCTGCCCGCCACGAGCAGGGAGATGCTGCACCGGCGGGCCCCCCCGCGCAGCTGCACCAGAAGCGGTATGTCCGTCCCTGGACTGCTATGGACCCCCCCAGCTCACGGGCCCAATAGCAGTCGCGTGGTCTGCCGCCATTGGCGGTACGCCACTGGTTGGGTACATAAACTTTGCAGGTAATTATATGCTTCCCATGTGCTCATCTTATATGGTTATATGAATCACTTTTCTTTCCAGCTACTTTATCCTTCCTGTAGTAATGGAGGCATAATATGACTTTGGGATGCTAGCCCATACATTGATACTAGTATATTAATGAACTATAAGACCAGCCTCACTAGCATTTGCCACAGCTTAGGACTGGTAATAATTCTTTAATTGGGGAAAGAGTCTGGAGCTCAATACACACTGACTCATATCTATTTTTATACTTAACAGTTGTTCCTGCAAAACCAAGGGGTTTCTCCTATTTGTAGGTTATTGTACCTGAACCTCTTGATCGAAGTCAATTCTGTATATTGTCTGTTTTAAATGTTTTTAATATTTTTTGCACATGTTTGTTTGCTAATATTGTTAATAAAGATTTATTGTGATTTTTCTAAACTGCTGGGAGTGCACGGCCTCTGTTTTTGCCCTGTGTCTTTTCTCTCACTTGCGACAATTCAGTTTCATGTGGGGCCTCTGTAGCACCCCTCTATATATATTTAGATCTTTATCTAGCTGTGGCTGCCTAAAATTAGGTTTTTGCTTATTCATAAAATTTTGAAACACAACAGGTGCATTCGATAACCCAAATGACATGACAAGATTTTCAAATAGACCCTCAGACGTTAAGAATGCTGTTTTCTACCATTCATCTTGTCAGATGCGTATCAAATTGTAAGCCCCTCAAGTTTAGAAAACACCCTGGCCTCCAAATGCTGATTATATAGGTCAGGGATGAGTGGAAGTTGTTATGGATCCAGGTGGTGGAACCTCTGTGCTGCGGTGCAAGGAGGGACCCAGAGGGGCGTAACTAAGTATCAACTCGGACCGACCTAGGTCGTACGGCGGCTAACGACTCCGTGACCAGGGAGGGACCGAGCAGAGGGACCAGATGCTACTCTGGGGACGACCTTGTAAGAGAGCAGGTGACTCCCACGGGTCAGATGACAGACTGATCGATACTGCAGATGGGCACAGCAGGCAGGCTGACGAGAGATCCGGGTAGAAGAACTGGCAGAGACAGCAGGAGACAGGCGGGAGCCTCTAGGTAGGCTGTAACGCGGTCACGGCAAGTGACGGGAAGGAGCCTCCAGGTAGGCTGACAGGTGGTCACGGCAAGTGACAGGCAGGAGCCTCTAGGTAGGCTGCCAGGTGGTCACGGCAAGTGACAGGCAGGAGCCTCTAGGTAGGCTGTCAGGTGGTCACGGCAAGTGACAGGTAGGAGCCTCCAGGTAGGCTCGGCAGGTGGTCATGGCAAGTGACAGGCAGGAGCCTCTAGGTAGGCTGTCAGGTGGTCACGGCAAGTGACGGGCAGGAGCCTCCAGGTAGGCAGACAGGTGGTCACGGCAAGTGACAGGCGGGAGCCTCCAGGTAGGCTGACAGGTAACAGGCAGGTGCTTCCAGGTAAGCAGGTGGCAAAGCCCATAGACTACCCATATATTATGATGGCCCCCACATATAATGGCCCACATAGTATAATGGCCCCCACATATGATGGCCCATATGGTATGATGGCCCCCACATATAATGGCCCATATGGTAGGATGGCCCCCAAATATAATTGACCCCACATATAATGGCCACACAAAGTACTGTTTGATGATTAAAAAAAAAAAATTATCACCTCGTTCCCTGCTGTCCCGGCGGGGCTGCAGCGTCGCTAGGGCTGCGGTTGGGAGTGCAGAGCCTGTTCTCTGCTCACAGAATGCGCTGACACATAGCAGCGTCAGCGAGTTCCCGGCTCCAGCCACATGTGCGTCGCAGCGTTTAAATGATGAACGCTGCATTCAATCGCCCCGCCCCCAGTGATGCAGAGCCACCAGGGTAGGCACAAGGAAAATTAAAGGGACAGGCAGCCGTAAAAATGGGCTGGTGGCCCCCCAAGCAGTGCCACACCGCGGCCCACCGAGAAAGTGCCCGGAAGGGCAGATAACCAATCCGGGCCTGCCAAAGCGACTAAATATCTAATTAAACCTTGGGCTGCTCTTTTATTTTGATCCACGAATCCAATCATCACAGTTTTAACGTCACATGCTACCAGGGCTCGTTTCTGGCTCAATATAATCCCGTTAATGGCTCTGGCTTATATCTAAAGAGGAACTGGTGGAAGTCCTATCGGGATGGAAAGGCTCTGTTTCACTGGTACTAGTGAAAGGGGTCTCAGCCTGTCAGAGTTGTTAGCGAGTCTTGTGCAACGCTGGCGGTCGTGTGGACCACCCTTTCTCACTTCCCATGCCTCCCTGTGCTGTGAGGACAAGGGGTGTCTGTGTAATACTCTGCCAAGCTGACAATCCGTATCCCTAGGGGGGAGCAGAATGTCACATTGGTGAAAGTGAGGTCACCATGCAGGATGAACCCTTATGGGGCTGGAAGGTGCTGTTCTTCACGGGGGGTGCTGGGAGGGGGTTGAGGGAAGTGGGGCTGTCTGAGAGTCTCCCCACAAATATTTTGTTGGGAACTGATCTGTCATGGTTGGTCGTTCAATACATTCCTGACAACCCTCCCAGATCTGGTACATCATATGTTTCAAATGTTGATGTCAATGTGATGCATAATGATAATGTGTTTTGTGGTATAGGAGTATTTAGCCACTGTGGGGTAATGTTGCTGAGGATCTCTTAAAGGAAGCAAGCATCAGTGCTAAAGGCGATGGGAACAGACACAGGTATTATGAAGCAGGTGGTCCCGTGCAGCTGATCAGTGTCCCCATGGATGGTGACATGTCGGTTTGTAGCTGCCCCATGATTAGCATTAGTCCTGAGGTATTAGGCAAGGAAAAGTAGTACCCAATGCCTGTCGGGGTGATGGGGAAGTGGAGTTTTTCCCTGGGGAGACAGCATACAGTGGTTAAAAACAGTATTCGATACACTGCTGATTTTGCAGGTTTTCCCACCTACAAAGAATAGAGAGGTGTATAATTTGTATCGTAGGTACACTTCAACTGTGAGAGACAGAATGTTATTTGGTACAGAATGCTTTGTTTGCAATTACAGAGGTCAGATGTTTCCTGTAGTTCTTGACCAAGTTTGTACACACTGCAGCTGGAATTTTGGCCCACTCCTCCATACAGATCTTCTCCAGATCTTTAAAATTTTGGGCTGTCACTGGGCAACATTGAATGTCAGCTCCCTTAAAATATTTTCTATTGGGTTCAGGTCTGGAGACTGGCTAGGCCATTCCAGGACCTTGAAATGCTTCTTACGGAGCCACTCCTTTGTTGCCCTGGCTGTGTCTTTCGGGTCATTGTCATGCTGGAAGACCCAGCCACGACCCATCTTCAATGTTGTTACTAAGGAAAGGAGGTTGTTGGCCAAAATCTTGTGATACATGACCCCATCCTCCCTTTAATACGGTTCAGTTGTCTTGTTCCCTTTGCAGAAAAGCACCCAAAAGTATGATGTCCTCCCCACTTCATGGTTCACGGTTGGGACGGTGTTCTTGGGGTTGTACTCATCCTTCTTCTTCCTCCAAATATGGAGAATGGAGTTGATACCAAAAAGTTATATTTTGATCTCATCTGACCACATGACCTTCCCCCATGCCTCCTCTGAATCATTCAGATGGTCATTAGTGAACTTCCAACGGGCTTGGACATGTGCTGTTGTGAGCAGTGGACCTTGCATGCCCTGCAGGATTTTAACCCATGACGGCGTAGTGTGTTACTAATGGTAATGTTTGAGACTGTGGTCCTAGCTCTCTTCAGGTCATTGACCAGGTCCTCCCATGTAGTTCTGGGGTTATTCATGACCTTTCTCAGAATCATCCTTACCCCACGAGCCGAGATCTTGCATGGAGCCCCAGACAGAAGAAGATTGACATCTTATGTTTCTTCGATTTTCTAATACTTGTGCTAACAGTTGTTGTCTTCTCACCAAGCTGCATGCCTATTGTCCTGTAGCCCATCCCAGCCTTGTGCAGGTCTACAATTTTGTCCCTGATGTCCTTAGACAGCTCTTTGGTCTTGGCCATGATGGAAAGGTTGGAGTGTGATTGATTGAGTTTGCGGACAGGTGTATTTTATACAGGTAACAAGTTCAAACAGGTGCAATTAACACAGGTAATGAGTGCAGAGTAGGAAGGCTTCTTAAAGAAAAACTAACAGGTCTGTGAGAGCCAGAATTCTTGCTGGCTGGTAGGTGATCAAACACTTATTTTGTGCAATAAAATTCAATTTAATTATTTAAAAATCATACAATGTGATTTTCTGTTTTTTTCTTTTCTTTTTAGATTCTGTCTCTCACAGTTGAATTGTACCCATGATAAAAATTACATACCTCTCCATTGTTTGTAAATAGGAAAACTTGCAAAATCGACAGTATATTAAATTCTTACCTCACTGTACGTAGCCGCTGTCATCCGCAGTCAGAGTGCCTAGAACGCAGGGTTCTGGACCCTCATCATCCAGCGAGATAACAGAATCAGTTGCGAACCCTCTCTTAGGTTGAAGCCTTTTGATATTTGTATACATAGACTTTCTTATTGAGTACTCCACCCCTAAGCCTCAGGTGGTTTTAATTATAGCAGGATCATACCCTCCCATATACATGTAGGCTTCAGCCTAAGAGAGGATTCACACTAGATAGGTTCCCAGCAATGAGAGTTGCCTTATCATGGCTACCGGGTACACATGAATTGGCCAATTTATGCACTAAGTATTCTCAATTATTCCTATTTTCTAGAGCAGTAATGCAATTCAAACTTCATATATTTTATGTTTGCATACTATAGCGCTACAGAGTGCTACTTTATTTGTACTTTATTTGTTAGTTGTAAGAAAATGGAGGTGCAGCACCTGGCATCAATTTTGTAGCACTCACAGACCAATGGTTTATGTGAATGGTACCAATGGTACCCTTAAGCTGATTGAGTACTATGGGTGCGACTGGGAGCAGCACACCTGGTCTTTGCTTACAGAAAGGTACCACAGACCCCAATGGGGTTCTCCCTCTTTGAGCTCCTGTATGGCAGACTGGTCTGGGCTCCCCTTGGTCTGGTAAGGGAATCCTGGGAAGAAGAACTGAACATCCTTGAAGTGTCCGTCATAGAGCATGTCATGCGGCTCCGTGACAAAATGCAGGCAATGACGTGGCTGGTTCATGAGAACATGGTGCAGGCCCAGGTCAGCTAAAAGCTGTGTTGCGACCAAAATGCCTGGGAGTGGGTGTACGAAGTGGGTCATAAGTTGTGGGTCCTAGTCCCAATGACCCAGAACAAGCTTTAGATGGCCTGGGAAGGTCCATACCTTGTGCATCAGCGCCTCAACTACATAATTTACGTGGTAACCTTTGACCACGCCAGGAAGAGGCAGAAGGTCTTTCATGTCAATATGATAAAAGCTCATCATGACAGGGAAGCCTGTGCCCTTCCTGTGTGCAGCCTTCACCATGAAGGTGAGGCAGAACTCCTGGTAGATTTGCTAGCAGCAGCCCGGGATGGAGGGTCTATTGAGGACGTGGAATTCAACCCGCAGCTTTCCATGGACCTGAGGTCCCAGCTGCGGTAGGTGTTACGGCCCTACCTGACCATCTTTACCGGTTTACCAGAGAATATGCAACTAGCCACCCATCAGGTGTACACAGGGAGTCACCCCCTAGTCTGCCATCCTGCATACCGTTTCTCCCTAGAGGTGCAAAAGGATATAAAAATAGAATTAGTACTTACCGGTAATTCATTTTCTAGGAGCCTTCCACAACAGCATTGGATGATGTCGTCCACGCCCTATTGGAGGACAGGAACACAGAGAGGTTAAAAGCCCCCCCCCCACCGCCAACCACCAGTGTTTACCAAGATCACCTGGAAAAATGGTTACCTGACAGTTCCATGGAAATCCAAGAACCACGAAGGGAGGGAAATTCGTGCTGTCGTGGAAGGCTCCTAGAAAACGAATTACCGGTAAGGACTAATTCTATTTTCTCAAATACACCTTCCACGACAGCATTGGAGGAATGCCAATGATATTTCATTAGGGAGGGACAATAGCTTGGAGCACTTTCCTACCAAAGGCTAAATCCCTACTAGAAGATAGATCAAATCTATAATGTTTGGAGAACGTGTGAAGGGAAGCTGCCCTGCAAATCTGCTCCGAAGACGCGCCTGCTCTTTCGGCCTAGGAGGCTGATGTAGATCTAGTAGAATGCACTTTCAGGCCAACCGGTGGAGTTAGCTTCTGGTTGATGTAGGCTCCGCTGATTGCCTTCTTAATCCAGTTTGCTATAGTGGATTTAGCAGATTTCCTTCCTTTGTTACTTCCTGAATGTTGGATAAAAAGATTCTGGTCCAACCTCCAATACTCTGTCTGTTGAAGCTAGCGTAGAACAACTCTCTGGACATCTAAGGAGTGGAACTCTGCTTCCCTCGAATTAGCAGGATTCTGACAGAAGGAGGGAAGGATGACTTATTGAGAGCGATGGAAAACCGAAACTACCTTCGGGAGACCCTATTTTGATACTAGGGACTGAAACACATGTTGATTTAGGCTCTATTCTCCTGGATGGACGTCTTTCCTGCTCAGGAAGTCTGCTTGGGTGTTGTCTGAACCCTGCAGGTGAATTGCAGATAGAGACAGTATATGTTGTTCAGCCCAGGAGAATAGTCTGCCAGCGACTAATTTCAGGCTGTCCACCTTCATGCTCCCTTGATGTCGAAGGAAGGCAACTGTGGTAATACTGTCCGAGAACACTCTGATGTGTGCCCCCTGAATCAGGTTAACTGCAGCTCTGAGTGTCTCTTACACTACCTTTAGCGCCCTGAAGTTAGAGGATCTGATACTCATCTCCCGACTCCATCTGCCCTGGAACGGAGTCTTTGCCACCATAGCCCCCCAACCTCGTATGCTGGCATCGGTGGTAACCGTAATTAGAGGATCTTGAATCCAAGCGATCCCCCTCTGAAGATTTTTGGAGTTCAGCCACCAGGTGAGTGAAGCCTTTTCCTGACTGGGGGTCTTGATTCTCTTGTTTAGTGAATCTTGTCTGTTCCAGGAATTCAGGATATGTTCCTGAAGGAGTCTTGAGTGAGCCTCAGCCCATGCTACTGACTGGATAAAGGCTGTCATTGATCCGAGTAACGACATGGCCGCTCTCAAGGTTGGGTTTTTCTAATCCCTGAAAATAGAAACCATGGATCTGAGTGCTGCTTGATGTTCCTGTGGAAGAAACAAAGTTTGTCTGTCGGAAACTAGCAGGACACCCAGGAATCTTCTCCTTGATGAGGGAAGGAGTTCTAATTTCCTGAGGTTTGGAATCCAACCCAGAGAGCGAAGGATCTCTAGGGTTTTGGAGACATGAAGGTTGAGGGTCACGACTGGAGGGGCGACAATCAACATGTCGTCTAGATATGGAACTATACAAATACCCTGCTTTCTGATAAGCTCAATAACTTCTGCCATAATCTTTGTGCTGGCGAGATGCCGAATGGCAGTACGTTGTACTGGTAATGTTTTGTCACACTGTTCCGGGAGATTTCAAAGCGTAGGAATTTCTTGTGGGAGAGATGGATGGGTATATGGTAATAAGCATCCTTTAAGTCCACTGTTGCCATCACATAATCTTTCCCTATCAGTGGGATAATTGACCTGATGGACTTCATCTTGAAACGTCTGTATTTTATGTAATGGTTCAGGGACTTCAGGTTGATTATGATGCGCTGATAGCAGGTCTTGGGCTCCCCGAGAAAAAAGGGAAGTGACCTTTAGACCTCGGGGGGGAGGGGTTGGGCGAGACTCGAACTCCAAGAGAAGACCCTCTTTGATAGTATTGAGGATCCACTGACAGGAAGATATTGCCTGCCACTGGGGAAAGAAGCCCGAGAGACGCATCCTCCACAAGGACGGAGTCATTGCTTCTCCGACTGCTGGTGTTGTTGTTGAGGCACCAGGATGTTACGGGCTTTGCCTCCTTTGGGATAGTTCCAGCACCCTGATTTTCCCTTCCCTTTATATTGGGAGGGCTGATTCTGAGGGGGGACAAAAGGAATGCTTCCTGGCTTGTCTCTGTTCAGGAAGGGTTTTCTTTTTGTCCGAGGCTTCTTCAATGATATCATGTAGAGCTGGCCCGAATACATATTTCCCCTGGAAGGGAATGGAGCAGAGCTTCACCTTAGAGGCGACATCTCCACTCCACATTTTAAGCCACAATGCGCGTCAAGCAGTATTAGATAATACAGCTGCTCTAGCAGCGATTCGGACTGATTCAGCCAGCCTGTGGCTTTTTGAAGGAGGGGAATGGAATCCAACAGCTCCTCCCTAGATGTGCCCCGAGACAGATGTTCCTCTAGTTGGGCTAACCACTTAGTTGAGCTAATCACTTAAAGAGAGATCTGGCCATACAAGTCGACGATATATTACCCTTGAGGGAGGCAGAAGAGGTTTCCCATGATTTCTTAAGGACACCTTCCATTTTCCAGTCCAGGGGCTCCTTCAACTGGGATGAGTCTTCAAAGGGGAGCAAGGTCTTTTTTTTAACTACCCTTGCTACCTGGATATCCACTTTAGGAATGTCCCAATCAAACTTCACCCTCCAGGGGAAACCTATGCTTCAACTCCGAAGGGGTGATGAGACTGTTTTCCAGGGCTTCCCACTCCTAACGCATGAGATCTCGAATGATCTCATGTACTGGAAATTCGGCTCGCCTTTTTGACGTAAGACCCCTGAACATTTCATCCTGAACAGAACAGGGGACCTCCACCTCTTCTAGCCTCATAGCGTTGTGGGTTCTTATCTTACATTAGTGGGACCTTGTCTTCCTAATAGAGGTGAAGAGAAGGGATACCCAGTGGAACTAGAAGGAGGGGGGTGGGAATAACAAGTGTCATCTCAAGAGAGAGGCTAAGTTAACCCCCCAGTGACCGGACCCCTGTACTACTCACTGTAGCCGGGGGCTTGCTGGGCTCTGCAGATGCAGGGATAGAAGATCTGTCACCCTCCATGATAGAGATAGCCTTACCTGGTGACGTCTTCTGGCGGGTTTCTGAAGCAAAAAAAATGTGCCCCCAGCAAGGAACTTCCTGTTCCCTCCCCCTTCCGGTCACCTGCGGGGTGTAAGGCGCGCAAAACACGGCGTCTAGGCCCCAGGGGGCGCGCAAAACATGTCCATTCCAGCGTGGAACGCATAATCCAGAACCCAGAAGTGACTAGTGACCTTAAAATGACGTCACTTCCGGGTGTGCGCGCCTCCCAGAGACAGCCGATAGGAAGGGGGAGACGCCGGAGAGCTGAAGTAGGCCTCCGGCCTGCTTTACCCTCTATGGGGCACGGAAAGACCGGGATGGTCCCAAATCAGGAGCAGAAAGAAAGGAGGAGGGGCACACCCACGACCGACCACGGCCCGGGAAGTAAGGGAAAAATTTGTCAATGCTGCCGGGCCAGCCTGACAAATCTCTCCATGCTCCAATGGGGACAGGAAAACACTGGTGGTTGGCGGTGGCGAGGGGCTTTTAACCTGTGTTCCTGTCCCCCAATAGGGCATGGACAACATCCTCCAATGCTGTCGTGGAAGGCATATTTGAGAAAAGGGAGATAGATGAGCTAGACCAACGGAGGTTAGTATACTGTACTTAACAAAAAAGTGTGAGCTGCCCGGGCCGGATCACTAGAGAGCCGGCTCTCCTCACTGAGCTGCCCAGGGCCAGATCACAAGAGAGCCGGCTCTCCTCACTGAGCTGCCTGGGGCCGGATCACTAGAGAGCCGGCTCTCCTCACGGAGCTGCCCGGGGCCGGACCATTAGAGAGCCGACTCTCTTCACTGAGCTGCCCGGGGCCGGATCACTAGAGTGCCGGCTCTCCTCACTGAGCTGCCCGGGGCCGGATCACCAGAGTGCCGGCTCTCCTCACTGAGCTGCCCGGGGCCGGACCACTAGAGAGCCGGCTCTCCTCACTGAGCTGCCCGGGGCCGGACCACTAGAGAGCCGGCTCTCCTCACTGAGCTGCCCGGGGCCGGACCACTAGAGAGCCGGCTCTCCTCACTGAGCTGACCGGGGCCGGACCACTAGAGAGCCAGCTCTCCTCACTGAGCTGCCCGGGGCTGATCACAAGAGAGCCGATTCTCCTCACTGAGCTGCCCGGGGCCGGACCACTAGAGAGCCGGCTCTCCTCACTGAGCTGCCCGGGGCCGGACCACTAGAGAGCCGGCTCTCCTCACTGAGCTGCCCGGGGCCGGACCACTAGAGAGCCGGCTCTCCTCACTGAGCTGCCCGGGGCCGGACCACTAGAGAGCCGGCTCTCCTCACTGAGCTGCCCGGGGCCGGACCACTAGAGAGCCGGCTCTCCTCACTGAGCTGCCCGGGGCCGGACCACTAGAGAGCCGGCTCTCCTCACTGAGCTGCCCGGGGCTGATCACTAGAGAGCCGGTTCTCCTCACTGAGCTGCCCGAGGCCGGACCACTAGAGAGCCGGCTCTCCTCACTGAGCTGCACGGGGCCGGACCACTAGAGAGCCGGCTCTCCTCACTGAGCTGCCCGGGGCTGGACCACTAGAGAGCCGGCTCTCCTCACTGAGCTGCCCGGGGCCGGACCACTAGAGAGCCGGCTCTCCTCACTGAGCTGCCCGGGGCCGGACCACTAGAGAGCCGGCTCTCCTCACTGAGCTGCCCGGGGCTGGACCACTAGAGAGCTAGCTCTCCTCACTGAGCTGCCCGGGGCTGATCACTAGAGAGCCGGCTCTCCTCAATGAGCTGCCCGGGGCTGATCACTAGAGAGCCGGCTCTCCTCACTGAGCTGCCCGGTGCCGGACCACTAGAGAGCCAGCTGTCCTCACTGAGCTGCCCGGGGCTGATCACTAGAGAGCCGGCTCTCCTCACTGAGCTGTCCGGGGCTGATCACTAAAGAGCCGGCTCTCCTCACTGAGCTGCCCGGGGCCGGACCACTAGAGAGCCGGCTCTCCTCACTGAGCTGCCCGGGGCCGGACCACTAGAGAGCCGGCTCTCCTCACTGAGCTGCCCGGGGCCGGACCACTAGAGAGCCGGCTCTCCTCACTGAGCTGCCCGGGGCCGGACCACTAGAGAGCCGGCTCTCCTCACTGAGCTGCCCGGGGCTGATCACTAGAGAGCCGGTTCTCCTCACTGAGCTGCCCGAGGCCGGACCACTAGAGAGCCGGCTCTCCTCACTGAGCTGCACGGGGCCGGACCACTAGAGAGCCGGCTCTCCTCACTGAGCTGCCCGGGGCTGGACCACTAGAGAGCCGGCTCTCCTCACTGAGCTGCCCGGGGCCGGACCACTAGAGAGCCGGCTCTCCTCACTGAGCTGCCCGGGGCCGGACCACTAGAGAGCCGGCTCTCCTCACTGAGCTGCCCGGGGCTGGACCACTAGAGAGCTAGCTCTCCTCACTGAGCTGCCCGGGGCTGATCACTAGAGAGCCGGCTCTCCTCAATGAGCTGCCCGGGGCTGATCACTAGAGAGCCGGCTCTCCTCACTGAGCTGCCCGGTGCCGGACCACTAGAGAGCCAGCTGTCCTCACTGAGCTGCCCGGGGCTGATCACTAGAGAGCCGGCTCTCCTCACTGAGCTGTCCGGGGCTGATCACTAAAGAGCCGGCTCTCCTCACTGAGCTGCCCGGGGCTGATCACTAGAGTGCCGGCTCTCCTCACTGATTTGCCCGGGGCCGGACCACTAGAGAGCCGGCTCTCCTCACTGAGCCGCCCGGGGCTGATCACTAGAGAGCCGGCTCTCCTCACTGAGCTGCCCGGGGCTGATCACCAGAGTGCTGGCTCTCCTCACTGAGCTTCCCGGGGCCGGACCACTAGAGAGCCGGCTCTCCTCACTGAGTTGCCCGGGGCCGGACCACTAGAGAGCCGGCTCTCCTCACTGAGCTGATCACTAGAGAGCCGGCTCTCCTCACTGAGCTGCCCGGGGCTGATCACTAAAGAGCCGGCTCTCCTCACTGAGCTGCCCGGGGCTGATCACTAAAGAGTCGGCTCTCCTCACTGAGCTGCCCGGGGCCGTACCACTAGAGCCGGCTCTCCTCACTGAGCTGCCTGGGGCTGATCACTAAAGAGCCGGTTCTCCTCACTGAGTTGCCCGGGGCCGGACCACTAGAGAGCAGGTTCTCCTCACTGAGCTGCCCGGGGCCGGACTACTAGAGAGCCGGCTCTCCTCACTGAGCTGAACACTAGAGAGCCGGCTCTCCTCACTGAGCTGCCCGGGGCTGATCACTAAAGAGCCGGCTCTCCTCACTGAGCTGCCCGGGGCTGATCACTAGAGTGCCGGCTCTCCTCACTGAGCTGCCCGGGGCTGATCACCAGAGTGCCGGCTCTCCTCACTCATTTGCCCGGGGCCGGACCACTAGAGAGCCGGCTCTCCTCACTGAGCCGCCCGGGGCTGATCAATAGAGAGCCGGCTCTCCTCACTGAGCTGCCCGGGGCTGATCACCAGAGTGCCGGCTCTCCTCACTGAGCTGCCCGGGGCCGGACCACTAGAGAGCCGGCTCTCCTCACTGAGTTGCCCGGGGCCGGACCACTAGAGAGCCGGCTCTCCTCACTGAGCTGATCACTAGAGAGCCGGCTCTCCTCACTGAGGTGCCCGGGGCTGATCACTAAAGAGCCGGCTCTCCTCACTGAGCTGCCCGGGGCTGATCACTAAAGAGCCGGCTCTCCTCACTGAGCTGCCCGGGGCTGATCACCAGAGTGCCGGCTCTCCTCACTGATTTGCCCGGGGCCGGACCACTAGAGAGCCTGCTCTCCTCACTGAGCCTCCCGGGGCTGATCACTAGAGAGCCGGCTCTCCTCACTGAGCTGTCCGGGGCTGATCACTAAAGAGCCGGCTCTCCTCACTGAGCTGCCCGGGGCTGATCACTAGAGTGCCGGCTCTCCTCACTGATTTGCCCGGGGCCGGACCACTAGAGAGCCGGCTCTCCTCACTGAGCCGCCCGGGGCTGATCACTAGAGAGCCGGCTCTCCTCACTGAGCTGCCCGGGGCTGATCACCAGAGTGCCGGCTCTCCTCACTGAGCTGCCCGGGGCCGGACCACTAGAGAGCCGGTTCTCCTCACTGAGTTGCCCGGGGCCGGACCACTAGAGAGCAGGTTCTCCTCACTGAGCTGCCCGGGGCCGGACTACTAGAGAGCCGGCTCTCCTCACTGAGCTGAACACTAGAGAGCCGGCTCTCCTCACTGAGCTGCCCGGGGCTGATCACTAAAGAGCCGGCTCTCCTCACTGAGCTGCCCGGGGCTGATCACTACAGTGCCGGCTCTCCTCACTGAGCTGCCCGGGGCTGATCACCAGAGTGCCGGCTCTCCTCACTCATTTGCCCGGGGCCGGACCACTAGAGAGCCGGCTCTCCTCACTGAGCCGCCCGGGGCTGATCAATAGAGAGCCGGCTCTCCTCACTGAGCTGCCCGGGGCTGATCACCAGAGTGCCGGCTCTCCTCACTGAGCTGCCCGGGGCCGGACCACTAGAGAGCCGGCTCTCCTCACTGAGTTGCCCGGGGCCGGACCACTAGAGAGCCGGCTCTCCTCACTGAGCTGATCACTAGAGAGCCGGCTCTCCTCACTGAGGTGCCCGGGGCTGATCACTAAAGAGCCGGCTCTCCTCACTGAGCTGCCCGGGGCCGGACCACTAGAGAGCCGGCTCTCCTCACTGAGCTGCCCGGGGCTGATCACCAGAGTGCCGGCTCTCCTCACTGATTTGCCCGGGGCCGGACCACTAGAGAGCCTGCTCTACTCACTGAGCCTCCCGGGGCTGATCACTAGAGAGCCGGCTCTCCTCACTGAGCTGTCCGGGGCTGATCACTAAAGAGCCGGCTCTCCTCACTGAGCTGCCCGGGGCTGATCACTAGAGTGCCGGCTCTCCTCACTGATTTGCCCGGGGCCGGACCACTAGAGAGCCGGCTCTCCTCACTGAGCCGCCCGGGGCTGATCACTAGAGAGCCGGCTCTCCTCACTGAGCTGCCCGGGGCTGATCACCAGAGTGCCGGCTCTCCTCACTGAGCTGCCCGGGGCCGGACCACTAGAGAGCCGGCTCTCCTCACTGAGCTGATCACTAGAGAGCCGGCTCTCCTCACTGAGCTGCCCGGGGCTGATCACTAAAGAGCCGGCTCTCCTCACTGAGCTGCCCGGGGCTGATCACTAAAGAGCTGGCTCTCCTCACTGAGCTGCCCGGGGCTGATGACTAAAGAGCCGGCTCTCCTCACTGAGCTGCCCGGGGCCGTACCACTAGAGCCGGCTCTCCTCACTGAGCTGCCTGGGGCTGATCACTAAAGGGCCGGTTCTCCTCACTGAGCTGCCCGGGGCTGATCACCAGAGTGCCGGCTCTCCTCACTGAGCTGCCCGGGGCCGGACCACTAGAGAGCCGGCTCTCCTCACTGAGTTGCCCAGGGCCGGACCACTAGAGAGCCGGCTCTCCGCACTGAGCTGATCACTAGAGAGCCGGCTCTCCTCACTGAGCTGCCCGGGGCTGATCACCAGAGTGCCGGCTCTCCTCACTGATTTGCCCGGGGCCGGACCACTAGAGAGCCGGCTCTCCTCACTGAGCCGCCCGGGGCTGATCACTAGAGAGCCGGCTCTCCTCACTGAGCTGCCCGGGGCTGATCACCAGAGTGCTGGCTCTCCTCACTGAGCTGCCCGGGGCCGGACCACTAGAGAGCCGGCTCTCCTCACTGAGTTGCCCGGGGCCGGACCACTAGAGAGCCGGCTCTCCTCACTGAGCTGATCACTAGAGAGCCGGCTCTCCTCACTGAGCTGCCCGGGGCTGATCACTAAAGAGCCGCCTCTCCTCACTGAGCTGCCCGGGGCTCAGCACTAAAGAGTCGGCTCTCCTCACTGAGCTGCCCGGGGCTGATCACTAAAGAGCCGGCTCTCCTCACTGAGCTGCCCGGGGCCGTACCACTAGAGCCGGCTCTCCTCACTGAGCTGCCTGGGGCTGATCACTAAAGAGCCGGTTCTCCTCACTGAGCTGCCCGGGGCCGGACCACTAGAGAGCTGGTTCTTCTTACTGAGCTGCCCGGGGCCGGACCACTAGAGAGCCGGCTCTCCTCACTGAGCTGATCACTAGAGAGACGGCTCTCCTCACTGAGCTGCCCGGGGCTGATCACTAAAGAGCCGGCTCTCCTCACTGAGCTGCCCGGGGCTGATCACTAGAGTGCCGGCTCTCCTCACTGAGCTGCCCGGGGCTGATCACCAGAGTGCCTGCTCTCCTCACTGATTTGCCCGGGGCCGGACCACTAGAGAGCCGGCTCTCCTCACTGAGCCGCCCCGGGGCTGATCACTAGAGTGCTGGCTCTCCTCACTGAGCTGCCCGGGGCTGATCACCAGAGTGCCGGCTCTCCTCACTGATTTGCCCGGGGCCGGACCACTAGAGAGCCGGTTCTCCTCACTGAGCCGCCCGAGGCTGATCACTAGCGAGCCGGCTCTCCTCACTGAGCTGCCCGGGGCTGATCACTAGAGAGCCGGCTCTCCTCACTGAGCTGTCCGGGGCTGATCACTAAAGAGCCGGCTCTCCTCACTGAGCTGCCCGGGGCTGATCACTAGAGTGCCGGCTCTCCTCACTGAGCTGATCACTAGAGAGCCGGCTCTCCTCACTGAGCTGCCCGGGGCTGATCAGTAAAGAGCCGGCTCTCCTCACTGAGCTGCCCGGGGCTGATCACTAAAGAGCCGGCTCTCCTCACTGAGCTGCCCGGGGCTGATCACTAAAGAGCCGGCTCTCCTCACTGAGCTGCCCGGGGCCGGACCACTAGAGAGCCGGTTCTCCTCACTGAGCTGCCCGGGGCCGGACCACTAGAGAGCCGGCTCTCCTCACTGAGCTGCCCGGGGCTGATCACTAGAGTGCTGGCTCTCCTCACTGAGCTGCCCGGGGCTGATCACCAGAGTGCCGGCTCTCCTCACTGATTTGCCCGGGGCCGGACCACTAGAGAGCCTGCTCTCCTCACTGAGCCTCCTGGGGCTGATCACTAGAGAGCCGGCTTTCCTCACTGAGCTGTCCGGGGCTGATCACTAAAGAGCCGGCTCTCCTCACTGAGCTGCCCGGGGCTGATCACTAGAGTGCCGGCTCTCCTCACTGATTTGCCCGGGGCCGGACCACTAGAGAGCCGGCTCTCCTCACTGAGCCGCCCGGGGCTGATCACTAGAGAGCCGGCTCTCCTCACTGAGCTGCCCGGGGCTGATCACCAGAGTGCCGGCTCTCCTCACTGAGCTGCCTGGGGCCGGACAACTAGAGAGCCGGCTCTCCTCACTGAGTTGCCCGGGGCCGGACCACTAGAGAGCCGGCTCTCCTCACTGAGCTGATCACTAGAGAGCCGGCTCTCCTCACTGAGCTGCCCGGGGCTGATCACTAAAGAGCCGGCTCTCCTCACTGAGCTGCCCGGGGCTGATCACTAAAGAGCTGGCTCTCCTCACTGAGCTGCCCGGGGCTGATCACTAAAGAGCCGGCTCTCCTCACTGAGCTGCCCGTGGCCGTACCACTAGAGCCGGCTCTCCTCACTGAGCTGCCTGGGGCTGATCACTAAAGGGCCGGTTCTCCTCACTGAGCTGCCCGGGGCTGATCACCAGAGTGCCGGCTCTCCTCACTGAGCTGCCCGGGGCCGGACCACTAGAGAGCAGGCTCTCCTCACTGAGTTGCCCAGGGCCGGACCACTAGAGAGCCGGCTCTCCTCACTGAGCTGATCACTAGAGAGCCGGCTCTCCTCACTGAGCTGCCCGGGGCTGATCACCAGAGTGCCGGCTCTCCTCACTGATTTGCCCGGGGCCGGACCACTAGAGAGCCGGCTCTCCTCACTGAGCCGCCCGGGGCTGATCACTAGAGAGCCGGCTCTCCTCACTGAGCTGCCCGGGGCTGATCACCAGAGTGCTGGCTCTCCTCACTGAGCTGCCCGGGGCCGGACCACTAGAGAGCCGGCTCTCCTCACTGAGTTGCCCGGGGCCGGACCACTAGAGAGCCGGCTCTCCTCACTGAGCTGATCACTAGAGAGCCGGATCTCCTCACTGAGCTGCCCGGGGCTGATCACTAAAGAGCCGCCTCTCCTCACTGAGCTGCCCGGGGCTCATCACTAAAGAGTCGGCTCTCCTCACTGAGCTGCCCGGGGCTGATCACTAAAGAGCCGGCTCTCCTCACTGAGCTGCCCGGGGCCGTACCACTAGAGCCGGCTCTCCTCACTGAGCTGCCTGGGGCTGATCACTAAAGAGCCGGTTCTCCTCACTGAGCTGCCCGGGGCCTGACCACTAGAGAGCTGGTTCTTCTTACTGAGCTGCCCGGGGCCGGACCACTAGAGAGCCGGCTCTCCTCACTGAGCTGATCACTAGAGAGACGGCTCTCCTCACTGAGCTGCCCGGGGCTGATCACTAAAGAGCCGGCTCTCCTCACTGAGCTACCCGGGGCTGATCACTAGAGTGCCGGCTCTCCTCACTGAGCTGCCCGGGGCTGATCACCAGAGTGCCTGCTCTCCTCACTGATTTGCCCGGGGCCGGACCACTAGAGAGCCGGCTCTCCTCACTGAGCCGCCCCGGGGCTGATCACTAGAGTGCTGGTTCTCCTCACTGAGCTGCCCGGGGCTGATCACCAGAGTGCCGGCTCTCCTCACTGATTTGCCCGGGGCCGGACCACTAGAGAGCCGGCTCTCCTCACTGAGCCGCCCGGGGCTGATCACTAGCGAGCCGGCTCTCCTCACTGAGCTGCCCGGGGCTGATCACTAGAGAGCCGGCTCTCCTCACTGAGCTGTCCGGGGCTGATCACTAAAGAGCCGGCTCTCCTCACTGAGCTGCCCGGGGCTGATCACTAGAGTGCCGGCTCTCCTCACTGATTTGCCCGGGGCCGGACCACTAGAGAGCCGGCTCTCCTCACTGAGCCACCCGGGGCTCATCACTAGAGAGCCGGCTCTCCTCACTGAGCTGCCCGGGGCTGATCACCAGAGTGCTGGCTCTCCTCACTGAGCTTCCCGGGGCCGGACCACTAGAGAGCCGGCTCTCCTCACTGAGTTTCCCGGGGCCGGACCACTAGAGAGCCGGCTCTCCTCACTGAGCTGATCACTAGAGAGCCGGCTCTCCTCACTGAGCTGCCCGGGGCTGATCACTAAAGAGCCGGCTCTCCTCACTGAGCTGCCCGGGGCTCATCACTAAAGAGTCGGCTCTCCTCACTGAGCTGCCCGGGGCTGATCACTAAAGAGCCGGCTCTCCTCACTGAGCTGCCCGGGGCCGTACCACTAGAGCCGGCTCTCCTCACTGAGCTGCCTGGGGCTGATCACTAAAGAGTCGGTTCTCCTCACTGAGCTGCCCGGGGCCGGACCACTAGAGAGCCGGTTCTTCTCACTGAGCTGCCCGGGGCTGATCACCAGAGTGCCGGCTCTCCTCACTGATTTGCCCGGGGCCGGACCACTAGAGAGCCGGCTCTCCTCACTGAGCCGCCCGGGGCTGATCACTAGAGAGCCGGCTCTCCTCACTGAGCTGCCCGGGGCTGATCACTAAAGAGCCGGCTCTCCTCACTGAGCTGCCCGGGGCTGATCACTAGAGTGCCGGCTCTCCTCACTGATTTGCCCGGGGCCAGACCACTAGAGAGCCGGCTCTCCTCACTGAGCCGCCCGGGGCTGATCACTAGAGAGCCGGCTCTCCTCAATGAGCTGCCCGGGGCTGATCACCAGAGTGCTGGCTCTCCTCACTGAGGTTCCCGGGGCCGGACCACTAGAGAGCCGGCTCTCCTCACTGAGTTGCCCGGGGCAGGACCACTAGAGAGCCGGCTCTCCTCACTGAGCCGCCCGGGGCTGATCACTAGAGAGCCGGCTCTCCTCACTGAGCTGTCCGGGGCTGATCACTAAAGAACCGGCTCTCCTCACTGAGCTGCCCGGGGCTGATCACTAGAGTGCCGGCTCTCCTCACTGATTTGCCCGGGGCCGGACCACTAGAGAGCCGGCTCTCCTCACTGAGCCGCCCGGGGCTGATCACTAGAGAGCCGGCTCTCCTCACTGAGCTGCCCGGGGCTGATCACCAGAGTGCTGGCTCTCCTCACTGAGCTTCCCGGGGCCGGACAACTAGAGAGCCGGCTCTCCTCACTGAGTTGCCCGGGGCCGGACCACTAGAGAGCCGGCTCTCCTCACTGAGCTGATCACTAGAGAGCCGGCTCTCCTCACTGAGCTGCCCGGGGCTGATCACTAAAGAGCCGGCTCTCCTCACTGAGCTACCCGGGGCTGATCACTAAAGAGTCGGCTCTCCTCACTGAGCTGCCCGGGGCCGTACCACTAGAGCCGGCTCTCCTCACTGAGCTGCCTGGGGCTGATCACTAAAGAGCCGGTTCTCCTCACTGAGCTGCCCGGGGCTGATCACCAGAGTGCCGGCTCTCCTCACTGAGCTGCCGGGGCCGGACCACTAGAGAGCCGGCTCTACTCACTGAGCCGCCCGGGGCTGATCACTAGAGAGCCGGCTCTCCTCACTGAGCTGCCCGGGGCTGATCACCAGAGTGCCGGCTCTCCTCACTGATTTGCCCGGGGCCGGACCACTAGAGAGCCGGCTCTCCTCACTGAGCCGCCTGGGGCTGATCACTAGAGAGCCGGCTCTCCTCACTGAGCTGCCCGGGGCTGATCACCAGAGTGCTGGCTCTCCTCACTGAGCTGCCCGGGGCCGGACCACTAGAGAGCCGGCTCTCCTCACTGAGTTGCCCGGGGCCGGACCACTATAGAGCCGGCTCTCCTCACTGAGCTGATCACTAGAGAGCCGGCTCTCCTCACTGAGCTGCCCGGGGCTGATCACTAAAGAGCCGGCTCTCCTCACTGAGCTGCCCAGGGCTGATCACTAAAGAGTCGGCTCTCCTCACTGAGCTGCCCGGGGCTGATCACTAAAGAGCCGGCTCTCCTCACTGAGCTGCCCGGGGCCGTACCACTAGAGCCGGCTCTCCTCACTGAGCTGCCTGGGGCTGATCACTAAAGAGCCGGTTCTCCTCACTGAGCTGCCCGGGGCCGGACCACTAGAGAGCCGGTTCTTCTCACTGAGCCGCCCGGGGCTGATCACTAGAGAGCCGGCTCTCCTCACTGAGCTGCCCGGGGCTTATCACCAGAATTCTGGCTCTCCTCACTGAGCTTCCCGGAGCCGGACCACTAGAGAGCCGGCTCTCCTCACTGAGTTGCCCGTGGCCGGACCACTAGAGAGCCGGCTCTCCTCACTGAGCTGATCACTAGAGAGCCGGCTCTCCTCACTGAGCTGCCCGGGGCTGATCACTAAAGAGCCGGCTCTCCTCACTGAGCTGCCCGGGGCTGATCACTAAAGAGTCGGCTCTCCTCACTGAGCTGCCTGGGGCCGTACCACTAGAGCCGGCTCTCCTCACTGAGCTGCCTGGGGCTGATCACTAAAGAGCCGGTTCTCCTCACTGAGCTGCCCGGGGCTGATCACCAGAGTGCCGGCTCTCCTCACTGAGCTGCCGGGGCCGGACCACTAGAGAGCCGGCTCTACTCACTGAGCCGCCCGGGGCTGATCACTAGAGAGCCGGCTCTCCTCACTGAGCCGCCCGGGGCTGATCACTAGAGAGCCGGCTCTCCTCACTGAGCTGCCCGGGGCTGATCACCAGAGTGCTGGCTCTCCTCACTGAGCTGCCCGGGGCCGGACCACTAGAGAGCCGGCTCTCCTCACTGAGTTGCCCGGGGCCGGACCACTATAGAGCCGGCTCTCCTCACTGAGCTGATCACTAGAGAGCCGGCTCTCCTCACTGAGCTGCCCGGGGCTGATCACTAAAGAGCCGTCTCTCCTCACTGAGCTGCCCAGGGCTGATCACTAAAGAGTCGGCTCTCCTCACTGAGCTGCCCGGGGCTGATCACTAAAGAGCCGGCTCTCCTCACTGAGCTGCCCGGGGCCGTACCACTAGAGCCGGCTCTCCTCACTGAGCTGCCTGGGGCTGATCACTAAAGAGCCGGTTCTCCTCACTGAGCTGCCCGGGGCCGGACCACTAGAGAGCCGGTTCTTCTCACTGAGCTGCCCGGGGCCGGACCACTAGAGAGCCGGCTCTCCTCACTGAGCTGATCACCAGAGTGCCGGCTCTCCTCACTGATTTGCCCGGGGCCGGACCACTAGAGAGCCGGCTCTCCTCACTGAGCCGCCCGGGGCTGATCACTAGAGAGCCGGCTCTCCTCACTGAGCTGCCCGGGGCTGATCACCAGAGTGCCGGCTCTCCTCAATGAGCTGCCCGGGGCCGGACCACTAGAGAGCCGGCTCTCCTCACTGAGTTGCCCGGGGCCGGACCACTAGAGAGCCGGCTCTCCTCACTGAGCTGATCACTAGAGAGCCGGCTCTCCTCACTGAGCTGCCCGGGGCTGATCACTAAAGAGCCGGCTCTCCTCACTGAGCTGCCCGGGGCTGATCACTAAAGAGCCGGCTCTCCTCACTGAGCTGCCCGGGGCTGATCACTAAAGAGCCGGCTCTCCTCACTGAGCTGCCCGGGGCCGTACCACTAGAGCCGGCTCTCCTCACTGAGCTGCCTGGGGCTGATCACTAAAGAGCCGGTTCTCCTCACTGAGCTGCCCGGGGCTGATCACCAGAGTGCCGGCTCTCCTCACTGAGCTGCCCGGGGCCGGACCACTAGAGAGCCGGCTCTCCTCACTGAGTTGCCCGGGGCCGGACCACTAGAGAGCCGGCTCTCCTCACTGAGCTGATCACTAGAGAGCCGGCTCTCCTCACTGAGCTGCCCGGGGCTGTACCACTAGAGCCGGCTCTCCTCACTGAGCTGCCTGGGGCTGATCACTAAAGAGCCGGTTCTCCTCACTGAGCTGCCCGGGGCCGGACCACTAGAGAGCCGGTTCTTCTCACTGAGCTGCCCGGGGCCGGACCACTAGAGAGCCGGCTCTCCTCACTGAGCTGATCACTAGAGAGCCGGCTCTCCTCACTGAGCTGCCCGGGGCTGATCACTAAAGAGCCGGCTCTCCTCACTGAGCTGCCCGGGGCTGATCACTAGAGTGCCGGCTCTCCTCACTACGCTGCCCGGGGCTGATCACCAGAGTGCCGGCTCTCCTCACTGATTTGCCCGGGGCCGGAACACTAGAGAGCCGGCTCTCCTCACTGAGCCGCCCCGGGGCTGATCACTAGAGAGCCGGCTCTCCTCACTGAGCTGCCCGGGGCTGATCACCAGAGTGCCGGTTCTCCTCACTGAGCTGCCCGGGGCCGGACCACTAGAGAGCCGGCTCTCCTCACTGAGTTGCCCGGGGCCGGACCACAAGAGAGCCGGCTCTCCTCACTGAGCTGATCACTAGAGAGCCGGCTCTCCTCACTGAGCTGCCCGGGGCTGATCACTAAAGAGCCGGCTCTCCTCACTGAGCTGCCCGAGGCTGATCACTAAAGAGCCGGCTCTCCTCACTGAGCTGCCCGGGGCTGATCACTAAAGAGCCGGCTCTCCTCACTGAGCTGCCCGGGGCCGTACCACTAGAGCCGGCTCTCCTCACTGAGCAGCCTGGGGCTGATCACTAAAGAGCCGGATCTCATCACTGAGCTGCCCGGGGCCGGACCACTAGAGAGCCGGCTCTCCTCACTGAGTTGCCCGGGCCGGACCACTAGAGAGCCGGCTCTCCTTACTGAGCTGCCCGGGGCCGGATCACTAGAGAGCCGGCTCTCCTCACTGAGCTGCCCGGGGCCGGATCACTAGAGAGCCGGCTCTCCTCACTGAGCTGCCCGGGGCCGGATCACTAGAGAGCCGGCTCTCCTCACTGAGCTGCCCGGGGCCGGATCACTAGAGAGCCGGCTCTCCTCACTGAGCTGCCTGGGGCTGATCACTAAAGAGCCGGTTCTCCTCACTGAGCTGCCCGGGGCCGGACCACTAGAGAGCCGGTTCTTCTCACTGAGCTGCCCGGGGCCGGACCACTACAGAGCCGGCTCTCCTCACTGAGCTGATCACTAGAGAGCCGGCTCTCCTCACTGAGCTGCCCGGGGCTGATCACTAAAGAGCCGGCTCTCCTCACTGAGCTGCCCGGGGCTGATCACTAGAGTGCCGGCTATCCTCATTGAGCTGCCCGGGGCTGATCACCAGAGTGCCTGCTCTCCTCACTGATTTGCCCGGGGCCGGACCACTAGAGAGCCAGCTCTCCTCACTGAGCCGCCCCGGGGCTGATCACTAGAGTGCTGGCTCTCCTCACTGAGCTGCCCGGGGCTGATCACCAGAGTGCCGGCTCTCCTCACTGATTTGCCCGGGGCCGGACCACTAGAGAGCCGGCTCTCCTCACTGAGCCGCCCGGGGCTGATCACTAGAGAGCCGGCTCTCCTCACTGAGCTGCCCGGGGCTGATCACTAGAGAGCCGGCTCTCCTCACTGAGCTGTCCGGGGCTGATCACTAAAGAGCCGGCTCTCCTCACTGAGCTGCCCGGGGCTGATCACTAGAGTGCCGGCTCTCCTCACTGATTTGCCCGGGGCCGGACCACTAGAGAGCCGGCTCTCCTCACTGAGCCGCCCGGGGCTGATCACTAGAGAGCCGCCTCTCCTCACTGAGCTGCCCGGGGCTGATCACCAGAGTGCTGGCTCTCCTCACTGAGCTTCCCGGGGCCGGACCACTAGAGAGCCGGCTCTCCTCACTGAGTTGCCCGGGGCCGGACCACTAGAGAGCCGGCTCTCCTCACTGAGCTGATCACTAGAGAGCCGGCTCTCCTCACTGAGCTGCCCGGGGCTGATCACTAAAGAGCCGGCTCTCCTCACTGAGCAGCCCGGGGCTGATCACTAAAGAGTCGGCTCTCCTCACTGAGCTGCCCGGGGCCGTACCACTAGAGCCGGCTCTCCTCACTGAGCTGCCTGGGGCTGATCACTAAAGAGCCGGTTCTCCTCACTGAGCTGCCCGGGGCTGATCACCAGAGTGCCGGCTCTCCTCACTGAGCTGCCCGGGGCCGGACCACTAGAGAGCCGGCTCTCCTCACTGAGCCGCCCGGGGCTGATCACTAGAGAGCCGGCTCTCCTCACTGAGCTGCCCGGGGCTGATCACCAGAGTGCCGGCTCTCCTCACTGATTTGCCCGGGGCCGGACCACTAGAGAGCCGGCTCTCCTCACTGAGCCGCCCGGGGCTGATCACTAGAGAGCCGGCTCTCCTCACTGAGCTGCCCGGGGCTGATCACCAGAGTGCTGGCTCTCCTCACTGAGCTGCCCGGGGCCGGACCACTAGAGCCGGCTCTCCTCACTGAGCTGCCTGGGGCTGATCACTAAAGAGCCGGTTCTCCTCACTGAGCTGCCCGGGGCCGGACCACTAGAGAGCCGGTTCTTCTCACTGAGCTGCCCGGGGCCGGACCACTAGAGAGCCGGCTCTCCTCACTGAGCTGATCACCAGAGTGCCGGCTCTCCTCACTGATTTGCCCGGGGCCGGACCACTAGAGAGCCGGCTCTCCTCACTGAGCCGCCCGGGGCTGATCACTAGAGAGCCGGCTCTCCTCACTGAGCTGCCCGGGGCTGATCACCAGAGTGCCGGCTCTCCTCAATGAGCTGCCCGGGGCCGGACCACTAGAGAGCCGGCTCTCCTCACTGAGTTGCCCGGGGCCGGACCACTAGAGAGCCGGCTCTCCTCACTGAGCTGATCACTAGAGAGCCGGCTCTCCTCACTGAGCTGCCCGGGGCTGATCACTAAAGAGCCGGCTCTCCTCACTGAGCTGCCCGGGGCTGATCACTAAAGAGCCGGCTCTCCTCACTGAGCTGCCCGGGGCCGTACCACTAGAGCCGGCTCTCCTCACTGAGCTGCCTGGGGCTGATCACTAAAGAGCCGGTTCTCCTCACTGAGCTGCCCGGGGCTGATCACCAGAGTGCCGGCTCTCCTCACTGAGCTGCCCGGGGCCGGACCACTAGAGAGCCGGCTCTCCTCACTGAGTTGCCCGGGGCCGGACCACTAGAGAGCCGGCTCTCCTCACTGAGCTGATCACTAGAGAGCCGGCTCTCCTCACTGAGCTGCCCGGGGCTGTAACACTAGAGCCGGCTCTCCTCACTGAGCTGCCTGGGGCTGATCACTAAAGAGCCGGTTCTCCTCACTGAGCTGCCCGGGGCCGGACCACTAGAGAGCCGGTTCTTCTCACTGAGCTGCCCGGGGCCGGACCACTAGAGAGCCGGCTCTCCTCACTGAGCTGATCACTAGAGAGCCGGCTCTCCTCACTGAGCTGCCCGGGGCTGATCACTAAAGAGCCGGCTCTCCTCACTGAGCTGCCCGGGGCTGATCACTAGAGTGCCGGCTCTCCTCACTACGCTGCCCGGGGCTGATCACCAGAGTGCCGGCTCTCCTCACTGATTGCCCGGGGCCGGAACACTAGAGAGCCGGCTCTCCTCACTGAGCCGCCCCGGGGCTGATCACTAGAGAGCCGGCTCTCCTCACTGAGCTGCCCGGGGCTGATCACCAGAGTGCCGGCTCTCCTCACTGAGCTGCCCGGGGCCGGACCACTAGAGAGCCGGCTCTCCTCACTGAGTTGCCCGGGGCCGTACCACAAGAGAGCCGGCTCTCCTCACTGAGCTGATCACTAGAGAGCCAGCTCTCCTCACTGAGCTGCCCGGGGCTGATCACTAAAGAGCCGGCTCTCCTCACTGAGCTGCCCGGGGCTGATCACTAAAGAGCCGGCTCTCCTCACTGAGCTGCCCGGGGCTGATCACTAAAGAGCCGGCTCTCCTCACTGAGCTGCCCGGGGCCGTACCACTAGAGCCGGCTCTCCTCACTGAGCAGCCTGGGGCTGATCACTAAAGAGCCGGATCTCATCACTGAGCTGCCCGGGGCCGGACCACTAGAGAGCCGGTTCTCCTCAATGAGCTGCCCGGGGCCGGACCACTAGAGAGCCGGCTCTCCTCACTGAGTTGCCCGGGCCGGACCACTAGATAGCCGGCTCTCCTTACTGAGCTGCCCGGGGCCGGATCACTAGAGAGCCGGCTCTCCTCACTGAGCTGCCCGGGGCCGGATCACTAGAGAGCCGGCTCTCCTCACTGAGCTGCCCGGGGCCGGATCACTAGAGAGCCGGCTCTCCTCACTGAGCTGCCCGGGGCCGGATCACTAGAGAGCCGGCTCTCCTCACTGAGCTGCCTGGGGCTGATCACTAAAGAGCCGGTTCTCCTCACTGAGCTGCCCGGGGCCGGACCACTAGAGAGCCGGTTCTTCTCACTGAGCTGCCCGGGGCCGGACCACTAGAGAGCCGGCTCTCCTCACTGAGCTGATCACTAGAGAGCCGGCTCTCCTCACTGAGCTGCCCGGGGCTGATCACTAAAGAGCCGGCCCTCCTCACTGAGCTGCCCGGGGCTGATCACTAGAGTGCCGGCTATCCTCACTGAGCTGCCCGGGGCTGATCACCAGAGTGCCTGCTCTCCTCACTGATTTGCCCGGGGCCGGACCACTAGAGAGCCGGCTCTCCTCACTGAGCCGCCCCGGGGCTGATCACTAGAGTGCTGGCTCTCCTCACTGAGCTGCCCGGGGCTGATCACCAGAGTGCCGGCTCTCCTCACTGATTTGCCCGGGGCCGGACCACTAGAGAGCCGGCTCTCCTCACTGAGCCGCCCGGGGCTGATCACTAGAGAGCCGGCTCTCCTCACTGAGCTGCCCGGGGCTGATCACAAGAGAGCCGGCTCTCCTCACTGAGCTGTCCGGGGCTGATCACTAAAGAGCCGGCTCTCCTCACTGAGCTGCCCGGGGCTGATCACTAGAGTGCCGGCTCTCCTCACTGATTTGCCCGGGGCCGGACCACTAGAGAGCCGGCTCTCCTCACTGAGCCGCCCGGGGCTGATCACTAGAGAGCCGCCTCTCCTCACTGAGCTGCCCGGGGCTGATCACCAGAGTGCTGGCTCTCCTCACTGAGCTTCCCGGGGCCGGACCACTAGAGAGCCGGCTCTCCTCACTGAGTTGCCCGGGGCCGGACCACTAGAGAGCCGGCTCTCCTCACTGAGCTGATCACTAGAGAGCCGGCTCTCCTCACTGAGCTGCCCGGGGCTGATCACTAAAGAGCCGGCTCTCCTCACTGAGCTGCCCGGGGCTGATCACTAAAGAGTCGGCTCTCCTCACTGAGCTGCCCGGGGCCGTACCACTAGAGCCGGCTCTCCTCACTGAGCTGCCTGGGGCTGATCACTAAAGAGCCGGTTCTCCTCACTGAGCTGCCCGGGGCTGATCACCAGAGTGCCGGCTCTCCTCACTGAGCTGCCCGGGGCCGGACCACTAGAGAGCCGGCTCTCCTCACTGAGCCGCCCGGGGCTGATCACTAGAGAGCCGGCTCTCCTCACTGAGCTGCCCGGGGCTGATCACCAGAGTGCCGGCTCTCCTCACTGATTTGCCCGGGGCCGGACCACTAGAGAGCCGGCTCTCCTCACTGAGCCGCCCGGGGCTGATCACTAGAGAGCCGGCTCTCCTCACTGAGCTGCCCGGGGCTGATCACCAGAGTGCCGGCTCTCCTCACTGAGCTGCCCGGGGCCGGACCACAAGAGAGCCGGCTCTCCTCACTGAGCTGCCCGGGGCTGATCACTAAAGAGCCGGCTCTCCTCACTGAGCTGCCCGGGGCTGATCACTAAAGAGCCGGCTCTCCTCACTGAGCTGCCCGGGGCTGATCACTAAAGAGCCGGCTCTCCTCACTGAGCTGCCCGGGGCCGTACCACTAGAGCCGGCTCTCCTCACTGAGCTGCCTGGGGCTGATCACTAAAGAGCCGGTTCTCCTCACTGAGCTGCCCGGGGCTGATCACCAGAGTGCCGGCTCTCCTCACTGAGCTGCCCGGGGCCGGACCACTAGAGAGCCGGCTCTCCTCACTGAGTTGCCCGGGGCCGGACCACTAGAGAGCCGGCTCTCCTCACTGAGCTGATCACTAGAGAGCCGGCTCTCCTCACTGAGCTGCCCGGGGCTGATCACCAGAGTGCCGGCTCTCCTCACTGATTTGCCCGGGGCCGGACCACTAGAGAGCCAGCTCTCCTCACTGAGCCGCCCGGGGCTGATCACTAGAGAGCCGGCTCTCCTCACTGAGCTGCCCGGGGCTGATCACCAGAGTGCTGGCTCTCCTCACTGAGCTGCCCGGGGCCGGACCACTAGAGAGCCGGCTCTCCTCACTGAGTTGACCGGGGCCGGACCACTAGAGAGCCGACTCTCCTCACTGAGCTGATCACTAGAGAGCCGGCTCTCCTCACTGAGCTGCCCGGGGTTGATCACTAAAGAGCCGGCTCTCCTCACTGAGCTGCCCGGGGCTCATCACTAAAGAGTCGGCTCTCCTCACTGAGCTGCCCGGGGATGATCACTAAAGAGCCGGCTCTCCTCACTGAGCTGCCTGGGGCTGATCACTAAAGAGCCGGTTCTCCTCACTGAGCTGCCCGGGGCCGGACCACTAGAGAGCCGGTTCTTCTCACTGAGCTGCCCGGGGCCGGACCACTAGAGAGCCGGCTCTCCTCACTGAGCTGATCACTAGAGAGCCGGCTCTCCTCACTGAGCTGCCCGGGGCTGATCACTAAAGAGCCGGCTCTTCTCACTGAGCTGCCCGGGGCTCATCACTAAAGAGTCGGCTCTCCTCACTGAGCTGCCCGGGGCTGATCACTAAAGAGCCGGCTCTCCTCACTGAGCTGCCTGGGGCTGATCACTAAAGAGCCGGTTCTCCTCACTGAGCTGCCCGGGGCCGGACCACTAGAGAGCCGGTTCTTCTCACTGAGCTGCCCGGGGCCGGACCACTAGAGAGCCGGCTCTCCTCACTGAGCTCATCACTAGAGAGCCGGCTCTCCTCACTGAGCTGCCCGGGGCTGATCACTAAAGAGCCGGCTCTCCTCACTGAGCTGCCCGGGGCTGATCACTAAAGAGTCGGCTCTCCTCACTGAGCTGCCCGGGGCCGGACCACTAGAGAGCCGGCTCTCCTCACTGAGTTGCCCGGGCCGGACCACTAGAGAGCCGGCTCTCCTCACTGAGCTGCCCGGGGCCGGATCACTAGAGAGCCGGCTCTCCTCACTGAGCTGCCCGGGGCCGGATCACTAGAGAGCCGGCTCTCCTCACTGAGCTGCCCGGGGCCGGATCACTAGAGAGCCGGCTCTCCTCACTGAGCTGCCCGGGGCCGGACCACTAGAGAGCCGGCTCTCCTCACTGAGCTGCCCGGGGCTGATCACTAGAGAGCCGGCTCTCCTCACTGAGCTGCCCGGGGCCGGACCACTAGAGAGCCGGCTCTCCTCACTGAGTTGCCCGGGGCCGGACCACAAGAGAGCCGGCTCTCCTCACTAAGCTGCCCGGGGCTGATCACCAGAGTGCCGGCTCTCCTCACTGAGCTGCCCGGGGCCGGACCACAAGAGAGCCGGCTCTCCTCACTGAGCTGCCCGGGGCTGATCACTAAAAAGCCGGCTCTCCTCACTGAGCTGCCCGGGGCTGATCACTAAAGAGCCGGCTCTCCTCACTGAGCTGCCCGGGGCTGATCACTAAAGAGCCGGCTCTCCTCACTGAGCTGCCCGGGGCCGTACCACTAGAGCCGGCTCTCCTCACTGAGCTGCCTGGGGCTGATCACTAAAGAGCCGGTTCTCCTCACTGAGCTGCCCGGGGCTGATCACCAGAGTGCCGGCCCTCCTCACTGAGCTGCCCGGGGCCGGACCACTAGAGAGCCGGCTCTCCTCACTGAGTTGCCCGGGGCCGGACCACTAGAGAGCCGGCTCTCCTCACTGAGCTGATCACTAGAGAGCCGGCTCTCCTCACTGAGCTGCCCGGGGCTGATCACCAGAGTGCCGGCTCTCCTCACTGATTTGCCCGGGGCCGGATCACTAGAGAGCCGGCTCTCCTCACTGAGCCGCCCGGGGCTGATCACTAGAGAGCCGGCTCTCCTCACTGAGCTGCCCGGGGCTGATCACCAGAGTGCTGGCTCTCCTCACTGAGCTGCCCGGGGCCGGACCACTAGAGAGCCGGCTCTCCTCACTGAGTTGCCCGGGGCCGGACCACTAGAGAGCCGGCTCTCCTCACTGAGCTGATCACTAGAGAGCCGGCTCTCCTCACTGAGCTGCCCGGGGCTGATCACTAAAGAGCCGCCTCTCCTCACTGAGCTGCCCGGGGCTCATCACTAAAGATTCGGCTCTCCTCACTGAGCTGCCCGGGGCCGGACCACTAGAGAGCCGGCTCTCCTCACTGAGTTGCCCGGGCCGGACCACTAGAGAGCCGGCTCTCCTCACTGAGCTGCCCGGGGCCGGATCACTAGAGAGCCAGCTCTCCTCACTGAGCTGCCCGGGGCCGGATCACTAGAGAGCCGGCTCTCCTCACTGAGCTGCCCGGGGCCGGATCACTAGAGAGCCGGCTCTCCTCACTGAGCTGCCCGGGGCCGGACCACTAGAGAGCCGGCTCTCCTCACTGAGCTGCCCGGGGCTGATCACTAGAGAGCCGGCTCTCCTCACTGAGCTGCCCGGGGCCGGACCACTAGAGAGCCGGCTCTCCTCACTGAGTTGCCCGGGGCCGGACCACAAGAGAGCCGGCTCTCCTCACTGAGCTGCCCGGGGCTGATCACCAGAGTGCCGGCTCTCCTCACTGAGCTGCCCGGGGCCGGACCACAAGAGAGCCGGCTCTCCTCACTGAGCTGCCCGGGGCTGATCACTAAAGAGCCGGCTCTCCTCACTGAGCTGCCCAGGGCTGATCACTAAAGAGCCGGCTCTCCTCACTGAGCTGCCCGGGGCTGATCACTAAAGAGCCGGCTCTCCTCACTGAGCTGCCTGGGGCTGATCACTAAAGGGCCGGTTCTCCTCACTGAGCTGCCCGGGGCTGATCACCAGAGTGCCGGCCCTCCTCACTGAGCTGCCCGGGGCCGGACCACTAGAGAGCCGGCTCTCCTCACTGAGTTGCCCGGGGCCGGACCACTAGAGAGCCGGCTCTCCTCACTGAGCTGATCACTAGAGAGCCGGCTCTCCTCACTGAGCTGCCCGGGGCTGATCACCAGAGTGCCGGCTCTCCTCACTGATTTGCCCGGGGCCGGACCACTAGAGAGCCGGCTCTCCTCACTGAGCCGCCCGGGGCTGATCACTAGAGAGCCGGCTCTCCTCACTGAGCTGCCCGGGGCTGATCACCAGAGTGCTGGCTCTCCTCACTGAGCTGCCCGGGGCCGGACCACTAGAGAGCCGGCTCTCCTCACTGAGTTGCCCGGGGCCGGACCACTAGAGAGCCGGCTCTCCTCACTGAGCTGATCACTAGAGAGCCGGCTCTCCTCACTGAGCTGCCCGGGGCTGATCACTAAAGAGCCGGCTCTCCTCACTGAGCTGCCCGGGGCTGATCACTAAAGAGCCGGCTCTCCTCACTGAGCTGCCCGGGGCTCATCACTAAAGAGTCGGCTCTCCTCACTGAGCTGCCCGGGGCCGGACCACTAGAGAGCCGGTTCTTCTCACTGAGCTGCCCGGGGCCAGACCACTAGAGAGCCGGCTCTCCTCACTGAGCTGATCACTAGAGAGCCGGCTCTCCTCACTGAGCTGCCCGGGGCTGATCACTAAAGAGCCGGCTCTCCTCACTGAGCTGCCCGGGGCTCATCACTAAAGAGTCGGCTCTCCTCACTGAGCTGCCCGGGGCTGATCACTAAAGAGCCGGCTCTCCTCACTGAGCTGCCTGGGGCTGATCACTAAAGAGCCGGTTCTCCTCACTGAGCTGCCCGGGGCCGGACCACTAGAGAGCCGGTTCTTCTCACTGAGCTGCCCGGGGCCGGACCACTAGAGAGCCGGCTCTCCTCACTGAGCTGATCACTAGAGAGCCGGCTCTCCTCACTGAGCTGCCCGGGGCTGATCACTAAAGAGTCGGCTCTCCTCACTGAGCTGCCCGGGGCCGGACCACTAGAGAGCCGGCTCTCCTCACTGAGTTGCCCGGGCCGGACCATTAGAGAGCCGGCTCTCCTCACTGAGCTGCCCGGGGCCGGATCACTAGAGAGCCGGCTCTCCTCACTGAGCTGCCCGGGGCCGGATCACTAGAGAGCCGGCTCTCCTCACTGAGCTGCCCGGGGCCGGATCACTAGAGAGCCGGCTCTCCTCACTGAGCTGCCCGGGGCCGGACCACTAGAGAGCCGGCTCTCCTCACTGAGTTGCCCGGGGCCGGACCACTAGAGAGCCGGCTCTCCTCACTGAGCTGATCACTAGAGAGCCGGCTCTCCTCACTGAGCTGCCCGGGGCTGATCACCAGAGTGCCGGCTCTCCTCACTGATTTGCCCGGGGCCGGACCACTAGAGAGCCGGCTCTCCTCACTGAGCCGCCCGGGGCTGATCACTAGAGAGCCGGCTCTCCTCATTGAGCTGCCCGGGGCTGATCACCAGAGTGCTGGCTCTCCTCACTGAGCTGCCCGGGGCCGGACCACTAGAGAGCCGGCTCTCCTCACTGAGTTGCCCGGGGCCGGACCACTAGAGAGCCGGCTCTCCTCACTGAGCTGATCACTAGAGAGCCGGCTCTCCTCACTGAGCTGCCCGGGGCTGATCACTAAAGAGCCGCCTCTCCTCACTGAGCTGCCCGGGGCTCATCACTAAAGAGTCGGCTCTCCTCACTGAGCTGCCCGGGGCCGGACCACTAGAGAGCCGGCTCTCCTCACTGAGTTGCCCGGGCCGGACCACTAGAGAGCCGGCTCTCCTCACTGAGCTGCCCGGGGCTGATCACTAGAGAGCCGGCTCTCCTCACTGAGCTGCCCGGGGCCGGACCACTAGAGAGCCGGCTCTCCTCACTGAGTTGCCCGGGGCCGGACCACAAGAGAGCCGGCTCTCCTCACTGAGCTGCCCGGGGCTGATCACCAGAGTGCCGGCTCTCCTCACTGAGCTGCCCGGGGCTGATCACTAAAGAGCCGGCTCTCCTCACTGAGCTGCCCTGGGCTGATCACTAAAGAGCCGGCTCTCCTCACTGAGCTGCCCGGGGCTGATCACTAAAGAGCCGGCTCTCCTCACTGAGCTGCCCGGGGCCGTACCACTAGAGCCGGCTCTCCTCACTGAGCTGCCTGGGGCTGATCACTAAAGAGCCGGTTCTCCTCACTGAGCTGCCCGGGGCTGATCACCAGAGTGCCGGCCCTCCTCACTGAGCTGCCCGGGGCCGGACCACTAGAGAGCCGGCTCTCCTCACTGAGTTGCCTGGGGCCGGACCACTAGAGAGCCGGCTCTCCTCACTGAGCTGATCACTAGAGAGCCGGCTCTCCTCACTGAGCTGCCCGGGGCTGATCACCAGAGTGCCGGCTCTCCTCACTGATTTGCCCGGGGCCGGACCACTAGAGAGCCGGCTCTCCTCACTGAGTCGCCCGGGGCTGATCACTAGAGAGCCGGCTCTCCTCACTGAGCTGCCCGGGGCTGATCACCAGAGTGCTGGCTCTCCTCACTGAGCTGCCCGGGGCCGGACCACTAGAGAGCCGGCTCTCCTCACTGAGTTGCCCGGGGCCGGACCACAAGAGAGCCGGCTCTCCTCACTGAGCTGCCCGGGGCTGATCACCAGAGTGCCGGCTCTCCTCACTGAGCTGCCCGGGGCCGGACCACAAGAGAGCCGGCTCTCCTCACTGAGCTGCCCGGGGCTGATCACTAAAGAGCCGGCTCTCCTCACTGAGCTGCCCGGGGCTGATCACTAAAGAGCTGGCTCTCCTCACTGAGCTGCCTGGGGCTGATCACTAAAGAGCCGGTTCTCCTCACTGAGCTGCCCGGGGCTGATCACCAGAGTGCCGGCCCTCCTCACTGAGCTGCCCGGGGCCGGACCACTAGAGAGCCGGCTCTCCTCACTGAGTTGCCCGGGGCCGGACCACTAGAGAGCCGGCTCTCCTCACTGAGCTGATCACTAGAGAGCCGGCTCTCCTCACTGAGCTGCCCGGGGCTGATCACCAGAGTGCCGGCTCTCCTCACTGAGCTGCCCGGGGCCGGACCACAAGAGAGCCGGCTCTCCTCACTGAGCCGCCCGGGGCTGATCACTAGAGAGCCGGCTCTCCTCACTGAGCTGCCCGGGGCTGATCACCAGAGTGCTGGCTCTCCTCACTGAGCTGCCCGGGGCCGGACCACTAGAGAGCCGGCTCTCCTCACTGAGCTGCCCGGGGCTGATCACTAAAGAGCCGGCTCTCCTCACTGAGCTGCCCGGGGCTGATCACTAAAGAGCCGGCTCTCCTCACTGAGCCGCCCGGGGCTGATCACTAGAGAGCCGGCTCTCCTCACTGAGCTGCCCGGGGCTGATCACCAGAGTGCTGGCTCTCCTCACTGAGCTGCCCGGGGCCGGACCACTAGAGAGCCGGCTCTCCTCACTGAGTTGCCCGGGGCCGGACCACTAGAGAGCCGGCTCTCCTCACTGAGCTGATCACTAGAGAGCCGGCTCTCCTCACTGAGCTGCCCGGGGCTGATCACTAAAGAGCCGCCTCTCCTCACTGAGCTGCCCGGGGCTCATCACTAAAGAGTCGGCTCTCCTCACTGAGCTGCCCGGGGCCGGACCACTAGAGAGCCGGCTCTCCTCACTGAGTTGCCCGGGCCGGACCACTAGAGAGCCGGCTCTCCTCACTGAGTTGCCCGGGGCTGATCACTAGAGAGCCGGCTCTCCTCACTGAGCTGCCCGGGGCCGGACCACTAGAGAGCCGGCTCTCCTCACTGAGTTGCCCGGGGCCGGACCACAAGAGAGCCGGCTCTCCTCACTGAGCTGCCCGGGGCTGATCACCAGAGTGCCGGCTCTCCTCACTGAGCTGCCCGGGGCCGGACCACAAGAGAGCCGGTTCTCCTCACTGAGCTGCCCGGGGCTGATCACTAAAGAGCCGGCTCTCCTCACTGAGCTGCCCGGGGCTGATCACTAAAGAGCCGGCTCTCCTCACTGAGCTGCCCGGGGCTGATCACTAAAGAGCCGGCTCTCCTCACTGAGCTGCCCGGGGCCGTACCACTAGAGCCGGCTCTCCTCACTGAGCTGCCTGGGGCTGATCACTAAAGAGCCGGTTCTCCTCACTGAGCTGCCCGGGGCTGATCACCAGAGTGCCGGCCCTCCTCACTGAGCTGCCCGGGGCCGGACCACTAGAGAGCCGGCTCTCCTCACTGAGTTGCCCGGGGCCGGACCACTAGAGAGCCGGCTCTCCTCACTGAGCTGATCACTAGAGAGCCGGCTCTCCTCACTGAGCTGCCCGGGGCTGATCACCAGAGTGCCGGCTCTCCTCACTGAGCTGCCCGGGGCCGGACCACAAAAGAGCCGGCTCTCCTCACTGAGCCGCCCGGGGCTGATCACTAGAGAGCCGGCTCTCCTCACTGAGCTGCCCGGGGCTGATCACCAGAGTGCTGGCTCTCCTCACTGAGCTGCCCGGGGCCGGACCACTAGAGAGCCGGCTCTCCTCACTGAGTTGCCCGGGGCCGGACCACTAGAGAGCCGGCTCTCCTCACTGAGCTGATCACTAGAGAGCCGGCTCTCCTCACTGAGCTGCCCGGGGCTGATCACTAAAGAGCCGCCTCTCCTCACTGAGCTGCCCAGGGCTCATCACTAAAGAGTCGGCTCTCCTCACTGAGCTGCCCGGGGCCGGACCACTAGAGAGCCGGCTCTCCTCACTGAGTTGCCCGGGCCGGACCACTAGAGAGCCGGCTCTCCTCACTGAGCTGCCCGGGGCCGGATCACTAGAGAGCCGGCTCTCCTCACTGAGCTGCCCGGGGCCGGACCACTAGAGAGCCGGCTCTCCTCACTGAGCTGCCCGGGGCCGGATCACTAGAGAGCCGGCTCTCCTCACTGAGCTGCCCGGGGCCGGACCACTAGAGAGCCGGCTCTCCTCACTGAGCTGCCCGGGGCTGATCACTAGAGAGCCGGCTCTCCTCACTGAGCTGCCCGGGGCCGGACCACTAGAGAGCCGGCTCTCCTCACTGAGTTGCCCGGGGCCGGACCACAAGAGAGCCGGCTCTCCTCACTGAGCTGCCCGGGGCTGATCACCAGAGTGCCGGCTCTCCTCACTGAGCTGCCCGGGGCCGGACCACAAGAGATCCGGCTCTCCTCACTGAGCTGCCCGGGGCTGATCACTAAAGAGCCGGCTCTCCTCACTGAGCTGCCCGGGGCTGATCACTAAAGAGCCGGCTCTCCTCACTGAGCTGCCCGGGGCTGATCACTAAAGAGCCGGCTCTCCTCACTGAGCTGCCCGGGGCCGTACCACTAGAGCCGGCTCTCCTCACTGAGCTGCCTGGGGCTGATCACTAAAGAGCCGGTTCTCCTCACTGAGCTGCTCGGGGCTGATCACCAGAGTGCTGGCCCTCCTCACTGAGCTGCCCGGGGCCGGACCACTAGAGAGCCGGCTCTCCTCACTGAGTTGCCCGGGGCCGGACCACTAGAGAGCCGGCTCTCCTCACTGAGCTGATCACTAGAGAGCCGGCTCTCCTCACTGAGCTGCCCGGGGCTGATCACCAGAGTGCCGGCTCTCCTCACTGATTTGCCCGGGGCCGGACCACTAGAGAGCCGGCTCTCCTCACTGAGCCGCCCGGGGCTGATCACTAGAGAGCCGGCTCTCCTCACTGAGCTGCCCGGGGCTGATCACCAGAGTGCTGGCTCTCCTCACTGAGCTGCCCGGGGCCGGACCACTAGAGAGCCGGCTCTCCTCACTGAGTTGCCCGGGGCCGGACCACTAGAGAGCCGGCTCTCCTCACTGAGCTGATCACTAGAGAGCCGGCTCTCCTCACTGAGCTGCCCGGGGCCGGACCACTAGAGAGCCGGCTCTCCTCACTGAGCTGATCACTAGAGAGCCGGCTCTCCTCACTGAGCTGCCCGGGGCTGATCACCAGAGTGCCGGCTCTCCTCACTGAGCTGCCCGGGGCCGGACCACAAGAGAGCCGGTTCTCCTCACTGAGCTGCCCGGGGCTGATCACTAAAGAGCCGGCTCTCCTCACTGAGCTGCCCGGGGCTGATCACTAAAGAGCCGGCTCTCCTCACTGAGCTGCCCGGGGCTGATCACTAAAGAGCCGGCTCTCCTCACTGAGCTGCCCGGGGCCGTACCACTAGAGCCGGCTCTCCTCACTGAGCTGCCTGGGGCTGATCACTAAAGAGCCGGTTCTCCTCACTGAGCTGCCCGGGGCTGATCACCAGAGTGCCGGCCCTCCTCACTGAGCTGCCCGGGGCCGGACCACTAGAGAGCCGGCTCTCCTCACTGAGTTGCCCGGGGCCGGACCACTAGAGAGCCGGCTCTCCTCACTGAGCTGATCACTAGAGAGCCGGCTCTCCTCACTGAGCTGCCCGGGGCTGATCACCAGAGTGCCGGCTCTCCTCACTGAGCTGCCCGGGGCCGGACCACAAGAGAGCCGGCTCTCCTCACTGAGCCGCCCGGGGCTGATCACTAGAGAGCCGGCTCTCCTCACTGAGCTGCCCGGGGCTGATCACCAGAGTGCTGGCTCTCCTCACTGAGCTGCCCGGGGCCGGACCACTAGAGAGCCGACTCTCCTCACTGAGTTGCCCGGGGCCGGACCACTAGAGAGCCGGCTCTCCTCACTGAGCTGATCACTAGAGAGCCGGCTCTCCTCACTGAGCTGCCCGGGGCTGATCACTAAAGAGCCGCCTCTCCTCACTGAGCTGCCCAGGGCTCATCACTAAAGAGTCGGCTCTCCTCACTGAGCTGCCCGGGGCCGGACCACTAGAGAGCCGGCTCTCCTCACTGAGTTGCCCGGGCCGGACCACTAGAGAGCCGGCTCTCCTCACTGAGCTGCCCGGGGCCGGATCACTAGAGAGCCGGCTCTCCTCACTGAGCTGCCCGGGGCCGGACCACTAGAGAGCCGGCTCTCCTCACTGAGCTGCCCGGGGCCGGATCACTAGAGAGCCGGCTCTCCTCACTGAGCTGCCCGGGGCCGGACCACTAGAGAGCCGGCTCTCCTCACTGAGCTGCCCGGGGCTGATCACTAGAGAGCCGGCTCTCCTCACTGAGCTGCCCGGGGCCGGACCACTAGAGAGCCGGCTCTCCTCACTGAGTTGCCCGGGGCCGGACCACAAGAGAGCCGGCTCTCCTCACTGAGCTGCCCGGGGCTGATCACCAGAGTGCCGGCTCTCCTCACTGAGCTGCCCGGGGCCGGACCACAAGAGAGCCGGCTCTCCTCACTGAGCTGCCCGGGGCTGATCACTAAAGAGCCGGCTCTCCTCACTGAGCTGCCCGGGGCTGATCACTAAAGAGCCGGCTCTCCTCACTGAGCTGCCCGGGGCTGATCACTAAAGAGCCGGCTCTCCTCACTGAGCTGCCCGGGGCCGTACCACTAGAGCCGGCTCTCCTCACTGAGCTGCCTGGGGCTGATCACTAAAGAGCCGGTTCTCCTCACTGAGCTGCTCGGGGCTGATCACCAGAGTGCTGGCCCTCCTCACTGAGCTGCCCGGGGCCGGACCACTAGAGAGCCGGCTCTCCTCACTGAGTTGCCCGGGGCCGGACCACTAGAGAGCCGGCTCTCCTCACTGAGCTGATCACTAGAGAGCCGGCTCTCCTCACTGAGCTGCCCGGGGCTGATCACCAGAGTACCGGCTCTCCTCACTGATTTGCCCGGGGCCGGACCACTAGAGAGCCGGCTCTCCTCACTGAGCCGCCCGGGGCTGATCACTAGAGAGCCGGCTCTCCTCACTGAGCCGCCCGGGGCTGATCACTAGAGAGCCGGCTCTCCTCACTGAGCTGCCCGGGGCTGATCACCAGAGTGCTGGCTCTCCTCACTGAGCTGCCCGGGGCCGGACCACTAGAGAGCCGGCTCTCCTCACTGAGTTGCCCGGGGCCGGACCACTAGAGAGCCGGCTCTCCTCACTGAGCTGATCACTAGAGAGCCGGCTCTCCTCACTAAGCTGCACGGGGCTGATCACCAGAGTGCCGGCTCTCCTCACTGATTTGCCCGGGGCCGGACCACTAGAGAGCCGGCTCTCCTCACTGAGCTGCCCGGGGCGGACCACTAGAGAGCCGGCTCTCCTCACTGAGTTGCCCGGGCCGGACCACAAGAGAGCCGGCTCTCCTCACTGAGCTGCCCGGGGCTGATCACCAGAGTGCCGGCTCTCCTCACTGAGCTGCCCGGGGCCGGACCACAAGAGAGCCGGCTCTCCTCACTGAGCTGCCCGGGGCTGATCACTAAAGAGCCGGCTCTCCTCACTGAGCTGCCCGGGGCCGGACCACAAGAGAGCCGGCTCTCCTCACTGAGCTGCCCGGGGCTGATCACTAAAGAGCCGGCTCTCCTCACTGAGCTGCCCGGGGCTGATCACTAGCGAGCCGGCTCTCCTCACTGAGCTGCCCGGGGCTGATCACTAAAGAGCCGGCTCTCCTCACTGAGCTGCCCGGGGCTGATCACTAAAGAGCCGGCTCTCCTCACTGAGCTGCCCGGGGCCGGACCACTAGAGAGCCGGCTCTCCTCACTGAGCTGATCACTAGAGAGCCGGCTCTCCTCACTAAGCTGCCCGGGGCTGATCACCAGAGTGCCGGCTCTCCTCACTGATTTGCCCGGGGCCGGACCACTAGAGAGCCGGCTCTCCTCACTGAGCTACCCGGGGCCGGATTACTAGAGTGCGAAGCTCTGACAGCTGCAGGAAGGAGGCGGCTATTCCCCCTGTCGTCGCGCGCAGTTCCGAGCTCCTGGACTCCGCCCACCTCTTACGTCACAGTGACGTAGGACACGAGCGCTTCCATTTCCATCCTAGGTGCTGTTCTATTTCTGGCCCCTGCTTGGTCCAGTATTTGGCACGGACTGGTATTCATGGCCGGCGTCCCGCCTGTCACATGCCCCCCCAGGAGCCTGCAGTGAGGGTCCCCTCTGCCGGAGAAGTTTTCGGCTACCGAGGCTTTTCCCGAGTGCTGGAGCCGCCTGACAGGAGCTCGGGCTCGGCGTCCTCTCAGGAAGCCCCGGTGACTGCAGAGGTGACGAGGCTGTCAGGTAAGACGTGGCCGCTGGGATGCTGTGTTATGCTGTAACATTAGCTGGTTGGCACTGCCAGCCTGCCCTGCAGTGCTCACTGACTGCCATAGCCCTGCACTCCTGGGAAGGAAGTTCTCCAAACTGTCAGCTCTTACTGGTGACACCGGTGCCGAGCTCTCCTGCCACCGCTGTGTTCATGTCCTGGATGCACGTGGATCTGAGGGCCTATGCCCATGGCTGCCATGGCTCTGTTCCACTGCTGTGTCCAGCGGATCCCTCCCAGATTGCCCTGTGCCCTCATCAATGCTGTCCAGTCATCCAGAGATCTGGGGGCATCTGCCTTATACTTACTGCCAGTGATTGCAGATGGCAGGTCACCACAGCAGCCACATGCCAAGTAGCTGGCATCATGGGGAAGTGATGGGACCCATGATGTCAGGAGTGTAGCTTGTGACTGCTGTGGCCACTGATTGGCTGCACTGGTCATGTGCCATCTGCATTGGCGCAAAGTGTATGTTGGGGTATGTGGTCCCCTCCAGGACCCTGCACCCGTAGACAACCATCCTACTTTCATGATGATAAAATATCACTGTAGCGTGAACTTGCGTTTTCCATAAATTTCACCTGAAAGCCAAATATCCCTAACATTTTATGATCAGTGTATATGCATGTTTGGTATCGCCATAATTGGATATGGAAAACCTTATTTCTGCAAAGGGTCATTTGGATATTTATATTATCCTTCGTGCTCTAACGCCGCCCTCAAAGTACGTCCTGATGCTGGCACTGATGTCAGGACGTAATCTTTCATTGCACGCGCCTCAGGGTTCAGTAGTGAACACAACGTGTGCATGCTCACAGAGCAAGAAGAAATTAAAAGGCCGGTGACCATCAAAACGCAGCTACCAGCCCAAGAACTGCGGTCCCCGGGAATCTGCCCTGGGGTCGGATACAAGTTATCTAGGGCCATGAACGGCCCACAGGCTTGAGGTTCCCCACCCCTGCTTTAAGGGGTTAATTTAGAAAGCATTTACTGTAGACTGTAGTGAGTCGCGCTAGTTGAATTTTTATTGTTGTTTTTTGAGTCTTTTTATGCTTTTGAGCAAGGCTAATATTTTTATCTATCATGTTTTAACCCCTTCCCGACATTTGCAGTATATGTATGTCATAGTCTGGAAGTACTTCCCGACCGATGGTGGTATATATACTTCATGGGTGATCGTGATAGCGATTGCAGTGTTTAGCAGGCGAGCAGAGGGAGAAAGCCCCCTCTGCTTTTGGATCTGCGCCCCCACGTAAAGTCGTGGGGTCACGATCGTTGCAATGGTGACCCGATGTCCCAATGCAGCACTGACAGTAATAAGTCATAGCAGTGCTCGTGCATTGCTCTGCCTTATAACTGTGATCAGAGTGTGCTGATCACAGTCCCATAGTGGGACAGAGTAAAAACAAAAAGTAGAATAAAACGCGATTAAAAAGACGAATGTAAATAAGAATGGTACCGCTGAAAAAGTCGGCGAAAAAGCAAAACGTTATAGTTCTCAGAATAAAGCGATGCAAAAATATTTTTGTTTTCCTATAAAATAGTTTTTAATGTGTTAAATCGCCAAAACCTAAATGATATAAATATATTATCGCTGTAATCGTACTGACCCGAAGAATAAAGCTGCCTTATCAATTTTACCACACGCGGCACGGCATACACAATTCCTGAACTCCTGGTCTTTCAAACGTCAGTGTGTCCGATACATGTGGTGACAGTTTCCACGCGTACCGGAGTCACATACACACTTAGACCCATTCAAATGAATGGGTCTGTGCACATGTCAGTATGTTTCCACGGACCATGTGTCCGTGGGCAAAACACATTGACGTGTCCATTTTTTTTCACGCTGCACGTGCCACAAAACATCCCACATTGTTCCTTTTTTTTACTTAGTCCCACTATGGGATTTTCACTTTCTGCAGTCTGATCAGTTATAAGGTATAGCAGTGCAGGATCACTGCAATACCGTATGACCTGTCAGTGCTGCAGACACAAGCTAGTCTGATCATGCACTGCGCATGATCAAACAAACTTGCTGGTGACCCGGATGTCATCATGACTACATCGGGACACCATTGCAACGAACGTGACCCCGCGATGAACCCGCCGGTTCTCCGATCCAAGAGCAGAGGGGCTTTTGTCCATCTGCTCGCTTGCTAAATGCTGCGATAGCTCGTCAGTTTAAAGGTGCACAAATCACTCCTGAAAAGTGTTCAGCTTCCGGAATCAGTGTTTCCATTCAGTGTCAGTAAGCAGAGGAAGACTTGCGGGCTGAATCTCAGGTATACATACGGCCTACATTAGCATTTCTGTTTTGCATTTGGTGGGGGCATGTGTGTCTTTGTTAATCTATTCAGGGGGCATCCCTAATACACAACGCTGGAGACTGGGCTTCTGGGACATTCATCATTTTGAGTTAACTGCAGCAAATGTTTAAAGGGGTGGGATATTCGTATCGTAGCCGAACCAGAGGGATGATCCCAGGAGAGGTAGACAATAAGCCACATGTTTAGTGAGGAATTGGTGCGGTGACGTTGAGGGGCGAGGACTCCTGGTGCCCGTGTATGGATGGACTAAGGAGGTTGGAGGTCAGTTGCCGCCTGCTGCTGGATACACGTGCTACGGTTGGGATATCCGTCGTCTGGATGAGCATGGGCTGTGACTGCAGACTAAATCGGCGGGAGATACGAAAGCTGTGGGCCAACCAAAAGTTGGGAGACAAAGGGTATCACCTGGTATGGGGAAAGTGGAACTACCTGACCCGGGTTGGGATCTTTGTGGATTGAGGGCATTGTATTTTGACCATCTACCCGGAGTTGCTGTAGGACCATGGATGTAACGAATAAAAAAAAATAGTAGCATCGTTAACCTACCTAGGTGATTTATTACCCATAATCACAGATCCTCAGTCTGGGAAGGGGGCAATAAACATGGAGTTTCCCAGGCTATTAATATCATCTCACAGCTGTCTGCATAGCCTTTACTGGTTATAAAACATGGGGGACCCCTCAAAAAAATGACGTGGTCCCCCGTACCAGTAAAGGCTAAGCAGATAGCTGTGTGCTGATATTAATAGGCTGGGAAGGAGCCATAAGCGCTTGCAGCATGGGAAAATTCATCTAATGGATGTGCCATTTCTGGGGCGGCTGAGGGATGGTGTTTTTAGTCTGGAAAGGGGCCATTATCTGTGGCCCCTTCCCAGCCTATTAATATCAACCCACAGCTGTCTGTTTAGCCTTTGCTGTTTATTAAAAATAGGGGGGACCCCAAGTCATTTCTTTGGGGGGGGTTCCCCCTTTTGTATTAACCAGTGAAGGCTGTGCAGACAGGTGTGAGCTGATAAACATGGAGCTAACCAGGCTATTAATATTTACCCTTCCCAGACTATTAAGACCAGCTGTCTGCTTTCCTTCAGCTGATTAATAAAAAAAGGGGGACCCCACTTCAATTTTTTTTATTTATTTATTAGCAAAATACAAGTGCAGAAAACTGCACATGCAAAGTAGTGATTTTATAGCTCACCGACCTATTTCTGTCTATCTATATACAGTTATATGAAAAAGTTTGGGCTCCCCTAGTAATCTTAAGCTTAATATTTTATAAAAATTGGTGTTTTTGCAACAGCTATTTCAGTTTGATATATGTAATAACTGTTGGACACCGTAATGTTTCTGCCTTGAAATGAGGTTTATTGTACTAACAGAAAATGTGCAATCTGCATTCAAACAAAATTTGACAGGTGCATAAGTATGGGCACCCTTATCATTTTCTTGTTTTAAATACTCCTACCTACTTTTTACTGACTTACTAAAGCACTTTTTTTGGTTTTGTAACCTCATTGAGCTTTGAACTTCATAGCCAGGTGTATGCAATCATGAGAAAAGCTACTTAAAGTGGCCACTTGCAAGTTGTTCTCCTGTTTGAATCTCCTCTGAAGAGTGGCATCATGGGCTCCTCAAAACAACTGTCAAATGATCTGAAAACAAAGATTATTCAACATAGTTGTTCAGGGGAAGGATACAAAAAGGAAGGATATATCAAACTGAAATAGCTGTTGCAAAAACACCAATTTTTATAAAACATTAAGCTTAAGATTAATGGGGGTGCCCAAACTTTTTCATAAACTGTATCTAGAAAAATAAAAAAAGAAGTAGCACTACCAGGCAATGCAAAGTCAATATGGGTGCACAATCTTTCAGGCAATTACCAAACCTCCAGATAGCTCAAAAAAATGAAAGCAGCACCCAATCAAGAATTTAGGAAAAACTGTGATTTAATAGCCCATTGGGGCCCAGCAACATTTCAGTTCTGTTGAGAACCTTTCTCAAGCAGTGTTCAAGTGATAAAACAATGTTTTTATAGGTTCATCCATTATACATCAATACAGATAATAAAGTGCTTAGTAGTAGTTCATTTCCAGTGTCCGAATAAATACAATCATTACTATTTTATATAATCTCATCAGTAAAGTGCAGTATAGTGAATACATCATATCCATATTCCATACAGACTACTAAAAATGTGAATTGACTATCATGTGACAGGTGTTTTTAGTTTGGACTCTCCCCATCATGCATATCATATGAAGCTCCTATTTCGTCATCTAACACTTCGATAAGCTCATGTCAGTAATCTAATTAGGAAGCCACTGTAAACACAGGCGCTCTGAGATAAGAAGTCACCCGAAAACCATTTTTTGTAAGGTCATTCCCAAAGCACTTATCTGCATATGCATATATCAGACAAAAGAGAAAAAATCCACTCACTCACCGGCACATTCTTAGACTGTATTCTTTAATATGGCGATGACCACTAAGTAATTTTACATCTCTGGCATGTGCATAATGACATGAAAATCTCAAAATCAGACACTCATCCAATGAGAATAATAGCGCATTTACATTGCAATGTTTTATAAAAGGGAACAATAACCTGGAGTATGGAAATTTTTTTTTTTGATATCGCACTATAATTAGTTAAACCACATGTCTGATTTATTAGCCAGATCCAGCAAATCTTAGGCATACCAACCCCAGCTAATTGGGGGTTTTGCTTTAACACAATTGAATATAGGGGAGTTTATGAATCCTGTTAGGGACTCAACCCGAATCAACTATGGATAAAAGGCTGATGAGTGCGGTTCCTAAACTTCCTTTTCCGTTTTCACAATGTCCCATATGCACTGTACAATGGATGACCATGGCTACATTTTTTTTTTAATAAAAACATTTTTTTTTCTCAATTTTATATAGTTCTTTTTATTATGTTTTTCAACGTTTTATGCAATAAGAAAGGGGATGAGTCACATTTCAATAGAATATTCATTGTTGCAAGTGAGCTAGAAAAAAGGAGAAAAAAACAATAATTAAAATCATATAAGTTACATTATCAAAAAAAGAAGCCTAAAATAGGAAATGATGAGTAGGGATCATAAAGGAAAGGAGGATAAGACATAATTTCTAATTTGCCAAGTTAATCATAAATTCCACATTCAGCCCATTGCCCATTAGGGCGTAGAGTATTTAACCTGTGGATCCACTGTAATTACAATCAATTCGGATGCAGTACCCGTAACCAATTCTCACATTCTACTACAAATGCCATTTTTTTTTTTTTATTAATCACTATCTAACATGTGATAATGAATACATAGTGTAATCATTGCAATGTCCATGTAACCTGTGGTATGTGGGCAGGGTCGGACTGGAGGCCTAGGACCCACAAGGTGAATTGATTCCAGAGGGCCCACCCTACTGCTACTCTAGTAGACATTTTACCGCTTCATACTCCACCCTCATGCACTTGTATAACATACAATACAGTGTGTAAAACAACGTGCGCCTCCTAATGAATTTGACACCTTTTTCAGCTTGCATGCGCCACCACAAGAAATGTCCTACAGTCAGGGACTGGCTGACATTTGTGTTGTATTTTCACCACTTTTGGGGAGTAAATCATGTTGAAAATGCATTGTCAAGGGACAGGCCAAAGCTTTTTCTTTGGTCTCCTGCTACCTGTATAGTGATGCCAGTCCTGGTAATGTCACTGAGGCTGGTAACCTCGTCTACAAGAGGGTCTGCCTGGATCAGAATTTCCTCCGACCTCAGCAGGTACAGCAGGAGTGCAGCTGTTTATCACCACCATCCTTCTCCTGATGGCGATGCTGTGAACATAATGTCAGTATCTGCACCATCACCTTGATGTTATAGTATGTTAGAACCACATTTGTGGCACATGGAATGTAAAGATTTACTCTTGTTACATTTTTTTAGGGAGAAACGGGAGGATGGGGGAAAAAAAAATAGTGAATCCATAACCATTATTTTGATGCACGTGAATTCATCATATGTTTATTACACTGCTCAAAAAAATAAAGGGAACACTCAAATAACACATCCTAGATCTTAATGAATGAAATCTTCTCATTGAATACTTTGTTCTGTACAAAGTTGAATGTGCTGACAACAAAATCACACAAAAATCATCAATGAAAATCAAATTTATTAACCAATGGAGGCCTGGATTTGGAGTCACCCTCAAAATTAAAGTGGAAAAAACACACTACAGGCTGATCCAACTTTGATGTAATGTCCTTAAAACAAGTCAAAATGAGGCTCAGTATTGTGTGTTGCCTCCACGTGCCTGTATGACCTCCCTACAACGCCTGGGCATACTCCTGATGAGGTTGCTTATGGTCTTCTGTGGGATCTCCTCCCAGACCTGGACTAAAGCATCCGCCAACTCCTGGACAGTCTGTGGTGCAACGTGACGTTGGTGGATGGAGCGAGACATGATATCCCAGATGTGCTCAATCGGATTCAGGTCTGGAGAACGGGCGGGCCAGTCCACAGCCTCAATGCCTTCATCTTGCAGGAACTGCTGACACACTCCAGCCACGTGAGGTCTGGCATAGTCCTGCATTAGGAGGAACACAGGGCCAACCGCACCAGCATATGGTCTCACAAGGGGTCTGAGGATCTCATCTTGGTACCTAATGGCAGTCAGGCTACCTCGGGCGAGCAAATGGAGGGCTGTGAGGCCCTCCAAAGAAATGCCACCCCACACCATTACTGCCAAACCGGTCATGCTGAAGGATGTTGCAGGCAGCAGATCGCTCTCCACGGCGTCTCCAGACTCTGTCACATCTGTCACATGTGCTCAGTGTGAACCTGCTTTCATCTGTGAAGAGCACAGGGCGCCAGTGGCGACTTTGCCAATCCTGGTGTTCTGTGGCAAATGCAAAGCGTCCTGCACGGTGTTGGGCTGTGAGCACAATCCCCATCTGTGGACATCGGGCCCTCATACCACCCTCATGGAGTTGGTTTCTAACCGTTTGTGCAGACACATGCACATTTGTGGCCTGTTGGAGGTCATTTTGCAGGGCTCTGGCAGTGCTCCTCCTATTCCTCCTTGCACAAAGGCGGAGGTAGAGGTCCTGCTGCTGGGTTGTTGCCCTCCTACGGCCCCCTCCATGTCTCCTGGTGTACTGGCCTGTCTCCTGGTAGCGCCTCCAGCCTCTGGACACTACGCTGACAGACACAGCAAACCTTCTTGCCACAGCTCGCATTGATGTGCCATCCTGGATGAGCTGCACTACCTGAGCAACTTCTGTGGGTTGTAGAGTCCGTCTCATGCTACCACGAGTGTGAAAGCACAACCGACATTCAAGTGACCAAAACATCAGCCAGAAAGCATTGATACTGAGATGTGGTCTGTGGTCCCCACCTGCAGAACCACTCCTTTATTGAGTGTGTCTTGATAATTGCCAATAATTTCCATCTATTGTCTATTCCATTTGAACAACAGCATGTGAAATTGATTGTCAATCAGTGTTCCTTCCTAAGTGGACAGTTTGATTTCACAGAAGTTTGATTTACTTGGAGTTGTATTCTGTTTAAGTGTTCCCTATTATTTTTTTTTTTTTTTTTTTTTTTTTTTAGCAGTGTATATCAAGGTGCCAAGGCCAAGACTGACTGTGGTATCTGAGGGGAAAGCACCAGCAAGTGACCGTGCAGGCACCAGTCGTGTAACTAAACCATCACTGCGTCATAATAGCACTGCAGTATGCGGTGAGACTGCAACTCCCGGCAAGTGTCAGTGCAGGCACAGGTCGTGTAATTAAATCATCAGTGTCATTGTAGCACTGCAGTATGCATTTAGAGAGGAGATTACAACTCCGAGCAAGCTTATTTCTTTTTATTTTACACCCTGCTGTTTTCCACAGTGAATTACCAGAAAGATCTGCACCAAAATCATGCAATGCAAATTTGCTGTTGTGGATTTTCTTGCGGATTCTGGCTAATTTGCTCTGATTTTCTATTGAAATTCTCCACAAAATATCTGCTACATTTGAACAGATCCTTAAGCCTCATTCAAACATCTGTAGTTTTCTGGTAAATTAAAAAAAGAAAACCAAGCTGATTTTCATTAAAGGGATGGATCAGAATTTTATCTACTGTATATACTCTAGTATAAGCTGACCCGAGTATAAGCCGAGGTACCTAATTTTACCACAAAAAAAATGGGAAAATCTATTGACTCGAGTATAAGCCTAGGGTGGAAAATGCAGCAGCTACTGGTAAATTTCCCCATTCTGGTAAGTTTTGCCCCCTCATCCCCCAATCCTGGTATGCATGGCCCCCCTCATCCACCTAATCCTGGTATGCATGGCCGCCTCACCCCCCCCCCTCAATTCTGGTATTCATGGCCGCTTAAACCCCCCCCCCCCTCAATCCTGGTATGCGTGGCCGCCTCATCCCCCCCCCCCCCTCCTCCTCAATCCTGGTATGCGTGGCCGCCTCACCCCCCCCCCCTCAATCCTGGTATGCGTGGCCTCCTCACCCCTCCCTCCAATCCTGATATGTGTGCCCCCCTCATCCCCTAATCCTAGTATACATGGCCCCATCACAGCACAGTTAAAAAAATAAACACTTATACTCACCTTCCTTCCTCACCTCTGCTCCAGCACTCGTCCTGTCTGCAGCAGCTCATGGCAGCATCTGAGGCACTGCGCACGCTCTCAGACACTGCTGTGAGCTGCTGCTGCCGGCACACTCACTCCTCTCCACGCTGGAACGATGGACGTGGAGAAGAGGGAATATTCATTTCCCTTTAGCTGCGGGCACGGAGGAGCGCTGAACCGCAGCTCCTGCTGACCGTGCCCGCTCCTACTCCGCCGCAATCCCCTCCTCCGCCACCGCAACCCCCCCCCCTCTATCCACCAACGCAATCTATATATACTATATATAAAGGGTGGATATTTTGTTTGTCAACAATATGGATGTAAAGCCTCTTTCACTCTTCCTGATATTTCCGGTACTGGAAAAACTATTACCGGAGATATCCATGTCTACCTGTGTGGCAACCCTGTGCCGCCCGTGTTTCGCATCGGGATCACACGTACCGGCACCTGGGAATCAGCGGTACAGTTAGCGCTGTCCCAAGCACCGGATGCTGAAGGCATCTGTCATCATTGTCCCCTGCTTGCGCTGAGATCCGCACCAGCTGGGGACAATGTTGAGAGCTGTATTCTGCCCCCGCTGTGCCCAGCAAGTATAAAAATAAGAATAAAATAACAAACACTTATAATCACCTATCCGACAATTCTGCATCAGCGTCTGCGGTGGCTTGAAGAGACCGCATATGCTGAGGAGCAGAGGAGAATGACTGACTGACTGACTCGCTCCAGCGAGCGGGCCTTTGAACTGCGCTAATCTCACCCAGTGACAGGACACCGCTTACTGAGCTCAGCGCAGGTCAGGGGCCCACTTGCTGCTGCCAGTCATTTTCCTCTGCTCAGTGTTTGCGGTCGCGTCAAGCCACCGATCATGCTTATGCAGGATTGTTGGTCAGATGGATTACAGCGTGGGATTGTATATCGGACATGTGAGTATAAGTGTTTTTTATTTTATTCTTATTTTTACACTTGCTGGACACAGCGAGGGCAGAATAAAACTGTCACGTTGTCCCTTGCTCGCGCTGATCTCAGCGTTAGCAGTGGACAATGACAACTGATGCCTTCAGCCCCCGGTGCTTGGGAACCACACTAACTGTACCAGGCACCGGTACGTGTCACTCTGATGACACACGGATATCATAGCGTGTGTCATAAGTGTGGGATGTTTTGCGGCCCATGCAGCTTGAAAAATACTGACATGTCAGCGTGTTATGCCCACAGACATAGGGTCTATGGAAACACACTGACATGTGCGCAGACCCGTTCATTTGAATGGGCCTGCGTGTGTAAGTGTCTCCGGTACACGTGGAAACATGGATGTGTGAAATTGGCCTAACATGTAAAAACAGATGTGTGAATGAGACCCTTCACCCCACAAGATTATCTACCAATAGTGCACCTCTCACACCATTCATAGCATTTACAGAAAGGCTTCTCCTCAACACATATGATCTCTCTGTGATCTATAAAGTAGTCTTCCTCCTATCCACATATTAAATATACTACATATACATTTACAATAAAGCTGCTCCCATAAAATCAGTTTATAGAGGATAAAACTGCCCCCCACCTACCACATATAGCCAAATCCCCATCCCCCATACATAGTATATAAAGCTTAGTTCCCCTCCTCCACGTATAGCATATACAGCCAAGTCCCCATCCCCCATACATAGTATCTACAGCTAAGTTCCTCTGTCCATGTATAGCATACAGTATATAGACAAGTCGCCTTCCACCAAAATTGATACATATAGATCTACTATTCTATTACATTATCAAATATTATTATTATTCTATGTGTAAGCTGCTTCCACACACAGACTTCTGCTCTCACAGGAGTCTTATTGATGATTGATTGCATTAGCAGCAGTAGAGGGAGAAGATTCGTCAGTTGCTGCATGCTGGGTAAAGAGGCAGCACCAATTGCAGCACAGCCTCGCAAAGCCCCAATGCTAAGGTGCAAGAGGGCAGACTGCACTGGTAACCTCCCCCCAGCCACAAGACCTCATTGTGCTGGGTGGGGGAGGGGCGCTTGAAGCTGGTCAGACTGACATCTCCTGCAAGAGAGGTGTCAATTAGCACAGTCATTAGCTATGCATTGCTCAGCTAATCCCCATCTATAGCTGCACAGTCCCTCTTTCCCCTGCTGTGCTCATATTAGGTGTTGGAGTCAGGCTGACACCTGTGCATGAGAGGTGTTAGTGTCAGTGTCACCTCTTCTGTACAGGTCTCAGTCTGACTCAGAAACCTAGTGGGAGCGAAGCAGAAGAACAAGGGAGTGTGTAGCTATGGATGGGGATTAGCTGAGCAGTGCATTGCCTTGCTAGTGTAGGAGGGGGAGGAACCTTCCATCTCTTGTCAGTGCTGGCCCTGTAGTGGGGCCCACCGGGGATTCACCGATTTCCCGACAGACCAGTCCGAGCCTGTATGTGGGGGACACCACATGGGATCTAAAAACCAGATTAAACCATCATAGATATACCATTAGGAAGAAAAAAACTTGATCTACCAGTCCCAAAACATTTCATACATTGTGGTCATGGTGAAAAGAACTTAAAGTTTCAAATTATTGATCATGTTCCGCCTCTGAGGAGAGGAGGCGACAGGATAAAATTGCTTAAAACTAAAGAATTACAGTGGATCCATATGGTGATTGCCTGTTTGTTAGGCAATCCCCGCATGTGTTGAGGCTGTGTAATGGCTGTGACGCATGCGGCTGCTGGGACTCCACAGAGTATTATTTGAGCACGCCGGAGCGACTCTGATAACACCCGAGCACGCTCTCTCATCTCTATTAAATAGTCAAGTTTTTGTTATATTTTTACGTGCATGGTTTAATATTTTAACATCATAGTGACTATTTACAGTAATAATTATTATTATTATTTTTTTTATATATAGGTGGAAGTATTATTGTGTGGCAGGACTTGGACAATGTCCCGTTGTTGCGATAACCTTCTGTGGGATGTAAGAAAACGTACTCTTGGATTGCATGAACCTACAGCTCTTCGAATCAATTATTTGGGTAAGTAAAATATGTTGCACTCGCAGTAGACAATAGTGTTATATAGTACAATTGTAAGCTGAAATGCAGTTATATGTATTGTAATTTTTTTACAATTTCTTACATCTATTCCGATCTTTCTTACCAGTGTTTAATAATGTACAAATAACTAACCCTGTAATCATATACCTGAGGTAGGTAAAAGAACCCTTATCTTCTAATGAAGATCAACTTGAATCCATCTTCTCTAATCCTCAGGAAAGTTGCTTCTGGCTGTACATTTCAATTTTTGCCAGGTATTCAAATGATTGTCATAAACTCACAAGGTCTGCCAAAGCATCAGCCACAGCTCTGGTCCTTAGATGCGGGGCACCAAGGCCAAATAGTCAGATGCTGTTTTGTTGAGACAACCTCTTTAGGGTCATTTTCATATACAGATTTACTCAGTATTTCCCAAATTGTACTTTTTAGCCCAAAACTAGGAGGAAAATATGTATGTAAATTGGAATACATATTTATGCTATACTCAATTCATTCCTTGTCCAGGTGTAAAAAATACAGATAAATTGCATAATGTAAAAGTGGCTGAACTACTGAATGCTGAATTTCACCCTTTATACATTACTGTACCCAAAAGCTTTCTCTACCCCACTGTATGCTGACATTTGACCATCACACATATACAGTGGGGAAAAAAAGTATCTAGTCAGCCACCAATTGCGCAAGTTCTCCCACTTAAAAAGATGAGAGGCCTGTAATTGACATCATAGGTAGACCTCAACTATGAGAGACAAAATGAGAAAACAAATCCTGAAAATCACATTGTATTGGAAAAAACATTTTTTTTAAATTTTGTTGGAAAAGAAGTATTTGGTCAATTACAAACAAGCAAGATTTCTGGCTTTCACAGACCTGTAACTTCTTCTTTAAGAGGCTCCTCTGTCCTCCACTCATTACCTGTAGTACTGGCACCTGTTTGAACTTGTTATCAGTATAAAAGACACCTGTCCGCAACCTCAAACAGTCACACTCCAAACTCCACTACGGTGAAGACCAAAGAGCTGTCGAAGGACACCAGAAACAAAATTGTAGCCCTGCACCAGACTGGGAAGACTGAATCTGCAATAGGCAAGCAACTTGGTGTGAAGAAATCAACTGTGGGAGAAATAATTAGAAAATGGAAGACATACAAGACCACTGTTAATCCCCCTCGATCTGGGGCTCCACACAAGAGCTCACCCTGTGGGGTCCAAATGATCTCAAGCACTGTGAGCAAAAATCCCAGAACCACACGGGGGGACCTAGTGAATGACCTGCAGACAGCTGGGACCAACGTTACACAGGCTACCATCAGAAACACACTAAGTCGCCAGGGACTGAGATCCTGCAGTGCCAGACGTGTCCCCTGCTTAAGCCATTACATGTTCTGGCCCATCTGAAGTTTGCTAGAGAGCATTTGGATGATCCAGAAGAGTATTGGGAGAATGTCATATGGTCAGATGAAACCAAAGTAGAACTGTTTGGTAGAAACACAACTCATTGTGTTTGTAGTAGAAAGAATGCTGAGTTGCATCCAAAGAACACCATACCTACTGTGAAGCATGGTGGTGATAACTTCATGCTTTGGGGCTGTTTCTCTGCCAAGGGACCAGGATGACTGATCCGTGTACATGGAAAAATTAATGGGGCCATGTATCGTGAGATTTTGAGTGCAAACCTCCTTCCATCAGCAAGGGCATTGAAGATGAAACATGGCTGGGTCTTTCAGCATGACAAAGATCCCGCCAGGGCAACGAAGGAATGGCTTCGTAAGAAGCATTTTAAGGTCCTGGAGTGGCCTAGATTTAAACTCTATAGAAAACCTTTTGGAGGGAGTTGAAAGTCCGTGTTGCCCAGCGACAGCCCCAAAACATCATTGCTAAAAGAGGAGATCTGCATGGAGGAATGGGCCAACATACCAGCAACAATGTGTGCCAACCTTGTGAAGTCTTACAGAAAACGTTTGACCTCTGTCATTGCCAGCAAAGGATATATAACAAAGTATTGAGATGAACTTTTGTAATTGACCAAATACTTATTTTCCACCAAAATTTGAAAAAAAATTCTTTCAAATCAGTCTGTGATTTTCAGGATTTGTTTTCTCATTTTGTCTCTCATAGTTGAGGTCTACCTATGATGTCAATTACAAGGCTCTCTCATATTTTTAAGTGGGAGAACTTGCACAATTGGTGGCTGACTAAATACTTTTTTTTCCCCACTGTATGAGCTCAGTGAAAATCCCACGCTAAAATCATAGTCTTTAAAGGGTTGTCCGATCAAAACCGATAATTCAGCAGTCACTGTGTGACTGCGAACTTATGAATCCCCACATTGCACGCACTATACATTGCGGGCATTCAGCGATTTCAGACCTAGGACCGGAGGGTATGTATGTGTTATACATACTCCCGGCCAGTGGGCGCAGCCTTGCTCTCCATACACTTGTATTGAGTGAGGCCAAGCTCTGTCTAGTGACCCGGCCGGCCAGTGGGCGTTCTCCTCTAGAGGTTGCAGCGTCACTCAATACAAGTGTATGGAGGCCGAGGCTGCGCCCACTGACCGGGAGTATGTATAACTCATACATACCCTCCGGTCCTGGGTCTGAAACCGGCAAAACTCCGCAGCCCTCATTGTGTGTGCTGGGGTGATTCATAAGTCAGCAGTCATACAGAGTGACTGAAGAATTATCGGATTTGACCGAACAACCCCTTTAACCCCTTTCTGGCCTGGGACGTATTAGTACGCCCCAGGCCATAACCCCTGGTTCAGTGAGGGCTCCGGCGGTAAGCCCGCACTGAACCACGCACATGTCAGCTGATTCTTACAGCTGACGTGCCCTCAACAGCCGCGGGTGGAATCACGTTCCACCCGCGGCTGTTAACCAGTTAAATGGCGTTGTCAATCTCTGACAGCGACATTTAACAGCTCCGTTCCGGAAGCGTGTTACTAACCCCTCCCATCGGTGACCCCGTCACATGATCGCGGGTCACTGATGGGTGGGCATGACAACCCTGGGTCTGCAGCAGACCCCAGTGGTTGTCATGTAAAGATCGCAATGAGCGCCACCTAGTGGTCGGCGCTCATAGCACAGGAGCATTTCTGCTACATAGAGGTGATCTGTTCATCACCTCTATGTAGCAGAGGCAATCAGACAGTTGCTGCTTCTAGTCTTCTATGGAGACTATAGAAGCAAGCAAAAAGTGTAAAAAAAAAAGTTTAAATCACCCCCCTTTTGCCTCATTCAAAATAAAATAATATACACATATTTGTTATCTCCGCTTTCAGAATCGCCCGATCTATCAATATAAAGAAATAATTAATCCGATTGGTAAACAGCGTAACGAGAAAAAAAATTCCAAAAGCCAGAATTATGTTTTTTTGATCGACGCAACATTGAAATAAAATGCAATAGCGGGCGATCAAAACATCGTATCTACCCCAATATAGTATCAATAAAAACGTCAGCTCGGCGCGCAAAAAATAAGCCCTCACCCGGCTCTAGATCCCGAAAAATGGAGACGCTACAGGTCTCGGAATATGGTGCCATATTTTTTTATCTTTTATTTTTAGCTAATTTTTTTTTTTTTTTTTTCACCACTTAAATAAAAAAGATCCTATACATGTTTGGTGTCTACGAACTCGGAATGACCTGGAGAATAACAATGGCAGGTCAGTTTTAGCATCCAGTGAATGGGGGAAAAAAAAAAAAAAAAAACTGTGGAATTGCATTCTTTTGCAATTTCACCGCACTTGGAATTTTTTTCCCGTTTTCCCGTACATGATATGGTAAAACTAGTAATGGCGTTGAAAAGTACAACTCATCCCGCAAAAAATAAGCCCCCACATGGCCATATTGCCTAAAAAATTTAAAACGCTATGGCTCTGGGAACAAGGGGAGCAAAAATGGAAAATGCTCCGGTCATGAAGGGGTTAATATACGCTTTGTGTCTATAAGATCCTTCACTCATCTGAGAAGACTTTAAGATTTTGGAGAGTGACTATAGAGATGCATTTACACTGCACGATTATCGTGAATGAGCATTACTATGAACCTCTTGTACGATAATCTTGCTGTCTAAACATACTTTCATTCTTTTGTCAAATGAACGGAAGCCTGTTTACACTGCGAGATTATATCAAAAGAGTGTTCGTTCGTTGGGTGAAATGACTTTGTGATTTGCCTAATGTCATCGTTGGCATCTTTTTTTGTAACAGGAACTGTGCTGCTGAGAACAGTGGCACCCTAAGCGCACTGAAAAATCTATTAAAAATCGTTCAGTGCACATATAATGCCCGGGCGGCAAACATGTTGTCGGTCATTGGTCGTTTAGCGCTACGCATTATGTACTGGAAATGCACCCGTGATCATTTTCAGTATGTGATGTCTTTAAAGGGAATCTGTCCCCCCCCTGGCACTTATATGACCTCTAATATGGGCATACAGGTGATAGAAATGTAAATCTATGCATGCCTGTATGCCTCATATTAGAGGTCTTGTTGCTGTGAAATGTCTTTTTATTCCTACAAGTTTCTGATGCTTGCAGGCCCGAGGACTGGAAGAAATCTTGCCTACTGTGTGAATTATAATGTTTCCCCCCTCCCCTGCACATCACAATGCCTGGACTTGGCTTTTGCAACTGCACAGCACAGGGCACTGTGACGTCCATTGGATGGGGGAAACATTATAATTACCACAGGAGACGGGGATTTCTTCCAGTCCTTGGGACTGGAACACATCAGAAACTTGTAGGAATAAAAAGACATTTCACAGCAACAAGACCTCTAATATGAGGCATACAGGTATGTATAGTTTTTACATTTTTATCACTTGTATGCCCATATTAGAGGTCAGATAAGTGCCAGGGGGGACAGATTTCCTTTAATGTCAAACAGAATAAACATAATGCGCAGCAGTGTCAAAACTGCTCACGAGGCATATATTTGGTTCTTTTGTCACTTCTTTTAACTGCTTTGAAAGCTGTGAAGTGGCTAAAAGAAGTGACCAGTCCATTCTTCTATGTGTTTCTACTAGGAAGCCATCACTATTTTATGTATAGAATGTATTTAAAAACAAACAAACCAAAAAAAATTGTTGGCGTTATTCTAACATGTCTTCTACTTCAAAAACTTGTCAGGTACGCTAGTCTCTTAGACACCGTGTGCACATACCCTAAGGCTTGTGTGCCACTGCTCTAGATGCACAGTTTTTGTCCTGATGTCATTTCCAGAAGCAATGTATAGTAAGAAATACAAATTATGGCTATGTTCACATTTGTGTTTTTGCTGCGTTTTTTATGCAAATTAAAAGCTGAATTTTACAGTACAAGCAAAAGCTATGGGATTTCAGAAATCTCATACACATTGTGTTTTTTTCTGACTGAATTGGAAATGCTTTTTTTGAAAACTGCAGCATGTCACTTATTTCAGCGTTTTAGCAGCATTTTTTTCATCCATAGAAAGCAATGAGTAAGTGTCAAAAACGCAGCAAAAAATGTTGCCATTAGTTTTTACTGTGTTTTTATTGAAATAAAGCATGTATAGAAGGATTTGAAACCCATTTATTTTTGGGGGTTTAATCCAAAATGTCTTGGTCTTAGTCTCCTCACCTGAGAATGGCAGTTAGGATTAGTACAATTAAATGAAATTAGTGATGTGTTGAAGTAAACAATTGCCTGAGCAATTCAATTGCCCACCAGTGTGTGAAAGTAAACAATGTCTGCCCCACAAAATGCACTACCAATATCTTAGGTAAACTATTCAAGACCAATTCAACTCCCCCACCCCCACAGTTGTTACACCTGTAATTATGTATTTTTTTCATGAACTCTTTTATTCAGAATAGTCACTATTTTTTCAAACATAAAAATCTTTCACCACTAAACAATTTGATCAGTTTACCCTTTTTTTCCAAAAAAGTTTTATGGTTTCACATATGTCTTGCATTGGTGCCCTAAAGGTGCTTTCACATAACATTCTGTGTCCCCGTCAGGGCATAAACTGCAATGGTGATGGCAGAGCGAATGTGCGCTCTGCCGTGCCCTTTTTTCGGGAGTGCTTATAGTATTTATTCTAACAGTAAGGGCTTGCTCACGTTAGCGTATAAAATTCAATCGGACGTTGCTCCTGAAAAATTTGATAAGTAGAATCCATATGCTTGAACTTATGTCATGTGAGTGCCATGTGATTTTTTTATTTTATTTTTTTTTTTATTCTTTCTTCTCATCTAGCATCTGTATGACATCTATAAGTAATGTGTTTTTTAATGTCATCTTTTACATACTTTAATTCTCTAAGTAATTTAAAACTTTCCAAAACGAATAAAATAATCTTATATAAAGAGATAGGTAGAATAGCTAAATGTCCTCTAGATATCTAATGTCACAAGCCCCCTTGATATCATAAACTTGCACCCTTTAGTGCCTTTGATGTGGCACTAACGGGTGTTTTAGCTTTATGTAACCTATTTAAATAAATAATTTTAAAAAGATTACGTGGGCTCCACTCTCTTTTGGATGGCTAGCAAAGGTAAAGCAGACAGCTGTGGACTTATTGGGCTGGGAAGGTCCCTGGTTATTGGGCGCTTCCTAGCCTAAAAATACAAGCCCGCAGCCGCTCTAGAATTGGCGCATCAAATTAGAATTCTGGCACTTTGCCTTGCCTCTTCCCGATTGCCCTGGTGGATTTGGGGTGGATAACAGCTGTGATTTATCAAAAATCATAGCTGCCATCAAGCCCTGACTTTTGTAATGGAGAGGTGTGAATCAGACATTCATTCCCCCACTACTAACCCAGCAATCAAAAATAAAAACACACAGAAAATAACAACTGTGTTTAACAGTGCTAAAATAAACACACTTTCAACACAACTCAAACTCTGATCAGGTTAGGATGATGAGCCACTCGCTTGATGCTGGGTTTGTTTGTTTTTTTTCCCCCACAGACAGATTTGATCTGTAGAAAAAGCGCAGATCTGCACTGCCTCATGATATGTCTGAATGCTAACCGATAAAACCGCATCGCACTCATCCAAGTTATACTCTCGTGTGAGCGAGCCCTAAATCAAAATTGCCCTCAGGTAAAGGGCACATGGGTATGGTACATTTCAGCTGATTTCAAATTTGAAACATGCACCGCAAGTCATTTTACACGTAACCGCACCATGGAGAGAGGGGATTCGCCTTTCAAGAACAGGAAACCTACAGGGTAAAAGGCTGGTGCCTCTCCCACGCATCATTTGGATTCCTGTTCCTGACTGGGGAACCTTCATTTGGATTCGGCGACACTGGATGAAGGAAAGACTTACCCAGGCCTGGCCGGTTTATTCAAGCAGCGGCCTTGTCCCTGCTACGGCCAGTACAGGGTTCCTGGAAGCACGGCAGTGTGTGGGCAGCGGCGCCATGCTGTGTGGTTGGCAGACTTCCACATTTCCTGGGCTGCGCACGCCAAGAGTGTGACTGTAACATTTGACCAGGAGATGTTTTTTTTCATTTCATGGGTGGGTATAGAAGAGGCACCAGCAGAGGGACAAGACTGTACCTGGCAGGTCCCTATATTTAAGATGCAGTTAGACTGCCAGCAGAGTGAGTTCTTTGCTCTGGCAGTCCCTCCAGTGGTAATGGAGCAGACACAGCAACCGCAGCAGCAGGAGCCTCACCAGGAGTATGTGGAGTGTCGGTGGCATTGCAGCAGAAGTAGTCGCACCCGTGGAAAAAAGTGGCGCCAGAAATGACAGCAGGACCAGTCGGCAGAGCCTCAACTCCAGTAAAGTGGACCTTGATATAATGGATGAATCCGTGGCCTCCAAAGGAGATCTGTTGGACGATATAATCCCCTCCTCTGAATCCGGTACCATTGATAGCTTCCGAATGTTAAGTGATCTTCGTTAAAGTTCACTTTATAATGGGGCTGCTCTTGTCAGTTAATGTCAGGGAGAAGCTAGGAAGTGTATAACGAAGTCTAAGTACAGGTAATGTGCACTCTGTAAAGAAGGGTTACCTTGTTTTTGGCAGAAGAGACTTTGTCAATCCTGTATCGAACAGGATTTCCTGTGGAGCCAAATCTGGCCCGCGGCATCGTTCTACCTGGCCCGCAACACCAAAATCCCCTCCCCCCTCTTGTGTGAGGCCATTATACTGTATGGAGCACTGTGTGGGGCCTATTATTCTGTATGGAGGACTATGGGGGGGTCTACTATTCTGTATGGAGGACTATGGGGCCTATTCTACTGAATACTGGTTGGCTCGTGACTTTGTCTAAGTTTTTCATTTTGGCCCTCTGTGTGTTTAAATTTGACATCACTGCTGTAGAGGATAGAGATAAACTGATAAAAGTGGTTAAGTCCATGATGGGTATTTTTGAACCACAACTAAGTCCAGGATATTATATTTGATGGCCTAGAACAGAGGAAGTGTCAATCTTTCCCTGTTAGTGGAAGAAACCAGGCTCTGGCAAGGAGGGAATGGAAAAAAAACAGAGAAGAGAGGTTCCATTCCTACTTAGTTTAAGAGGAAGTGTCCTTTTGATAAGGCTTTTTCAACATCCTGGGATAAGACCCCAAAATTAGATTTAGCTGTGTCAAAGGCATCCAAAGGATCCCCTTGATAATAAGGCAGATGCCTTTCTTAAAGGTATTTTGGACTCCTCGGCTGGAGCATTCAAACTAGCCACCTCAGCGACATGTACTGCTAGGTCTTTAATGGCTTGATTAGATCGCCTGAAAGGTCAGCTGAAGAATAAGGTGGCTAGGGACAATATTTTAGCCACAATTCAGTTAGTGCTGGGGATAGCTGCATTTCTTTAGGATGCTTCAGCTGATTCAACAAGGCTGGCAGCTAGATCAGTGGCACTTTCTAATGAAGCCCATAGAGATCTCTGGTTGAAATGCTGGATGGGAGATATTCAGGCTAAGTCAAGGTTATGCTCGATCCTGTGTGAAGAAGAATATATATATTTTTTCCCAGTCTTGGATGACATTTTGGAAAAGGCAAGAGACTGCAAAGTAGGGTAGATATCAGGGTAGATGAGATGACTGGAGGAAGAAAGGTAGAAGTTTTATGTTTGGAGGTCCCTCCCATGACAGAAAGAAATCCTCCCAGTGACACTCATCCCCAGGCAGAGGGAAGGCTCTTCTGCTTTTTCCCTGCCTGGGAAAAGATCTCCTCAAGCAAAGAAGATTTGTTAATTGTCCCTTATCTGGAATACTTCCTAATTGTAGGTTATAATGCAATTCAGCTGATCACTGCAATGTTCAGTTAAGCGGTCAGCACTACTTTAAAGAACTTAGGTTGGTTAATAAATCTAAAAAAAATCAAGACTAGAACCCCTAAAAGTGCAATTCTTATTAGGTCTCTTGCTGGATGCCTTCAATTTTGAATAAATCCCCAAAGTGTCACCAGCAAAGCACTCCCACACAATCACACCTACTCCTCAATGCTTCACGGTAGGAACCAGGCATGTAGAGTCCATCCGTTCACCTTTTCTGCATCGCACAAAGACACGGTGGTTGGAACCAAAGATCTCAAATTTGGACTCATCAGACCAAAGCACAGATTTCCACTGGTCTAATGTCCATTCCTTGTGTTCTTTAGCCCAAACAAGTCTCTTCTGCTTGTTGCCTGTCCTTAGCAGTGGTTTCCTAGCAGCTATTTTACCATGAAGGCCTGCTGCACAAAGTCTCCTCTTAACAGTTGTTATAGAGATGTCTGCTGTTAGAACTCTGTGTGGCATTGACCTGGTCTCTAATCTGAGCTGCTGTTAACCTGCGATTTCTGAGGCTGGTGACTCGGATAAACTTATCCTCAGAAGCAGAGGTAACTCTTGGTCTTCCTTTCCTGGGGCGGTCCTCATGTGAGCCAGTTTCTTTGTAGCACTTGATGGTTTTTTGCAACTGCACTTGGGTACACATTCAAAGTTTTTCCCAATTTTTCGCACTGACTGACCTTCATTTCTTAAAGTAATGATGGCCACTCATTTTTCTTTACTTAGCTGCTTTTTTCTTGCCATAATACAAATTCTCAGTCTATTCAGTAGGACTATCAGCTGTGTATCCACCAGACTTCTGCACAACACAACTGATGGTCCCAACCCCATTTATAAGGCAAGAAATCCCACTTATTAAATCTGACAGGGCACACCTGTGAAGTGAAAACCATTTCCGGTGACTACCTCTTGAAGCTCATCAAGAGAATGCCAAGAGTGTGCAAAGCAGTCATCAAAGCAAAAGGTGGCTACTTTGAAGAACCTAGAATATAAGACATATTTTCAGTTGTTTCACACTTTTTTAAGTATGTTGAGGGAGGGCAATAACCCTTCTCGACTGATCATGATATTCTTCACATTCTCACTCTCCTGCGGGAGGAGACAAATTCTTTCTGCTCCACGGAAACATTGATTAATCACTACTGCTGCTTCACAACCAACAAAGATTCTTAATTCTTGTGCACAGCGGAGTCTGGCCAGAGCTCCCAGCTGTTCCGCTATTAACTTCTAACTCACCCCTACCGTCGGGGGAATCGTACGGACGGCTGATGAAAGGAGGAGCACTTTTGCAGCTCTACAGCGCTCCGGACACTCGATATACGTACAGTCATATGAAAAAGTTTGGGCACCCCTATTAATCTTAAGCTTAATGTTTTCTAAAAATTGGTGTTTTTGCAACAGCTATTTCAGTTTGATATATGTAATAACTGTTGGACACAGTAATGTTTCTGCCTTGAAATGAGGTGTATTGTACTAACAGAAAATGTGCAATCTGTATTCAAACAAAATTTGACAGGTGCATAAATATGGGCACCTCACCAGAAAAGTGACATTAATATTTAGTAGATCCTCCTTTTGCAAAAATAACAGCCTCTAGTCGCTTCCTGTAGCTTTTAATGAGTTCCTGGATCCTGGATGAAGGTATTTTTGACCATTCCTCTTTACAAAACAATTCCAGTTCAGTTAAGTTTGATGGTCGCCGAGCATGGACAGCCCTCTTCAAATGATCCCACAGATGTTCAATGATATTCAGGTCTGGGGACTGGGATGGCCATTCCAGAACATTGTAATTGTTCCTCTGCATGAATGCCTGAGTAGATTTGGAGCGGTGTTTTGGATCATTGTCTTGCTGAAAGATCCATCCCCTGCGTAACTTCAACTTTATCACTGATTCTTGAAAATTGTCAAGAATCTGCTGATACTGAGTGGAATCCATGCGTCCCTCAACTTTAACAAGATTCCCGGTGCCGGCATTGGCCACACAGCCCCAAAGCATGATGGAACCTCCACCAAATTTTACTGTGGGTAGCAAGTGTTTTTCTTGGAATGCTGTGTTTTTTTGCCACCATGCATAACGCCTTTTTGTATGACCAAACAACTCAATCTTGGTTTCATCAGTCCATAGGACCTTCTTCCAAAAAGAAATTGGCTTCTCCAAATGTGCTTTTGCATACCTCAGCCGACTCTGTTTGTGGCGTGCTTGCAGAAACGGCTTCTTTCGCATCACTCTCCCATACAGCTTCTCCTTGTGCAAAGTGCGTTGTATAGTTGACCGATGCACAGTGACACCATCTGCAGCAAGTTGATGCTGCAGCTCTCTGGAGGTGGTCTGAGGATTGTCCTTGACTGATCTCACCATTCTTCTTCTCTGCCTTTCTGAAGTTTTTCTTGGCCTGCCACTTCTGGCCTTAACAAGAACTGTCCCTGTGTTCTTCCATTTCCTTACTATGTTCCTCACAGTGGAAACTGACAGGTTAAATCTCTGAGACAGCTTTTTGTATCCTTCCCCTGAACAACTATGTTGAATAATCTTTGTTTTCAGATCATTTGACAGTTGTTTTGAGGAGCCCATGATGGCACTCTTCAGTGGAGCTTCAAACAGGAGAACAACTTGCAAGTGGCCACTTTAAGTAGCTTTTCTCATGATTGCATACACCTGGCTATGAAGTTCAAAGCTCAATGAGGTTACAAAACCCAGAAAAGTGCTTTAGTAAGTCAGTAAAAAGTAGGTAGGAGTATTTAAAACAAGAAAATGATAAGGGTGCCCATACTTATGCACCTGTCAAATTTTGTTTGAATGCAGATTGCACATTTTCTGTTAGTACAATAAACCTCATTTCAAGGCAGAAACATTACTGTGTCCAACAGTTATTACATATATCAAACTGAAATAGCTGTTGCAAAAACACCAATTTTTAGAAAACATTAAGCTTAAGAATAATAGGGGTGCCCAAACTTTTTCATATGACTGTATATCTACTTGCGTGCCCTACCCAATCTTCGATCACCTGCCGTGACTGGAACTAACAATGTCCAGTCTTTTAAGAATCTTTGTCAGAAGTTGAAGAAGGAAAGATTCACACAATACTCACTTGTCAACCCGAGGTGATACTGCTTTGAAAGTTATCAATATCAGACCCCTAATGGAACTACACCCCTTAGAGTTTCACCTTTGACTATATCCAACCAGGACGTCCGGAGACACTGCAAACAACCACACACCACGTGGAAACCACGCCAAACTGTCAGTATCACTAGTAAAGAAGTCATGCACTTACCGTGGCTTTTTGTGGGGGATGATCAGTCCTAATTCCAGTGGGGGAGGCTGAAAGCAAGTCTCTCTTTGTGGACGTCCAGAGGTGGAGGGGCGTCCCTGGTTAGGGATTAGAGTCACGGCACCAGCTGTTGAGGGAGGACAATAACCCTTCACGGTTGACCAAGTGAGTGTCAAATTATGTTGATTGCAATCCACAGAAAACCAAACGGAAACAATGTTCTGTATTGGGAGGATTCAACGAATCTCTGATCCTGTTTATTTTGCTTAGCATTTTATATTGTTTTGAGTATATCAATAGCCAATCAACTCTGCAGCCATACTACAGTACTATAGGCTAACCAATGTTAGTACAATTATTACGGAAACACATATATGGTCATATTATCATCGTTAGTTTGAATCACTATGGAAATTTTAGAAGGTCAATCCTGGCCTAAGCTAGTTAGATAACAGGAGCGGAGTGTCTGACAAAATACAAAATGTCCTTGTGAGAAAAGTTAGTGTGGGAAAGAGGAGTCGAGAGAAAAGATGGAAAGAATGTATGTTATGCAAGGAGTGATAATAACATGATTTTGAAACAAGCAGACAAAATGGAGTTGCTATAGCATGAATATCAATATGTCCTTTACAAGTATATAATTCCACATGTGTTAATTTGTAGTTTTGATGCCTTCAGTGTGAATGTACAATTTTCAAAATCCTGAAAAAACACAAAAATCTTTAAATGAGAAGGTATGTCCAAACTTTTGGTCTCTACTGTACACAGTAAGCGCAGAGCGCAGGATAAATGTGCGTTGAGCCTTACTGAGATCTTTGGGAGGCAGAAAGAACAAATCAACAGCCGGTCAAGGATTGGTTTTACTTATTTTTTATGCCATTCACTGTGCAGTGTAAGTGATTAGACGACTTTATTCTTCGTGTCAGTGTGATTAGAGCGATAGCAGATTTACATCGGTTTTTATGTTTGGATGATATTATGCACTAAACAACGCTTTGTTTTGCTATACAAAGTTTTTGCATTGCTATATTTTGAGAGCTATAATTTTTCTATATTTCTGTCGACATTCATATTAAGGCTCGTTTTTTTGCTGGGCGAGTTGCCGTTTTTTATTGGTACCATTTTCGGGCAAATTACATTTTTGGATCGCATTCTATATCTATTTTTGGGAAGCCGAATGAACAAAAAACAGCCATTCAGGAATTTTTTTTTTTTTTTTTATGTTCCTCATTTGGTAAATGTGATAAGATAACTTTATTCTTCAGGTCCGTGCAATAACAGCAATACCGCATTTAGGCTATGTGCCCACGTTGCGGACCTGAAGCATATTTTTTACGCTTCTCCCTGGCGGGAAAATCGCATGCGGATATTACATGCGGTTTTCCCGCCAGGTAGAAGCGTTTGTGAGGCGTCTTTGCATGCATTTCCGCATGCGGGTTATCAAGCACTTCTCCAAGCATCACTTGGAAAAGTGCTTGACAACTTGTTCAGAATGGTAAAAAATAAAAAAATAAACTTTATACTCACCTTCTGATGCATTCTCTGCCCCGTCCGGAGGCTTGAGCGGCTCACGCTGTTGTGTGCAGGACCTGCGGTGACGTCATTGAGTCATGTGGTGGGTCACATGACTCAATGACGTGGCAGGTCCTTCAGACAACAGCGTGACGGAGGGAAAACATCAGAAGATAAGTATAAACTTTATTTTATTCTTTTTTTTTACAGGTTCTTTGGTACCCAGGTCTGGATGAGAGTCTCCTCTCATCCAGACTTGGGTACCATCCGCACATTGATTCCGCTGCGCTTCCGCAAAATTAATGAACATGCTGCGGATTTTTGACCGCAGCATATACGCTGCGGAAAAATCCGCAGCATGGGCATTGACATTGCGGAATGCCATTGGGGACCATGGGGTGCGGATATACATGCGTTTTTCAAGCGTTTACGCTGCGGAAATTCCGCAGCATATACGCTTGAAAAATGCTACGTGGGCACACAGCCTTATATCTTCTTTTTTTTTTTGGCGCTTTTACAATTATAATCAATTTTATAGAAAAAATTAATTTTTTTTACATCGGTCTACTCTGAGACTTATATATTTTTTTTTTCTTTTTCCACTGAAGGAGCTCAATGGCTGTTTGTCTTTTGCGGGATAAGATGACTTTTTCAGCGATACCATTTTTGTTTTATTCCACTTTTTGATCAGCGGTATGATGAAAAAGCATAGTTTTTTTTTTTCCTCGTGTTTTTATTTTTTATTTTTTTTTGCGATGTTCACTGAAGGGTATAAGTCGGGTAGTTCCAGATGTGGGGATACAAAATATATGTGCTCTGTCTGTTTTTGCATAAATATATGTACAGTACAGACCAAAAGTTTGGACACACCTTCTCATTTAAAGATTTTTCTGTATTTTCATGACTATAAAAATTGTACATTCACACTTGTAAGGCAGCGCTAGTCATTATACTGGGGGTAACTCGCTTCGCTGCGTCAATCAATGCACACGTGCAATGTCTTTACGTTTTTCACCACAATGCAGTTTATTACTTTGGCATAAACCACAAGTCCACACAGTTCATCAGGTCCAACTCCGTGGCACGCCGACACACATATCTACATTATTCATGAGCCAAGTGACACACCGGCCCACTTGCTCCAGGTTACAGCTTACGGCAAGGTAATAATAGCAATGTTCATATTACAATGTCCATATAGCACAGGGTGTTACCTTTGCCGGGTTTGGCTGTCTCAGTCCGTTACTCTGCCACCACTGTGGCTCTGCGGCTTCCCAGGTGGGGGTCTCCAGCTGTCGTTCCCTCAAAGGCCACTGACATCCACACAGGATCCAGGCTCTGCCCTTCAGGACTCTTACTCAAGCCGGCTCTCCCTCAAAGGCCACTGACATCCACACAGGATCCAGGCTCGACCCTTCAGGTACCAGGCTTCACTCCAAAGCCGCTGCCTTCCAAGGCCACTAGCATCCACACAGGATCCAGTCTCGACCTTTCAGGCTGCCAGGCTTCACGGTATCACGGTATCCCACACACATGGGGAACAGGCCTCACGCCTCTCACACCGAACCCACCTGTCTCAAATTAAGCAGGGTTTATATATGCTGTGCACAGACAGCCACATACTGACAGGACCTTGCTGATGTCACAGTCATGTGATCAGTCAGCTGGGTGTATAGGTCCTGTGTGCTGTCCCAGTCATGTGTACAGAGCTTTACTGTGCATACAGGACCTGGGTGATGTCACAGTCATGTGACCAGTCAGTTAAAGGGGAAGGAACATGGTCCGGTAAACACATCCTGGACCATTTACAGTAATGCTAGCAAGCTGCTGCATTACATATCCCCCCCCCCCTCTGTTCAAACTTGTGGGGTTGAACACATAATATACACACTAACATTATAACCCCCAGCTCACAGAGACCATGAACTTTACAATTGTGCTACTCAGCCCCTGGAACCTTAGTCAATGACATTAGCCCATTCCTTATTGACCTACCATTTGTCACTGTCACTGACTTCGTCAGGTCACCTTTCCGGGTCGTAACTTTGTCAGGTCTCCCCTGCTCCCAGCGGTCAATACAGCAGCGCGACTCACATGGTCCGGTTCGAGTCTGTACTGTCCTGTCCTCTATTGGGTCGTTTGTATGGGCTGCTCAAACCTGAGTTACTGGAGGTCTCACTACCTCTAAACCCACGCCCACTACTCTCAGGACATCTTGAAAGGTCCCTAACTTCAGCTGTAGCTGTTCTGTTATTTAGGGGGCCCTTTCTCTGTCGGGTCTCACTATTTCTAGACGGCTTCCATCTTCTGCTGCTCAGATGATGCTGTCTATCTACTCGCAGTCTAGCAAGATTCAATTGTTCTACCTCCTGCAGGTAGGTCACTCGGTACTCAATCAGCATGCGTATATATTCTAGGCTTTCTTCTGTTCCTATAGCGGAGAAGTACACCATGCCGTCTTCGTCTGGTATCCAGTCCTGATAATCACGTGGACTGCTTACTTTCACCACACCAGAATTCTTGACCATCATCTGCATGGCTCGACCGCTTCTCCCAATGAGCTTTCTCACCAGAACATGAGGCACCCGGATGACCTCTTCACGCATACTGTGAGCTTTTCTCCTAAGCTCCAGTTGTCTAACGGCTTGTTCCGTCTTCAACCGGAGAAACCGCTTCGTGCGAATACATCGCCAGTGCATGTCACTTAGGATAGCCACCCTCTTCACTGTGACTTCAGTCATGGACAGAACCACCAGCTGTTTAGCTTCGGAGGTCAAGTACACCTTACAGGCTCCCACAGCCTTCTTAAACTCCTCATGCACGAACTCACGGGTGCATTCTTCCCTCAAGTCCTCGGGTACATCTACGAGGCACTTGTACCGAGACGTTTCGGTCTCACCAGTGGTTTCCAGACGATCAACCAGCTCAGGTTTCAGGGACAACTGACTTCCAGCTTCTTCACCCTGGATGCTTCCCCTGAGCTGACTCACAGCTACCACTTCACAACTTTTCGTCTTGACCACCTCCACTTCACCTTTATCTTTCAACACCATACTCTTAGCTCTCCTCAGGTCCACCTTCTCATGGTCTAAGGGAGTAAGTGCAACTTGTTTGCCTTTTCCCTTCTCCAAGGAGACCTCGTTCACCACGTGACACTTTGCTAGGCGACCTTTGAGCTCTAAAACTTCTCCTTCCAGCTCAGTTACTCGCCTCTCAGCGGCCCGTCTCTGAAGCTCTTTCTGCTTCAACTGCTCTTCCAGCAGCAGAGCTCTCTCAGACCTCTCCGTCTCCAATGTGCCCACTCGGCTCTCAATAGCCAGTCTCTCACGCTTCTCTTGCGTCCACTGGGTTTGTAGCAACTCCTTGAGCTCCCTGATCTCTTACTTCCACCGAATCATCCAAGCTCGCATCACTCGAGGAGGTATCTGTTTCACACCTCCCCTCACCAGCGGCCAACTCCTGGCCCTGGTCTGTGGCTTCTCCGACGGACTCCTCCATCTTTTTCCGCTCAGCTTCCATCTTGCTGACTGTTTCTTTAAGGCACGTCTCTGCCCTCTGGAGAGTATCACAGGACATCTGTAGCTCCTTCACCTGAGCTTCCAGATCTAGGGTCTTTCCCCAGAGACCATCATTCTCCTCACGGGTGTCTTGCAGAGTGGTCTCAACCACTTGGCGCACTTGCTCTGCACCCGCCTTATCCTCCTCTAGTTTTCCCTTCACCTTGAGGAGATCCTCATAATCTCTCTTACTCTGTTGCAGTTCCCTACTGCGTTCACCACACTCCTTCTTGGAGTCATACAGCTCCTGGTTGAGCTGTTTGCGCAGTCGTTCTAGGATTTGTTCACGTCCAGAAACACCATCCTGCCGCGCCTCCTTCTCAAGCTTCAACTGCAAAACCTCTTTCTGGATTTTGCGGCGGTCCTCCTTAATTGCGTAGAACATTTCCTTCCACTGGTTAATTTTCTCGTTGCTTCCCTTTAGATCTCGCTGTAAGTCCTTCACAAGCTGGTGTATTTTCTGCTGTTCAGACTCCAGGATCAACTGGACTGAGGACATGTTCCCCAGGTTTTAACATAATTGCTGCCCGTCACTCTGACCCTGCTGGCCGATAGGTTCCAGCTCTTGGTCACGACTGGCCGCCTCCTCTTCTACCTCTAATGGAGGATCCACACTTGAAGCAAAGGCACACAGTACTACCCTCTCTTTATTTTTATTTTCAGCCAAGACTACAGGAGCAACCTTTTGTGGCCCTTGCGCCGTCTACGAGATGGGGACTCTCTCATCTCGTCTAGCCCCTCCTGACTGAACTCACTTTTTACTTTCATAGTGTCACAGTCAGCTACGGGGTCTGTATCACTACTCATGGTGTTGTGGACTAACAGGTCACCTCCCACTTTGACGTCACCCCCTTCTACTGGAGTTACCCCGTTATCAACGGTCACATTGTCATTTTTAGGAGGCACCAACCCACCACCAGTAACAATTTTCAGTTTTCTACACTCCACACTCTTGTGAAAATCCGCCCCTTTTTTAGACTCCGCCCCCTTTTTAACAACCACACCGGCAGGGTAATTTTTACACAAAAAATCATCAGTAGTCTTAGGACTCAGTTCACAACATCTCTTACCACCTCCCCGGGCACTCTGGGACAACACTGGCGCCCCCGGAGAGTCCATAGAATGGTCCACTGCCGCCATTCCATATGGTGCCCACAGCTCCTGCGGTTCCTGCACCATGTCCAGTAAAAGTTTCCCAAATACCTGCTCCGGTCCCAACCGGCCCTTCAACCGCTCAATAGCTCCAGACAGATCTGCTGCTTTGCTCACAGCCATCGCGGTACACTGTTCACACTAGCACTTCACCGCTCTCCCGGAAAAATTTTCGTGGCCCCACCAAGCCAACGCAAAACCGGATTTGAGTGCGATGAGAATTTTCGCAACCCCGCCGAGTTGCCGCAAGATGCTTTATACTTCGTGAGCCCCGCCGAGCCACAGCAAACCAGGTTTGAGTGCGACGCCAATCTTCGCAACCCCGCCGAGTTGCCGCAAGATGCTTTATCCACACTTGTCGTCCTGTGCCGTTGCCCCTAGCAACCGGGCTGCCATTGCCCGCATCCTCGAACCATATGTAAGGCAGCGCTAGTCATCATACTGGGGGTAACTCGCTTCGCTGCGTCAATCAATGCACACGTGCAATGTCTTTACGTTTTTCACCACAATGCAGTTTATTACTTCGGCATAAACCACAAGTCCACACAGTTCATCGGGTCCAACTCCGTGGCACGCCAACACACATATCTACATTATTCATGAGCCAAGTGGCACACCGGCCCACTTGCTCCAGGTTACAGCTTACGGCAAGGTAATAATAGCAATGTTCATATTACAATGTCCATATAGCACAGGGTATTACCTTTGCCGGGTTTGGCTGTCTCAGTCCGTTACTCTGCCACCACTGTGGCTCTGCGGCTTCCCAGGTGGGGGTCTCCAGCCGTCGTTCCCTCAAAGGCCACTGACATCCACACAGGATCCAGGCTCTGCCCTTCAGGTACCAGGCTTCACTCCAAAGCCGCTGCCTTCCAAGGCCACTAGCATCCACACAGGATCCAGTCTTTGCCTTCAGGCTGCCAGGCTTCACTCCAAAGCCGCTGCCTTCCAAGGCCACTAGCATCTACACAGGATCCAGTCTCGACCTTTCAGGCTGCCAGCCTTCACGGTATCACGGTATCCCACACACATGGGGAACAGGCCTCACGCCTCTCACACCGAACCCACCTGTCTCAAATTAAGCAGGGTTTATATATGCTGTGCACAGACAGCCACATACTGACAGGACCTTGCTGATGTCACAGTCATGTGATCAGTCAGCTGGGTGTATAGGTCCTGTGTGCTGTCCCAGTCATGTGTACAGAGCTTTACTGTGCATACAGGACCTGGGTGATGTCACAGTCATGTGACCAGTCAGTTAAAGGGGAAGGAACATGGTCCGGTAAACACATCCTGGACCATTTACAGTAATGCTAGCAAGCTGCTGCATTACACACTGAAGGCATCAAAACTATGAATTAACACATGTGGAATTATATACTTAACAAAAAAGTGTGAAACAACTGAAAATATGTCTTATATTCTAGGTTATTCAAAGTAGCCACCTTTTGCTTTGATGACTGCTTTGCACACTCTTGGCATTCTCTTGATGAGCTTCAAGAGGTAGTCACCGGAAATGGTCTTCCAACAATCTTGAAGGAGTTCCCAGAGATGCTTAGCACTTTCTGGCCCTTTTGCCTTCACTCTGCGGTCCAGCTCACTCCAAACCATCTCGATTGGGTTCAGGTCTGGTGACTGTGGAGGCCAGGTCATCTGGCGTAGCAGCCCATCACTCTCCTCCTTGGTCAGATAGCCCTTACACAGCCTGGAGGTGTGTTTGGGGTCATTGTCCTGTTGAAAAATAAATGATGATCCAACTAAACGCAAACTGGATGGAATAGCATGCCGCTGCAAGATGCTGTGGTAGCCATGCTTGTTCAGTATGCCTTTAATTTTGAATAAATCCCCAACAGTGTCACCAGCAAAGCACCCCCACACCATCACACCACCTCCTCCATACTTCACGGTGGGAACCAGGCATGTAGAGTCCATCCGTTCACCTTTTCTGCGTCGCACAAAGACACAGTGGTTGGAACCAAAGATCTCAAATTTGGATTCATCAGGCCAAAGCACAGATTTCCACTGGTCTAATGTCCATTCCTTGTGTTCTTTAGCCCAAACAAGTCTCTTCTGCTTGTTGCCTGTCCTTAGCAGTGTTTTCCTAGCAGCTATTTTACCATGAAGGCCTGCTGCACAAAGTCTCCTCTTAACAGTTGTTGAAGAGATGTGTGTGGCATTGACCTGGTCTCTAATCTGAGCTGCTGTTAACCTGCGATGTCTGAGGCTCGTCACTCGGATAAACTTCTCCTCACAAGCAGAGGTAACTCTTGGTCTTCCTTTCCTGGGGCAGTCCTCATGTGAGCCCGTTTCTTTGTAGCGCTTGATGGTTTTTGCAACTGCACTTGGGGACACTTTCAAAGTTTGCTCAATTTTTCGCACTGACTGACCTTCATTTCTTAAAGTAATGATGGCCACTCGCTTTTCTTTACTTAGCTGCTTTTTTCTTGCCATAATACAAATTCTCAGTCTATTCAGTAGGACTATCAGCTGTGTATCCACCAGCCTTCTGCACAACACAACTGATGGTCCCAACCCCATTTATAAGGCAAGAAATCCCACTTATTAAAGCTGACAGGGCACACCTGTGAAGTGAAAACCATTTCCGGTGACTACCTCTTGAAGCTCATCAAGAGAATGCCAAGAGTGTGCAAAGCAGTCATCAAAGCAAAAGGTGGCTACTTTGAAGAACCTAGAATATAAGACATATTTTCAGTTGTTTCACACTTTTTTGTTAAGTATATAATATCACTTGTGTCAATTCATAGTTTTGATGCCTTCAGTGTGAATGTACAATTTTTATAGTCATGAAAATACAGAAAAATCTTTCAATGAGAAGGTGTGTCCAAACTTTTGGTCTGTACTGTATTTATTGGATTCATATTATGTTCTTTATTTTGTGATTTTTATAGTTTTTTATTTTATATATACATTGTCCCAGTATGGGATATGAACTTTCCCTGCGCTAATCGCTGATCTTATACTCTGCAATGCTTTTACTTTACATGACATCAGATCAGTGTCTCGCAGACAGGGATGAGGCGTGTCAGCTCCTGCTCTGAGCAGGCGTTTACAGGCCATCATACCTGGGTGACTCCATGGCCATCTTTTGACCCATAGTCACCATGGAGTCTATCTGCACCATCGTGTTGCAGTCGCGTTGTGCTGATCGAAGCAGAGAGGGAGTTCCCTCCCTCTGCTATGCTGATCGATGTTTTTGTCACTATTGATAGCGGCTTCAGAGTGGTTCAACCCCCCGCAATCGTCTCTAGCTTCGATCGTGGGAATTGCTGTGGGGTGTCAGATCTCGTATAGTGCTGAAACCCACTTTTGATCTTGCCGGCGCTTGGAGCCAACCCGCGTGATTGGCACGTCATACATATGTAACGGTTTGCGGGAATGCAACTCCCACAGCGCCATACATGTACGGCAGATGTTTTGAAGAGGTTAAAGGGAACCTGTCAACAGGTTTTTCCCATATAAAGTAGAGCCAGCACCTGTAATCCTTATGTGACAGCATTCTAGAATGCGGTCTGTGTTCCCGATGCGCGCTCTATAAAACAAAAAATAGCTTTTATGCTCCACATGTAGGGCGGTTTGGTCCGATGGGCATTGCTGGTCTTGATCCAGTGCCTCCTCTCTTCTTGCTTTGTGTGGATGACGTGTTCTACGTCATCAACACAGTGTCGTCGGTATCCCGCACCTCCGCAGGTGCACTTTTCTGCCCTGCCAAGGGCAGAGAAAAGTATTGTAGTGCTTATTTGCCTGCGCTCTTTGGCCTTTCCCAGCTCATGTGCTTTACAGTACTTAGCTGTGCTCTCAGCAGGGCAGGGAAGTGCCCCTGCGTAATGACGTGATGCCAAGGATACTGTGTGTAGCGTGCATTGGGGATATGTAGACCACATTCTGTGTATAGAGCTCACCGGTGCTGGCCCCACTTTATATGGGAAAAACCTGGTGCCAGGTTCCCTTAATGGATCCTTGAGGGCTACTTGCACACACAGTGGCTTGCAAAAGTATTCACCCCACCCCCCCACCCCCCCTTGGCTTTTTACATATTTTGTTACATTGCAACCGGTGTGTAAATAGTTTAAGTTAGTGAAGTGAGGAAAATAGAGGAATAAATTAAATTTGTGATCAAATAACTAAAAATTGGCATGTGCACATATGTATTCACACCTTTTGCGATGAAGCCCCTAAACATTTGTGGTGCAAGCAATTACCTTCATAAATCCTTAGTGAAAGGAAGTCCACCTGTGTGCAATCTAAGGATATGTGTGCACATTCAGGATTTGATTGCAGAAATTTCTGCAGCTTTTCTTCATCTCTTGACAGGAAAAACACTGCAGAAAAAAAATTGCTTGTTTTGCCGCTATTTTGATGTGTTTTTGTACATCAATGAATGCTTTTTGGAGCTAAATAAAGATATTTGAAAAAAGAAACATGTGGCATCGCTTTAACCCTTGATTACCGTCAGACCTGGGGTGAGTATATTGGTTAATTTAAATGATTAAAGAATGTGTTGTATTTCAAATAAAGTGTTTTCTATGTGTGTGTGTGTGCTTATTTAGCTCTTTACTTTAATTAGGTTTAGTAATGAAAGGGTCTGATTGACACCTTGTCATCGTTCAACAAAAGGGCTAGGTGTCTGCAAAACCAATCTCAGCATTCCATTTCATGTTATTCTGGGGCAGCAGTAGCAACTATTTTTAGCCTAGGAAGGTACCATTAGGCACACCTGTTCCCTGGCCATTAATAACAGCTCACATCTGTTTCATTAGCTGCTACATCTCCACAATCAGCAACCAGCATCGCTTTGGATCCAGCGTATTTTAGCTGCGTCCAAAACGCTGTGTTCTAATGCCACACTTTTTGTTGTCAATACATACATACGTAATGACACTTCAAACGGTCAGAATCTGTAGCTGAGCCTAGCGACTCCACTACAGAAATTGACATGCTGCGGGTGAGTTTGGATACGTGCCCACGATCAGGAGCCCCTGCGGGTTTGAAGCTGCGTGCTTATACAGCGTCAGACCGGCAGCATCCAGATGTTACAGCATAGTGGATGGTATTTCTAGATATCACATGTCCACTATGCGTGCATCTAAGGCTACGGATCACCCATGGACACTGACATACGGCACGTCTTTTTCAGGCATGTCAATTTCTTTTGAGGAGTCGCTAGTCTCCACAACAGAAATTTGACCAGTAGAATGTATTGAATGCGGTTAATCCGTATGGTTCAGTGAACACATGTGGATTTACCTGCGTTCAATAGAACGCAGCGTTTTGAACGTAGCAAAAATATGCTGCTTCCAAAGCGCTGCTACGTTTGGATCGTTGGCACATAACCTAAAATTTAAAAAAAAAAAAAAAAAAAAAAATGGCATGGGCTCCCGCCTCATTTTCCTAACCAGCAGAGGGAAAGCCGACCGCTGAAAGCTGATATTATTAGCCGGAGAAGGGGCCATTAGCCAAAAATGTTACCTGGCTGTTAATAACAGCCCACAACTATTTGCTTAGCCTTTACTGGCTAGGTTACAAGGGGACCCGAGAAAAAAAATGACGTAGGGTCACCCTATATAATCTAACCAGCAAAGGCTAAACAGACTGCTGCGGGCTGACATTAATAGCTGTGGAAGAGGCCATGGATCCTGTCCCCCTCCGTGGCTAATAATATTAGCACTCAGCAGTCCCAGAAATGACGCATCCATAAGATGTGCCAAATCTTGCGCTTAGCCTCGCTCTTTCCACTGCCGTGTAGCAGTGGCGAGTGGGGTAATAGGGTTGTGTTTCATGTCAGCCTTGTATTGGCAGCTGACATGAAGCTCAGGTTAGTAATGGAGGTGTCTATAAGACGCCCCCATTACTAACCTGGTAGTAAGGTTTACGATGCTTTTTCAATAAAGACCTGGCCAGAATAAAGTGTTTTATTGAAATAAAATTACATATGGTTTTAACAATTTATTATTCTCCTAATTCCCGAATCCCTCTTCTTCTGTTAAAAAAAAAAAATAAACAACCATATCCCTCACCTGTCCTCCGTCATGACTTAATTCGAGTGTCCCACGGCGATCCGGGTCACTTCTACAGCAGCCACATCAATCGCTGATGTATAAACCTATAAAGATATCACTTAAAAAGTGAAGTCCATCCCAAATTTAGTAAAAAAACAAAGAACAAAGAATTCCCAGATCTGTCACCGGACTGGTGATATATCATTATTATATTTCATTGATAACAAGCAGGAATTCAAACAAACTGTGGGGTCAGTTTTATGAAAAGATAATAATTTTTATTCAATGTAATATAAATATACAGCATAGGAACAGATCATATAAAAGGTTTGGGATGAAAAGAATACTGAAATGGAACTATAGAAGAAGTAATAGAATATCCATCACAGTAAAGAAATTACTGAGACTCACTGGGTCCCATGCATATAAGTAAGGTTTCCTAATAGTTATAATAATCCATGTAATACACTGAGATGTTGCTAATGGTTGAGTTTTATAGTCAATCAAAAAGGTTATGTGCAACCTAGTTCTATCTCTGTATGTCCCAATAAAAGCTTAGAGACAGTATATGGCATAGGAATTACCTTGTGTCATGATGTAGGGTAGAACGGAGTGCGCTGGCCTCGACTCGCGTTTCACCTTCCGGCTTCGTCAGGAGGCGTCAACCATATCCCTCACCTGTCCTCCGTCATGACTTAATTCAAGTGTCCCACGGCTATCCGGGTCACTTCTACAGCAGCCACATCAATCACTGATGTGACTGCTGTAGAAGACAGCATTATACACTGACAGCAGTGTAATCACTCCTGACAGTGTACATCGCTGTGCTGCTGGCTGAGTTCACCTGAGTTCATCAGCTGGAGATCAGCTGATCAGCTCTGGTGACCTCATTTACTGCATCAGTGATGCTTGGGAGTTTTCTCACACAGCATCAGTGCCGTAAAGTGAAGTACAGGAGCTCTCAGCTGATCTCCAGCTTATGAACTCAGGTGAACTCCAGCAGCACAGCGATGTACACTTCCAGGAGCGAGAGAGCTCCAGTCAGTGCACCGCCGGATGATCGGGTCATCAGGGGACATCGGGAGGACGCCGGACAGGGGAGAATGAAAGATGTTTTTATTTTAATGTAGATTTTTTTTTTTTTACTACTTCTCCCCTCTGCTGCGCCACTCTCGCTGTTATCAGCGGGAGCAGCGGTCGGATGATGGGAGGAGTAGTCTTCTTCCCCAGCCCGGGTACCATCCTTTTGTGCGTTTTTGCGGCGTATTTGACTCATTGACTTGAATTAAGTCGGTCAAATACGCAGCAAATCCGCAGATATATTTATACCTGCTGGTTTGCTGCTGTTCAGTTGACCTCAATGGGCGTGAAACTCTGCAGAAGCGCTACAGAGAGTGGACTTGCTGAGGATTTAAACGCAATGACAATCCTGAGCGGAAAATTCCACATCATATGCACTGCACGTCAAGATTGTCATTGCATTAGCTGGCAGACTGATTACCTAGTGTTTTTGGTACATTTCCGCGATGAAAAAACGCAGCGAAAATGCATCAAAAACGCACAGCCTGAGTTTCACATGATCTGTCAGTATATACACACATTGTCTGAAAGGCCACAGAGGCTACAATACCATTAAGCAAACCAAACAATACCATGAAGACCAAGGAGATCTCAAAACAAGTTTAGGGTTGGGATATATATATATATATATATATATATATATATATATATATATATATATATATATATATATATATATATATATATATATATATATATATATATATATATATATATATATATATATATATATATATATATATATATATATATATATATATTATATACACAGTACAGACCAAAAGTTTGGACACACCTTCTCATTTAAAGATTTTTCTGTATTTTCATGACTATGAAAATTGAACATTCGCACTGAAGGCATCAAAACTATGAATTAACACATGTGGAATTATATATGTAACAAAAAAATGTGAAACAACTGAAAATATGTCTTATATTCTAGGTTCTTCAAAGTAGCCACCTTTTGCTTTGATGACTGCTTTGCACACTCTTGGCATTCTCTTGATGAGCTTCAAGAGGTAGTCACCGGAAATGGTCTTCCAACAGTCTTGAAGGAGTTCCCAGAGATGCTTGGCACTTGTTGGCCCTTTTGCCTTCACTCTGCGGTCCAGCTCACCCCAAACCATCTCTGGTGACTGTGGAGGCCAGGTCATCTGGCGTAGCACCCCATCACTCTCCTTCTTGGTCAAATAGCTGTTACATAGCCTGGAGGTGTGTTGGGGTCATTGTCCTGTTGAAAAATAAATGATGGTCCAGCTATAGATAGATAGATAGATAGATATAGATATATAGATATATATATATATATATATATCTCTATCTATCTATCTCTGATGATCCCCCGAAGCACCATCAAATGTAAAGAATATGGAACCACAACAAACCTGCCAAGAGAGGGCTGTCCACCAAAACTCTTAGCTCGGGCAAGGAGGGCATTAATCAGAGAGGGAGTACAGAGACCAAAGGTAACCCTGAAGGAGCTGCAGAGTGCCCAAGCAAACACTGGAGTATGTGTCCATACGACCACATTAAGCCGTATACTCCATAGAGGTGGCCTTTATTGAAGAGTGGGCAGAAAAAAGCCTTTTACACGCTTAAATTGTAAGGCATGTTTTAAGTTTCTCAAAATACATGTGGGATACTTCCCATCCCATATGTATGGAGGAAGCCAAGAATAGAAGAACACGGTGGGAATGTGTTCAAACCTGCAGCTCTCTGCTCCACATACTAACAGTAGCTATGCCCAGAGTAGAAGAACACAGTGGGAATGTGTGATCAAACCTGCAGCTCTCTGCTCCGTAACTAACAGTACTTATACCCAGAGTAGGAGAACAAGGTGGGAATGTGTGATCAAACCTGCAGCTCTCTGCTCCGCATAATAACAGTAGTTATGCCAAGAATAGAAGAACACAGTGGGAATGTGTGATCAAACCTGTGTAGCATTGGCGTGTCTGCCTCCTGCACGGCAGAGACGCCGTCCCCCTTACCGCCGCGGTCCTGCTCCGGCGTCTTCTGGCCTCCCTACTGCTGCTGCTGGTGCACGCAGCTTCCTCGGCTCTGTGCTTAGGGCGCGCGCTCCCTCCCTCTTAAAGGGGCCGCGCGTCGTCCTATAAAGTCCCTGGCCATTGGCCAGGAGGACTTCCCCTATAAAAGGCACCTCCTCCAATATGGAGGTGCCCATGCAAGGTTGTAGCTTTGTGTTTGATACTCTGTTTCAGCCCTCAGGTCCCGCTGCTAGCCTGACTACTATTCCAGCCCGCCAGCCTGACTACAAGTCCAGCCCGTCTGCTTGTCTACTTTCCAGCCCGACAGTCTGTTTACAGTCCAGTCCACCAGTCTGTCTATGGGCTCTGTCCGCCTGCTTACCTGGAGGCTCCTGCCTGTCACTTGCCGTGACCACCTGACAGACTACCTAGCGACTCCTGCCTGTCACTTGCCATGACCACCTGACAGCCTACCTAGAGGCTCTCCCGCCTGTTACCTGCCGTGCCTACCCGTCAGCCTACCTGGATGCTCCTGCTTGTTCCTGTCGTGTCTGCCAGTCCGTCTGTCCGGACCACCCATCAGCCTGCTTGCCGTGCTCATCTGCTGTACCGGTCAGTCCTTGCCATCTGACGCGTGGGAGTCACCTGCTCTCTTACAAGGTCGTCCCCAGAGTAGCACCTGGTCCCTCCCTGGTCACGGAGTTGCCGCCGTACGACCCTGGTCGGTCCAAGTAGATACCTAGTTACGCCCTTCTGGGTCCCTCCTTGCACCACAGCACAGAGGTTCCACCACCCAGATCCGTAACAGTTTTGCACGGGCCATGGAACCCGGTGTCCCCCAGACCCCCGCGGTCTCCGACCTGCACCAGGAGGTCTTACGTCAGAGAGTTCAACAGGAGACTGTCCTGTCCTTTCTGCGGTCTGTTAACTCTCGCCTAGGCGCATTGTCCGCCCCGTCTGTGTCCGCCTTTGGCCAAGCGGTGCCTGCTCCCGCCGCACCACAGCCCAGTCCTATTATGGCATCCGGCTATGGACCCCGGCTCTCGGCACCCCCACGTTTTGCTGACGACCCCGCTTTAGCTCGGGGTTTCATAAACCAGTGCTCCCTTCACTTTGAACTCCTGGCACACCAGTTCATCTCCAACCTGGCCAAGGTGGCATTCATTATGTCACATCTCACTGGAGAAGCACTGGCATGGCTAACCCCCTGTGGGAGAGAGGGGATCCCCTGGTGTCCGATCTATCGTCTTTCCTCGCTGCTTTCCGTAAAGTCTTCGATGAACCTGGACGAAAATCCTCTACTGCCTCCTCTCTGCTACGTCTCCGCCAAAGGAGTCTCACCGTGGGCCAATATGCCATACAGTTCCGTACCCTCGCTTCTGAGCTTTCCTGGAACAACGAGGCCCAGGTATCCATCTTCTGGGAGGGTCTTTCCAGTCGGATCAAGGACGAGCTAGCCGGTTGTGACATTCCTACCACCCTGGACGACCTGGTGTCACTTGCTACCCGGATTGATATCAGATTCCTGGAACGAGCTAAGGAGACTACCCGGGAGAGAGGACCCCCTCGCCTCGCTCCTGTTTTCCCGAGACCTGCCTCCCAACCAGCAATTCCGCGGGCACGCTCGTCTGAACCTTTGCAGATTGACTAAACCAAGATGGTCAAGTCTCGTCAGGAGACACGCCGAGCTGAAGTGAGCTGCTTCTACTGTGGCAGTAAGGAGCATTTGATCCATTCATGCCCTGAGAGGTCGGGAAACTCCAGTGTCTAGGACCGCTCGGAGAGGTCGTCCTAGACAAAAGTAAATCCTCTCCTTCCTTGACTCTATCTGTTTCTGTTTGCAGTGGTGGGATCCGCTTCTTTGAGACCGCTCACCTGGATTCCGGAGCCGCTGGGAACCTCATTTCTTAGGCCATTGTGGAACAGTATAAGATTCCCACCAAACGTCTGGCCGAACCATTGTCAGTCTCTTCCGTGCATGGAAGACTCCTTATGACCATCTTGCTTTCTACAGAGCCTGTAACTCTTCAGGTGGGAATGCTGCACTCAGAGAGAATCTCCTTCCATGTGCTACCCGGACTCTCTCACTACCTATTACTAGGCCTGCCCTGGCTACGGAAACATGAACCCATCCTGAATTGGCGATCTGGTGAGGTGCTCCGTTGAGGGCAGGATTGCCATGGGACCTGCCTGACCCCCGTTCGCCCAGTTCGACCTCAGTCTACTCCGGCTAATTTACCTGGTCTTCCGGCACCTTACTGGGCCTATGCAGATGTCTTTAACAAGAAAGAAGCAGAGACACTGCCACCTCACAGTCCATATGATTGCCCTATCGATCTGGTACCCGGTACCACTCCACCCCATGGCGTATTTTACCCGTTGTCGTCGGCCGAGACCCGGGCCATGTCTGAGTACATCGAAGAAAATCTGGCTAGGGGATTCATCCAGAAATCTACCTCCTCGGCTGGAGCCGGATTTTTCTTCGTCAAAAAGAAAGACGGTTCACTACATCCCTGTAACTATTATAGAGGTTTCAACCAAATTGCCATCAAAAACAAATACCCCCTGCCGCTCATCTCTATGTTGTTCGACCGCCTTAAGGTCGCCAAGATCTTCACCAAGCTAGATCTACGAGGGGTGTATAGCTTGGTCCGGATCCGCCAAGGGGACGAGTGGAAGACTGCATTCAATACCCGGGACGGTAACTATGAATACCGTGTGATGCCCTTCGGTCTCTGCAATGCTCCTGCCATCTTCCAACAATTGGTTAACGACCTCTTCCGTGACCTCTTTTATATTCTTGCGTGGTGGTGTACCTAGACGACATCTTGGTCTTCTCTCCGGATCTTTCCTCACATTGGAGGGATGTTCGTCAGGTTCTGCTTAGGCTCAGGCAGAATCACCTGTACGCAAAATTTGAGAAGTGCCTCTTCAAGCAGTCCTCTCTTCCGTTCCTGGGCTATATTATCTCTAAGACAGGTCTACGGATGGACCCCGAGAAGGTCTCTGCGGCATTAAAGTGGCCCCGTCCGGAGGGGTTGAAGGCGATTCCTGGGCTTCGCCAACTATTACCGTCTCTTCATCCCACATTTCTCTTCCCGGACTGCTCCCATCTCTGCGCTCACCCATAAGGGTGCAAATCCTAAGGAATGGTCGTCCGAAGCAGAGGAGGCCTTCCTCTCCTTAAAACAAGCCTTCTCTTCTGCCCCTGTGCTGCACCGTCCGGATAGCAACAAGCAGTTTTTTCTGGAGGTTGATGCTTCCACTTCTGGAGCCGGAGCGGTGCTCACCCAGAAATCTCCACCCGGAAGAATGGTAACCTGCGGCTTCTTCTCCAAGCTCTTCTCCTCGTCTGAGCGCAACTACTCCATAGAAGACCGAGAACTGCTAGCTATCAAATTGGCGCTGGAGGAGTGGCGTTACCTGCTCCAGGGGACTCTGCACCCGGTGGTCATCTATACTGACCACAAAAACCTGGCATATCTTCAGAAACGCCCAAAGACTTAATCCGCGTCAGGCCCGGTGGTCTTTGTTCTTTGCCCGCTTTAACTTTACCCTACATTACCGCCCGGCGGACAAGAACGTTAAAGCTGACGCCTTTTCCCGATCCTTTCTGTTTTCCGATCAAGAGGAGGAGCCTATGCATATCATCGATCCCTCCAAAGTGATGAAAGTGGCCCCCTTGGATCTGTCTTGTCTCCCACCCGGTAAGACGTTCATAGCGGTACCGGATCGTAAGAATGTTCTTCACTGGGGTCATTCATCCAAATTAGCTGGCCATGCCGGCCAGAAGAAGACCTTCCTGTTCATTACCCGGCATTACTGGTGGCCTACTCTGCGCCAGGATGTGGTAGACTTCGTCACGGCCTGTTCGTCCTGTGCCCGCAACAAGGTTCCCAGACATCTTCCTGCCGGCCGTCTCCTGCCTCTTCCCGTACCCGCTGCCCCGTGGCAACACATTGCTATGGACTTTATTACGGATCTCCCTGTTTCTGCCGGTTGTACGGTCATTTTGGTGGTCGCTGACCGCTTTTCTAAAATGGCTCCCTTTATCCCTCTGCCTGGTCTCTCGTCTGCATCTGTGCTGGCTAAGGACTTCATCCATCACATCTTTCGTCTCCACGGCCTACCCCTCTACATTGTGTCTGATCGAGGGGTCCAGTTCACTTCGCGCTTCTGGAGAGCTGCGTGTAAGCTGCTGGATGTCACCCTGGATTTCTCCTCCGCTTATCATCCACAGTCCAATGGCCAAGTGGAGCGTATCAACCAGATCCTTACCAGCAACCTCCAGCATTTTATCAATGCTCACCATACCGATTTGGTGGAGCTCCTACCATGGGCCGAGTTCTTCTACAACAACCATGAGAGCGAATCTTCTTCCAAGTCCCCGTTCTTTGTGGTCTACGGTCAACATCCCCGGATTCCGTTTCCCGTTTCCGCTTCAGTGGACAACCCGGCCACGGAGTCTCTGGTCAGCGAATTTTCCACTATTTGGCAGTACACTAGATCCGCACTTCTTCAATCCTCCGAGCGGATGAAGAAGCATGCTGATAAGAGACGTCTGGATCCACCTCAGTTCCGTCCGGGAGACGAGGTTTGGCTCTCCTCCAAACATGTTTGTCTCAAAATACCCTCCTATAAGTTGGGTCCACGGTTCATCGGCCCGTTTGAAGTCCTCAAGCAAATCAATCCAGTAACCTACAAGTTAAAACTCCCGGCCACCTTATGGATTCCCAACTCCTTCCACGTATCTCTCCTCAAACCAGTTGTGCTTAATTCTTTTTCCGACAATCCAGGTACCTCCCCAGCTCCGATCTCCGCTGAAGACGTCTATGATGTAGAGAACATTCTGGCCACCAAGAGGGAAAACCTTTTTTCTGGTGGATTGGAAGGGGTTTGGCCCGGAGGAGAGAACTTGGGAACCCAGGGAGAACATCCACGCCCCTCTTCTCCTTTAAAAAATTTCTTGCTGGCCTGAAAAAGAGGGGGCGTAAAGGGGGGGGGGGGTACTGTAGCCGGGCAGGAGGCAGAGACGCCATCCCCCTTACCGCCGCGGTCCAGCTCCGGCCTCCCTGCAGCTGCTGCTGGTGCACGCAGCTTCCCCGGCTCTGTGCTTAGGGTGCGTGCTCCCTCCCTCTTAAAGGGGCCGTGCGCCGTCCTAAAAAGTCCCCGGCCAATGGCCAGGAGGACTTCCCCTATAAAAGGCACCTCCTCCAATATGGAGGTGCCTGTGCAAGGTTGTAGCTTTGTGTTTGATACTCTGCTTCAGCCCTCAGGTCCCGCTGCTAGCCTGACTACTAGTCCAGCCCGCCAGCCTGACTACAAGTCCAGCCCGTCTGCTTGTCTACTTTCCAGCCCGACAGTCTGTTTACAGTCCAGTCCACCAGTCTGTCTATGGGCTTTGTCCGCCTGCTTTCGTGGAGGCTCCCGCCTGTCTCTTGCAGTGACCACCTGACAGCCTACCTAGAGGCTCCTGCCTGTCACTTGCCGTGACCACCTGACAGCCTACCTAGAGACTCCTGCCTGTCACTTGCCGTGACCACCTGACAGCCTACCTAGAGGCTCCTGCTTGTCACTTGCCGTGACCACCTGACAGCCTACCTAGAGGCTCCTGCCTGTCACTTGCCGTGACCACCTGATAGCCTACCTAGAGGCTCCTGCCTGTCACTTGCCGTGACCACCTGACAGCCTACCTAGAGGCTCCTGCCTGGCACTTGCCGTGACCACCTGACAGCCTACCTAGAGGCTCCCGCTTGTTCCTGCCGTGTCTGCTAGTCCGTCTGTCCGGACCACCCGTCAGCCTTGCCGTGCTCATCTGCTGTACCGGTCAGTCCTTGCCATCTGACGCGTGGGAGTCACCTGCTCTCTTACAAGGTCGTCCCAAGAGTAGCACCTGGTCCCTCTGCTCGGTCCCTTCCTGGTCACAGAGTCGATTGAGCCACCGTACGACCCTGGTCGGTCCGAGTAGATGCCTACTTACGCCCCTCTGGGTCCCTCCTTGCACCACAGCACAGAGGTTCCACCACCTGGATCCGTAACAACCTGCAGCTCTCTGCGCCACATACTAACAGTAGTTATGCTCAGAATAGAAGAACAAGGTGGGAATGTGTGATCAAACCCACAGCTCTCTGCACCGCATACTAGCAGTAGTTTTGCCAAGAGTAGGAGAACACGGTGGGAATGTGTGAACAAACCCGCAGCTCTCTGCTCCACATAATAACAGTAGTTATGCCCAGAATAGGAGAACACGGGGTGAACTTGTGACTAAGGTAACTACTGATATATTGACACTGTGACTAAGCTTTCGCTCTTTGTTATCTGCCAATTCTACATTGTATTGGTTTAACTGCATAATGACTAATGTCCCATTGCTCTTTCTTTTTCTTAAATAGGAAGAAGAGAGTTTATTCAAAGACTTAAACTGGAAACCACACTGAATGTACACGATGGCTGTGTAAGTAAAATGAAACAACTAGAATGTGATTCAATTTGGTTTCTACTTAGTATCTTTTAGACATTTTATCTTTTTAAAAGGTGTGTTACGATACAATTTATAATCTTAATCAGCAAGACTATTAGATTTGTTAATCCAAGACAAATACACTGTTATCTTTGCGTTGACTTGTAAATGTATGTGTATTTCTGTGGCTCGTCAAGAAGGACATACTATTATGTGTATAAAACTGAATGTTGACTTCTCTTCGTTTGGAAATAATGATGTTTGTTAATATGCTAATCTTGCTAGATGTTGATTTAAAGAGCAGGATGAATACAAACTATGCAAGTTGATTAAATGCTCAAACATTGAGTCATGAGCCCATTCCACTTTTATCCCTGACCTTTGACCTGTGAATGATGACCTTACACAGATGTAAATATAAACAGGATGTCTGTAATGCTGCATGCAGAATCAAGGAGAATCAGAAAGACTTTAAAAAGAGAATTAAAGATCAGAGCAGACTCTCTCAGATCATTAGCTTGGAAGCATGGCTTTAACCAAAGAGACACAGATTTGGATTCTACATGATTCCAGCCTAAGGGTATATGGCCCTGACTGGAAAGACACAGGTATGCTCAATTGACCATCAGAGAGTCAATGGATACATTTGGGAAAACCAAGTTGGGACAATGAAGTCACCTGACCCCATGGATATGTTGTTTGGGGTTGCCAGGTCGGACCCTCCGGTCACCTGGCACCCATGGAGACATTCGGAGAAGCCAGATTGGGACCAGCAGGTCATCTGGTCCCATGGAAACTCCCGGAGAGGCCAGGGTGGGACCCTTGTGTCCCCTGGCCTTGTACCTGGATGGACTGCTAGCTTCATAAACTTGTCGCTACCTTCTCTCTGTGGGGGCCCACCAGAAGCGGGGGGCCACTGGTTGAGGTAGTTGGCCCTAGAAGTCCCAAAGTCACAGCTATTCTATCCCAGGCAGGCCAGCGGAAGGGTGAAACTGTGTAATGTTCTAACATTTTGGGTATTTGCTAGGACTGTGCTATGTGTTTATTGTCCGCTTTGTGGTTCAATAAAGTATTGGTGCACTGTTTTACCCTCACCCTGTGTTGTTTGAGTAGTGTTACGCCCACGGAAGACCCCGTGTCTTCACAAGGTGGTCCCTGAACTTTTCCGTAAGGTCTCATAGACTAGCCTTTTGTTATCTCGCAAAGCGCACACTAACAGAGATCTTGTTTAGTTTAAGCTGACCCTATGCTTAATGATTATCTGTACACAACAGATTGGACAAAGCAATTATCTGCAGATTAATGCATTACTTTATGGCAGCAATACATTTAAAGGGATTTTCTGTTGTGCAAAATCTATGGCTGCAGTTATTTAAAAAAATAAATAAATAAATAAACACTCTGTTTTACTCGACCTCCCTTGTTCCAGGTGCTGAATCTCTGATGGTGCTCCCAGTTATGGTACCCGGGTCGGATGAGAGGAGTAGCAGTCTCCTCTTCTCCCGACCCGAGTACCATCCGCGCATTGAACCGCAGCAAATCCGCATGTATAGTTATATACATTCGGGTTTGCTGCTGTTCAGTGCAAGTCTATGGGCGTGATTTTGCAGCACATGGGGATCATCATTGGGATACATGGCAGACATCTTAAGCGATTTTAATGCATTCTGAGGCGGAAATACCGCCGCGGAAACGCATTAAATCTGTATCGTGGGCACACAGCCTGAGTTGGAAGAAATGCCTACACTAAGGCTGCGTGCCCACTATGCCTTTTTCAAGCGATTTTGCCTTGGAGTTTCCGCAGCGAAAACGCTTAAACGCTTGGTAATATGTGCCCCATGGTCCCCAGTGATAATCCGCACTTGCTGCGGAAATTTCCGCTGCGGATTATCATTGCGGAAAAATACACAGCATGTCCATTAATTTTGCGGACACGCAGCGTAATTGCCACCATTGACTTGCATTGAACCACATAATACCCGCGTGAGCACATTTGCACAAGCGGATATCATACAGTTCAATGTGCGGATGGTACCCGGGTCTGGAGAAGAGGAGACTCTCCTCCAGACTCAGATACCATAGAACCTGTAAAAAAAAGAATTTAAAATAAAAAATAAAGATTATACTTGCCTTCCGATGTCCCCCGTCTCCTCATCCATGCGTCCGGTCTGTTGTATTGGTCGCGGTGGTGTGAAAGGACCTGCTATGACGTCATTTAGTCATGTGACAGGTAACGTGACCGCCAATGTCAGCGACCGCGTGACCTGTCACATGACTAAATGACGTCATGGCAGGTCCTTTCACACCACCGCGACCCATACAACAGACCGGACATAGCGGAGAAAACTCCGGGGGCCATCGGAACGTAAGTATAATCTTTATTTTTTATTTTTTACCATTCTTCTTATTTATTTTATTTTTTTAACTATTACTTGGTCACACTGTATAAATCTATGCCGGTTGCATGGATTTATAGAGTGTGACCAAGTTGTCAAGCACTTTTCCAAGTGATGCTAAAATCGCTTGGAAAAGCGCTTGACAACCCGCATGTGGAAATGCATGTGAGGAACGCTTCTACCTGGCAGGAAAAACGCATGTACAATCCGCATGCGTTTTTCCTGCCAGGGAGAAGCGGAAAAAATCAGCAGTATTTCTACATCGTGGGCACATAGCCTCACTGAGCTTTTGCTTCTGGATCTTCTGAAAGGAGTTCCATAGCCTTGTATGTAAACTACCACTGCAGACCAATTTCTACTTCTGTTTGGGACAACGTCTCTGCTGAGTGTGACTATGACCTGATACTTGGTGTGCCTTTCATGATGTGCCCTGGTTTACACATTACGAGTGATTCTTGTGTTTTGAATAAGAGGTGTATTACTTGGTACATGAGCATTATTCATTTTAAAATTTCTGGATATTATGAACACTATTAATAGAACATGAAATGCCCTGCAGATTAGTTGGTATCTGGCTCATGAGACCTTGAACAACTGTTCAAAACTCTTGTCAAAGTTGCGTTACTCAGGAACCTCCTACACGAGTGTGCATGCACGGTGGTGTACGAGCTCATAGATGTAACAGAGGTGCATTATAGACCTCTGCACATCCTAGGCACCACACAGTGATTCAGCACCTAATGTATTGAAAGTCAGGCACCTCTCATTTCTGCTTGCTTTTTATTTAGACTGGTATAAAGAGCGCAAGTCTTAATAAAGTCCCCCAAATTCTTTTTTTGGTCAGCTTGGTGTACCTGAACTGTTTGTTAAATGGTTTGTGTTTCCCATCTAAATAGGTGAATACGATTTCTTGGAATGGTACAGGGGAATACATACTTTCTGGCTCTGATGACACGACTTTAGTAATTAGCAACCCTTACAATAAAAAGGTACGGTTTTTTTTTGTTTTGTTTTTTTTAATCTTCACTCGATTGTGATACTATAAGTAACTGTGGTCCTCAGGGTGTTGACCCTGGTGTTGGTGTACTTTGTGGCATTATTCTGAAGCGGAGGTTTTTGCTTTGTTTTTTTAAGGCATATTTATTTATGACTGTCCATCATGCTCAACACTTTTGTCTTTTTAGAGAAAGGTATCTAACGCTGCATGATACTCCATATCATTCACATCTACAGAATGTTTTAATTCTGGCAGTAAATAGACCCCAATTACTTAGACTGAAGTCCATGTTAGTAAAGCCTTTGTACCACATTTTATTGACATTTTATACTGTATCAATAGGAGTGCTCCAAGATGCATTGTGTCACTTATCAGGTCTGAACAGGTTTTGGTTGCAGCCCCCCACATAGGGCATGTATGCATTTTTAACCCTTACTATTGCATTTTTTTTGTACCAGGTTTCTGTGTGCTTAGGATCAATGTCTTGCCTGAATTTCCATCCCCTGCCTACTTTGGTTTTACCATGTGGAAGCATTACATTCTCCAGTATATCCTTGTACAATGTAGCATTCATATTTCCATCAATTCTATGCAGAGGGCCAATGGCAGATGCAGAAAAGCAGCCCCAAAGCATGACATTGCCACCACCATGTTTCACTGTAGGTGCGTGGTACCTTACATCATTATGTTTTCAAATTGGGCGGTATATACAGTGCTTGCCATCACTACCAAACAGATTGAACTTGGATTCATCCAACCACAACACCTCAGACCAATCTGTCTCTTCCTATTGAATGTGTTCTTTGGCAAACTCAAGTCGGACCTTATGGTTCTTTGCAAAGATGAAAGGCTACTTGACTGGAACTCATGCATTCAACCCTACTGCTCTTAGCTGTCGCACCACAGTTTGGCGACTCATTTTGACCCCATACTCTGCGTTCATTTCATGCAAAATCTCAAGCACTTTTATGAACATCAGATACTGACTTTTTCTTAATAATGTGAACAACTCTAGAGGAAGTTTTCCATGGTCGTCCACTTCTAGGTTTGTCAGCTGTTCCATAGCCTTCTTTTTCTCTCTTTATTATACGTGAGACTTAACTCTGAGAGCAGTTGAATTCCATAGCTACCTCTTTTTAGCTTTTGCCTGACTTCACTCTCAGAATTATAAGCTTCCTGACATCTGGTGATAAATTTGGCTTTGTTTATACTATGTTTTAACCTAAAAATACATTAAAAACATTTTTTAGGCAAAATGTGACTACCCATGACAAAAATATGCAAAACATTTGGCCCAGCAAATGTTAAAAACGAACACATAAAGGGATAAAACCATGTCAAACTAAATTTTCTTTATAGCTGACAACCATTTGCTGTTTTATATGAACAGCGATTTCCAAAGCATAGAGGGCCTGTCAGCACAATTTTAGATTAAATTTTTACTTTCTTGGACATATTTGTTTCGTCGTTCTTCCGTAATCACCTGCTGTAGTTATATGCTAATGAGGCACTTCCAGTCTTTGACAGGTCACTACTTTTTCAGTGACCTGCCTCCTCTGTCCAAATCTCATGCAAGCACTGACATTAATGGAGCTGCGCATATGCGTTTATATTTCTTGCTTCAATTATGTCATTTGGAAGTTACTGCACATGCACTGCCCTAGCAGTGAATGCACATGCATGAGATTTTGGTCACAGTAGGCAGTTCGCTGAAATAGTAGTGACCTGTCAGGCGGAGGTGCTGTGGAATACTCAGACAAGCCGGAGAAGGCCAAGTGCAGCATTCAGCCCAGCTGCACCTGCGCCTTAATAACATATAACTTCAGTGGGTAATTAAAGAACGACAAAATAGATTACTTCAAAAAAGGTATACGTTATTGATTGTGCATTAAAACCGCAATAAATGCACTTGTGCATTAAAAACAGAATCCACACCACCCTTGACAAAGGACTGCAAGTGATGATGCAGCTTGGCTCCATTCAGTTTAATGGGGCTGTGTTGCAATGCCAACTTATGGTCAGTGGCGTCACTGTTTCAAAAATAGAGCACATTGGGATTCATGTAAATATTACTAGTAGGTGAATAAAAATGTGGTAACTGTAGCTCAACAGGAGCTAAAACAACATTTTCCATAATAGTCAAGAACATGTCAAGAGCATATAAGAAAAGGGATGAAAGGAAAGGGCAAGAAAAAATAAAGAACAATAAAAAAAAGTAGGGGTAAAATGATATAAGGAGGATAATTGGGGGGAGTAAACCTCTTAATAGAGTTTGGAGTGGTCTCTGTACTTATGGTTTCACAGGTCTACCGCGACAGAGGTGCCAGAAGACGGCAGCGCTTGATTTCCGTACTCCTGCACTGATTAGAAGCACTTCATCATATTAAACGGTGCAGGTTTCTGCTAGCAGTGCAGGGGTTCAGTTGAGAGTTTCTAGAAATTTCCAGCATTGATGGTCTCAGCTGTTCAGTGTTGACCACTCCCCTCTCCTATATATATTCGCCTCTGGCTATCAGTGATGCCAGCGTTACCCAGCTTCAGAACCAGGCAGCATGAAAGTAAGTTGGTTGTTTGAGGAGTCATTTGGAGTATTTATCTAAAAACTGTTGCTTGGTGATTTGGCTGTGTGCAAATTCTCTCCCTCTCCTATTTTTTTTCCTTCCTTCACACCCCAGTGTTCCACTCTGTTTGCGAGTACATATTTGTATGATTGGTATTTTCAGTTATCCCTGTCTGTCTTCCCTTGTTAGTCTGGTCTGTGTATTTTTATACATTATTACTCCCCACTTCTCTGGGTGGGAGGGGGAACAGAATTAAGGGCTGATTCAGGAGCTCAGCAAGGTACGTGGCCCCTTGTCTTCACCATTAGAAGTAATCCAGTAAGCAGGGATAGCTAGGGCGCCCCTAGCATTAGGGACAGAGAAGGAGCCCCTGGCCCTGGGATATCTGGCAAGAGTCATGACATTAACACTGGCCCAGACTATTTTTTGATCCATCAGGGAACCTATTACTGCTCTGGCTGGGCAACTGCAGCAACTCAGCCTGGAGGTTGTAGATCTTCACACTGAGGTTGCACAAAAACCTAACAAAGCTGGGTTTAGGGAGTGCTACTCCTAGGCAACCCCGGGTGGATAGCTAGGGCGCCCCTAGGTTTAGGAACAGGGAAGGAGCGCCTGGTTCCGGGATACCCAACAACAGAGTCGTGGCATATAGGTAAAACAGCGACACTAGTACTAGGTTCGGATAGGCATAGATTTTAAGACTGTGAGCAGGGCCCTCACTCCTTTTTGGTTTCTGAGTTACAGTATATAATGTATAGTGCAAGTGTGTAATATCACCAGTGGCATTATACATAGAATGCTGGTATATCTGGTGACTCATTGGTAACATATTGAATTGAAGTAATTCATTTTGTTCATCTAGCGCAGAATGTTATGACTTTGTCCAGCCACAACTCATTTCTGCAAAATGTAACCAACAGATATTTGTGGCTGATGGCTTCAAGAGCACACTCACCATATTTCCCCCCACTTCTACACTGCCTTGGGTGATAAAGAAAAGGAACAAAGTGCCGCCCTTGTTTTCCTACACAGTAATAGTATCTCCATTGTAGTGATGTCCCTCTTCGTTAGCAGCTCACAGTAGAAATGTCTTCCTTTGTGACCCATATGTAGTACTAATGCTTATGTTTCTCTTTGTGGTCCCCAAACAATAGTAAAATTCCCATCTGTACCCCCATATAGTACTAATGTCTGCCTTTGTGCCCAAACACAGCAGTAATGCCGCAGTGGCACCCATACTGTAGTAACGTACACCTACTCTGCCCCCTACAGTAATAGTGTCCATTCTTTATTCCCCTTTAAAGTTGTAGACAGTGCCCCCAATTTGATCCATTAAGGTATGAGGCCACAATGGGGGACATTATTAATGTATAGGGACACAAAAGTGGAAATAGATTACATTAATTATCAATTGATGTTATCTATAACGGGAGATGTGTCCTCCTGTGCGAAGCCTTCAATAAAATGGCGCCGTAATGCGGATGCCACAAATGCCAGCCCCTACGCAAGCTGGATGTGCGTCCTCGAATGCACATCCAGCTGAAGTGTATTGCAGCGCACCAACTTGCCGGGTCTGTGCGCCACAATACACTCTGCCGGCCAATCAGAGGCCAGCAGCTGATGTCGGTATGCTTGTGTCTGTGTGCATGGCAGTGACGTCATGTGCCCCCGTCGCTTGGACGCTGAAGACGACGACGTGCTGCAGGGAAGCTGGGAAAAGGTGAGGAGGACTGTTTGTGTTTTGTTTTTTTTCTATGTATTTAACAAAAGCAGCACAGGCAGGATGGTGTGGACATATACCAGGAAGGACAGCACATACCAGGATGGAGGGACATATACCAGGATGGAGGAGCATTTTCCTTTAGATCAGCAGTGTGGTGCCCTTGCTCCTTTCTGTGCCTGCACTTTGTTGCACCTGCCTGCACTCTGTTGCCCTTGATTTGCTCTGCTGCTCCCGCTTGCTCTCTGTATGAGTTGTTTTTTCTAAACTAAAACCTCAGTATTCAGGTTAAATTGCCGGGTTGGCACTTTGTGATAAATAAGTGGGTTTTGGGTTGCAGTTTGGGCACTTGGTCTCTAAAAGGTTCGCCATCACTGTTATAGTACGTTACTTCAATAAAATGGCACCGGAGTCAGCACGTGTGCATACAGCGATCTCTGGTGCCATTTTATTGAAGACACTGTATACCAGGGGTCGACAAAGTTGTTCAGAATCTAGGAGCCAGCCAAAAAATTTAGGAGCCAGAATTTTTTTTAAGCAAACTTGGTTTTTAATTTAACAAAAAAAACATTACAAACGTTATAAACAACATTTTACTTTGACAAACTGTACATATAGACCCCCTCACACACGGCGTCTCCCCGGGGAGCACGGCCTTTGTATGTACTTACACAGGTAGCGGGAGATGAGAACGGGCCCCCGGCCACAGCGATCCTTCCCCCGTAACCCAACTCTCCCTGTCCAGTCCCGGAGCATAAGGGGGGCGGAGCAAAGTGGAGAAGGCGGCCTGAGCGATACTGTCCCTGCTTCCTCCGATTGGATGACTCCGTGCAGGAGGTGGGATTGGATTGAGAGTATTTTTTTTTCTTCTCAACTCCTCAAGCACCAGGCAACATTTTCTAGGTGCCAGACAACATTTTCTAGGCGCCACTGGCGACCAGGCGCCTGGGTTTGTCGAGCCCTGCTGTATACGCGAATTCACAGACCGTGTCTTCAAAAAAAAAATTGAGTAAAATTTAAAAATGTACCATTAAAAATTCTTGCCACCTGGGTGTAGAACTGGTTCAATAGCTAGTTGTTTATATCCCACTTTGTCATGCCATACACTAAAAATGTCCTCCATTGTGGCCCTATAAGCAAATGATGTTTCCCATTATGACCACTATACACTGATAATGACTTCCATTTTGGTCCCCCCTACACTTATAACATCCCCCCATTCTTGCCCTCGTAAACCCCCCCATACACTTAAATTGTCCCCATTTAGGTACACTTAAATATCCACTGTAGGGCTGCGGTGTTAACACCGTGCAGTAACTGAGGCAGTTACCCAAGCAAGTCCAACATAAGCTGCTTTTATTCAGCAAAACTTACAGGTAAACAGAAAGTCCCCCGCTTCGCAGCCGGGTTAACAGAAGTCCATAACATCGTTTGCTGGGGGCAACGGCCGCGCCAGGCCGCTCACAGCCTGATGGGTGCAGAGGCTTCCCAGGCGTGGGTTCAGCTGCTCACAGGCCCACCAAGCTTTCCTGCTATGCTCCTAGTAGGTCCCAACACTGAACACCACTAATCCTTAGTGCAGGGTTTTTAAAGGACCTGTGGCAAGAGCCACTGGAAAACCCGGGTTGGAGGGAGGAGGCCGCCCCACTGCCTTCCTGTAGCCTCCCCCAAGAAATGAAGGCCCTGCCGGGTTTTACTTAATCTGCCTTGGCCAGATAGCCTGACCAGGTCAATGCTCACCTTCATTCCTGCATTGCAGCCGCAGCTGTGTCTGTGACTGCAATGCACTCCAATGGATTTAATAGGTCTCTGTACATTCTGTGGGATATATAACGTCCCTCGTATACAATCCCAGTCAATGCCTCACACCACATTCTGCATTCAGGCCCTATATAGTTATTACTCCCTCTATTTTGGTCCCAATATACTTGTAATTTCTTCACACAGAAAGTTTTGAAAAAAAGGCATGCCTCTCGCCTGTCCCCGCGCCCATGCAAGCGTCGCTCTCCTCTTGCTCTTCGTCAGGCACAGGCGACTTATTTAAAGTGACGTCATTGCATCTCATGGGACTGCTCAACGGCAGCTGCTGTCCTCTGATAGGCCAGTGGGTACTACAGTTTTCAACTGATAGCCTTATAGAGGTACAATGTGCCCACGATGCTGAATTCATGGGGATTTTTCCTGAGCGTTTCTGCATCTCCCTGGCAGAAAAAATGCATGCGGATTTTACATGCTTTTTTTCTGCCAGGGAGAAACGTTTTTGCATGCAGTTTCGCATGCGGTTTTTCAAGCTCTTTTCCAAGCGATTTTGAGCATCACTTGGAAAAGTGCTTGACAAGTTGGTCACACAACTGGCATGGAACTGGCATGGATTTATATTGTCTGACCAACTTATGCTGTTTAAATGCAGCATCAATAGTAAAAAAAAAAAACCATTATACTTTCCTCTCCGGCAGCCCCCGGTCTCCTTTCCAGTCGCGTGCTCTGTCCTCGGCGTGCTGTCCTGACGTTAGCGGTCGCGTGACCATCACATGACTAAATGACGTCACCGCAGGTCCTGTCAGAACACCGCAGGACGCCAAGTACAGAGGACGCCATCGGAGAGGAGACCGGGGCCGCCGGAGAAGTAAGTATAATGTTTTTTTTTATTTTTTACGTTTTAATTCTTTTTTTTACTAATGATACCCGGGTCTGGAGGAGAGTCTCCTCTTCTCCAGACCCGGGTACCATCCGCACATTGAACCGCATAACATCCGCATGTATACATACGGATGTTATGTGGTTCTATGCAAGTCTATGGTGACAATTTCGCCGCGATTACGCACAATAAATGGTTGTACAACAAAATAACAATGACAGATAGGACCTTGGATGTAATAGGGGGCATACCACTAAACATTATATAAACCAGAGAACTATAGGTATTTTCAAAACCCCAAGATAACATAATTAAAACACCATATGTTGATTAAAAGAGAGAAATGCTTTATTTATGTATTTTTTAAGAAATAACACATAGGTATAAATAACATGTGTGAAAAGACATAACATGGGCATGTGAGGCAGCAGGGAGTAGATAGACACAGCTGGTAACAAATTCACATTGGACCTGTAATAGGTCACATAGTCCAACCCATATAATCCATTAATCACAGACAATGTGTGCACCACGTGTGGCCATCCCGTCCCCTGATGAAGTGCGGGTACTTCCCCTGGCTGCTCGCAGCGGAAGTACCCGCACACGCAGCGCCGCTCCCCGGTCCTCACTAACACGGTTCGCTGATTGGTCGTGGCCGCGACCAATCAGCGATATTGGCGCCAAATTTAAACACGCTCTCCGGCCAATTGGCGCCAGATTTAAAATAAGTACCCCACCGTCAGGAGATAGCAGGGCTGACTCCGCCCATGTGGTCATGTGACTCACCAACTGCCCAGTATTGACAACATGACGTAATTACAAAATTCATTAGGGGCCCCGGGGGGATACATTGGGGGGTAAATTTAAAGTAGTACACAACCCATTTAAACACTGCTTCGCTGATTAGTCGCGCCCTGTTGGCCGCATACATATTCTAGAATACCCGATGCATTAGAATCGGGCCACCATCTAGTGTATTTAGATTTGAGATGAGCGAGCACTAAAATGCTCAGGTCTAGCAAATCATAATTGTCGCGCAAAGTGTGGGAAAGACTTAGTGCAACACAAAGGGAAGAGGGAAAGGGAGCCCAGACTCTAGGGAAAGGGGGGAGTGGAGACCTATACTGATCTAATATCACCCTGTCTCCACTAACGTCCTAATATTGGTTCTTCACCAATCGCTGCGTGAACCTCGTCCTGTCTTTCCCTGGCGTTTGGCCCTTGTTAGGGAAGGTAGGGGGATGAGCGCTAGTCGATCCCCACTGACAACTAAGACAAAAAGGGGGAACCAACAAGGAAAGATGGCTTGGCTTTTAGTCTACTTCAGAGAGATGAACACCCGTCCTCATAGCTCCAGAGAGGATGAAGTAATGCACTTGCTCTAAGCCTTCACAAGGGGTAATGTGAGTATCACCGGCACCTCCCTCTAGCAGACAGCCGGTATTTATACACCCAGGCCTGGGTGTTAATTAGCAAGAGGAAGGTAGCCGCTGGGTCCTAGAGGGACAGCCTCTAAGAAGTTGTCTGTAATGCCAAACAAAGATCTCCTGCAACCAACTGCAAGTTGACTGTCACTTCTGATACACCCGTGACAGAAATGCTCGGTGCTCAACCCAAGCAACGAGCCCAATGTAAGTCAATGAGAAACTCGAGCATTTTTCCGGTGGCCCTCGCCCCGGAGGTCTGGAGGGGGCCTAAGTTGGCCAAATCGATGGGAACAGTGCTAAAATAATATAGGAACAGCATGGGGAAGATCCCTGGAAGCATCTCTGACACCCAGGTCACTGCTGTGAACAATGTTGTCAGAATATTACTCCACTTGTACGGACTCACAATAAAACATACAAAAACTAAGCCAAAATGGATTTTCCTGGAAAAAATGTTAAGGAACATTCTTTCCAGGGTAATGACTTGTATATAAGGCAAAATAAATAACCAAAACAAAAAATGCTCCTCCACACATTGGGCTATATTCATACGTAGCGTTTTTGATGCATTTTTGCACTGCTTTCAACAGTGAAAAATACATTTACCAATAAATGTAATTTTAACATTTTACTACCTTCCCATGTGGTGTGTGAGACATGATCAGACACATCATGTTTCATTTATGAAGGAGGGACTCTGAAAGTCACAGAGCCTATTTTTATAGGACCATCAGGCGGCCCTTACTATTGTTGGAGGGCCAGCAGTCGGCTATGCTTTGTTGTTCTCATTAAGAAGTGGGTCTGCAAAAATTAAGAGACCACTGCACAGTTTTCTAAAAATCACCATCTCTACATGTCTGACAGCCATTCCATTCCAGTGTCAGTTGAATTCCAACCAAAGTCCACCTCATTCTACTTAATGTGCTTCTGATTAGGTGATCACCTGAACCAAATCTTATGTAACGAGGGAAAATATAAAAAAACACTGCTGTGGTCTTCACAATCCTCTTGCAATAGGACAAGCTGTATAGAAAAACAAGTGCGCGTTACGGCAATGAGCCTTTGTCAAGGGGCGTCACGCAAAATTGCGTCGGGGTTGACGCGCAGGTGGTGGTGTCTGCTGCAGTTTTATTATACACTTGAATTTTTTGTATGTGCCTATTTATGCACCCCATCTGCATGTATTTTTAATCACAATAAAGTTGTATCATGGTTATAATCTCAATGTTTTACTCATCATTTTGGCCTATGGTGCGCCCCCCCCCCCCTCCTTTCACAAACTTTCCTTTCAGGGTAAGTTTTTAGAAACCATTTAACCACTAGGTTGAGCACATGGGCCAGGAATGTTACGTGTGCGAGCTTGCCTAGCTTCAGAGCTGCCACCAGGTTCCGGCGATTGTCACACACGACCATGCCTGGCTGTAGGTTCAGCGGTGACAGCCACAGATCTGCCTGCTCTGTTACAGCTGTCATCAACTCTGCAGCAGTGTGTGGTTTGTCCCCTAAGCATAGTAGCTTTAGAACAGCCTATTGCCGCTTGGCCAAGGCAGTGCTTCCACCTTGCTACTGATGTAGTCATTTTGGAGATGGAGGAGGTGCAGGAGCTGTAGAATGTGGTGGCGACCCTGATTGATCCAGGGCCCACAATCCCTGGTGTCGTGAGGACGTGTTCTGTCCCAGGGTCCGACTGGGTCCCTGCTTCCACTATATTAAACCAGAGTGCGGTCAGCGACATGTACTATCCCTGGCCACAAGCAATTGTGTGCAGCGACAGGTGCAGGGCAGGAGGCATCTTCGCCTGCGACATGGACATGGAATTGGCGTGCACGCACAACAGTGGTACAGGCAGTTGTCACCCTCAGACACTTTTTCTGGACCCTGGAGTTCGGCCCAGCTAGGGTGCTTTGCTGTCATGTGCCTGAGCATGCTGGTGGTGGTCAGGCTGGTAGTTTTGCTGTTCCTGCTGATGCTGGCATGCCAGATGTTGCAAATGGCTTTTTTGAGGTTATCTGGACAGTCTTTAAAAATGAGGCAGACTCTGGAAGACCTAACAATTGGACTGGCAACCTCCCTGGTATTGGTGTTCCGGGGAACAGTCGCCCGCCTTGTGTCTGTGGCCACCCCGCTGCTTTTTCCTGCCTGTTGTGGTGCTACGCCTCCCTCGCCGTCTGTGCTGTTGTCCTCGCTATGCATGACACCTTGCCAGGTTGTGTCAGTGACTTCATCGTCCACCACTTCATCGTCCACCACCTCATCTTCCACGTACTCACCCTGGACCTTCTCTTGACTTGCTGGCCATTGATCATCCATCATCATCATCCATCATCATCCATCATCAATCATCATCTTGCAGTTTCCCACCATCGCCTTCATGTGACCGTGGCTGCTCAAATATTTGGGCATCGCTACAAGTAATCTCCTCTTGCCCAGCTTGAAGCGGGCCGGGCAAGAGGCCCGAATCTATAATTGGAAAAGTGAACCGCTCTTCTGAGTGTCCAAGTGTAGGGTCACTTGTCTCCTGGCACTCTGTATGGTGGGAGGAAGGAGGATCAGGGTGAGGAATATGTGGTCCAGACTCACGGCTACTAAGACTGTGGACTATGTGGAAGATAGGGTGGTGGTGGCGGCAAACTGACTGGAAGCATTATCTGCTCTGGCTTCAAGAGTTTTTTTCTGCGGCCCCCTAGAAATTTGGACAGGAAAGTACTTCGACATGATGTGGGTGTTTTGTTGTGCTCCCTAAGCAGGCACAGTTTCATCTTGCCCATGGCCTCGGCGTGCACCATCAGCATCACGTCTCTGTCCCTTGCCACGCGCCTTGCCCATTTTAAATGGAGTGTAATATTTGGCACGCTCCAAAAAATGTGACTATTATTACGGCAGTAATATTGGATCACTTCTGATGACCACGGTTTTAGGCAGTGGCGTTATAGATACAGATATTCAGGATTAAGTTAAAAAAAAAAAAAAATTAGCCCTGATATCTAGGGCTATGGATATCTGTAACAGCAGCAGACGGGACGTACAATGGACCCTTTTCCTTCTGTATACAGTGTCCACAAACTCTGCCTGCCTAACTCCTGCTACCACCAGTAATATATGCAGCTGGATTAGTCCTTAGAAGGACTGTTAGTTCAGATGTGTGTGTGTATATATAGCTGTGGAATACCTAATACCTCACTAATAAACCGCCAATTCTCTCCCTAGCTCAGCAGCACCTCTCCCTACTCTGCCTGCTTGAAGTGTAGACTGTGACAAGCATAGGGTCACCGGGACCGATACAGACCAGCCAATCACTGTAATGCCACAACTAACATGGCTGCATCATTACAGTATGTGGCAGGCAATCCCTGCATGTTTATTCGCTGTTAAAACCGCGCCAAACATGCTGGGCAGGTACTCGAGATACCGCCTGAGCATCCCGGAAGTACTCGCCGAGCATCTTGAGCAGTGAGATGCTCGGGCGAGTACAGAGCAGGAGCGAACACGCTCGCTCATCACTAATCTATATGTCTTTTGGATCTTTACTGCTGTTTGTTTTACTTATTTTAGCATTAAGTTTACATGTTAATAGCATGTCTATGTCCCGGGTTGCTCTTGTTGATAGCGAACAGTAGTTACAGTTGAAAAGGTGTGGCAACTAAGAAGCACATAGGAGTGCAAAGGGAGGGGCTTGCTGCACTAAGGGGAAGCTGGGTGCTGCTCGAAAGTGTAGTTTTGGCATATAAGAATAGGGCCTATTCAGCTAAGTGAAGCTGGATGCACAGAGGGGAAGAAGGAAATGGAAGTCACAAATGTACCAGTAAGAAACCTATTGTTGGGATTAGTCTGTATACGAAGAGTATATATGCTGATACTGTACTTTGTGAAAACCTTAACCTTCTGGCTCTCACTGAAACTTGGATCCAGCAGTTGGACACCGCCGCCGCAGCAGCTCTCTCGTATGGTGGGCTACAATTTTCATATACTCCCAGGCCTGAGAGCAGACAAGGTAGAGATGTTGGTCTGCTCCTTTCATCATAATGTGCTTTCCAGGTCATTTCCCGGTTCCCTCACTTTTATGTTTCCTTCCTTCGAAGTCCACACCGTTAGACTCTTCAAACACTTCTCCCTTCTCCCTGCAAGTGGCGGTTGTATATCGCCTTCCGGGCTTTTCCCATCAGTTTCTGGACCACTTTGCCACTTGGCTTCCACACTTCCTAACCTGTGATATTCAAACTCTCTTCATGGAGGATTTTAACATCCCCATTTATGAGCCATTCTCCCCATCTGCCTCTCATCTTCTTTCTCTAATCTCCTCATTCGGCATCTCACAGCTAAATCCAATGGTCACTATTCCCTGCTGTTTCAAGAGGGCTCAAGGACACAGTTCTCTCCTGGTTCTCCTATCTCTCTGACCGCTCCTTTACTGTATCTTTTGCTGCTGGCTCTTTTTCCACTGATCTTCCCCTTAGTATCGGGGTTCCTCAAGGCTCAGTGCTAGGCCCCCTCCTTTTCTCCTTCTACTCTGCCCTTATTGGACAAATAATCAGCAGATTTGGTTTCCAGCATCATCTCTATGCTGACGACACCCAACTATATACACCTCTTCACCTGACATCACCCCCACTCTAATACAAAATACCAGTGATTGTCTTTTTGCTGTCTCTAACATTATGTCCTCCCTCTATCTGAAACTGAATCTCTCCAAAACTGAACTCCTTGTGTTTCCTCCCTCTAATAACCTACCTATACCCGACTTTGCAATTTACTTGGGTGGCGCAACCTTATCTCCCAAGCAACAAACTCGCTGTGTTGGGGTCATATTTGACACACAACTTTCCTTTATTCCCAATACACAATCACTCACTCGCTCGTGTCACCTGCACCTTGAAAACCTCTCCAGAATCCAACCTTTTCTCACCTTTTAAAGCTGCAAAAACTTACTGTTGCTCTTATTCACTACTGCAACTCTCTTCTAATGTCTCCCTCTAACCAAACTCTCTCATCTCCAATCCATCCTGAATGCAGCAGCCAGGGTCGTATTCTATTCACAGATGCCTCTACCTTGTGCCACACGTTGCACTGGTTACCCATTTGCTACAGAATACAATACAAACTTATCTATCTTACCCACAAAGCTCTCCACAGTTCTTCACCACCCTATATCTCATCCCTCATTTCTGTCGATCACCCTTTCCGTTCCCTCCATTCTGCAACTGATCTAAGACCAACATCCTCCATAATCCGAACCTCGCACCTCCGTTTCCAAGACTTTTCTCATGGTGTGCCATTTTTCTGGAATGCACTACCCCTAACGATCCGACTAATATCTAGCCCCCGTGTTTTTAAGCGTGCTTTAAAAACACATCTGTTTAGACAAGCCTATCATGTCAACTAACTAACCCAACTCTCCCGTTCCCTCCTAAATGTTAATCTTAATCTGCTCCTGCCTATTCATCTGTCATCACACCTACATTCACCCAATAGCACAAGGTAACTGCACTTAGATTATGGTTTACAGCCAATGAAAACACAAGTCATTATCTCAGTAAATTAAAATAATGAACAAAAAACACCTGCAAAGGCTTCCAATGCATTTGAAAAGGTCCTTTAGTCTGTGTCAATAGGCTCCACAATCATGGGGAAGACTGCTGATTTGACAGATGTCCAGAAGGCAGTCATTGACACTAAATAAATGCAAAGTAAAATTTGCATTTCATTTGGAAATCAAGGTCCCAGAGTCTGGAGGAAGAGTGGAGAGGCACACAATCCAAGCTGCTTGAGGTCTAGTGTGATGTTTCAACAATCAGTGATGGTTTGGGGAGCCATGTCATCTGCTGGTGTAGGTCCACTGTGTTTTATCAAGACCAAAGTCAGCGCAGCCATCTACCAGGAAATTTTAGAGCCCTTTATGCTTCCCTCTGCCGACAAGCTTTTTGGAGATGGAAATGTCATTCTCCAGCAGGACTTGGCACCTGTCCACACTGCCAAAAGTACCAATACCTGGTTTAAAAACAACAGTATCACTGTGCTTGATTGGCCAGCAAACTCGCCTGACCTTAACCCCATAGAGAATCTATGGAGTATTGTCAAGAGGAAGATGAGAGACACCAGACCCAACAATGCAGATGAGCTGAAGGCTGCTATCAAAGCAACCTGGGCTTCCATAACACCTCAGCAGTGCCATAGGCTGATCGCCTCCATGCCACGCCGCATTGATGCAGTAATTGATGCAAAAGGAGCCCCGACCAAGTACTGAGTGCATTTACTGAACATACATTTCACTAGCCCAACATTTCAGATTTTAAAAACATTTTTCAAGCTGTTGTTATAAAGTATTCTAGTTTACTGAGATAATGACGTTTGTGTTTTCATTGGCTGTAAGCCATAATCATCAACATTATAAGACATAAACACTTGAAATAGATCACTCTGTTTGTAATGACTCTATATAATATAGGAGTTTCACTTTTTGTATTGAAGAACTGAAATAAATTAACTTTTTGATGATATTCTAATTTACTGAGATGTACCTATATGTCAAACCATATTAACAAGAATTTCAAATGTTACAGTGGGGGAGATGAATAGGTTACCAAAGACACTGGCAGTGCATTGAGTTTGTATGACACTATTTACATTCACACTATGGTCTGCCATTCAGTTACATGAACATTGTTCAATTTCACACCTCCCTGGGCCACAGGTATTGTTCATTCTCACACATAGCTGAGCCAATGTTTACACTGCACACATCACTAATTTAATTAAACTCTCCTGATACAACTACCATCTCGGTGACAAAGACGAGATGGTAAAATCACAAAAATAAATGTTTCACATACTGTTACACTTGCTTATTTTCACTAAAAGCACAGCAAAACCTGATAGCTATGTTCACATTATGCGTTTTTTCAGTATTTTTTTTTAACAACCCATTACTTCCAGTGGGTAAAAACGCTAAAAGAAGTGACATGTTCTAATTTGCAAAGAAACATGCAAAACACAAAATTCTGATTAAAAAAAAAAAAAAACAAGATGTGTGCATGAGATTTCTGGAATCTACTAGACTTTGCTGGTACTGTAAAATGCAGCTGCAAATTTGCATAAAAAAGCTGAAAAAATCAAGATGTGTGAATATAGCCTAATTGTAAAGTGCTGCGAAATATGTTGGTGCTACTTAAATAATTATGATTATTATTAATGCAATTGTGGGAATACCGGTTTAATTTAGACCTCAAAACCAAAAAATCAGGTCTTAATTTAAACTGAACATAATATAAATAGTCTTTAAGTGGGTTCATTAAAGTGTTTGTTTTCATGCCAAAGTTCTGTTCAAATCAACAGGATTTCACTTTTAAAGGGGTGGAGGGTACTGGTTCACGCTAAAGGGCCAGGCCAGCATTTTATTAATTTATTTTATTGTTCCCTCTGTTGGCAACTAGTAAGTACACACACTCATTGCCAACAGGTCTTTTCCTGTGTCACGTCACCTCATTTTTGACCCGACGGTTCACATACTGTATTATATTCAATGTGGACCAAGGGGTCGCTTTCTTAATGTGACTATATAATGGAGGAGAGGACCAGAGTGGCATTGGAAAAAAACAAAACACAGTGACTGGTAAGTATTTTAATACACTCACCACTCACACATACTTATTGTTAAGGCTGCGTGCCCATGAAGCATTTTCCAAGCGTTTATGCTGCGGAATTTCCGCAGCATAAACGCTTGGGAAACGCTTGGTAATCCGTCCCCCATGGTCCCCAATGGCAAGCCGCAATGTCAATGCCTATGCTGCAGATTTTTCCGCAGCATTTATGCTGCGCTCAAAAATCCGCAGCATGTCCATTAATTTTGCGGACACGCAGCGTAATCGCCGCCATTGACTTGCATTAGACCGCGTGACATCCGCATCACTGCATCTGCACAAGCAGATGTCACACGGTTCAATGTGCGGATGGTACCCAGGTCTGGAGGAGAGGGGACTCTAATCCAGACCTGGGTACCATAGAAACTGTGCAAAAAAGAATTTAAAATAAAGATTATACTTGCCTTCCGATGTCCTCCCGGTGTTTTCTCCCCTTCGTCTGGTCTGCCGTATGGGTCGGTGTGTTGTGAAGGACCTGCCATGACGTCATTGAGTCATGTGACCTGTCACATGACTCAATGACGTCACCGCAGGTCCTTCACACCACCGCGAGCCGCCCAAGACACCGGACGGAGCAGAGAAAACACCGGAAGGTAAGTATAATCTTTTTTTTTATTATTTTTATTATTCTTATTCTTTTTTTTTTTTAACTAACTTGGTCACACTACTATAAATCCATGCTGGTTGCATGGATTTATATAGTGTGACCAAGTTGTCAGGCATTTTTCTAAGTGATGCTAAAATCGCTTGAAAAGCGCTTGATAACCCACATGCAAAAACACTTGACAAACGCTTCTACCTGGTGGGAAAAACGCATGTAAAACCGCATGCGTTTTTCCTGCCAGGGAGAAGCGGAAAAAATGTAGCATTTCTGCATCGTGGGCACTTAGCCTCACACTCAGCCCTGTCTTTTGCTGTATTAACGCCTTTCCAGTCCACTCCTCAATCATGGACAAAGGCTATGAGAAAGCTGCTTACAGACACTTATTGCGTCAAGGAGAACAGTGCAATCGGCAGCTCGAAATCGGACGTGCTATCAACATCTCTTCCGACCAACCGTCAGCCATCGCCCCCATACACATTAAACCATCGTTCAAATACATAAATGTCAGCAGTTTCAGGTGACATTAGTCTAATGTGTATGGGGGCCTTCACATTGAGGGAGTGACCTTGTGTCCATACAGAAGACCATGTGTGACCTGGCATGTCACAAATGTGGTCATGTGGTCCAGGCAAACACCAGAGTAGCTCTGGAAATGGCAGAAGATGGTGACCGGTAAGTACTGTGCTCATTACACCCACACTAATGATTGCTAAAACAGGGAACAATAAAAATGATGACAAAAAATTTGTATTGATAGTGGGTTATTATTTCCCACATAAAAAATTGCTGATCACCTGGTTTCCAACTGCTGGGACCGCCAATAATCTGAACATCTAGGCTTTAGAAGTCCAAGAACTAGGTTCTGCAGCCCATCCTCAGTGGCGCGGAGGTGAAGATGCTCAATCTCCGCTTGACATTTTTATGGTACTGCTGTTAAGGCTTTACTCAGCAGTATCATGGAAAATGAATGGACACACCTATGTACATCCACTCCTTTTAGGACTGGGCTTCCGCTCTGCATTCTCTGGGTTCAAGGGTCTGAATCTCTGGATCAATGGGGGTCCCAGCACGCAGACCCCCAGTGATCAGCAAGTTATCCTGTAGATAAGGAAAGAGCTTATTTTTCATGAGAATAACCCTTTAAATCTTGCAGGTTTGCATGATTTGTAATCTTGACTTTTGCCAAAAAGAAATCAGAAAAGATATGAGTATTTTAGCATATATGTAGATACAATTACTGTTCAGTAGGCGTGATTCTCATGTAGTTATGTATCCATCTGTGCTAATTTTAGGTCTTGACACGAATTCGTTCCGGTCACAGAGCTAACATTTTTAGTGCAAAGTTCCTACCACTGACAAATGATAAGCAGATTATATCATGCTCAGGAGATGGAGTTATTTACTACACAAATATTGAAAAAGATGCAGAGACAAACAGACAGTGCCAGTTTACTTGCCACTATGGAACTGCATATGAGGTATGTAATAAAATAAATACATTTTAAAAAGTATGTATAGTGTTTCAGAAATTAACGGTTTGGGCTTTTTTGTAGCATAAAGTCTAGTAAATAAAGCCCCAAAGACTTGCGAGTCTGTATTGTATAAGTGGTCTGGGGCTTTTTCAGGAAATTAACATTGTTACATGGAATTAGAACAGTTTAATTACATCCACATGCTGTGTGCACTTTAAGCTGATGTGTTGCTAGATCACTGTGCATAGTCACCGTCTCCACAGATATATGCATGTGCATGTTTTGTGCTGTACACAGCCTGCAGAATAGTCAAACCTTTTCACTAGCATACCCAATTATTCACAGACCATCATCCTTAAAGTGAATCTGTCCATAAGATCAACCCTCCCAAGTAGTCTATATGGGCATAGCAAGCTGAATAAAATGATACCTTGAAGTTCCAGAGAAATCCATGTTTTTCTTATAATTAAATGAGATATTCAGGGTTATGGGCTGGACACTGATCTGCATGAGAATGGGATCAGATTCTCATGCAGATCAGTGTCCAGGCCATAACCCTAAACCGTTTATTTACCGTACATATAAGAAAATATGGATTTCTCTGGAATACCACATCAAGGTATCATTTTATTCAGTTTCCAATACCCTGCGTACACATATAGATGGCTTAGGAGGGTTGATCATACTAACAGATTCCCTTTAAAGGGGGTTGTCCCCTACTCAGACAACCACATCTCAATCAACATGATTGCCCTTTAGTAAAATAACAACACTTATACTCAACTCTGGTGTCTGTGCAGTTCCATCGGTGTCGGCGCTTGCTCTCCCAGGTATCACGTCACATTATGTCATGTGATCCCTTCAGTCCTAGCTTCACTCTCCCCGCCTTTGAATGAATCGGGCATGGAGGAAGTCAGAAAAACTACAAGAAGGGTAACCACAACAGGACCTTTATATGAGAATATGATCTTTATTAAACAGAAGTATTAAAAATTATACACATACAAAAAGACAAGAACATTTAAAAAATACACATATATACAAATTAAAAATTAATGCAGGAGGGGGATGGGTATGTCCCAAATAAATACAATTAATTATCAAAACTGAAAGTTAATGCACTGTATCCATATAATTGTTATCATCAAATTCATCGATGTTCATTACAACAGAACAACAATATGTTCACTATATTCAATTAAATAAACAATCAGAAATAAAATTGTACTGAGTCCTATGTAATATTAGGCAATGCTGGCAGGCGATCCTCGCATGAAGTTACTCCATAAATCCAAAGTGCAGTGATTCCAAAAATTAAAGTGCGGTGCAAATATAAACAGTGCTATGAAGGGCCTACAGCAGCAGAGGTCACTATTCTACAAAGTAAAAAAGTGAGTTAATTCATATATAATCCTCCAATGAGGTCAGTCAATCCTTAGGAAACGTAGTGCATTAAATGGCATGTAACAATAGATATGTATAACAATGCAGTACAGGCTTAATCAGTCTTATACTGCAGGGGACACACCACAACCCCCTCACACCACTCCACGCGTGATATAACAATGTGACGTGATCCCCGGAAGAGTGAGTTCCGACACCAATGGAACGGCACCAGCACCGGAGGGGAGTATGGGTGTTCTTATTTTACTGGGGGAAAACATGCTAATTGAGATGAGGTTGTCCGAGTAGTGGACAACCTCTTTAAAATGGCAGATTGATAAATGCATTGAATTATATTAAAGGTTACACATTTCCTTATTCTCTTTTCTTTTTAATACAGATCATGACTGTGCCAAATGACCCCTATACATTTCTGTCGTGCGGTGAAGATGGCACTGTAAGGTGGTTTGATATTCGAATGAAAACTAGTTGTACCAAGGAGGATTGCAAAGATGTAAGTTACACACGTTTATAGATTTTAACTAAAAAAAGGCAAGTTAGTTAATCCACCTCTAATAGCCAAAGTGACAAGCATCTCTTGCTCGATTGACCTGTTTCTTGCATTACTCAGACAACTTCTGGATATTAATGATCACTATGTAATGCTTAATTTACCCTCTGTGGGAACTGCTGGGAAATAACATTCTTTGGCCCTCAAATCATTAAAGTGTTTAAGGCAGAAATCTGTCTAAAGTACTTTAAAAAGTCTCAAATTTCTGCACAAAGTGAGGTTGCGTGAAGATTTTACGACTTTTGCCATTTACACACCAGTTTTGGTCATCTCTGCAAAAATGGATGGGGCTTGGCGATGCCCTCTTGTTTAATTCATGATGAGCTGTTGTGTACCTTACGCCACAAGTCTTACTCCAATTCCTGGAGTAACATTTGTGGCAAGGCACAAATTCTTAATGAATAAGGCACCTCTGACTCCATCATGCCCCCTCATCAAGACTGGAATGAACAACCCCAGTCTTGATGAATCGGGGCCATACATTTAGACCTTCACATAGAACAGAGTTCATAGCAAGGGCGCATTTCTAACAAGAGACCCTTTTTAACAAGGCCGACAATCATTTAAAGGGCAGCTTGTTAAAGGTATATGATTGATGTATTTTTCCACCAAATATTCCAAAACCTATTGCGCCACTTGGCTAAGAGGTGAACAATGATTACATGTTACAAAGTCCACTGTAGTCGTGAAAGGAGGCCTCCTCTCACCCCCTTTGTAGTATCTGATGCCAGCCGTGATTTCATGCAGATAAAGGCATTGTACTAAGTATGTAAGTTATCCCCTATTGAAAGGACAAAGGATAATTTATTGGTACCCCACCGAACCTGAGAACAGGGCTCTGCAGTATAGAGCTGAGGTCAATTCTTCAGTCAGTTAATTCTTTATGGTGCTGCCAAAGATAGCTGACTGCTGCACTCAGCACAGAGAATGAATGGAGCGGAGGTGCATGTGCTCAAACTCTTCTCCATTCAGACGGGGCTCTCTAGAGCCCCAATCTCCGGAACTGTGGAGCTCCCAACAGTCAGACCTCACATTTATTTCCACCTTTCTCCAAATAAATTACTTGCATCTGGTTAATTTATAGGTTATATGAATATAGGTGTTCCATGTAGAAATGTAGGTGTTTCAAACATGATGGCAAATGGCAGAATTCCTAGCCTCATAATAAGTAATGACACTTTCCACATCCACCCAGCTTAGTCACACTCCACAACAAGTCTTTGTTTGTTAGGTGCTCATGACTAGTGTTGAGCGATACCTTCCGATATCGGGAAATATCGGATCGGATTGGATCGGACCGATACCGAAAAAGTATCGGATATCGCCGATTCCGATACCGGAAACCAATGCAAGTCAATGGGACATAAATATCGGAATTAAAATAAACCCTTTCTTTCCTTGTAGGTTATTTCTACATGAAGGAAAACAACTAAGAATAATGTAGAATGTATTGGGGGAGGTGGGGGAGACAATAAAGGCATAGAGGTTTAGCCCAGTCAAATGGAATAGCAGGAATTAATATTTTTTTATTATGTTCTGAGTTACGGAAATATTAACTATGTTAAGTATTTTTATATTTTGTCAGATATTTATGTTTCACTACTTCCATGCTCTTCACCTTCTTTTTTACTTCTCCCACACTTTCTCCTTCATCATCCTCAGCATCTTTTTCATCCACTTCTTCTTCACCTTCTTCTTCTTCACCTTCTTCGTATTATTCTTTTTTTTACATTCTTCATATTCTACTTCTTCATCTTCTTCATATTCTTCTTCTTCATCATATTCTTATTTGTGACAGGCATTCCTGTAGTTGTTATCTATAAAAGGTTGGACATTACACCTTTCGTTCTGCCCGTCACAAAAGATTTACAACAGGATTTGTCCGCGTTCAGTTTGGCCTGCAGCAGCAGGTCTTTTCCAGGGGCACCACGAGGAGGAACGGACTCACCCCCATACACTGCTTAGTCATCTTCTGCTTATAATTTAGATATTATCTTTTGCTCTGATTTTTAGTCTTATGCTTAATGTTCTTCCGCTTTTTGTTCTGCAGCTTCTTGTATTTCTGCTTCTTGGTTTTCTGTCTCTTGTTTTTCTGTATCTTGGTGCTTGTCTTCTCTTCTTTGTCTTCTTGGTCAACTTCTTCAGGGTCATCTTCTTGGTCTTCTTCGGGGTGGTCTTCAGGGTCGTCGTCTTCGGGGGTCCTCGTCTTCGGGGTCCTCGTCTTCTTCGGGTTGGTCTTCTGGGTCCTCGTCTTCGGGGTCCTCGTCTTCTTCGGGGTGGTCTTCAGGGTCCTCGTCTTCTTCGGGGTGGTCTTCAGGGTCCTCGTCTTCTTCGGGGTGGTCTTCAGGGTCCTCGTCTTCAGGGTCATTGTCTTCGGGGTCCTCGTCTTCTTAGGGTTGGTCTTCAGGGTCCTCGTCTTCAGGGTCCTCGTCAGGGAGATCCAGAGTGATTACCAAGAACCATTTCAAAAAGCTTGAACTTGGAAATGTAGCAGAAGGTACAAGAAAGCTGAGGAACTACCGAGGACCAGCTGACGGTACTGGAACCCGGATGGATAGCAGAAGGTACAAGAGCCAATGGAACTACCGAGGACCAGCTGATGTTACTGGAACTCGGTTACTAAGCAGGAGGTACCTGTGCCAGAAAGCACTACCAAGGACCAGCAGACGTTGGTGGAACTTGGATACCGAGAAGGAGGCACCTAATCCAAAGGCACTGCCGAGAACCAGCTGACGGTACTGGAACCCGGATGGGTAGCAGAAGATACAAGAGCAAATGGAACTACCGAGGACCAGCTGACGGTACTGGAACCCGGATGGGTAGCAGAAGGTACAAGAGCCAATGGAACTACCGAGGACCAGCTGATGTTACTGGAACTCGGTTACTAAGCAGGAGGTACCTGTGCCAGAAAGCACTACCAAGGACCAGCAGACGTTGGTGGAACTTGGATACCGAGAAGGAGGCACCTAATCCAAAGGCACTGCCGAGAACCAGCTGACGGTACTGGAACCCGGATGGGTAGCAGAAGGTACCCATGTAAAAAAAAAGTTCAAGGCCGCGAGCCGGCCGCAGTTACCAAAACCCACAGTCCTACAGAGGGTGCTTGTCCTATTGGCACTATGGAACCAGCCTTCATTGCCAGATCCCGCAGCCCACATAGGAGTCACCTAAACTGCAGGCACCATAGAGTCGGCTAACCCGACCGCAACACGACAGGACAACGCATTGGAGGCAAAGTGACGTTGACACTACCCGGAAACAGCTGGCGTGCTGGAACCAGGCTGGGCAGGAGGGAGTACCCGTGCCAAAGACACTGCCGAGAACCAGCTGACGGTACTGGAACCCGGATGGGTAGCAGAAGGTACAAGAGCCAATGGAACTGCCGAGAACCAGCTGGCGGTGCTGGAGCCCAGGGTAAATACTAAAAACAGAAGAGCCAGAGGTGTATTTGGAGGAGGTTTTAAATCCGTACTACAGTGGATGTGGACAAAGCAGGAGAATTTGCCGGACACACAGCTGGGGATCAGCTGACGTTACTGAATCCCAATAACACTGGAGCAAGCGTTGACTGTGCAGACGGCACTTCTGAGCAGCAACTAGCGGTATTGGAGCCCAGGGTAAATACTAAAAACGGAGGAGCCAGAGGTGTAATTGGAGCAAGTTTTAAATAAGTAGCACAGTGAATATGGACAGAGCAGGAGAAATTGCCGTGAACACAGCAGGGGAACAGCTGACGTTACCGAACCCCAATAACACCGCAGCAAGTGTTGACTGTGCAGACGGCACTTCCGAGCGCCAACTGGCGGTGCTGGAGCCCAGGGATAAGAATGAAAACAGAGGAGCCAGAGGTGTAATTCGAGCAACTTTAAAATGTGTAGTACAGTGGATGTGGACAAAGCAGGAGAAATTGCCGTCCGCACAGCAGGAGAACAGCTGACGTTACTGAACCCCAATAACACGGCAGCAAGTGTTGACTGTGCAGACAGCACTTCCGAGCGCCAACTGGCGGTGTTGGAGCCCAGGGTAAATACTAAAAACGGAGGAGCCAGAGGTGTAATTGGAGCAAGTTTTAAATAAGTAGCACAGTGAATATGGACAGAGCAGGAGAAATTGCCGTGAACACAGCAGGGGAACAGCTGACGTTACCGAACCCCAATAACACCGCAGCAAGTGTTGACTGTGCAGACGGCACTTCCGAGCGCCAACTGGCGGTGCTGGAGCCCAGGGATAAGAATGAAAACAGAGGAGCCAGAGGTGTAATTGGAGCAACTTTAAAATCTGTAGTAGTGAGAATGTGGACAGAGCAGGAGAAATTGCCGTCCGCACAGCAGGGGAACAGCTGACGTTACTGAACCCCAATAACATGGTAGCAAGTGTTGACTGTGCAGACAGCACTTCCGAGCGCCAACTGGCGGTGCTGGAGCCCAGGGATAAGAATGAAAACAGAGGAGCCAGAGGTGTAATTCGAGCAACTTTAAAATCTGTAGTAGTGAGAATGTGGACAGAGCAGGAGAAATTGCCGTCCGCACAGCAGGGGAACAGCTGACGTTACTGAACCCCAATAACACGGCAGCAAGTGTTGACTGTGCAGACAGCACTTCCGAGCGCCAACTGGCGGTGTTGGAGCCCAGGGTAAATACTAAAAACGGAGGAGCCAGAGGTGTAATTGGAGCAAGTTTTAAATAAGTAGCACAGTGAATATGGACAGAGCAGGAGAAATTGCCGTGAACACAGCAGGGGAACAGCTGACGTTACTGAACCCCAATAACATGGTAGCAAGTGTTGACTGTGCAGACGGCACTTCCGAGCGCCAACTGGCGGTGCTGGAGCCCAGGGATAAGAATGAAAACAGAGGAGCCAGAGGTGTAATTCGAGCAACTTTAAAATCTGTAGTAGTGAGAATGTGGACAGAGCAGGAGAAATTGCCGTCCGCACAGCAGGGGAACAGCTGACGTTACTGAACCCCAATAACACGGCAGCAAGTGTTGACTGTGCAGACAGCACTTCCGAGCGCCAACTGGCGGTGTTGGAGCCCAGGGTAAATACTAAAAACGGAGGAGCCAGAGGTGTAATTGGAGCAAGTTTTAAATAAGTAGCACAGTGAATATGGACAGAGCAGGAGAAATTGCCGTGAACACAGCAGGGGAACAGCTGACGTTACTGAACCCCAATAACATGGTAGCAAGTGTTGACTGTGCAGACGGCACTTCCGAGCGCCAACTGGCGGTGCTGGAGCCCAGGGATAAGAATGAAAACAGAGGAGCCAGAGGTGTAATTCGAGCAACTTTAAAATGTGTAGTACAGTGGATGTGGACAAAGCAGGAGAAATTGCCGTCCGCACAGCAGGAGAACAGCTGACGTTACTGAACCCCAATAACACGGCAGCAAGTGTTGACTGTGCAGACGGCACTTCCGAGCGCCAACTGGCGGTGCTGGAGCCCAGGGATAAGAATGAAAACAGAGGAGCCAGAGGTGTAATTCGAGCAACTTTAAAATGTGTAGTACAGTGGATGTGGACAAATCAGGAGAAATTGCCGTCCGCACAGCAGGAGAACAGCTGACGTTACTGAACCCCAATAACACGGCAGCAAGTGTTGACTGTGCAGACGGCACTTCCGAGCGCCAACTGGCGGTGCTGGAGCCCAGGGATAAGAATGAAAACAGAGGAGCCAGAGGTGTAATTGGAGCAACTTTAAAATCTGTAGTAGTGAGAATGTGGACAGAGCAGGAGAAATTGCCGTCCGCACAGCAGGGGAACAGCTGACGTTACTGAACCCCAATAACATGGTAGCAAGTGTTGACTGTGCAGACAGCACTTCCGAGCGCCAACTGGCGGTGCTGGAGCCCAGGGATAAGAATGAAAACAGAGGAGCCAGAGGAGTAATTGGAGCAACTTTAAAATGTGTAGTACAGTGGATGTGGACAAATCAGGAGAAATTGCCGTCCGCACAGCAGGAGAACAGCTGACGTTACTGAACCCCAATAACACGGCAGCAAGTGTTGACTGTGCAGACGGCACTTCCGAGCGCCAACTGGCGGTGCTGGAGCCCAGGGATAAGAATGAAAACAGAGGAGCCAGAGGAGTAATTCGAGCAACTTTAAAATGTGTAGTACAGTGGATGTGGACAAATCAGGAGAAATTGCCGTCCGCACAGCAGGAGAACAGCTGACGTTACTGAACCCCAATAACACGGCAGCAAGTGTTGACTGTGCAGACGGCACTTCCGAGCGCCAACTGGCGGTGCTGGAGCCCAGGGATAAGAATGAAAACAGAGGAGCCAGAGGTGTAATTCGAGCAACTTTAAAATGTGTAGTACAGTGGATGTGGACAAAGCAGGAGAAATTGCCGTCCGCACAGCAGGAGAACAGCTGACGTTACTGAACCCCAATAACACGGCAGCAAGTGTTGACTGTGCAGACGGCACTTCCGTGCGCCAACTGGCGGTGTTGGAGCTCAGGGATAATACTGAAAACAGAGGAGCCAGAGGTGTAATTGGAGCAACTTTAAAATCTGTAGTAGTGAGAATGTGGACAGAGCAGGAGAAATTGCCGTCCGCACAGCAGGGGAACAGCTGACGTTACTGAACCCCAATAACATGGTAGCAAGTGTTGACTGTGCAGACAGCACTTCCGAGCGCCAACTGGCGGTGCTGGAGCCCAGGGATAAGAATGAAAACAGAGGAGCCAGAGGAGTAATTGGAGCAACTTTAAAATGTGTAGTACAGTGGATGTGGACAAATCAGGAGAAATTGCCGTCCGCACAGCAGGAGAACAGCTGACGTTACTGAACCCCAATAACACGGCAGCAAGTGTTGACTGTGCAGACGGCACTTCCGAGCGCCAACTGGCGGTGTTGGAGCTCAGGGATTACAGTTCAGGTGGTAGAAACATGAACAGAACAGGAGACCTGGATACTGTTGCCAACCAATTATTTATTCTGGAAGAGGACTGGCAAATTCATGAGAGATCCAGGCCTTGTTCATTTTGAGAAAAGTAAGCCGGTCAACGTTATCGGAGGATAGTCGCATGCGACGGTCTGTTAGTACACCACCTGCGGCACTAAAGACGCGTTCCGATAATACACTAGCAGCAGGGCAAGCTAGCACCTCCAGTGCATACTGACTAAGCTCTGGCCATGTATCCAGCTTACAGACCCAAAACTTGAAGGGAGAAGAGCCGTCTGGGAGTACACTAAGAGGGCAAGACATGTAGTCTGTCACCATCTGACGGAAACGTTGCCTCCTGCTGACTGGAGCTGTCTGTGATGGTGTAGACATTTGTGGCGGCGGGGACACAAAACTTTGCCACATTTCGGCCATACTGGTCTTGCCTTGTGCTGAGGCGCTGCTTCTGCTCCCTCTTTGTGCAGAGCTTCCTCCACTGCCTCGACGCACTGAGCTGCTTTGTAAAGCACTAGCAGCACTGCTCTCGGTTGGAATGGAGAACATGATGGAATGCACCAGTGCGTCTTGGTACTCCCGCATTTTACGCTCCCGGTTCAATGGTGTTATGAGGCTTTGTAAGTTGTCCCGGTAGCGAGGATCTAGGAGGGTGGACACCCAATAATCAGCCGTGTTGAGAATGTGGGCGATGCGGCGGTCGTTTCTGAGGCACTGCAGCATGAAATCAACCATGTGCTGCAGACTGCCAACTGGCCAAGAAACGCTGTCCCCTGCTTGAGGCGTGATCTCTGCCTGCTCTGCATCACCCCACCCTCGCTCTAGATACTGACTACTAGAGCATTGTGTACCTCCCTCCTCTGGACAGATGTCTTCCTCATCCATTGACTCCTCCTCATCCTCCTCACAAAGTGTCCCCTGCCTAGGCCTTTGTGAGGAACCACGTTGCGCAGACTGTAGAGAAGCAGATGGCATTTGTGACTCCTCATCCTCCACCTCTTCCAAAACCTCGTCCCTTAGTGCTTGCAGTGTTTTTTCAAGCAGGCAGATAAGGGGGATAGTCATGCTGACTAGTGCATCATCTGCACTCGCCATCCGCGTGGAATAATCGAAGGCACGCAAAACGTGGCAAATGTCCTTCATAGAGGCCCACTCAGTGGTGGTGAAGTGTGAACGGCGCGCACTGCGACTTGTTTGCGCCTGCTGCAGCTGGTACTCCATTACTGCTGCCTGCTGCTCACACAACCTCTCCAACATATGTAACGTTGAATTCCACCTGGTGGGTAGGTCACATATGATGCGATGTTCCGGAAGACATAATCGGCGCTGCAGAGCTGCAATGCGTGATCTTGCATTGCTGGAACGCCGCAAGTGAGCGCACTCTATGCGGACCTTGTGAAGCAGTGCATCAAGATCCGGATAGTCCCTCAAAAAACTCTGCACGACCAAGTTAAGCACATGTGCCAGACATGGGATGTGAGTGAGGTTGCCTAGGCCCAGAGCTGCCACCAGATTTCGGCCATTGTCACACACTACCATGCCTGGCTGGAGATTCGCTGGCACAAACCACACATCGCTCTGCTGCATGATGGCATTCCAGAGCTCCTGCGCTGTGTGGCTTCGATTCCCCAAAGAAATTAATTTTAATACGGCCTGTTGACGTTTGGCCACGGCTGTGCTCATATCGGTCATCATAACAAGTTCACGGGTCGATGTGGAGGTAGACCGTGACGGCTCCTGCAGCGCTGATTCAGAGGAACTGGAGTATGAGGAGGAGTCAATGTGTACAGACTGGATTCCTGCAATCCTTGGAGTTGGCAGAACACGTACAGCGCCACTCTCAAGATCTGTACCCGGCTCCACAACATTTACCCAATGGGCAGTGAGGGAAAGGTATCGTCCCTGTCCATGCTTACTGGTCCACGCATCAGTGGTCAGGTGGACCTTGCTACTGACGGCGTTTTGTAGCGCATGTTTAATTTTTCCCTCCACATGATGTTGCAGGGCAGGGACGGCTTGCCTGCTGAAATAAAAGCGGCTGGGCACGTTGTATTGTGGGACTGCCAATGCCATAAAGTTACGGAATGTGTCAGTCTCCACCAGCCTGAATGATAGCATTTCAAGGGCCAGTAGTTTAGCAATGCCAGCATTCAGAGCCTGTGCTCGGGGGTGGTTTGCCGAGTATGGGCGCCTTTTCTCCCATGCCTGTGCTAACGATGGCTGTAGACTGGCCTGGGAGTGTGAGGATGACTGGGAAAGTGGTGCTGTGGGTGGAATTACACTGTGTCTCTGTACAACAGTGCCAGAGATTCTTCCATGGCGATCCTGTGAGGAAGCCGAACCAGCTGTGTGTGAGCTGGAGGAAGAGGCTACAACACGAGCTGAAGAGGTGGTAGGTGGCGCTGTAGGTTGGCCTAGGTCTTCAGTGTGTTTGTGTAACTCCACCACGTGCTTGGTCCGCACATGTTTCCACATATTTGTGGTATTGAGGTTGCTGACACTTTTCCCTCTTTTCACCTTCTGATTACACAGCTTGCATTTGACAAAGCAAATGTCATCTGCAACTGTGTCAAAAAAGGACCAGGCACTGCAAGTCTTGGGAGCGCCCGCTTTGGATTTTGGAAGAGCCATGCTCCTAATGGGTGCCGAAGTGGAGGCTACAGGCAACCAAGTCTGCCCCCTCCCTCTCCCTCCTTTTTGGGCCGTTCGGGGAATCTCTTCCTCAGAGCTGCTCCCACCACCTTCCTGTCCCTCACGCCATGATGGGTCAAGGACCTCATCATCTACACCACCCTCTTCAAACAACTGCTTCTCCTGGGTAGTCTCGACAGCACAGTACGCACCAGAAAGTGGCACCTGAGTCTCATCATCAGATGCGTACTGAGGTGTGCTGCTGACCATAGGCACTGGCCCACCCGCCTCTTCAGATTCAGAGAGACAAAACGGTTGCGCATCACTGCATACTACCTCTTCTTCAAATTCTCGAATTCTGCTTGGCTGGCCCCCTCTTTCCAAGCGAAGAGATTCAGAGAACAGAAGTAGAGATGGCTCCTGTCCAGGGCTCTCTGACTGCCTGGGCAATTTGGCAGGTGGTGAAGAGACAGATGGGTGCTCTTCAGTGCTCAGGACCTGAGAGGATCTGGAACTAATTGAAGTCGATGCGTTAGCTGCCATCCATCCGACAACGGCTTCAATTTGGTCCTCGCGCAGCAGTGGGGTACGGCTAGCTCCTACAAAGCTGCGCATAAAGGACTGTTCCCTGGTAAAACTGGGGGATGCTGAGTCACTGGTGCCCGCAGCAGGCACAGAATCCCCACGTCCTCTCCCTGCAGGCACAGAATCCTCACGTCCTCTCCCTGCAGAAACTCCACGCCCACGCCCACGACCACGACCACATGCCTTACTCCCTGCCTTCTTCATCTTGGTAGACTGATAAAGATAGGCAGAAAAGTACTAAGGGCTTAGTGTGCTTATTCCTGAACAGCTGCTAACAGGTATAAGAAACACTAATTTTATAAAGTGTGGACTAGACTTTAATATGAGCTAATGTGGCCTACACAACTGTAAAGTGGAGTGTTTGGTGAACTTTATTTAGGTTTTTTTTGTCACAAAAAGACACTGGATGTGCCTAAAGATGTAATAACGATAGTATCACAAACTTTTTGTAGCTATTACAATGTAGGAAGGTAACCTACAATGCAATAGATGAGGCTGCAAAAAATAGGCTAATACTAATCTGGCTGGGGCTGCAGGGCCCAATGCTGCAGAAAGGCTCCTCTATCTACTCCTATATAGTGTGTTTGGAATCAATTTAGCTGAATATGGATGGAACCACCACACTAATAGGAGATATCAGGAAAAATTATGAATTGGCAATAAAGGACAATGTATGAGGCAGTGACACACACTGAGTGCACTACAACCAGACGGGGTTGAAGCACACACTACAGGGTGAGCTGCACTCACACACCAGACCTTGCAGACAGCGGTGAACAGTACAGATGCAGAGCACTGTGCACTAGTGCTGCAAGACGGAAAAAAATTTCTCTATCTACTCCTATATAGTGTGTTTGGAACCAATTTAGCTGAATACAGATGGAACCACCACACTAATAGGAGATATCAGGAAAAATTATGAATTGGCAAAAAAGGACAATGTATGAGGCAGTGACACACACTGAGTGCACTACAACCAGACTTGGCTGAAGCACACACTACAGGGTGAGCTGCACTCACACACACAGACCTTGCAGATAGCGGTGAACAGCACAGGGAACTGTGCACTAGCACTGCAAGGCACAGTGATTTAGAAAGTAGCTTGGGTAAAGCAGTATAGAGCAAATAGGTAGCTAAAACTGTCCCTCAGAACAACAGCGTCCTATCCCTAACTGAATTCACAGCAGAGTGAGCTCAAAATGGCGGCGGTGGCTTTTATAGTGCATCATGACATCATTTCAGCAGCCAATCACAGCCATGCCATTAGTTAAGATGCCTACATGCCTAACAGGATGTGCCCACACTTCTTAGGATCCTCATTGGCTGAATAAAATGAAAATGTCTCATTGCATTATGGGAACTTCCGATTCCGGTATACGATATTGCAATAGTATCGGAATTAAGTATCGGAATTCCGATACCGCGAATATCGGCCGATACCCGATATTTCAGTATCGGAATGCTCAACACTACTCATGACCCTTTTCTCTCTATCAAAAAAAGAAAAACGGTCCGATTTTTCTGATCAGAGTGGGATCAGTCTTTCTCGGAGGTGGGGAGAAATGAAAAAAAAGTTTCTCAACCTTCTCCATTGTGTCAGTCTGTGAAAATTGGACCTGATGGCATCCAAGTTTTGCATGTGTTTCCTGGACCCATAGATTTGCATTGATGATTTTGTTCCAACACTCGGATCAAAATCAGACATGTCACCGATTTTTTTCCTTGGAAAAAAAGAAACAATTGGAGAAGCGCACAGCCCCATAGAATAACATGGGTGCGAGTGCTATACATGAAAAACACGGATAGCATTCGTACAAGAAAATCGGCCATCTGCACAAGCCTATTCAGTGTGTCCTGAGAATTGCCCTACCCTGTGATTTGGCAGGACAACATTAACTCCTTCCTTACTTAGCCCCATCCTTGCTTTAATGCTACAGTCACACGATCAGTATTTGGTCAGTATTTCACATCAGTATTTGTAAGCCAAAACCAGGCGAGGAACAATCAGAGGAAAAGTATAGTGGAAACAAGTGCACCACTTCTACATTTGGTTTTGGCTTACAAATACTGATAGTGTGACCGCAGCCTAACAGTGTATATTAGGCAAGCAACTTTTTTTTCTCCCCTGACTAAGGGTTTGCTCACACTACCGTACAGCGACCAATAATTCTATCATGCGAGAGAATCGAATACTTTATGTAAATGACCCTCAAACTGCGAGCGTGAGCCGAGTGTCGTCATACCGTGATCCGATTCTCTTCTCTAGCATGCGAGAAATGGATCACAGGTGCGGAGAAGATGGAGACTTGCATGGGTGTGCATTGTCCGACATATGCATATAGTTTTGTTGGAAACGAGCCTTTATATCGGTATTTAATTAACTTAAATCTATGCTTTTGGCTTTTCAATCAAGTGTGTGATCCTAATAATTGATTGACAGGGCTTACCTGTATATGCAGAGAGAACTGCAAGTCATTAATTAGGACCACCTACTTGTCTGAAAAGCCCAGAATGAGCATAGATTTAAGTGAATAATATTATAACAATCTGTTTAACCCCTCCTGTGGTATAACATGATTCCTGTCAACTGGACTGCTATTTCTTGAGTTGCTGTGAACAATTTTCAGAGGTATACATTCTATCCGCCACATTGTCAGGAACTTTTATCTAAGTTTGTTCTAAGCATTTTCTGTATTCTGTGCAGCATTCATTGTGCAGAGAGGCGGTGGAGGGGAGCTGTGACCATCACCTATTGTAACCAGTATAATCCTGTGATTTCTGTATATAGTTATTCTTTTCACAGTAATCCAGTTTGTGGGAATAATGAGATGACTATTAAAAACTAATCTGTACAGGACAAAAAGTACCAGTTTATCAGGGCTGTGGAGTCGGTAAGCCAAACCTCCAACTCCTCAATTTCCACAACACCGACTCCCTCATACATCTTTAAGTGATAAATTTACTGTAGAACAGATTCATCTCAGCTAAAAGTCTAGATCCTTAGATCAGGAATAGGACAGACATTTATAGGACATTTCATAACTTTCCCAAATTCTTATGAAAAAATATTCCCCACAAACTGCATTGAATTTCTGTACCCAATTTATTAGATATTTTAGGAGTTGAAGTCGGTCCATTTTATACCGACTCCACCAAAATGGTCACCGACTCAGCAGCCCTGCAGTTTATTACGAGGCTTAAGGACATAATGAAATTGCAAGATTTCAGTATGTGTTTGTATTAATAGTGATTATGGAAATTGTAAAAAAAATACTTAAATCAAATTTTATGTTAAAAAAAAAAAATATTTAAACAGGTTTCCAACCAGTTGATTGATTTTCGTGCTGTGCTTTTTTTCCTCCCCCTTTTTTTCAAGAATTAAATAAAAAAAAAATAATTATTTTTTTTTCTTTTTACAAAGCTATATGAGAGCTTGTTTCATGTGGAACTGAATGTAGTTTTGATTGACTTCATTTTACCAGGTAATTTACTTACTGGAAAGCAGAATTTTTTTTTTACATGCGGTAAAATGATGAGGAAAAAAATGTTACTATTTCCCCCTTGTTTTTTTGCATTAGAAATGACGTGGGAAAATTCTTGAAACTGTGATTGGTTGATTACTTTTGTCTATATCCTGTAATACTATTATGCTACAGTAAAGATGGCAGCCTTCACCAGGCTTATGACTACCAAGATAGCCCATAGGTACCCCACAAACAAGCAAGAAGGGCGCGAGGGTGATTGGAGCCAGTGCTCTCTAACAGATTTGCTGATGCATAACAAGAAGGTAGTATGCGACCTTTGTAGTGCGAAAGGATCATTAATTGTTGTGAAAGAGGCAATAGAAAAGCTAAATTAAAAAAGAATCTTAAATTTTTGTAAACTATTAACATTGGTTAAATTGAGTAGTCAGTTATGCAAAATGAAACAGTGTATTGGCAAATAATATTTTACTTACCACCTACAATCTTTTATCTTTGTATTTTTTGTTTCTAGGATATTTTAGTCCATTGTCGACGTGCAGCTACATCAATAACCGTATGTCCTCCAGCACCATATTATCTTGCGGTTGGATGTTCAGATAGTTCTGTGAGAATTTATGATCGGCGTATGCTTGCAACAGGTATCACAAGTTAAAATTTTAGATTAATAGATTTATTAGCCTGGAAAAAAATAAATTTCTAAAAGAAAAAGAACTCTGACCTCCAATCCGTAAGACTGGCATTTTGTTCGCTAGTCTTACAGAAGAGCATCCAGGAATAAAATCTGGCAAGCTCATTAAAAGGGTGGTCCGAAACGAACACAGACTTAATCCTAAATGTCTTTCTATTTAATGTAATAATCAAAGTAGATTAGAAAAGCAATTAAATTAAAAAAATTCCCTGCCTTTGCTTCCATACTCTAGAGCAGTGCTCATTTTAAGGAGAAAACCAGACTAAGTGTGAGAATAGAGACAAGCCCGGACCCCCAAACCAACATCACATCTGCTTTTCCTGCTCACCGGGTTATCTTCTTACAGTGCGCGCTAGTGGTGTGCTCTCCTGCTGGCTTGTGACTTCTCATCAGAGCCGGCGAGACAGCGCACTGTCATTGTACTTTAATATTGATGGCCTTTCCTTTTGGATAGGTCACCAATATCGGATAGGTGGGGGTGCGACATTTTGCATCCCCACTAATCAGCTGTTCCCGATGCTTGAGCAGCTGGATGTGATCAGTTGAGGTGCTGGATAGCACAACACCTTCAACTAGATAGTTACCAGTTACTGCACTTTTACCCCTTTTCAAGTGAATAGGTTTAGATCTGCAATTCCCCCTGAAGTCACTATTCAGTTGACAGAGCTGTGCTTTTACGCTCCGCTACGAACACATCCGGCCACCGCCCCCATCGGGAACAGCTGATTGGCGGGGCTGCTAAGGATAGGCCATCAATATTAAAGTAGCAGGCTACCCCTTTAATCATTATTTCATATGCAAATGACTTTGGGGTACAGTCAGGATGCATATCATTTGATGTACATAACTTGGCCATATAGTAATTATTAGTACACTATTGAAGAAATAGATTTGTTTTCAGAGCATAATTAAAATGTTAATATTTGTTTTGTTTTTTTCAATGACAGGGAATTACTCAAATCGCGGAACAATGGGAATGTGCGTACGATTTGTTCCTCCACATCTCGCAAACAAGTCTTGTCGTGTAACTTCTTTATGTTATAGTGAAGATGGAGAAGAGGTCCTTGTAAGCTACTCCTCAGATTATATATATTTATTTGATCCAAAAGATGATCAAATAAGAGAACTCAAGTTTTCCTCATCCAATCAGAAGCGAGAAGAGGTGAGTATCCACTCTGTGGTGTACAGTGTGTTACCTATAGGGTTTTATGTTGCAGGTAATTTGTTCATTCATGTACAAGACATAGGACAGTCCTATATCTATTTAGTCTGATTCAGCACTCTATTTTGAATACAGTGGAGATGGCATTTACATTAATAGTAACTGTCTGGAAATGTGTGACCAAATGTGTTAACATATGTATAGTTTATATATATGCAGCAATTTTCCAATGTATTCATGGAATTACTCCATTTGTTAAGACTCCAGGCTGCTTTTAAGAGATATATTGGAAGCCAAATATGTCTATCCTTCATTGTAAACTCTATCTGATAGAATGTGTTATACTGTGTCAGGCATAGACTTTGATCAGCTCTCCACCCCCTGGTGAGCTGAGCAGCTGCTAATTTATCCACAAGCAGCTCCCACAATCCCTCTCACCTGACGCTATAGTCCTTCTTATATATCTAGATGCATCATAAGGGGTGCACGCAGTGTGGGGTGCATGCAGGTGTCCTCTTCAGCAAAGTGTCCTATTTGACAAGTGTCTGACAGTCATTTCAATGGCAATCATTCAGGGCAGGAGTCATGTAACCCACACTTTGTACTTTCTTCTATGTACTTTATTCCTGCGTCCATATTTCTCAGTGCTTTTTTCATCCCCCCCTCAGTTCCATCACTCTCCTTCACTTCTTTAGAGGTGCACACCATCAGGCTCTTCCATCCCCTCTGACATCAGTATTCTGCACCTGTGCGGCCCCCGCCTTTGTCATGGGGATCTTCCGTGTCTTGCTTGTGCTTTGGTAATCTGACCTGGTGTTGGTAAGGCTGTTTTTTTCTGTGATATTTTTTTTTCTTCCATCCCCTCTCCCTCAGAGTAGCGGTCGTATACTGTCCCCCAGGTCACCCACCCAGTTCCTTGACCATTTTTCTGCCTGGCTGCCACATTTCATGGTTTCAGATTTACCAACCCTTATCCTGGGAGACTTCAACATCCCCATGAACAGCCCCACCTCCTCATCCGCATCCCAGCTTCTATCTTTAACCACTTCTCTTGGCCTCTCACAGCTTTCAACCTCTGAGACACAGACAGAAACACCCTTGATCTGGTCTTTGTCCGGCTTTATGCAATCCCCTACCTAGATAACTCCCCTCTTTCCCTCTCTGATCATAACATTCTCTCCTTAACGCTCACAAATCCTCGCCCCCCCCCCCCCCAGGAGTGTGCACACTCCTACCTATCACAAGTAGTGTTGAGCGAGTATGCTCGGGCGAGCTCAGAGTATTTACAGCTGCTCGGTGTTATGGTTGAATCGCTCCCGTGTGCATGATTTGCAACTGTTTGACAGCTTTATTACATGTGAGGAATGTGTAAGAAGTAGACATTCACATGTAATAAAGCTGTCAAACAGTCGCAAATCATGCACACGGGAGGGATTAAACCATAGCACCGAGCAGCTGTAAATACTCGGAGCTCGCCCGAGCGTACTCGGCTAAAGGGTTAACAGAACATACCTGCTCAACACTAATCACCAGCCATTAACCCTCATACACTTAGACTCGCTTCACTCATCACTGTCCCCAATCACCTCTTTTTCCTGTCCTGTTCTGGCTTTAAATCACTATAATGACATTCTCAGAAGCACCCTGGACCAAGTACCGCCCCTCACCCTCAGAACCTCTAAACACAGAGTAAAACATTGATGCAAAAAAAAATCATTATTTCATGAAGCAATCCAAGGTAAATGTAACGTTTTGGCCTTATACACTCAGGTCTTATACACTCAGATGGAAGGAGCCTTTGCAGGCATCTCCTGCCTTTCAGCAGCGCTGCTTCCATACTTACACAGCACATGCAATCTGTGTTTGATAAAGACCTGAGTGTATAAGGCCGAAACGTTACATTTACTTTGGATTGCTTCTTGAAATAAAGATTTTTTTTTTGCATCAATTTTGTGCATAATTTTGAGTGCCGAGTACTTTGCTACAATTAATCTGTGGAATCGTTGTACATCAGCAGCAGAGATTTCATCTATCAGCTGCCACTCACTATTTAGGTTAAAAGGGTGGATAGCAGTGTTAACGACTTCTTACCTCTGCACCCCTAGTATCTGCAGTATTAGATCAGAAAGACATGGTGGAAAGCAGTGTATGAGCAGCCTTTTCTAACCTCAGCATCCTTGGTGTCTCTAGTATTAGATCACAAAGGCATGGTTGACAGCAGCTTGATCTGCCTCTTCTTACCTCAGCAACACTGTTATCTACAGTATTATATCAGAAAGACAGGGTGGACAGCCTCTTCTTACCTCCTCACATCTCCAGTATTAGATCAAAAAGACGGTGGGCTACAATGTGAGCAGCCACTTTTTACTGCAGCTCTCCTGGTATCTCCCGTATTAAAACATATATACAGGATGGACTGTAGTGTGAGCGATTCCTTCTTTCCTAAGCACTCCTAATATCTCCATTATTACATCAGACAAACTCTATGAACAACCATGTAAGCATCCTCTTCTTGCCTCAGCTAAACTGATGAATGCAGTATTTACACTGCTGTCCACCTTGTCTTTCTGATGTAAGTGGCTTATTCTTACCTCTCCACACTTGGTATCTCCAGTATTTGGTCTGAAATACACGATGGACAGCAGTGTGAACAGCATTTTGTAACATTAGCACCCTGGAATCTCCAGTTTTAGGCCAGTCCTACTGCTGTCTACCCTGTCTTAACTCTTATTTTCTAATCACCTCTGGTATCTCCAGTATTAGATCAGAAAGACAGGGTGGGCAGCAGTGTGAACGGCCTTTTTCTTACCGCAGAGTTGCTGGTATTTAATTAACTATAGTGATTACCTCCCTAGACAAAGCATATATGAATTTCTAATTAGGTGTTTCGGAAATTTTTTGTAATAACATTTCCTTTCCTATTGATTTGCATACTTTTCCCTGACATACGCTTTAAAAGGAACATGTCGCATGAAAAAACACTATTAACCTGCAGATATGGGGTTAATATGCTGGTTAATAGAGTTCTGAACCTGCTCGATGCTGGCACTTAGAGCTCTGCTGGTGGGAGGAAATTAACTTTATTCCTCCCAGTAGCGTTCAGGTTTCAGTCACTGGAGTGGCGCCGGTGTGGATGTAGTCACCTCTCTGTGTATAGAGAGTGGCGGCTCTAACCACACGCTGACACTAACGTGAAAGAGCCCTTAGGGCCAGCTTTCAGAGTTTGTGTTTCCAGTACGTGTGCTGACAGTTTCCACACTTACTGGAAACACTGACACACGTAGACCCATTCAAATGAATGGGTCTGTGCACTTGTCAGTGTGTTTCCACGGACTGTGTGTCCGTTTTTCTCCACACGCTGACATGTCCGTTTTTTTGCGGATGCACGATCCGCAAAACGTCTCACACGAATAACATCTGTGTGTCATTCGTGTAACAAGTACTGGCGCCTGGGAATCAGCGCTACAGCGGGGGACATCTCTGGACAGGTGAGTATGTGTATTTTATTAATTAATTCTTATTTGTACACATGGACACTGCGGGAGCAGACTACTACTACCCTCATCATTGTCCCTGTTGGTGCTGATCGCAGTGCCGGCAGGGGAACCATGATGATGGCAGTGTTCAGCACCTGGCGCTTGGGAACAGCGCTAACTGTAGCGCTGATTCCCAGGCGCCGGTACGTGTGATCCTGATGCAGCACATGATTGCCACATGTGTGATGCATATGGACACACGAGAAACGGATATCTCTGGTACCGGAAATATACTGACGTGTGAAACCGGCCTAATGCTGAGCTGTTGTCAGTCAGCGCCCGGAGCGTGATTACAGCCACCGCTCTCTATACACAAAGCAATGACTGAAACCCGAATGCTGCTGGGAGGCCGGGCAGGTTCAGAACGCTATGAAACTTCAGATTAACCCCATATCTGCAGGTTAATAGCGTTTTTTCAGATGACCGGTTCTGTTTAAACAGCACCTCACATACTCCTCTGCTCAGACTTGCTGCTCTGCTTGATGGCTTAGGAGCTGCACAGATATGGTCATGTGAATTTAGATACTTTTTTGCCAGTTTTGTAGAGGTTTTCGTCATGATCTGCCACAAAATTGCAATTTAGAAATTGAAAAAAATCGAAACCGCTCTTGCTTTTAGGATATCTATTTGATCTCCCATAAAAAAGTCCATGAATTTATCTACATTCCCCATTTGCATGGAAGTGGGTATTTGATGTCCAGCCTGCAGTTCCTGGGTTGCTCACTAGTTAGCAAAATGTACGGTGTTCAGCCTAAGCATGGCTCTGTATGTGTGAGCATGGCTGTGCCTGGTGCCCCCCCTCCCCAATCCTGGGAAAATATACCTGTACAGACAACACACTGAATAAACAATTGAAGGGTTTTAAGGGGATGACCACTACTTTAGAAGTCTCTTTCATGAGAACTGATTGCCATATATGAACACTTTACTAAATACATTGCATGCCCAAATACTTTTGTAACCTGAGCTGTTTTCTTGGTTACATGATCTCTGGCTGAGAGGCATCTGACTACCTGTCATGTCACTTCAAAATCCTCCTGAGTTCTGGGCTTTGGAAACTGACAGGTGGCTTGCTGTGTGGGTGAAGGGGGCTTCATTCAGCAGAGGTCACACTGCTGCTGTCCATGCTGTTGCAGACACTGTATCTCTATGTATACAGGAGGGTGTGTATATATAATATATATATGTGTGTGTGTGTATATGTATAATGTAATTGACAGGTTCTGCCAGTTGCCTAATGTGTATGGGAGCTCCTTACAAATGATTTTTGGGGGAGTTAACAATCTGGCATGTCCAGTTTCAGACTGTCATTCCTTTTGTTTTCCAAAACATAAGCCACTGCCAGAGGAGTCTGACACTGACTCTGACAGAAGACTGGAGCACTCGTCCAGCATTCCTGTGTATGGAGGATTCGGGATAGCTGCCAGCTGAACGATCAGTCAAACCATTATTTGGCCAACAGTCTATGAAAACTCCTTTGAAGACTTGACCACAAAATGACAATTTTTTTGATTTAAAATTGTGAGGCTGTAGAAAAAATGTTACAGTATATGCAAAAAGTTATGATCAGCGAAAGAGAAAAAAAAAATACAGAAAACTGTGCACACCCAGAGAAGGACAATACATTTTATTAAATACCATATGACTCCACTATTAAAAACAATTAAAACCATGACAATCCCAATCCCATAGATATGTATAAATCACTGTACAGCAATGAATTGCAACAGTAATAAATATATCACACGTGGTAAGATCCTTCTAAGTTGAAATGTATGCAATCCATAACATACCAATATGTCAATAGAGGCACTAATGGTCTTTGAGTAAAATCTATATATATATATAATCTTCTTATCCTGTCTGTCTGTCCAGGAAATCCCACGTCGCTCATTGGTCCGGCCGGACCAATCAGCGACGCGGGATTTGAGAAAAAGATGGCGGCCTTTAGCGGCTCATATGTCGGACTGAGGTCAGCGGCGATGCAGCCGGGAGATGAAGCGGCGCGAGGCACTCATCTCCCGGCCGCCAGCAGCAGAAGCATCCCGACCGGCGGCGCCGCTGACTTCCATGCGGCTAGGGTGTCAAGGGAGGACCAGGGAGCGGCGCTGCCGGTTGGGATACTTCTGCTACAAGCAGCCGCTCACCTCCCGGCTTCTCGCAGCGGAAGTAGCCACACAGGCAGCGCCGCTCCCCAGTCCTCACCAATACGATTCCGCTCCCCGGTCCTTACCAATACGATCTGCGACCAATCAGCGATTTTGGCGCCACATTTAAACAGCGGCCGCAACCAATCACCGATCTTGGCGCCACATTTAAACACTGCTGTGCTGATTGGTTGCCGACGCTGCCCACGACCAATTAGCGATTTTACCGCAAAATTTAAACAGTGGCCGCGACTAATCCGCATTATTGGCGCCAAATTTAAACACCACTCTGCTGATTGGTCGCGGTCGCCGGCCAGCCGCGACCAATCAGCGATATTGGCGCCAAATTTAAACCCCACTCTGCTGATTGGTCGCGGCTGGCGGTCGCGACCAATCAGCAATTTTGGCGCCAAATTTAAACAACGCTCTGCTGATTGCGCCTTGTCGGCCGCATACATATTCTAGAATACCCGATGCGTTAGAATCGGGCCACCATCTAGTAGATAATAATAGTCAAGTCCAAAACCATATGATATTGTATTCCACAGGTTTCTGTAAGAAGTTAAATATGTCTGAACATGTAGTAAGTACTGAAACCATAAAGAAGCAATTTCTACACCCTTGATCAGGAATATAGATATAAACCTATAGAGAGCACCAGGAAAGTGCTAATAGCGGAATCAGTCAGCAAGTGTGCATGCATGCAACCATGGGAATGTATGCATAAAGGATAACACAAATAAGAGTTGGTATCCAAATCACATGGAAAATAATCAATGGAAAGCGCATATTACAAGACCCATGGCTCCAAGGCAAGGGGGGAATCAATGGGGGAACCTCATGCATATAGCTGCAAAACAGCAGCTTCTTCATAGATGAAGTGAGTTACCAGGCAAAAAGTTATTATTGCAAAAAGCAGGTGCAAAAAGTTGTTTCTCAGACTGCAAATAATTTTTCACATGTTTGAGTGATATGATTGTTTGTTTGATTTACCACAAACTACCAAGATATGCTTATAGTAAGCAATAAATATATCAAACTTCCCCACTCTAAGCAGAATTAGAAACAGAAACAGCACACCTAAACTGAAATTGACCAAAGATATGGAATAATTACCAAATGGAGATTGTGGGTTGCAAGCATTTAATTGTAATGTCACTGATGCCAGACCTTCCTGCAGTTCTCCTTCTTTGGGCTCATACTCATCTGCTTCTAAATCGGACGAGTGCAATCCAATAAAAAAAATTGGATTGCACTCTGACTAATGTTGTTCACTGATTCTGTTCATCCGTATGCCGTCCAATTTTTACAGATACATTACCATTCTGTAGCATAGAACACTGTAAATGGTCCTGTAAATGATTATAGAATAATAGTTGCAGAGAACAAAAGACACATTGCATACGGATGTCACACGGATGCTAGGTGTGAAAAATTGCATTATCCTCTCATGACACTTGCATGACCCTCGTCCTACTTTTCTGGAACCACATTGGAGCGATGTTTTAAATGCATACTGTATGAGTGTGATCCCTTTAGCAGCAGGCTGCTCTAGGCTGGCAAGTTTCTGCAGCTAGTGTATAGTTTGCTTTTCTCATTACGGTATCTGAATGTCAATTGAAGGTTGATGTATATTAAAGTGATCCTGTCATTAGATTCATACTGCCCAAATCAAGGGCAGTATGGATCAGATCCTGGCTGCGAGATTGTAGCAAGGTATCTTTTATTACAGCTTTTCAGTGAAAATCTAGTTTAAAGCTGGCCAGGGACTACCGCATCAGACTAGTCTTGTCTCCTCCAATTGTTCCCGGCCGTCTTTTCAAACTATATTTCCTCTAAATTGCAGCTACATACAGTCACACAGCCAGGCTATAATTCATGCAGCATAAAGCTAATGACAGGTTCCCTTTACCTACTATATTATATTTTTCACTATTAAGGTACGACAACCTCCACTCAAGCGCCTCAGATTACGAGGAGATTGGTCAGATACAGGACCTAGATCAAGACCTGAAAGTGAACGAGAAAGAGATGGTATGTATAATATTTTGTTATCTACTTGTTTTAACATTTTTGCCAATACATAGTTATTCTGTTTGTGAAGTTATTTTAGTTTTGATTTTCAGGATTTTTTGGTAAAAACCTTAATATCTTCTGGCCAGTCAATTTTTGTTTTTGATCTTTGTTTATTTGTCACCTTCCAAGATCAATAACTTTTTCATTTTTCAGTTACGAAAAACATGTATATAAATACCATTTTGATTGCTTTTTATTGCATTTTTTTCTGGATGTGTGGAAATGTATTTTTTTCAGGTTTTACCATACGAGTCAATTAATTTTAGAATTTGATAGATCGAACTTATACAGACACAGCAATAGCATCCATAGGATTTACAGTATATAGCATAAGCGATTAAAAGATCGCAGGTTCAAGTAAAACAAATAAAACAAGTTTTTTAAAAATATATCAAAATTTTAATCATTCCCTCCCCCAGTAAAAATAATGAAATAAAAAAAATATATATTTGGTATCTCCACTTCCAAAAAAAGTTTGGGTAATCAGAATTAACAATTAATTAGCTCACATGGTAAATATTGTAAAGCGAAAAAAACAAACAAATGCCTGAATTGTGTTTTTTTTGTCAGTCTCAACACAAAGACGATCAAAACGTCATATGTGCCCCAAATGGTATTGATGAAATTGTCATCTCCCCAGCTTCTGATTTTTTTTCACCACTATGGTAAACAAAATATCTATGTACTTTTGGGAATGCCGTATTCGTAATTCAGCCAGGTTATTTTTACCATGCGATGATTGACATGAAATCTAAGGTGGAATTGCATTTTTATTTTTACCATTTTATCCCACTTTTAAAGTTATGTTGACAAAAATATATAAAATATATGGCACTTGGAAGAAAATGAGGAAAAATATTAAAAAGCAAAAACCAAAAATTGCCTGTTATTTAAAGTTTTAAAGAGTAACCATTCTTTTTTAATTTTTATTTCATAATTCAATACTACACATGATGAGATGTATTACAAAGTGTCTTATGATTACAGAAAGTAGCATCTTTCTCTGCTAAGACTGATCATTTATTTTCAAAATTGTCAATTCCTGAGTGAAATCTGTATTCAGTGAAGACAGTTACACTGCAGATAGATAGATAGTTACAGTCCTGCTCATGGATATTGGCACCCATGAAGTTTAAGTACATAATATGGAATATCGCCTGAAAAAAATGAATCAAGTGAAAGTTTTTTCTGTATAGAGCACTCGTGTTAAATACAAAAGAGCAAATGATAATCAATAATTTATAACAAAAAACAATGGGAGGGGAAAATAGAAAAACCTAAAGCTTGCTGTGACACTGGTATTGGCACCATTTACATTAATTTAGTATGGAAACACATTTTGACTCGCATGTGGTATATCACAAAAGATTCACCTGTGCCCATGTGACCTGAATTAGCCAATGAATGATGAATTCAGTGTTTTAAAAACCACGCGGTAGGCCCTGTTTCTTTGTCACAATGGGGAAGACAAAGCAGTTCTGATGTCCTTAGACAGCTCCTATTATCAGCAAACACAAGACTTCCCAAGTGTATAAGGCCATCTCCAAAGAACTTAGTATCCAAGTTTCAACAGTGCGCAATGTTATTAAGAAGTTTCCCAAGCATGGGACCATCAAGAATCTCCCTAGACGTGGGGGAAATAGGAAAATTATACATGTGTCAAAGAAGAAAAGACAGCATGTGACTGAGCAGTGATCACCTACAACAATATATATATGTATGTGTATCTCAAATAGTATATAGAGAAGTGCAAAAATACATAAATTTATTTTTATATATATATATACACATATACAGAGTCGTGAACATACCAAAAACATTAAAACACAAGTAAAAAATCTAGTTGAGAGTCCACTGATTATGCATCCATCTACTTAAGAAACCTTTCAACATGATCATAAGAATAAATGAGAAAAAATCCATATAACCTCACAGGCTAATATTCGAGACTGTCTTTAGTGGCCAATATTGCACAGAACCCAGAATATTGTATGGGGGCAAACCTGCAAACGTCACATGCAGCTATGTCAATGTATACAATGCAAATAGAGAGCAATGGCATACATATAAATCACTGTGATGTCACACATCAATGCCAGTCGAGGTTTAGGTCAAACCCTTCTCCTCTAATATATAATGTATAGTTGTAGGTGATCACGTTCTCAGTTACATGCCGTCTTTTCTTCTTTGGCACATGTAGCGTTTGTTTAGGCATGTTACATGTAGATCCCATTTATCAGGTGGTGCCCTCCGAATTCGTCAGTTAGCGGAAAGAGGAAAATTAACAAGATGTCTTCGAAGGTTAGTGCGAATGGTGGAAAAAAACACCATATCAAACATCCAAAGACCTGAAGGCCAACCTGGAACAGTCTGGGGTCATGGATTCAACAAGTACCATATGCCGCACACTAAACCAAGCAGAGCTTTATGGGCGAAGGCCAAGGAAGAAACCATTGCTGAAGAAAAGACATAAAAAGGAACGATTGATCTTTGCCAAAGATTAACATGACAAATCACATTCCTTCTGGAAAATGTTCTGTGGACAGATGAAACAAAAATAGAGCTTTTTTGGCAATACAAAGCAACAGTTTGTTTACAGATTGTGCAGTGAAGCTGATAAGGAAAAGAACACCTTACCAACACTTAAGCATGGTGGAGGATCCATAATACTGTGGGATTGCTTTACTGCACCTCGTACTGGAGGCCTTTATGGTATCACAGGAATTATGAAATCAGAGAATTCTCATGAGATTTTAGAGTGAAATGTCCTACACAGTGTATGAAAACTTGGTTTAAGTCGAAGATCATGGGTCCTCCGGCAAGACAATGACCCAAAGCACACACCCAAAGGTACACAGGAATGGTTGAAAAATAAAAAATGGACTGTTTTAAAATGGCCAGCAATGAATCCTGACCTCAATCCCATTGAAAATCTTTGGAATGAGCTGAAATCTGCAATTGAGAAAAAGAACCCTGCGAACATTCAAGAGCTTGAAGAAACTGCAAAGGATGAGTGGGAGAAAATGCCAGCTGAGAAGTGCAAGAAGCTTATAGATGGCTCCAAGAATCGTTTGGAAGCGGTCATCAGTGCTAAAGGGTGTGCAACCAGGTATTAATTAGGGGTGCCTTTATTGCTGCACATGCTGTTTATTCTGTTTTTCTCTTTAAAATTGCAAAATGGAAGTTGAAAAAGAATGTTTTATTGTTGTATTACTTTGGACCATTAATTCAAAAATCCTGAAGATATAACTTTGGTACATTTCCATTTATTTCTGAAGATATTATACAGTCTATGAAAAAATGAAGGGGTGCCAATAATAGTGAGCAGCATTGTAGATAGATTGATAGATCAGTGTAGACAAATTGCTAATTACTGAGATTGGAGATGACAAGTGCTACTGAACAGATTTTACCCGTGAATTGATAATTTGAAAATGAATGATTAGTCCTCCCTGATAAGATATATTACAAAGCATGTATGCGAAGAAAAAGAAACTTCACTCACCACTCCATGATGAATCAGTCCTTTGTTCCATGAAGTGTGACAATAAGGTTGCGGGCAGGGGGTGCAGGGAAAAGAACAGACCACAGCCATTTCGTGCTCAGCCGAGTTCTTCCACAGGTCCAGAGAGACCTGTGGATAAGTTTCTTATTTTCATGTGTAATATTGATTTATGTAATGAAAATTAAACTAACAGTTACTCATAATAATAATAATAATAATCTTTATTTTTATATACAGTACTGACCAAAAGTTTGGACACACCTTCTCATTTAAAGATTTTTCTGTATTTTCATGACTATGAAAATTGTACATTTACACTGAAGGCATCAAAACTATGAATTAACACATGTGGAATTATATACTTAACAAAAAAGTGTGAAACAACTGAAAATATGACTTATATTCTAGGTTCTTCAAAGTAGTCACCTTTTGCTTTGATGACTGCTTTGCACACTCTTGGCATTCTCTTGATGAGCTTCAAGAGGTAGTCACCAGAAATGGTTTTCACTTCACAGGTGTGCCCTGCCAGGTTTAATAAGTGGGATTTCTTGCCTTATAAATGGGGTTGGGGCCATCAGTTGTTTTGTGTAGAAGTCTGGTGGATACACAGCTGATAGTCCTACTGAATAGACTGTTAGCTGCTTTTTTCTTGCCATAATACAAATTCTAAGTAAAGAAAAACGAGTGGCCATCATTACTTTAAGAAATGAAGGTCAGTCAGTCCGAAAAATTGGGCAAACTTTGAAAGTGTCCCCAAGTGCAGTTGCAAAAACCATCAAGCGCTACAAAGAAACTGGCTCACATGAGGAATGCCCCAGGAAAGGAAGACCGAGTCACCTCTACTTCTGAGGATAAGTTTATCCGAGTCACCAGCCTCAGAAATCGCAGGTTAACAGCAGCTCAGATTAGAGACCAGGTCAATGCCACACAGAGTTCTAGCAGCAGACACATCTCTACAACAATTGCTAAGAGGAGACTTTGTGCAGCAGGCCTTCATGGTAAAATAGCTGCTAGGAAACCACTGCTAAGGACAGGCAACAAGCAGAAGAGACTTGTTTGGGCTAAAGAACACAAGGAATGGACATTAGACCAGTGGAAATCTGTGCTTTGGCCTGATGAATCCAAATTTGGGATCTTTGGTTCCAACCACCGTGTCTTTGTGCGACGCAGAAAAGGTGAACGGATGGACTCTACATGCCTAGTTCCCACCGTGAAGCATGGAGGAGGAGGTGTGATGGTGTGGGGGTGCTTTGCTGGTGACACTGTTGGGGATTTATTCAAAATTGAAGGCATACTGAACCAGCATGGCTACCACAGCATCTTACAGCGGCATGCTATTCCATCCGGTTTGCGTTTAGTTGGACCATCATTGATTTTTCAACAGGACAATGACCCCAAACACACCTCCTGGCTGTGTAAGGGCTATTGACCAAGAAGGAGAGTGATGGGGTGCTATGCCAGGTGACCTGACCTCCACAGTCACCAGACCTGAACCCAATCGAGATGGTTTGGGGTGAGCTGGACCGCAGAGTGAAGGCAAAAGGGCCACAAGTGCTAGTATCTCTGGGAACTCCTTCAAGATTGTTGGAAGACCATTTCCGGTGACTACCTCTTGAAGCTCATCAAGAGAATGCCAAGAGTGTGCAAAGCAGTCATCAAAGCAAAAGGTGGCTACTTTGAAGAACCTAGAATATAAGACATATTTTCAGTTGTTTCACACTTTTTTTGGTTAAGTATATGTGAAGATGTGCAGTTGTGGATTTTAATAATCACCTAGGCAGGTTATCGATGAAATTAGTTTTATTCCTTCCGATCACGGTGAACAGCAAATCCATGTAAATGTCCAACAGGCAATTCTCTTAGTCCTTGAGTTTCCAACCTGGGATCAGTAGTTCCACTGCCCCATACCAGATGATACCCACTGTCCCCCAACTTTTGGTTGGCCCACAGCTTTTTGTATCTCCCGCCGGTATATTGGCAGTCACAGCATATGCTCCTTCGGATGATGGATATCACGACCGCAGCCCGTGATACCACCCAGCTCTCAGTCCGACTAGCAATGAATATTCCCTTTCTCCTGCACAGCGTTCAGCCCCCTGAATCGGCAGAAGAGCTCACCCCTCCCTCCCCCAGCTAATTGTGCCTTAGTGGAGATATTTTCTCAGGTGGAACCCATCCCCTGGTTTTGCATGCTAGGCTACCTGTGGTGACGGAGAGAACAATGTTCCAAGGTCTCGGAGATATGGTCACTGAATGGAATAGATACCTGAGGTTGAACTGATGAGCAAACAAATCACTAACAAAACACAGCAAGCAAATTTCTAACAAAACACAAAATTAAGATTGACGAAAAGGGGTGCTCAGTGCTGGAAAAGTATTTAGAAAGTGGCTAGGTCCTCACACTCCTCCCCCACTTTTCCAGCACAGCCAGCGCTTGTCTCCATTTCCTGGGATTGACTATCCACCTTCCTCTGGCGGCAATTACAGGGGTTCAGGGCTTCCTCAGTTTGTCTCGATAGGCCATCAGCGTTGACATGGTCTCTCCCCACTGGTGGGGGGGTTGTCAGCATGTCGAGATCGCTCTGTTCCCTCTCGGCTGATGCAGTGTGAACTGGTCCTTGACTTCGGGTTGCAACATTGGCCCAGTGGCAAACCAAACCTGCTCCTAGGTTGTTTCCCAGCAACGCATCTACTGGTAGGTGCAGAACTACTCCTACATCCACTATTCCATGACTGTGACCCCAGTCTAAATGTAGTCGGGCCCTTCGAATGTTCACAGATTCTCCCCCAGCTACATGGACTCACATCCAGCTGGCGGGAGAATCAATACATTGGTCCGGTATTATGTGGTCTTTGATCAATGTGACTGAGGCTCCGGAGTCACGGAGCCCCACACCCTCCACGCCCTCTACCCAGACCGGCTGCAGATGCTGGTTCAAGGATGCTGAGGTGTCCCATCTAGTCCAAGACACTCGTCCTTGTACCACATATGCCTCTTCCTCTTCTGGTCGGGGTAGTGGAATCCTCTCTCCCTCAGTATTCCAGCCCCATTGCTGTACAGTGTTCACTTGTTGGGGACGTGGATGATGTGAGCTAGAACGTTCCTGGCATTCCCTGGCAAAGTGTTCCATGCGTCCACAGTTATGGCAACTTAACCCTCGTCGCCCTGACGTGGGCCATACTTGGGAGCTTGGGAAACCTCCCCCTCTTTGTGAAGTACAAAATCCCCGCTGTGCCTCCTCTCGGTGGTCCATGTGTCTCACTGGCCTCCGTGTAAGCCCTGGTTCCCGACTCACTGGGGCTGTACTTCCACGTTGCCCGGGTCGATTGGCAGACCAATCTGGCAACCTCATCCAGGCTGAGTGGTTTTCTATCTGCCACCCATTCTTTTAAATTACCTGGGAGCTTTGACATAAATTGTTCCAGCATGATTATGTCCATTACATGTTCTGCTTCCCGAGCCCCCAGTCCTTCTATCCACCGAGTGCATTCCGTCCGTAGCGTGTTGGCAAACTCCCGATGTGTGTGTGCAGTGGGCTTGTCAGTCTCCCAAAACTTCCTCCGGTAGGTTTCCGGTGTGACGGCATACCTCTCTAGCAATGCACTGCGAATGGTAGAGTAACATCTCTGATCCACCGAAGGCTAGTTATTAAAAGCTTCTCTTGCCTTTCCGGTCAGGCCAACGCTCAAAAATCTGGGCCAGTCACTGACTGACACCTCATGCAGCAGGCAGAGGTTCTCAAATAACCAGAGATGTTCATCAATATCTGAGGTGTCCTCATTAAACTGTGGTATATCTCGGTACCTTAAAGATGTAGGCCCCTCTCTCCTGTTATCCATTGTCCTCTGCACTGGGTCGGGTGGGGGTATCGCTACATGCACACCCAGATATTTGCTTAGCACTGACGCCCCCTCCATCTCCGTGGCCCGCTCTCCTAGCGCGTCCAGCAGCCGCCTCAACTCAGTTGGTTGATCCTCTGCCATCTATATGACAGCCTGGGCTGTGGTCCCTCCTGGGAGATGCCCTCCTCCATGTCTGAACTGACCTCTTCCTGTGGCTGTTCACGGTCCCAATCGTCCAAGTGTTGTATCAGGGTCGCACGGTTATCCTCTGGCAACCACTCTAGCTCTCTCCCAGAGCAAAGAGTTCTCAGCTCCTCCTTTTTGAGCCTCTTGTAGATGGAGTCTGCCATCACTTCTGCCAAGTCACCGCTCAGTAACTTTCCCTGGTATGCTGTCCAGAGATAGATGATCCCACCGCTGCCACCATTTGTAAAGATATGCGGTTGTGGATTTTAATAATCACCTAGGCAGGTTATCGATGCAATTAGTTTTATTCCTTCTGACCACGGTGAGCAGCAGTTCCAGGTAAATGTTCAACAGGCAATTCTCTTAGTCCTTGAGTTTCCAACCTGGGATCAGTAGTTCCACTGCCCCGTACCATGTGATACCAACTGTCCCCCAACTTTTGGTTGGCCCACAGCTTTTTGTATCTCCCGCCGGTATATTGGCAGTCACAGCATATGCTCCTTCGGATGATGGATATCACGACCGCAGCCCGTGATACCACCCAGCTCTCAGTCCGACTAGCAATGAATCTTCCCTTTCTCCTGCACAGCGTTCAGCCCCCTGAATCGGCAGAAGAGCTCACCCCTCCCTCCCCCAGCTAATTGTGCCTTAGTGGAGTAGTGGAGATATTTTTTCAGGTGGAACCCATCCCCTGGGTTTGCATGCTAGGCTACCTGTGGTGACGGAGAGAACAATGTTCCAAGGTCTCGGAGATATGGTCACTGAATGGAATAGATACCTGAGGTTGAACTGATGAGCAAACAAATCACTAACAAAACACAGCAAGCAAATTTCTAACAAAACACAAAATTAAGATTGACGAAAAGGGGTGCTCAGTGCTGGAAAAGTATTTAGAAAGTGGCCAGGTCCTCACAGTATATATTTCCACATGTGTTAATTCATAGTTTTGATGCCTTCAGTGTGAATGTACAATTTTCATAGTTATGAAAATACAGAAAAATCTTTAAATGAGAAGGTGTGTCCAAACTTTTGGTCTGTACTGTAGTGCCAACATATTTCGCAGCGCTTTACATACATTATCATGTATGTATGTATCATTATCATTTACTATGTTTAGGTGATCAGGTGACTAATGCATCCTTAATGCAAAGAATGTCTGACATGCTTTCAAGATGGTTTGAAGAAGCAAGTGAGGTTGCTCAAAGAGGAAGAGGAAGAAATCAAAACAGAGGTAAAATCCCAAGCAAAGCAATATGTGTAGCTACATTTATTTCCAATATCAGCAGGAACATTTCCCTGCAATGAGAAAATACGTAAGGCCTGTCCGTACATATGAGGACAGGTGAGGCAAAAACTCCAACACACATCAGCATTACAAAATTCTAGTTATCTGCACTACACCAATTGTGGTCCACTTAATTACATGCATCAAATGTTTTACTGCGAGTTCTCTTTGTAAGTGAAACAATAGGAGTTGTCCATTACTTTGTTATTGATGACTTATCTTTAGGTCTCTTTCAAGTGTAATGTAGCTGAGCTACAGTTCTCAGCCTTAGCCACTAAACCATGTATAGAGCTGGGTTGTTCTGCTCTTTATAGTCTTTAGAGTGGACTGCTGCCAGAGCTGATAACTAGTGATTGGTGGGGTTGCCAAGTGGTGGCCCTCCCACCGATCTGGTATTTATGACTTATACTCAGGATAGTATAGAAAATTTTGTGCTCAACTTTGTATAAAGTAGTGCTCAGGAGTAAAATGATAAATATTCAATAGTCGATAGAAACCCTGGCACTCAAAGTCATGGAATGCAGATTGTTTATTCACAATGAAATTGCAAAAAATAAGATCTTCAGACCCAAAATCAGCGCTGAGCTCGGGAGCGGTGTCCTGTCACTCAGTGAGCTCCTCTTAGTGCAGGGCCCCACTCGCTGTTGCTTATTCTCCCTGGCTCCTCGGCGGCAGTGGTCAGAGGATTACAGTGGGGGACATCTCCAGAAAGGTGAGTATAAGGATTTTATTTTATTCTTATTTTTACACATGGACACTGCACGAGCAGACTACTACTCCCAACATTGTCCCTTGCTCATGCGCTAACTGTACACTGATTCCCAAGCGCTGGTACGTGTGCTGCTGATGCAGCACACGGTGGCCACACGTGTGCCAAACACGGACATGGATATCTCTGGTACTGGATTTTTCGGTACCAGAAAAATCAGGACTTGTGAAACCAGCCTAAGTGCAAATATGTAATTTGCATACATACGGTCATGTGCCGACTAGATGGGCGCAGCCTTGCTCAATGAAAGTGTACTGAGAGAGGCCAACACGTCCACACGGAATGTGGCCGAAATTATGCAGATCGCGTATTTGTGGTCACGTGACCGCCCTCTCCCAACGGCAGCATCAGAGAATCCTCACGGCGCACAGTGCACGCGATGTGAGGATTCACAAGTCTGCAGTGACATAGTGACTGCAAACATGTACCTTAAGGCTGGACCACCCTTTAAAATAATGATGAACCTAGTTTAGTCAACAAATAATCTCGAAAGCTGTCTAGTTTTTAAGATACTTTTATTCCCTATAAAAAAAAATATTTTTAAAAAGCTTAGTCTGCTTTAAAAAAAACAAATAAATCCAAAACTACTAAAACTTGTCTACCGTTCCCATTTCAACGCTAACCTGGTCCTGCTGGTCTATGCTTCTTGGTCCCATCCCTGACACACTGGAGACTGCCGAAAAAGACCCGACAGCCAATCGCTGGGTCCAGCAGGTAACGCAGCTAATGATTGGTTGAGAGGCATTTCCAATGTGTCAAGGCTAGAACACCAGGGAGAATAGATTAGGTTTGGTACAGGACCTGTGGCCGATCAGTATATGCGAGTGTCACTATACATTTCTAAATATGCCTTTAGTTTTCACACTAATTTAGATTAGAGGTGGGATCCATAGACCTCCATTCCCTCTCACTTAAAGGGGTATTACCATCTCCAAGATCCTATCCCAATATGTAGTAGGTGTAATAATAATAATATTAGCAAATACCTCCAATTAGAAATGTAGTATAGTATTTTTGATTCGCTATGTCTCTTTCCTCAAGTGCAGGCATTGCAGGACCTTAGGGAATACCCCTTTAACAGTAAAAAGAGCTTTGCAGTTGCCCAGCATGTGCAGTGACACTCCATTCAAGGTTTGTAGCACTGATGGAGATCACGATCACAGAGAATTGCATTTGTCTGTTTTCATCTAACTAATAATTTTTTTGAGTGCAAATATCTCTTTAGCCAAAAAAACATTAAAGGGGTATTCCCATCTCCAAGATCCTATCACAATATGTAGTAGGTGTAGTAATAATAATAATAATATTAGCAAATACCTACAATTAGAAATGTAGTATAGTTTTTCTGATTCGCTATGTCTCTTTCCTCATGTGCAGGCATTGCAGGACCTTAGGGATCCATGGTTACGTCCACTGATATAGTGACCGTTAGCTAGTTGCTAGTGGTCGTAACCATGGATACCTAAGGTCCTGCAATGCCTGCACATGAGGAAAGAGATATAGCGAGTCAGGAAAACTATACTACATTTCTAATTGGAGGTATTTGCTAATATTATTACACCTGCTACATATTGGGATAGGATCTTGGAGATTGGAATACCCCTTTAAGCGTTCTGTTATTCCGCTTCTATTCACATGTTGCAATGATATCACGTTTTTTTGCAAAGTGTGAATGCTCTGTTAGGGATCAATGGGACATCATTAGAATGATCTCAAATAAAGCCAAATAAATCAATTAAATGGAAGTAATAATTAAGAGACCTTCAACAGCAGTCATGAAACTCAGCCACTGTTCTCTGGATTCTGTATAGCCCACAAACCATGCATAAAATCCGCAGTTGTTTGGCTGTATAATTAGATAATATGGCTGCTGAAATGAGGCTGCTCATTTCACCTTGCGGTAAAGGTTGCTTATGCAATGTATGTGATGGTATTTTCTACATAATGCAGGTGGAGTGCAGTCAAGCACATCAGTTTCACAGTCCACAAACACAAGTACAGAGCCACAAGCATCAGCAGCATCCGGTCCGTCTAATGTGGATCCACCTCCCATTAATCTTGATGAAAGTTCATCTGCTGAAAATATGCAACAGTCTTCATCATCAACGTCGGAAAAGTCTAGTGCTCCTTCTGGTAAGCATATTCTATGCAAATGAACATAATTTAAGTCTATTATTTCCTATTTATATTTCCGAGGAGTTTGAGGGTAAACTACATTATAATACTAGGAGCCAGAGCTGCCAATTTGATGGTATGTTTTTTTATGGACATACTACCCTGAAGCCACAGACAGTCAATATTTTACAAACATTTTGAATACTTTAATGATCTATTATATTATTTAATCTATTATGTATATTATAATTCAGAATAATAATATATTATAAGATCACCTGAGTGCCTACTTTAGCCATTTTACTGCAGGTAAATTTTCTAATTTTAGACCAACGCTGTTCTATTTTATAAACTTTATTAAAAATTCAAGTTTTAGCTAAAAGATTGAACTAAACGGATCTTGAGACGCTACCAAGAAACCAAGCGTTTAGTGTGTGGAAAGGCGTTACAAGCCCCCTACTCCTATATTTACATGAATATTCATTTATTGACCCAATCTAACTAGACCAATAATGTTCATGATTCAGGTGCAAGTTACCATAGTCTAGTTATCACTTGACCTAAGTAGGCTCAGGCTACAGCCCAGAGCAGTTAAGAGCTCTTTCACATGTCAGTTTTTCACATACAAGTGCTATCCGTTTTTTTCACGAATAGAACTCGTACTTATGAATTGTCTATGGGACTGTTTACATGTCTGAGAATTTTTGCGGACTGAGTGGTCCATGCAATAACGTGGACACTTGTCTGATATTTATCTGAGTATCAGATCAAACTCCGCATTAACATTTATTTATGGGTCCCTGAAAAAATCAAACAGCACTCAAATGCCATCTGTGTGCTGTTCATTTTTCACTGAATGATCAATAAGAAAAGGCAGAGTAACTTAGGTATTTTTTAATCTGTTGAAACTCTGACCAAACTCTGAAAATCACTGATGAAGCTATCCATTTCTCTTTTACGTCAAAAAAACTGACGTCTTAATGAGGCCCAAGTCTTGTTAAAGTAAATGGGACTGAGCTGCAGTACAAGGCACTGCCAGTGGTACCAGAACAGAATAATGTCTGTAATCTTCTGTTTGCAAGGCTACAGAGTTGGACTCCTACTGATATGTATTTCATGTTTAGGCACGGGCTGTGCAGGCTGCTCACCGTTGCATACGACCTAGCATTGTCATGTTGAAAAATGGCACCTGGAGCACTTTGGCCTAATGGCTGTATCACTGATTCCATGACCAAATCAGTGTGTGGCTGAGATATTCATTTACATGGAATGAAGACTAAAGGGGTCCAACTACTGTACATTATGCCACCCCGAAACATAAACCTGGGAGTAGGACTGGTATGACATTCCCTCTTGAAGGCTTCTTCATAGCGTTGCCCTTGTGGTCTCCAGACCATTCCATGGGTACCATTGTGTCCAAGACAAAAGCGGGACTCATCGTTGAAGAGGATTACCCCCATTCACGTGTCCATTAGCATCTTGCCCAGCACTTATAGTCGCCTCTAAGAGCGGTGGTGTGAGGTCAATGGAACACCTGTTACTGGACATGTAGCTCATAGCCCAATGTTGTGCAAACCCTTTCTGATGGTTTTTGTAGACACTGTTTGATGTCTTGGGCTTCGTGTATGACTTTTCACTTGAGGTACAGAATGGATCCTGATGCACCATTCTTCTAATTTCACTATTCATCAATGCATAGATTCGCCTGTGTGCCCCTATTGCTATCATTTTTTTTTTGTTGTTTTCCCAACCATTGGGACACACGACGTTGAACTGTGCTGACATTTCAGCCTATGCACTGAATGATTTGCTAGAGTGATAAACAAAGGTCTTTAAGTTCAAGGGTTTTGTCTCTCTGCTTGATACAAGTGGCGATAATTGGCATGTCGACAAACAGGAGGCATCACAACACTTGATCCGAATTTTGAGCTTTTGAGTGTGCTAAAAAAAAAATGGCTTTTATGCTTCTTCCATGAGCCACAGATTGGAGCTAGGTCCGTGGTTTTGCTATTTTTCTGTTGGGGAGTGTATAAATTGTAAGGGTATGTGCCCACAGTCAGGAGCTGCTTGCGGCCCCGATGCTGCTGAATAGCAGCTTCCGCCCTCATGTAAATGAGCGGCACGATTTTTTTTTTTCTTCACATGGGGAAAGTCCACATGTGAACCCGCAAGAGAAATTGACATGCTGCTGTCTGAAAGACGCACCGCATGTCCGTGTCCCCGGGTGATCCGCATGTGCCCAGAGACGCATAGTGGACATGGGATTTCTAGAAATCATATCCACTATGCTATAACATCTGGCCGCTGCGGGTTTGATGCTGCATAGACTCGCAGCTTCAAACCCGCAGCGGCTCCTGACCGTGGCCACATATCCTGAAGTAGAACATAAATTGACATGAATGTCAACTCTTTTGAACCGTATTGGATTTTTATCAGAATTTTGTAGATGGAAAGTTCTGAACTGATTAAATTCTTGATAATTGTTAAGAGTACTCTTTTTCTATTGTTTAGCTAACATAGTAAAGATAACTTGCTGACGTGCTGCCAAAACTAGGAGATTTAAAAACCTTGCTATGGTTAATAAATGGAGTCAGTTTATAAACCAAAATTCATTTATCTTCTAAGGGTATGTGCCCACGATGCAGAAATGAAGCTGAAAATTTCTGCAGCGTTTCTGCATGGTTTTGGCAGTCCAAAACACTTGAGGATTTTACATGCGGATTTGACTTGCGTTTTTCAAGTGCATTGGAACCTCAAATCCGCATGCAGAAACGCACAAATAATGGACATGCTGCTGATTTTTCCGCAAGGAAAATCCGCTGCGAAAAATTCCGCAGGATGGGCACAGAACATGCCGATTTTCATTGGGGATAATGGGGCACGGATTACCAAGCGTTTACGCTGCGGAAAATCCGCATAAAAAAACGCTTGAAAAAACGCATCGTGGGCACACAGTCTAAGACTTATGTAATGGTTGCTGCAGAGAGCTAAAATTTTACCACTTCATTCTGGCTGATTTGGAGTCAGTGTTGCCAAAAATAAAAGATGAAAAAACACACAACATTGTATATAGTTTTGTTTATTTCTACGCTCAATAAGCCTTGTTTTTTTGATCGGAATAAGAAATTTAGAATAAAGAGTAAACATACATATAATAATAATCTTTGTTTATGTAGCGCAGCATATCCCGCAGCGCTTTACAATTCAGAGGTTCATATACAACAGTCATAAGTAACAAAGTTAAAGATAATACATTTAAAACAAAATAATGATGCGCCTGCTCGCAAAAGCTTACAATCTGCAATGAGGTGGGGGTGACACAAAGTACAGGTGATTATTTACATTGATGGTCCAGCCATCTTGATGGAATGGGGGACAGATAAAGGCTGCATGAGCTAGTCACCAGCCAATATTTGTAGTGGTTTTGGGTGCGGTGGGGAGTTCTGTTCAGAGAAATAGTGAATAGGCTATATATAAAGACAACTTCGATTAGGGAAAGTGATAGGCCGCTCTAAACAGATGTGTTTTTAGGGAGCGCCTAAAACTTTGTAAGTTGTGGTTCCTCCCAGTTTCTTGGGGTAGAGCATTCCAAAGAATAAGTGAAACTCGGGGGAAGCCTTGGAGCCGAAAGTGGGAGGTACAGATTAGTGCGGATGTTAGTCGAAAGTAGTTTGCGGAGCGTAGAGAATGGGTAAGCCGATAAACAGAAATCAGGGAGGAGATGTAGTGGGTGCCGCACTGTAGAGAGCTTTGTGGGTGAGAACAATCAATTTAAATTAGATCCTATAACAGTGCTGGCGAACCTATGGCACGTGTGCCAGAGAGGGCACGCAGAGCCCTCCTGGTGGGCACGCGCGCCATCACCGCAGCTCTAGCGCTACTGGATCGGGCCTGGCGGGTGAGAACTCTGAGCCCGCCGAGTGCCGACGCCAGCCTCGCTACTTCAACTAGATGTGTGTTCTCGGACGCACATCTAGCTGAAGAGTATTGCAGCGCACGAACTTGCCAGGCCCGTGCGCCGCAATACATGCTACTGGGCAATCAGAGGCCAGCAGCTGACGTTTGTATGCTGACGACTGGGCGCATGGCAGTGACGTCATGTGCCCCCGTCGCGAAGACGCTGGAGTCAGCTGCCGGCTACAGGAGAGGACGCTGCGCGGGAGAAGGAAGGGGCGTAGGAGTGTTTATTATGGTGTTTTTGTTTTTTTGTTTTTTAATATGCGATACACAGTGGCGCTAGCAGGCTTGGGGGGAGGGAGCATATATACATGGACTGGGGGGAGGGAGCATATATACATGGACTGGGGGGAGGCCAGCATATATACATGGACTGGGGGGAGGCCAGCATATATACATGGACTGGGGGGAGGCCAGCATATATACATGGACTGGGGGGAGGCCAGCATATATACATGGACTGGGGGGAGGCCAGCATATATACATGGATGGGGGGAGGCCAGCATATATACATGGACTGGGGGGAGGCCAGCATATATACATGGACTGGGGGGAGGCCAGCATATATACATGGACTGGGGGGAGGCCAGCATATATACATGGACTGGGGGGAGGCCAGCATATATACATGGACTGGGGGGAGGCCAGCATATATACATGGACTGGGGGGAGGCCAGCATATATACATGGACTGGGGGGAGGCCAGCATATATACATGGACTGGGGGGAGGCCAGCATATATACATGGACTGGGGGGAGGCCAGCATATATACATGGATTGGGGGAGGGAGCATATATACATGGATTGGGGGGGAGGCCAGCATATATACATGGACTGGGGGGGAGGCCAGCATATATACATGGACTGGGGGGGAGGCCAGCATATATACATGGACTGGGGGGGAGGCCAGCATATATACATGGACTGGGGGGGAGGCCAGCATATATACATGGACTGGGGGGGAGGCCAGCATATATACATGGACTGGGGGGGAGGCCAGCATATATACATGGACTGGGGGGGGAGGCCAGCATATATACATGGACTGGGGGGAGGCCAGCATATATACATGGACTGGGGGGGAGGGAGCATATATACATGGACTGGGGGGAGGCCAGCATATATACATGGATTGGGGGAGGGAGCATATATACATGGATTGGGTGGGAGGGAGCATATATACAAGGATGGGGGCATATACCAAGATGGGGGTGAGTATACAGTGGGTACGAAAAGTATTCAGACCCCTTTAAATTTTTCACTTTGTTTCATTGCAGCCATTTGGTAAATTCTAAAAAGTTCATTTTTTTCTCATTAAGGTACACTCTGCACCCCATCTTGACTGAAAAAAACAGAAATGTAGAAATTTGTTGCAAATTTATTAAAAAAGAAAAACTGAAATATCACATGGTCATAAGTATTCAGACCTTTTGCTCAGACACTCATATTTAAGTCACATGTGATCCTCCTTTCCGTACCCTCTATATGGGAGGTGAAGGAAAGATTTGTGTCAAACACAACACCCAGACAGCGCACCTGCTGGCTCGACGTTATTGTTGTACCACACACGGAGAGGGAGATGTCAGATTTGGGGAGGTATGTAGATGGCGGGAGCAGAAGTTCAATTTTGCAAAGGTTGAGTTTCAGATTGAGATCTGACATTATGTTGGAAAACTGCAGACAGACAGTCACTGGTGTTCTATAGTACAGTGGAGGTAGGGTCTGGGGATGAAGTGTAAAGTTATGTGTCATAAGCATAAAGATGGTATTGAAAGCCAAATTTGCTGATGGTCTGCCCAATTGGGGCCGTGTAGAGGGAGTAGAGGACTAAGGACTGCCCCCTGACGAACCCCTATAGTAAGGGGAAGAAGTGGAACCAGCGAATGATACACTGAAGGAGCGGTCAGAAAGATAGGAGAAGAACCAGGAGTGAGCAGTGTTCTTTATGCTGATTGAGTGGAGCATAGAGAGTAGGAGATGGTTGTCAACAGTGTTGAAAGCTGCAGAGAGCAGTCACCGTTTTGCTATCAAAAAGTCATTGGTCACTTAGATGAATGCAGTTTCTGTAGAATGTAGGGGGCGGAGATCTGTGATGGATCTAGAAGAGAGTGAGTGGAGAGGTAATGGGTAAGGCGAGAGTAGACCAGGCGCTCCAAGAGATGAAGGTGGGAGATTGCAGACTGGTCTGTAGTTATTTGTGCAAGATGGGTCAAGAGAGGGTTTTTTTTTTAATAATGGAGTAATGATGGAGTGTTTGAGGGAGGAGGGGAAGATACCAGAAGAGAGGGAGTGATTGAATATTTCAGTTAGGTGAGTAGTGACGACTGGAGAGAGAGACTGGAGTAGGTGTGAGGAAATGGGGTCAGTAGTAGGACTAGAGGAGCCTGGAGACGTCTTCTGTGACTGTGTTAAATGTGGAGAGCAAGCCAGAGGAGATGTGGGGAGGGATGGGAGTCACGGCACTTTGTGACTGGGAGCTGATTTCCTGACTGATATTTTGTTATTTTCTCTATGAAGTAGGAGGCCAGATCATCAGCACAAATGTCTGTGGTTGGGTTCTACCCTTTAGGACTAAGGAGGGAGTGAAAGGTGTTGAAAAGTTTTTTGGGGGTTGTTTTATAGTGAAGAGATCAGGGTGGTGAAGTAGGTCTGTTTGGCGATGTGAAGGGCTGAGTTATAGGTTCTTAACATAAATTTATAGTGGATGGAGTTTTCTGGTGTGCGAGTTTTTCTCCATAGGCGTTTGGCACTCCTACAGCATTGCTGGAGAAATCGAGTTTACGGAGTGAGCCAGGGCTGTTTTACTCTGTGTTTTGGAGGTTCTGAGGTTGAAGGGCACTACTTGGTCCAGGAGGCTTCTGAGGGGGTCATTATAGTGATTTACAGCCAGATCAAGGCAGGAGAAAGAGGAGATTGGGGACATTGATGAGTGTAGTGAATCTTTAAGTGTATGAGGATTGATGGCTTGTAGATTTCTGAATGTGTGATAGGTAGGAGTGTGCTGGGGTGGACAAGGATTTGTGAAAGCGAAGGAGAGAATGTTGTGGTCCGAGAGGGGAAGTGGTGCGTTATCTAGGTAGGAGATTGAATAGAGCCGGATAAAGACCAGATCAAGGGTGTTACCGTCTTTGTGTGTCTTAGAGATTAAAAGCTGAGGCCAAGAGAAGTGTTTAGAGATAAAAGCTGGGATGCAGATGGAAAGGTGGGGCTGTTTATGGGGATGTTGAGGTCTCCCAGGATAAGGGTTGGCAGCAGCCAGGCAGAAAAATGGTCAAGGAACTGGGTGGGTGAGCCTGGGGGACGGTATACGACTGCTACTGTGAGGGAGAGGGGATGGAAGAGCCTGATGGTGTGGACCTCAAAAGAAGGGAATGAGCGTGTTGGAACTGGGATGATGACCTGGAAAGTGCATTGTGGGGACAGCAGACTCCTCCACCATGTCTGTTTGCAAGTCTCGGGGAATGGAAAAAATATAAGCCGCCATGAGAAATAGCGGCATGGGGGACAGTGTTAGTATCCAGGTTTCAGTGAGGGCTAGCAGATTGAGAGAGTTGGTCAGAAAGTAGTTATGCAGGAAAGGAAGCTTGTTGCATACAAACTGTTGATTCCAGAGTGCACTATTAAAAGAGGGAGATGAATGAGTACAACTGATGTAAATAAGGTTAGCAGGGTTTCGATGTGAGGTGGGAGAGGGGCTGAAGTTGGCGTAGGGAGGACCGGGGTCAGGAGAGACATCCCGAGCTCCCTGTCTCGGCATGTGCCTGCTTGTGCAGCCATTTTCCTGTAGCTCATGGCTTCAGGAAGATGGCCGCGGCCACCGAAAGCCACGCACGCTGCTCTGCCTCGCCGCTGACAGCCGCAGCATCTCACCTCTTCATCTGCTGCTGCTGCCCCCTGGTTCCTGAAGGAGGGAGGGAACGGAGAGCCCTGCGATCCCGCTTCACCGCTACCGCAACTATCCGGTGAAGTAATGTTCGGAACATAAGACGTACCCCCCATTTTCCGCCCAAATTTGGAGGGAAAAAAGTGCATCTTATGGTACAAAAAATACGGTACATAAAATAGAACAGTATAATTACAATTTATTTTTTTTAGCACATCCTCTATTCTATCCTCTCATGTTTAACAAATTATACATTGTAACATGTTAATTTACCATTTGGTATAAAATGATATTGGTTGAAAGAACCTTCTCAAAACAATGTGCAAAAGGGTTTATTTATGAGTGTGACACATGAAATGTACTGTAGATTATTTATATGAACCCTTTTATGAAGGGATTCTAACTCCTAATCAATGTATGAAGGCACGGACTACTGAGTACATTTAATATTCTTCTTCCGCCTCCTAATCAATGTATAAGGGCACGGACTACTGAGTACATTTAATATTCTTCTTCCGCCTCCTAATCAATGTATAAGGGCACGGACTACTGACTACATGTAATATTCTTCTTCCACCTCCAAATCTTTGAATGAGGGCGCTGACTACATGTAATATTCTTTTTCCACCTCCCAATCATTGTATAAGGGCACAAAATACTGATTTCATGTAATATTCTTCTTCCACTTCCCAATCCATGTTAGAGAGAAGAATATAATGCCTCTTATTTTTCATATTCAACTTAAAAAAAATCTCAAAATACTTATGGGTACTGAAGTACTTTGTGGACTTTTTTTCTTACTTAGATGGGGCTAAAAACAATTGTGCAAAATGGTGCAAAAGTTTCATTAAAACTTTTGCACCATTTGCCCCCAATAGCCGCTGTATTACACTGTTTATTGCTGGCTGCAGAATGAGTTACCCGGTTGGCCACATTATCTTTATTCTATCAGATGTGTCAGGGACATGATTTTGTGGCACTGATTATTATATAGGTATGACAGGTTCTCCTCCTGCTCTTGTTAGTGCAGCTGTCCTCTGACTCACAGCTCTCCAGTCCATAAAAATGGCTGCTAGTTGAGGAGCGTGTGACCAGATCAGTCCGACAGCCTTGTCCAAATAAAAACCTCACATGAGAAAATGATTTTCTATTGGAGGAGACTGAGTGGTCTGTTGGTCGATTTTAAGGAATCATCCAAATTTTTTATTGTACATGGATTACCCATTATCAGATGCTATAACATATCATCTTTCATAAGACATTTACAGTTTCCAGAACCAAGAAATTGTGAATTTATCTAGTGGTGTGGGGAGCACCTTGAATCCACAGGTGCTTCACGGAATTTTATAACAGTAGAAAATTACAGTTTGGGCAGATGGCAGGGTTCAGAAGGGAAGGAGCACCATTTGACTTTTCGAGAGCAAAATTGGCAGCATACGCCATGTCACGTTTGCAGAGGCCCTGATTGGCCTAAAGAGCGGAAACCCCCCACTAGTGACCCCATTTTGGAGACTACACCCTCCAAGGAATTTATCTAGAGGTGTGGTGAGCACTTTGAATCAACAGATGTTTCACAAAATGTTTTAACATGGAGCCTTGAAAATGAAAAAATACATTTTTTTTCCACAAAAAATGTTGCTTTAGCCCCAAATTTTTAATTTTCACAAGGTTATGGAAATGAAAGGTTATTTTCACAATAAATTGGACCATACAATTTGTTGTGCAATTTCTCCTGTGTACACAGATAACCCATATATGGTGGAAAACTACTGTTTGGGGCCATGGCAGGGCTTGGAAGGGAAGGACCACCATTTGACTTTTGTATATCAAAATTGGCTGGAATAGAGAGCTGATGCCATCTCGCATTTGGAGAGCCACTAATGTGCCTAAAACAGTGGAAATTCCCCACAAGTGATCCCATTTTGGAAACCACCCCTAAATTAATTTATCTAGAGGTGTGGTGAGCATGTTGAACCCACAGCTGCTTCACGGAATTTTAACACCCTGGACTGTGAAAATTAAAAATTACGTTTTTCCCCCAAAATTTTCATTTTCATTAGGGTAACAACAGAAAATGGACCACCCAATTTGTTTTGCAATGTCTCCTGAGTACTCCGATGCCCCCATATGTTGGGGAAATCAACTGTTCAGGTACAGCTCCAAAAGAATAGAGTGCCGTTTTGGGAAGCAGACTTTGTTCGTATTGTTTGTAGCACAATGCTGCATTTGTAGAACCCTTGTACTGCCAGAAGAGCAGTAACCCCCCACAAATAGCCTCATTTTGTAAACTACACCCTTCAAGGAATTCCTCTAGTGCGTTCTCCTGTCTGCAGCAGTGCCATACATATTGATGTTAAGTGTTTGGGCACGCTGTAGGGCTCAGAAGAGGGGGCCATTTGGCTTTCCGAGCTTGAATTTTTTTGGATTGTATTTGGGAGCCATATCGCTTTTCCAAGACCTCTGAACTACTGGGAACAAGGACCACCTGTATTTATTTTTCCTTTGACAGACAACAGATCTGAGTAGGGGCTTGTTTTTTTTGGGATGAGATTAAGTTTTTATTGGTGCCATTTGGTGGTACGTAACATTTTTTTAATTTGATTTCTATACCAATTTTTGAGAAACAGAATAAACAATTGAACAATTTAAGAATTTTCATTATTTTTTTACACCATTTTACGCTGTTCACCGTTCGGTAAACCTGACATAACGACTTTATTCTTCAGGTCAGGACAATATCAGTGACATCAGGGTTATAGAGTATTTTCATAATTTGCTATTTTTGCATGCTAAAACAATTTTTTTTTTTTAAATGATATTTGTTATTGCATTGCCATATTCTGGGAGCTACAACTTTTATATTTTTCCGCTGAATGAGCTGTGCGAGAACATTTTTTGATCCCTTTTTTTTCAATTTTGGCATTTTAGTTTTTTCCTCCCATTCTTCAAAAAGCCTTAACTTTTTTATTTTTCTGTTCACATAGACGCATGAGGACTTGTTTTTTTGTGGAACACTTTTTTTTTCTTTAAAATTAAACCATTCACTTTACCTAATAATGTAGTGGAAAATGGGGAAAAAATTCAAGTTCTACGAAAAAAAGCGCACTTCTGACATGGTTTTTTTGGGAATTGTTTTTACAGCGTACATTGACTGACTGGTAAAAGTGACCTTGTGTGGTAAGTGACCTGTCACTATGATTCCACTCATCAGTATGATTACTGCGATGCCAAACTTATCCATGTTTTTTTTTATTATTATTTTAGCAATTTTGCAACCTGTGAATTTTTATTTTTATATATATATATATATATATATATATATATATATATATATATATATATATATATATATATATATATATATATATATATATATATATATATATATATATTTAAAACCTTTTTTTTATTTTTTTTTTTATACTATATTAGTCTCCTTAGGAGACTTGAACCTGCAATCGTTTGATCACTTGTACTAAACACCGCTTTAGTACAGTATTGCTGCATAAAGTAAAAATCATGGTCTCCTTTGAAGGTCAGCCAAGGGCTGGGCTTCAAAGGAGCTCCTAGATGTCAGGCACAGAGGTCTTCAACAGAACCCCGGCTATCATGGTAACTCATCAGCGCCCTACAATTGCATCAATGAGATCATAGTATGACGTGCCCTCATGCCAGCATGCTGTTAATGGCATTGTCAAAGTTTGACCGTGGCACTTAGCAGTCGCTGGCGGAGCTCTGCTCCACCTGCGGCTGTTAGAGGCAGGCCATGTCTGTGTGTTACCGCCATTATCTGTCGTTTATGGGTTGGGGCCAACCCACCCCACCCCGAACCCAAGAGTCGGCCCACTCCTTGAGACCGCTTACACCTGTTACCGACTTGCGCCATACATGTACAGCGACAGTTGGTAAGGGATTAATAGTTAAAAAAATTTAATGATCTTTGAAAAAATGTAAGGTCCAATTCACTATTTGTAAGTTATTGAGGTCTCTCTTCTTTCTTTGTTATATTCGCTGATGCTTTTTGCGCCAAATTCTTACAAATGGCGCATGCAGTTCATGAATTGGCGCATAATCAAAAATGTTCTTTCTTTTTTTTTTTTTCTTTAGTCATTTTTGCTATTTTTTTTTTTTAGCACTAAAAGTTGCAAAACCTTTAGAAAGTTGCACGTTTTAAAATTGCACCAAATTACTAACTCCACCAGAAACCTTACTCCAAGCAGGGACTGTAGTGAGATGAGCCCAAAAAAATGCAACATTTGGTAAAAGTCGTATTTTATGAACCGGTCTTAAACATCTGAATAAGCGAAGGCCTTTTTCAATGCAAATTTTTTTTTTTTTTTTTAACTGCGATCTAAACAGCCTGAAATGTAATTCTTGTTTCAGATTCTACTTCTATGATTAGCAAAAACCTTGGATCCATGTCACTTGATGAAGGCCGGGGTGCGTGACTACAAAACTTGCAGTATTGTATAAGTGTGGGTTTTATCTGAGTGCTGCATTAGTTTATAGGTGACTGCTGTACAGTAACTCATTTTACTGAATATTTTTGAGCATTGAGCACTTCCTTAAAAAAGACCTTTCACCAGTTTGAGCATGTTATAGTGGCTGTAGAACTAAATAAAACATAGCACCATATATATATATATTTTTAGGTTTCTCCGCTCTGTTTCGGAGATGAACTTGTACAATGTAGCTTATAATTTAATGAAATTTCTAATTTGGCTTTACCAGACATTCTTCTTTGAGAGCGTGCTCTTCTTCCCCAGTATGATATTGACCAATCATAAGTCAGCAGCAACTTACAGAGTAATGCCCGCACAATAGCTTAGAAAGGACTTTTTCCTATTTCTGACAAATAATGACAGTCTGATCTCCTCACAGATTTCATTGCTGAGTTATTCTAAGTTCTGGGAATAGAGCAGAGATGAGTTTGTTTACGAACACTTCTTTAGTTTTCATCTCACAGCACTTAGTGTGGGGAGGACGACGCAGTACAGCAGAGCTGAGCTTTGTCTCATTACAAACACTGCTTCAGCTCTCCTCTCACAGTGCTGTTACCTTTGCTGTATATCCTTCTTGCCTCACATTCACTGCTTTTGAGATTAAAACTGATTGGTTAGTGATCAAACTCATTTCTTCTCTTCTTGCCACTACTTGTCTATGATCTCACTGCAGAGTGACTACAAGATCATGTTGTCATTACATGTCTCACACAGGAGAAAGCCTGTTCTCTGCTCTTGTGGAGGCATGTTCTGTTTTTTTTCCCTGTATGTTGCTGCCAGCTTACAGAGACAAATCTCTGGTAACATCCAGTTGGGCTTCCCCTAAATTATAACCTAAACTTTATAAGCTAATATCTCCACGTCGGAGAGAAGAAATTTAAAAATAGAAACCACATTTTATTCGGCTCATCAGCCATTGTACTGTAACTTGGCCAGTTTGACAAACTCAAATCCGTGAAAGGGGTTTTTCTAAATGGTTTTGAAATGAAGTGGTTTAAACATAAGTGACCTAGAATCATTAATTTAGTCCCCCACTGACTCCAGCGCCTTGCTCTTTTAGTCCCTGCTGATCTTTTTTACTTCTGTAGATCTAGCATGCTGTCAATGCGCACTTGACTTCTGCTGAAAATTACCAGCCTTAGTGGTAATGCTGGAATGTATCATGTGTACATGGACAGTATATTATCGCTGAAGGAAGTAAACGGAGACCAGCGGAGACCACCTGAGTAATTGAGCTGGAGAGCTAGTGGAGGATTTAATAGGCGAGTATATAGTCGTGGCCAAAAGTTTTGCGCTTGACACAAATTTTGGTATTCGCAAATGTAGATTTTAGTCTTTTTTTAGATCTTTTAATGAGATGCTTCTATGGTTACTGAAGTACAAATATAAGAATTTCATGTTTTTACACTTTTATTGTAATATATTTCAAGTTTATATAAAGACTCAATATTTACAATGTTCACCCAATGTTGACCCAGGAATGGGTTATCCAGCATGCCAAGGAAGAATTGCAGAAGTTTTGAAAAATAAGGGTCAACCATGTAAGCATTGTTTCTTTGTATAAACTTGATGTATTTGTCAATGAAAGTGTAAAACCTTATGAAGTACTTACAATTGTACTTCATTAACCATAGAAACATCTTAATATAAGACCTAAAATCACTGAAGCACCAAACTGAGAAAACAAAAATTTGTTTCAGTCTCTAAATTTTTGGCCACAACTGTACTTTACTTCTTTATTTCATACCATTTACTCCTTTTGACTGATTTTTCTTGAAATACTGTAAAACCCCTTTAACGGGAATCTGTCAGCAGGTTTTAGCTGTGTATTTTGACAGCAGCTTGAGGAAACCCAGATTCCAGCAATGTATCACTTGGTTTACTGGGTGTATCACTTAGTTTACTGGGTGAGCAGTTATGATAGAGTCACAGTTTTCGCTGCTGCAGTTATAGCAGAGCTCAATTGTTGTTGATCTCTGTATAACCCCTTCCACTCCACAGCTTTCTGTGTACATTGTATAGTGACAGAGCTGCTGATCAATGCTGGGGGCTTGGTTGGACTAGAAGGCACAAGGCCAGTTGTCCTCTAGTGATAATCTGCTGATAAAACACTTATTGTATTGAAACAGCAAAACACAGCCCAGTAAGTGACACATCACTGAAATAAGGGCCTCTGCTCCTTCATTTTGATGCTATCGGATTACATGGTGAAACCTGCTGACCTATTATCCCTAAAACTGCAGTTATATTTTAGGATATTTATGCAACAATCAATTTATAGGTTTATTTGTAATTCAGATAAAAAATTTTTTTTTAATATTTTATGAAAATAAATACAAATCGAGTAGGAACATATCTAAAAATATAACTGCTGCTTATGAATTGTGATGTACTAAATGTAATGGAATATCTATAAATTATAATATGACAGTGGAGCATGGCTTCTAATAGTTTTCCTGGAATGCTTTGTCTAATCACACGTTTCAAGCTTCATTTCTGCTCGTAAATTTACTATAGATGATAAAATGTAAAATGTTGTTAATTTACAGACAAGGGGCCTAAATTGGATACGAAAGTAGCAGGGGAGTGCAAATTAAGGGCACAGAGTTTACTTTTTTTTTTTTCCTTTTTATTCAGAGAATTTTTCACGAGCGATTTTAAATTTTTTTTCTTACTGAAGTAAAGCTATTCCAAAGTGAAAATTAGTTTTTTTAACCCATTCACCCCCAAGCTTGTTTTCACCTTCCTGACCAGAGCCCCTGATGTGCCTAAACAGTGGAAATCCCCCCTACAAGTGACCCCATTTTGGAAACTGTACCCCTCAAGGAATTCATCTAAAGGTGTGGTGAGCACCTTGAACCCACAGGAGCTTCACAGAATTTTATAACGTAGAGTCGTGAAAATGAAAAAATTCATTTTTCTCACAAAAGTGTTGCTTTAGCCCCAAATTTTTCATTTTAGCAAGGGTAACAGAAAAATATGACCCCCAAAATTTGTTGTGCAATTTCTCCCAAATACGACGATGCCCCATATGTGGGGGAAAACTGTTTGGGCACATGGCAAGGCTCGGAAAGGAAGGAATGCTATTTGAACTTTGGAGCTCCATTTTGGCTGGGATAGATAGCGGATACCATGCCAATCCACATTTGAAGACCCATGATATGCCAAAACAGCAGAAACCCCCAAAAGTTACTCCATTTTGGAAACTACACCTCTCAAGGAATTCATTTAGGGGTTTAGTGAGAGTTTTGAACCCTCAGAAGATTTACAGAATTGTATAACATTGGGCTGAGTAAATGAAAAGTTACCATTTTTTCCACTAAAATTTTGCCTTGGGCCCCAAGTTTTTAATTTTCAAAAGGGGTAGTAGGAGAAAACGAACGGTACAATTAGTTATACAATTTCTCCTGAGTACACTGATACCCCACATGTGGCTTAAAGCTACTTTTGAGGCACAGTGCAAAGATCAGAAAGGAAGGAGCGCCATATTGGAGCTCAGATTTTGCTGAAAACATTTGAGGGGTACCATGTCACATTGGCAGAGCCCCAGAGGTGCCAGAACAACAGAAACCAACCATAAATGACACTACTTTACAAACTACACTCCCCAAGGAATTCATCTAAGAGTGCAGTGAGCATGTTGACACCACAGGTGCCTCATAGAATTGTATACCATTGGGTGGTGAAGAAAGAATTATATTTTTACCACTTCAGCATTGTTTTAGTCCGAAGTTTGTAGAATAAAGTTTAACTTTTGTTTCCTATATTTAAACAAAAACATTTAATACAAAATCAGTGGTAGAAATCAGTTTTTTTCCCATCTCCCCAACCCTTCAACCCAACAATAAAAATACATATATACAGTGGGTACGGAAAGTATTCAGACTCCTTTAAATTTTTCACTCTTTCATTGCAGCCATTTGGTAAATTCTAAAAAGTTCATGGCTGTACTAGCTCCAAAGGTTGCTTCTACTTAATACTGAGCAAAGGTTCTGAATACTTATGACCATGTGATATTTCAGTTTTTCTTTTCTAATAAATTTGCAAAAATGTCTACATTTTCGTTTTTTTCAGTCAAGATGGGGTGCAGAGTGTAGATTAATGAGAAAAAAAATGAACTTTTTAGAATTTACCAAATGGCTGCAATGAAACAGAGTGAAAAATTTTAAGGGGTCTGAATACTTTCCGTACCCACTGTATGTAACCCAAGATTGTTCCAATTAAAGCTTCTTCACACTGCTCAATTAAAAAAAAAATAAGCCCCTGTAGTTATGTTGCCTGAAAAATAAAATTATGACTTGAAAGATAATTTTGGTATCACCATTTTTCTATCCATCCATAGTCAATTTTACTTTGTATTTTAAGGCTGTGTCTGTAAGTCTTACAGCTCCAGCAGTGTGGATGGGATTTTTAAAAATCTCGTGCCCATTGTGCTTCTTTTTTACTCAGCAGAAACTGACCTGCAGTTTGTGTTTTAAATCTGCAACATGTCAATTTCTCCTGTTAGCATGCTGAGTTTTATGTGCAGATTTTTCCCATCGACTTGCATTAGATACGGAAAATCCACAAGTAAAAAACATTGTGGAAGCGCATGTAATCTGTACATGAATGTATCAAAGTTTTGTCAAAGTTAAAATGCCAGAAAGTATCAAAAACAAAGTAGCTTTGTTTAAAGCATGACATAACAAAAAAATAATAATAAATCAGTGTCAAAAACAGAATATGCTGACAGTACAGCACAGGATCACAGCTGATTCTTTTTGATAGGTCAAACATTTTCCTGCCTGTTTTTTTTATAAAGTGTTACCTCACAGAAAGAATCAGCTGTGATCCCGTACTGTAATGTCTGTATACTCTTTTGCTTCCTCCCCTGCCCAGGAGATGTGGTATGATCAAACCGTGTCCCTGTACGGTCAGACACGGCCATTACACAGTACACAGCAGGGACACATTTATAAGATTATCTCAGCACAGGGACATTTTATTTAAACACATCCAATAGTTGAGGTTATTATTTTATATATTTTCCATTTGCAATCGTGTTGTGCCGATGGTCTCCATGGTGACCCCAGGTCCAAAGATGCTCCGAGCAGGAGCTGACACGCCTCCACCTTGTCTGCAAGACACTGATTTGATGTCATGTAAAGTAAAAGCATTGCAGAGTATAAGATCAGCCATCTGTCAGTAAAAAGTTGACAATGTAAAAGAGAAAAAAAATATATGTATATTATTCAAATATATATATATATATAATGTGTGTGTGTGTGTTTATTATACTTATTTATGTAAAAACAAAAAAGTACACATATTCGGTATCGTCGCATCCAGAATGACGCGACCTATAAAATTTTCCCACTAGTTAACCCCTTCAATGAATACTGTTAAAAGTATAAATGAAAAACAAGGCAAAAAATTATGCTTTATCATCATACCGCCAAACAAGAACTGGAATAAAATGCGATCAAAAAGACGAATGTAAATAAAAATGGTATCTCTGAAAACGTCATCTTGTCCCACAAAAAAGACACAATATTGCAGAAAAATAAAAAAGTTATAGCTCTCAGAATAAAGCGATGCAAAAATATTTTTTTTTTCTAGAAAATAGTTTAATTGCGTACAAGCGCCAAAGCATAAAAAATTATATAAATGTGGTATCGCTGTAATCGTACTGACTGGAAGAATAAAGCTGCCTAATCAATTTTACCACACGCGGAACGGCATAAAAAAAAACTCCAAAAAATAATTCCTGAATTGCTGTTTTTTTCATTCTGACTCCCAAAAATCAGAATATAAAGCGATCAAAAAATGTTGTGTGTCCGGAAATGGTACCAATAAAAACGTCAACTCATCTCGCAAAAAACAAGCCCTTACATGACTTTGTCAGCCGAGATATGGAAAAATTATAGCGCTCAAAATGTGAAGATGCAAAAACTGCAATAAATAGTGTTTTTTAGTGTGTGGCAGCTGCAAAAGATAAAAACCTGATATAAATCTGGTATCGTAATTGCACCGACCCAAAGAATAAAGTCACCTAATCACTTATACCGCATGAGGAATGGAGTAAAAAATAAATAAAACCAATTCTTCATCTTTTGTTGATTTGTTCATTCTGTCTCCCAAACATCGCTGTAATAAATGTTTTACATTTATCCTGGGCTGAGCACTTACACCGGGGTTTCCATGTAAATCTCAGAAATACGTTATTCAGACTAAACTCCAAGCGGAAGTTTCCCTATAATGAGGCAGATGGAGGCACTGTGGACTCTGTCTGGCCTGTGATCTGGCAGTGTCTGTCTTTTTAGTCGTGTATAAAAGTGCAGTCTGCAACAGTTTTGTGCACTCTGAAAAGAATGATAATGCTGAACAGAGGCCAGGTGGAGTCCAAGTAACTCTGCTGCCTCATTATAGTGAATGGGTCCTTCATGGGTTTCATCTGAATCACATGTGATCCCAGATTTTATGTAAAATATTCCCAACAAAAGCTTCAAATCTGTCTACAAAAAAAGTTGTTCCCACTCACAGGGTTGTGGAGTCGGTAAGCCAATCCTCCGACTCCACGACTCCCTCATACATGGCTGATGTTTAAGTGATAAATCTACTGTAGAACAGATTCATCTCAGCTAAAAGTCTAGACCCTTAGATCAGGAATAGGACAGACATTTATAGGACATTTCATAACTTTCACAAATTCTTATGGAAAAAATATTCCCCACAAACTGCATTGAACTTCTTCACCCAATTTATTATATATTTTAGGAGTTGAAGTCGGTCCATTTTATACCGACTCCACCAAAATGGACACCGACTCCCAACTCCACAGCCCTGCTAGATATCACTGAATGAAATATTCCAGTTGCAAGTCTTTATTTATTACATAGTGGAATGTGTTGAAAACAATAAAATATATAAAAATGATCAATGTAAATCAAAATTAATATCCCATGGAGGTCTGGATTTGGAATGATACTCAAAATCAAATGGAAAATCAATTTACAGGCTGATCCAACTTCAGTGGAAATGCCTCAAGACAAGGAAATGATGCTCGGTAGTGTTTGTGGCCTCCACGTACCTGTATGACCTCCCTTTAATGCCTGGGCAGGCTCCTGATAAGGCGGCGGATGTTCTGAAGAATCTCCTCCCAGACTTGGATTACTGTACCCAATTTATTATTTTAGGAGTTGGAGTTGGTCCATTTTATACCGACTCCCGAGTCTACCAAAATGGACACAGACTCAGACTCCCCAGCCCTACCCACTCAGGTCCGTTATCTGTCAATGGAAATATAGAGGGCTTCCACTTTACTGGTAGCACAGAGGGTCTGGAAAAGCACTATGGCTCCTCGTCCCCAAAAGAATTCGGCAAATTCTGCGCTCCCAAATCAAATGTTCCCTCCCTTCTGAACCCCACAGTGTGCCTAAACTACATATAATGTTAGGCATTTCAGTAGTGATGAGAGCCCGCCTAATTTACCCGTGTGTGTCTCCAGACGCACGAGCTGGGCATCACATCGTACTGGTAACCTCCAACTTACTGGACACTACAATGGCAGTTTGCAATTTTCACTCAGCAACATCTACTGCTGCTTGTTTCTGGAAAACAGCCATGGAGTCAAAATCCTCACTACACCTGTAGATAAATTCCCTAGAAGCTATAATATCCAAAATGGGGTCACTTGAGGGTGGAGTCTGCTCTTCTAGCATGTAGGGGCTCTGTAGTCTGCAAACTATTCTAGGAAAATCTGTGCTCCAGAGGGCAAATGGTTCTCTGCCCCTCACGGATCTCGTTATGTGGCTAAGCAGTACCGACGTATTTCTACATTTAGCAGAAATTGTGTGACAAATTTTGGTGCCATTTTTACCCATTTCCCAGTGTAAAAATGTAAAATCTGGGACTAAAACAAAATTTTGGCAGTTAAAAGTGTCATTCTTTTTTCTTCACTGCCCAATGGTATAAAATTCGGTGACACACCTGTAGTGTCAACATGATGACTGCACCCTAGATGAATTCACAGAGAAGTGTTGTTTGTAAAATGGGGTCTCTTATGCGAGTTCTACTGTTCTGGTTCCTCAGGGGCTCTGCCAATATGACATGTGACCCCAAAGACATACTGATAGGGAACTTGGATTGTGAGCCCCATTGGGGACAACAATAATAATAATGTATGTAAAAGCGCTGCAGAATATGATGGTGCTATATAAGCAATGCATAATAAATAAACATGGCACCCTCAAACCAGTCCAGCAATATCTGAACTCCAATATGGCGTTTCTTCCCTTCTGAGCTTTGCACTGTGCCTCAAAAGTAGTTTTCAACCACATATGGGATATTGGCGTACTCAGGAGAAATTGCACAAAAAAATTTGGGATCCATTTCTCCTGCTATCCTTGTGAAAATGAAAAAAATTGGGGCTAGAACATTTTTATGGGAATTTTTTTTTTTTTCATTTTCACAGATCAACGTAAAATTCTGAGAAGCTCCTGTGGGCTCAAGGGGTCCGGCACCCACGCTAATGGGCTGTTATCTTAGAATCAGTGGGATCCGTTGAAGCGTTCCAGAGTTATTACCTTATAAATTGACAGTGGTCAGAATTGTAAAAATTGGCTGTGTCAGGAAGGTGAAAACAGGCTTCGGGGTGAAGGGGTTAAGACTAGAGGCTTGGTCTGAACCATGTGCTCTACAATGCTGCCAGCAGAGCTAGCATTGGGTAACAGGTTCACTCAAGCTGATCAAGTACAGTGATCCAGTCAGCTTCAGAGCTGCATTTGCAGGCGGTAAACCGACATCTTGCAAGTGTACTCTTCTATTTTAGATTTTAGGGGTAGCCAATAACCAGCTACAGAATATAAATGCCCTCTGTTCTTGAGAATTAAAGATTTTTAATAAGCGGTAAATTATAAAGTTGCGGTTTACAAGCACTTTGCCGTTTTTAACCCCCTTTTAAATGGTTGTTTTAAACAAGGGGTCCTCAAACTTTTTAAACAGGGGGCCAGTTCACGGTCCCTCAGACCATTGGAGGACCGGAATATAGTTTTTTTAAAAAACTATGAACAAATTCCTATGCACACTGCACATATCTTATTTTGTAGTGAAAAAAACAATACAGGAACAAATACAATATTTAAAATGAAGAACAAGTAAAGTTAAATCAACCGGTATTTCAATAGGTAGGTAACTGTACCCAATAGGCAGCATAGGTCCTCAATAGGCAGGTAAATGTCCCCAATAGGCAGCATCGGTCCCCAATAGGCAGCATAGGTCCCCAATAGGCAACATAGGTCCCCAATAGGCAGGTAAATGTACCCAATAGGCAGCATAGGTCCTCAATAGGCAGGTAAATGTCCCCAATAGGCAGCATCGGTCCCCAATAGGCAGGTAAATGTCCCCAATAGGCAGCATAGGTCCCCAATAGGCAGGTAAATGTACCGAATAGGCAGTATAGGTCCTCAATAAGCAGGTAAATGTCCCCAATAGGCAGCATAGGTCCCCAACAGGCAGGTAAATATCCCCAATAGGCAGCATAGGTCCTCAATAGGTAGGTAACTGTACCCAATAGGCAGCATAGGTCCTCAATAGGCAGGTAAATGTCCCCAATAGGCAGCATAGGTCCCCAATAGGCAGGTAAATGTCCCCAATAGGCAGGTAAATGTCCCCAATAGGCAGCATAGGTCCTCAATAGGCAGGTAAATGTCCCCAATAGGCAGGTAAATGTACCTAATAGGCAGCATAGGTCCTCAATAGGCAGGTAAATGTCCCCAATAGGCAAGTAAATGTCCCCAATAGGCAGCATAGGTCCTCAATAAGCAGGTAAATGTACCCAATAGGCAGCATAGGTCCCCAATAGGCAGGTAAATGTCCCCAATAGGCAGGTAAATATCCCCAATAGGCAGGTAGATGTCCCCAATAGGCAGCATAGGTCCTCAATGGGCAGGTAAATGTCCCCAATAGGCAGGTAAATGTACCCAATAGGCAGCATAGGTCCCCAATAGGCAGGTAAATGTCCCCAATAGGCAGGTAAATATCCCCAATAGGCAGGTAGATGTCCCCAATAGGCAGCATAGGTCCTCAATGGGCAGGTAAATGTCCCCAATAGGCAGGTAAATGTACCCAATAGGCAGCATAGGTCCCCAATAGGCAGGTAAATGTCCCCAATAGGCAGGTAAATGTCCCCAATAGGCAGGTAAATATCCCCAATAGGCAGGTAAATGTCCCCAATAGGCAGCATAGGTCCCCAATAGGCAGGTAAATGTCCCCAATAGGCAGGTAAATGTCCCCAATAGGCAGGTAAATGTCCCCAATAGGCAGGTAAATATCCCCAATAGGCAGGTAGATGTCCCCAATAGGCAGCATAGGTCCCCAATGGGCAGGTAAATGTCCCCAATAGGCAGGTAAATGTACCCAATAGGCAGCATAGGTCCTCAATAATCAGGTAAATGTCCCCAATAGGCAGCATAGGTCCCCAACAGGCAGGTAAATATCCCCAATAGGCAGCATAGGTCCTCAATAGGTAGGTAAATGTCCCCAATAGGCAGGTAAATGTCCCCAATAGGCAGGTAAATATCCCCAATAGGCAGGTAGATGTCCCCAATAGGCAGCATAGGTCCTCAATGGGCAGGTAAATGTACCCAATAGGCAGCATAGGTCCTCAATAAGCAGGTAAATGTCCCCAATAGGCAGGTAAATGCCCCCAATAGGCAGGTAAATGCCCCCAATAGGCAGGTAAATATCCCCAATAGGCAGGTAGATGTCCCCAATAGGCAGCATAGGTCCCCAATAGGCAGGTAAATGTCCCCAATAGGCAGGTAAATGTCCCCAATAGGCAGCATAGGTCCTCAATAAGCAGGTAAATGTCCCCAATAGGCAGCATAGGTCCCCAACAGGCAGGTAAATATCCCCAATAGGCAGCATAGGTCCCCAATAGGCAGGTAAATGTCCCCAATAGGCAGCATAGGTCCACAACAGGCAGGTAAATATCCCCAATAGGCAGCATAGGTCCCCAGTAGGCAGGTAAATATCCCCAATAGGCAGGTAAATATCCCCAATAGGCAGGTAAATGTCCCCAATAGGCAGGTAAATGTACCCAATAGGCAGCATAGGTCCTCAATAAGCAGGTAAATGTCCCCAATAGGCAGCATAGGTCCCCAACAGGCAGGTAAATATCCCCAATAGGCAGCATAGGTCCTCAATAGGTAGGTAACTGTACCCAATAGGCAGCATAGGTCCTCAATATGCAGGTAAATGTCCCCAATAGGCAGCATAGGTCCTCAATAGGCAGGTAAATGTCCCCAATAGGCAGCATAGGTCCTCAATAGGCAGGTAAATGTCCCCAATAGGCAAGTAAATGTCCCCAATAGGCAGCATAGGTCCTCAATAGGCAGGTAAATGTACCCAATAGGCAGCATAGGTCCCCAATAGGCAGGTAAATGTCCCCAATAGGCAGGTAAATGTCCCCAATAGGCAAGTAAATGTCCCCAATAGGCAAGTAAATGTCCCCAATAGGCAGCATAGGTCCTCAATAGGCAGGTAAATGTACCCAATAGGCAGCATAGGTCCCCAATAGGCAGGTAAATGTCCCCAATAGGCAGGTAAATGTCCCCAATAGGCAAGTAAATGTCCCCAATAGGCAAGTAAATGTCCCCAATAGGCAGGTAGATGTCCCCAATAGGCAGCATAGGTCCTCAATGGGCAGGTAAATGTTCCCAATAGGCAGGCTGTTTCCCCCTTATAATGCCCCATGCAGGCTGTTCCCCCCTTATAATGCCCCATGCAGGCTGTTCCCCCCTTATAATGCCCCATGCAGGCTGTTCCCCCCTTATAATGCCCCATGCAGGCTGTTCCCCCCTTATAATGCCCCATGCAGGATGTCATCCCCCCCCCCATATAATGCCCCATGCAGGATGTCATCCCCCCCCCCCATATAATGCCCCATGCAGGATGTCCTCCCCCCATATAATGCCCCATGCAGGATGTCCTCCCCCCATATAATGCCCCATGCAGGATGTCATCCCCCCATATAATGCCCCATGCAGGATGTCATCCCCCCCATATCATGCCCCATGCAGGATGTCATCCCCCCATATCATGCCCCATGCAGGATGTCACCCCCCCATATCATGCCCCATGCAGGATATCACCCCCCCATATCATGCCCCATGCAGGATATCACCCCCCCCCCATATAATGCCACATGCAGCATGTCACCCCCCCATATAATGCCACATGCAGCATGTCACCCCCCCATATAATGCCACATGCAGCATGTCACCCCCCCCCATATAATACCCCATGCAGGATGTCACCCCCATATCATGCCCCATGCAGGATGTCTCCCCCCCCCCCCCCCCCATATTATACCCCATGCAGCATGTCACCCGTCCCATATAGTGCCCCATGCAGCATGTCACCCCCCATATAATGCCACATGCAGCATGTCACCCCCCCAATATAATGCCCCATGCAGCATGTCACCCCCCCAATATAATGCCCCATGCAGCATGTCACCCCCCCAATATAATGCCCCATGCAGCATGTCACCCCCCCAATATAATGCCCCATGCAGCATGTCACCCCCCCCCCCATATTATGCCCTATGCGGCATGTCACCCCCCCATATTATGCCCTATGCAGGATGTCGCCCCCCCCATATCATGCCCCATGCAGGATGTCGCCCCCCCCATATCATGCCCCATGCAGGATGTCGCCCCCCCCATATCGTGCCCCATGCAGCATGTCACCCGTCCCATATAGTGCCCCATGCAGCATGTCACCCCCCCATATAATGCCACATGCAGCATGTCACCCCCCCAATATAATGCCCCATGCAGCATGTCACCCGTCCCATATAATGCCCCATGCAGCATGTCACCCCCCCATATAATGCCACATGCAGCATGTCACCCCCCCATATAATGCCCCATGCAGCATATCACCCCCCCCATATAATGCCCCATGCAGGATGTCACCCCCCATATCATGCCCCATGCAGGATGTCACCCCCCCATATTATACCCCTTGCAGGATGTCACCCCTCCATATAATGACCTATGCCTCCATACATTAAAAAATCCAATACTCACCTCACTTCTCACTTGCTGCCGCTGCTCTACTCTGGTCTGGACTCCAGCGTCGCGGCGGCGTCGTCCTGCTCTGCGCTGCCTGTGACGGCACTCGGGAGGGCGCGGTGTAAAGACGTCACCGCACCCTCTGACCTGAGACGCCACAGGAAGCGCAGAGCAGGAAGACAGCGGATCTGCGGAGGCACGGGGAGAGGTAAGTATCCGGCTGCCGGGACCCTGAGCAAGCGGGGGAGAAGGGCGGGCGCTGACACCGCTCCCCTCTCCTCCGCCCATAGCCCGGCGGGCTGCATGTGGCCCGCGGGCCGTAGTTTGAGGACCCCTGTTTTAAACAGTTTCCATAAATTGATAGAACTAGTGAACATAAGAAACTTTTTAATATATTTGATCATGAAATCTGCATTTTGCGCAATTTATGAGCAACTTCTCCCCCCCCCCCTCCGCTCTACCGCTTTTACTCATTCATTTTGAAAAACTGCTAAAATCCATTGTTACATGTACAACAGACTGTTTTGCTGAATACAAGACACTCACTGAAGGATCAGATTACAGCATCCTTTTGAAATAAGGGACAGTGAAAAAGAAGGAAGTAGCAGAGAGAGAGTCATGGGCCCAGATAGACCCAAGCTGCTTTTTTGTGTTGTGTTTAATATTTGATTCACATCTTCGTTGGTCAGCTCTGCTGTAAAATATTCTTATTGTATTCACATCCGCATTAATAAACACTGCTGAATAATGTTCTTAACATTAAACCTATCGTATAGACAATTTTAGAATTTCCTTAAACCACTTAAACCAACAAAAACCTACATAGATAATGGAAACAGTTCAGCCAATAATCTGAAAATTATTATCTTTATTAGAACACCATTAAAAACATTTAAAAAGGGGAAACTAGCTGACAAAAAGGACAAAACCTGGTGATACCAAACAAAAACACTAGAGGGAGCGAATACTTCATAGTTGATAAATAATCAAATTACTACAAACTGATGTTTCAGAAAAATATTAAATATAGAAATGTGAAAAACTTGACAGACATGCACCCACCAGTGACTCAATAGAAAAATTGGTAATAAATACTAGTAGATCGCTGTGTGCAAATATATCAGTAGGTAAAATATTATTGTATTCACATCCACATTAAAAAACACTGCTGAATAATGTTCTTAACATTAAACCTATCGTATAGACAAATGATGCACATTTCTGAACAAGCTCAGAGATGGAACATTAAAAGATTATTCTCAGAATCGCATTATTTTTCACAAAGAACATTAAATGCATACTTATTGTTACGTCACAGAGCTTTCCCAATATAAAGTGCTGCTAACTCCCACTACCTCCGATGTGCGCCTCACTAGCCCCAACTCTATTTTCATCATGCTAATCTAAGGGTAAAATTCACCTTTAGCTTCTGAGCACTTTCTGCTGTTGTACAGTACCCAGCGTGACCGATTTTCTTATGTCATCTGTGTCATTATAACTCTGTGTGGTTTTACATCAATAGCTGGTTCTAGCAGAGTTCAAATCTCCTGCCCTCCTCCACAACATCAGTGTAGAGCTGGGTAATAATCAGCTGACATGTGCTCGGTTCAGTGCCCTCACTGAATCGGGGGTGATGGCCTGGGGCGTACTAATACGGCTCAGGTTTTAAAGGGGTTAATGCAGGTAACGAGTTGATTAGGAGCATCTAACTGGTCTGAAGGAGCCAGAACTCATAATGGTTTGTAGGGGATCAAATACTTATTTCTCACTGCAAAATGCAAAAAATGTATCTTAATTTATACCATGTGATTTTCTTGATTTTTGGGGGGATATTCTATCTCTCAATGTTAAAATTAACCTACCCTTAAAATTATAGACTGTTCATGTCTTTGTCAGTGGGCAAACTTAACAAAAACAGTAAGGAATCAAGTAATTATTTCCTTCACTGTATTTTTGTTGTTTGCTGCGGAGAGATCAGTTTTGTGAAATTTCAAATGACGATTTGTATATGCATTTAGCAGAAGATGATCATCTGCCATATGCATCAATAGAGCAGCATTTGCATTTTCACATCATTTGTCCCCAGCATCAGGCAACAAACACAGCTCAATTAATCCTTGTGCATGTACAAAAAATCACCATCTTGCGATAGATCTTTTCCGTTCAGCATTCTCCTGCCTTCTATCTGTCCTTTCAGCGCATCTGTTTATAGCCTATCCTGCTGTACATCACTTGTCTTAGTTACTAGCACTCATGCACAATGCTGCTTTCTGGTATGAGTCCTGCACTGTAATCCACCCCTTTCCGTGAAATCATCCCACAGAGTAGAAGCTCCATTCTAGACACAAGACAACATTTTTGTCTGGAAGTCAGGTGAGAGAGACTGCACTGCGCACGATCGGCCAGGACCTGGAACTACAAAAGGATGGTTCCAATGGCAAATGAAGGTTAAGTAGAGCCAGGAGGGTCATCCTTAGGGGGTTGCTATGTGCAAAATAGGAGAGATTTAAAAATGGGTTATATTGGCACAAATTATTATATATTTATTCAGTGATTTCACTTGCGGGGGTGGTGCTTGTCTCTGCATGCCGGGAGTTCTGACACCACTTTTTTTGCCGGCTCATTATTGCTGATCTGAGCTGTCAGCAGAGAATTCGCTGTCATTGTGCTCATTGCACAGGGACTAGCCCAGCTCTTGAAATGAGCGTCACTCTTGTGACAAAATAATTGACAGAGTGCTGGACAGGAGATATGTTTCACTGAGTCTATTAGCTTCAGTGATGTGAAACCGGGAAGTTTTCTCAAGCATGTTATGTGCTGAGAGGGTTAAACCGCCATTTTAAAAGGGCTGGATTTTTTGTGAATGACCATAGTGCAGTTGGGAGGCCATTCACCATATCTCCACTCCAGGGTGTGGTCTGGGCTATAAATAGCCTGCCTTTCCACTCAGGAGTTGTTCAGTACCTGGAGAGGCTTGCTCCAGAGAGGAGCTTGCATTTGTTGTGCTAAATACTGAACCGTGTTTGGTTAACCCTGAGTGGCTGGACCCCGGCCAATATATGAACTGTGCTGTAGCTTTTTGTTTTGCTTTGCCATTAAGGCGAATAGGATGTATGTACTTTATGAACTCTAGATTGGTTTATGCCATTTTTAATAAACCAATCTGAAACTTAGTCACTGTTCCGTGTCTACCTCCGTGTACAGCCAAGCAAGCTCAAATCTGTAGCAGTTGTTTGGAGCAGACTCACAAGGTGAGCCCACCACATACTCTGTGGATAATGACTGTAACACACAACCAGGACCTGCGTCTTACAGCTGTGGGTGAAGTGAAGCCTTGTGACTGTTAACCTGTTAAATGCCACTGTCAAACAGACAGTGGCACTAACCACACACCAGCATGGAAGAGCATTATTCTATGCGCCCCTGTGACGCCTGAGGTTGCTATGACAGCCAGTGGTCTGTTGAAGACCTCCGTGCCTGTCTCCACAGACTATAGTTTTTACTATATGCAGCAATACTATGCTATATCTAATATAGTATAGTATTTCTGCATACAGGAAAAACCACAGTCTCTGTGATGACAGGCACGGAGGTCTTCAACAGACCACTGGCTGTCATAGCAACCCCAGGCGTCACAGGGATGCCGATGGGCGCATAAAATAATGCGCCTCCATGCTGGTGTGCTGTTAGTGCCACAGGTGATCAGATGATTAGTTCCTTAAAGGGAACTAATAAATACAGTAGGGCGATGTGCCCATGATCAGGAAATATCAGCTGTTTGGACGCAGCGCGTTTTCCCTGCATCCAAAACGCTGCGTTCAATCACTCAGTTAAATCTGCATTTATTCATTGAACAATGCGGATTTATCGTGTCTAATACATTTTGGAGACCAGCTTTGCAACAGAAATTTGACATGCTGCGGCTCGTCAACCCGCTCCGCGGGTGAGTTTATGCAGCTCAAATAGAAATCCCATGCCCACTGTGCTTCTATCAATCTCATTTACTGTGCTTGAATCGTAGAACTCAGTGTTTTGGAAGCAGAACAGGTGAGCTGTGTCCAAAACGCTGCTATTCTTGATCATGGGCATGTACCCTTAAAAATAAAAAAATAAAAAAGCTTTAAAATATCGTATATACTCAAATATAAGCCGACCCGAATATAAGCCAAGGCACCTAATTTTACCACAAAAAACTGGGAAAACTTATTGACTCGAGTATAAGCCTAGGGTGGGAAATGCAGCAGCTACTGGTAAATTTTCCCATCCTTGTAAGCATTGCCCACTCATCATCAATCCTGGTATACATGGCCCTCTCCCCACTCCTGGTAATGCATGGCCCCCTCATGCCCAATCCTGGTAATGCATGGCCCCCCTCATGCCCAATCCTGGTAATGCATGGCCCCCCTCATGCCCAATCCTGGTAATGCATGGCCCCCCTCATGCCCAATCCTGTTAGTGCATGGCCCCCCTCATGCCCAATCCTGGTAGTGCATGGCCCCCCTCATGCCCAATCCTGGTAATGCATGGCCCCCCTCATGCCCAATCCTGGTAATGCATGGCTCCCCTCATGCCCAATCCTGGTAATGCATGGCCCCCCTCATGCCCAATTCTGGTAATGCATGGTCCCCCTCATGTCCAATCCTGGTAATGCATGGCCCCCTCATCCCAAATCCTGGTATGCATTGCACCCCTTTTCCCCAATCCTGGCATGCAATGGAACCCTCATCCCCAGCCTGGCATGCATGGCACCCCTCATCCCCAATGCTGGCATACATGGCCCCCCAGCACTGCACACCTGAAAACAATAAACTTTTCTACTCACCTTCGTTCCCTCTGCTCCAGCGCTGCGTCCTGTTCTGCCAGCAGCTGATCTCATCATCTGGTTGCGCATGACATCACTGCCATAGGCCCTCAGACGCTGAGGTCAGCTGCGGGGATATTCACGCTCCTCCACGCCAGGACTATGGGCGTGGAGAGGAGTGAATATTAATTTTCTTTAATAGCGCGCAGTGTCAGCAGCGGTCGCAGCTATTGCTGCGGCTCATCGATCCTGTGTGCCCTAAAGAGAATGAATATTCACTCTTCTCCATGCCCATAGGAGTGGAGAAGAGTGAATATTCATACTCAATAATAGCGGGCACACGTGATCCTGCTGCGGCTGACACTGCGCGCTATTAAAGAAAATTAATATTCACTCCTCTCCACTCCCATGGGCATGGAGAAGAGTGAAAATTCATTTTCTTTAGCAGCGGGCACATGTGGTAGCTGTAGCAGCCGGCTACTGCCTGTGCACCCCTCCTCCGCTGCCGCAACCCCCCCACCACCTTCCCCAGCCGGAATGTAATTATATACTCGAGTATAAGCCAAAGGCGGCTTTTCAGCATGAAAAATGTGCTGAAAAAGTCGGCTTATACACGAGTATATACGGTATGTTGAAAGAATTAAAAAAAAAAAAAAAACATAAGTTAGTCAATCTTTTCCTTCATTAAAAATAAAGATAATAAAGTAATACATGTGGTATTGCCGTTGCCATAAAAATCCGATCTATCAAAATGTAAAATTAAATAACCCGATCGGTAAACCCCAATAAATAGAAAAAAAATTTCAAAACTCAAAAATTGTGTTTTGGTCACCACAAAATATGCTGTCAAATTGTCATATCAATCCCAAAATGGTATCAATAAAAACGTCTCGTCGTACAAAAAATAAGCCATCACACAGTTCAATTGACTGAAAATTTAAAATCTTACAGGTTTCGGAAAATGACACTTTCAAAATTATTTTTTTTAGTACAAATTTCACCATATTTTTCACCACAAAAATAATTTAAAAACTGGATCAGTTTGGTATCGCTGTAATCATACTGATGAGAAGAATCATATTGGCAGATAATTTTTACCGCACGATGTACGATATAAAAATAAATCCCAATACATAAGGTCAGAATTGCGGTGTTTTATTTTTTAGGGGGATTTTCACTCCCCTTGGATTTTTTTCCCCTGTTTTCCAGTACATTGTTTGGTAAAATGGCTCTTAAAAGAAAGAGGAAAAAATGGAAATTGGCCATGACAGAAAGGGGTTGATCCCCAGAAAACCACTGTTACGTGTTTATTTTCTTTTTTGGTACATGTTTTCGGTAAGCTAGTTATTTTCTTTGGTTTGATGTGTATTACTTGCCATAGTATTCTTTCTAGGCCAGGGTCACATGCTTGTAGATTCTCTCATGCAAGAGAATCGTGTCGATTATGATAATGACACTACGATCAAGCACTGATTAGTTTCGTCGGTGTCAGCTTAGTGTGATCTGATTCTCTCAAATGATCAAACCGTAGCGCTCTGTGAGGAGCAGAAGGAGAATGAAATTTCTCCATCGTCTCCATTCTGTGTCTCCCCGGAAATCGGACTCCGCTCAGATGTCATCACGTACCTGTAGACTAGCATTTTTTTCTCCTAACAATTCGGCATGAGAAAAAAATTCAAATCAGCACTGGCCCATAGAATAACATTGGTCTGAGTACAAGCCGATAAAAGATTGGATAGGACACGGCCGATGTATACATTTGCGTGAGCGTGACCTTAGACAGGTTTCTGTTACATTATAAAAATGGTTAGTAACTTTCCCTTAGAAGTGAAAAAAAAAACAGAAGTTTATAGAGGGAGAAATTTTTTTTGTTTGTTTGTGTTTCCACGTACAGGGTGGGCCATTTATATGGATACACCTAAATTAAATGGGAATGGTTGGTGATATCAACTTCCTGTTTGTGGCACATTAGTATATGGGAGGGGGAAAACTTTTCCAGATGGGTGGTGACCACGGTGGCCATTTTGGATCCAACTTTATTTTTTTCAATGGGAAGAGGGTCATGTGACACATCAAACGTATTGAGAATTTCATAAGAAAAACAATGGTGTGCTTGGTTTTAACGTAATTTTATTCTTTCATGAGTTTTTTACAAGTTTATGACCACTTATAAAATGTGTTTGAAGTGCTGCCCATTGTGTTGGATTGTCAATGCAACCCTCTTGTCCCACTCTTGATACACTGATAGAAACACCACAGAATAAATGCTAGCACTGGCTTCCAGTATCCGTTGTTTCAGATGCTGCACATCTCGTATCTTGATGGTATTGTGTGGTATATGGGGTACAAATATAGTGGGGCCATTCTTCATCAATGGAAGCCTCAATGCCACTGGATATCTGAAATTGCTACATGATGACGTGTTGCCCTCTTTATGCACTGAAGATGGTGTGTTCCCTGAGTTTTTCCAACAAGATGGTGCACCACCACATTATGGGTGTCAGGTCCGAGCATTCCTACATGAACAGTTTCCTGGAAAGTGGATTGGTCATCGTGGGCCAGATGAATGGCCACCAAGGTCTCCCGATCTGACCTCCTTAGACTTTTATCTTTGGGGTCATCTGAAAGCAATTGTCTATGCTGTGAAGATACGAGATGTGCAGCATCTGAAACAACATATACTGGAAGCCTGTGCTAGCATTTCTTCTGCGGTGTTGTCAAGAGTGGGAGAAGAGGGTTGCATTGCATTGAAAAATCTTCCACCCACGTGTCTCCTGTCACAGTGAGATTGGAGGAAAGAGAGAAGCTTTTACACGGTATTCACATACATCAACATATATTTTACTTACCATAAATTGTTTCTCATTTTTTTAAATGAATGAGCTAATGGTGAGCACTCGCTACTTTGCCCTGTTGGCTGGCACTGCTCACTCCTATGCACACCACCATCAACTGGTTCAGCTATTGTGACAGGCCAACCTTGTACAGTCATGGCCAAAACCTTTGAAACTGACACAAATGGTGGCTTTCACAGTTTTTGGCTGCTTCAGTGTTGTAGATCTTTTAGTCAGATATTGGCATACCGAAGTGCAATTTCAGGTGCTTCTCACTAAATTATAATATCATCAAAAAGTTAATTTATTTCAGTTCTTCAATACAAAAAGTGAAACTCCTATATTACATAGTCATTACAGAGTGATATATTTCAAGTGTTTATTTCTGTTAATGTTGATGATTATGGCTTACAGCCAATGAAAACACAACAGTCATTATCTCAGTAAATTAGAATACTTTATAACAACAGCTTGAAAAATGTTTTTAAAATCTGAAATGTTGGTCTACTGAAATGTATGTTCAGTAAATGCGCTCAATACTTGGTCAGGGCTCCTTTTGCATCAATTACTGCATCAATGCGGCGTGGCATGGAGGCGATCAGCCTGTGGCACTGCTGAGGTGTTATGGAAGCCCAGGGTGCTTTGATAGCAGCCTTCAGCTAGTCTGCTTTGTAGGGTCTGGTGTCTCTCATCTTCCTCTTGACAATACCCCATAGATTCTCTATGGGGTTAAGGTCAGGCGAGTTTGCTGGCCTATCAAGCACAGTGATACTGTTGTTTTTGAACCAGATATTGGTACTTTTGGCAGTGTGGACAGGTGCCAAGTCCTGCTGGAGAATGAAATTTCCATCTCCAAAAAGCTTGTCGGCAGAGGGAAGCATGAAGGGCTCTAAAATTTCCTGGTAGACGGCTGCGCTGGCTTTGGTCTTGATAAAACACAGTGGACCTACACCAGCAGATGACATGGCTCCCCAAACCATCACTGATTGTGGAAATGTCACACTAGACCTCAAGCAGCTTGGATTGTGTACCTCTTCACTCTTCCTCCAGACTCTGGGACCTTGATTTCCAAATGAAATGAAAAATTTACTTTCATCTGAAAACACCTTGGACGAATGAGCATCAGTCCAGGTCTTTTTGTCCTTGGCCCCCAGGTAAGACGCTTCTGGCATTGTCTATTGGTCATGAGTGGCTTGACACAAGGAATGCGACACGTGTAGCCCATGTCCTGGATACATCTGTGTGTGGTGGCTCTTGAAGCAATGACTCCAGCAGCAGTCCGCTCCTTGTGAATCTCCCCCAAATTTTTGAATGGCCTTTTCTTAACAATCCTTTCAAGGCTGCGGTAATCCCGGTTGCTTGTGCTCCTTTTCCTACCACACTTTTTCCTTCCACTCAACTTTCCATTAATATGCTTGGATACAGCACTCTGTGAACAGCCAGCATCTTTAGCAATGACCTTTTGTGGCTTACCCTTCTTGTGGAGTGTGTCAATGACTGCCTTCCGGACATCTGTCAAGTCAGCAGTCTTCCCCATGATTGTGGATCCTGCTGAAACAGACTAAGGGACCTTTTTAAATGCATCGGAAGTCTTTGCAGGTGTTTTTTTGTTAATTATTGTAATTTACTGAGATAATGACTGTTGTGTTTTCATTGGCTGTAAGCCATAATCATCAACATTAACAGAAAAAACACTTGAAATAGATCACTCTGTTTGTAATTACTCTATATAATATGAGTTTCACTTTTTGTATTGAAGAACTGAAATAAATGAACTTTTTGATGATATTATAATTTAGTGAGAAGCACCTGTATATCAAATTTCTTGTTTTGAATGTTTGAAAGAGATTTACAGTTTTGGAAAATCCTCCTCCGTGGGTTCAGTTTGTTTGAAAAAAACAAAACAAAACTATTCTCAACTTACCCTCCCAGCTCCAGCACTGAGTCTTCGCCGCTGCTCCCGGTGTGTGTTATTGTCTCCTGCTTTGATGTCACACGTACAACGCCGCAGCCAGTTACTGAGCTTGGCTGCTTGTGTCATCTACTCGGTCAGAGCCTCTAAGCTCACTGATTGACTGCAGCACTATCGATATGATGTCAGCACTGGAGACAATAAGAGACACTCTGAGCAGCAATAGAGACTCAGTGCTGGACCTGGGGAGGGTGATTAAAGATCAGTTTGTTTCTATTTAAAACAAAATGCAGCCAGAGGAGGGAACTTGTAATTCATCCATGTTTGTATGGGCTTTCATACCCAATTTTGATGTGTCTTCTATACTTTCCACCTCCCCATTTGATGGTGTAACAGTTTGCTAAATGAAAAGTTAAAAAAAAAAAAAAAAAAAATCAGCGATATACTGTTAGGGCATGTTCACACAATGTTTTGTTTAAGGCAATTTGGAGCTGATCAGCGCTGAAAACCACGTGACAACAAAATGCTCAGAAAAACTCAAACTTTCCTAGTCACTGACTGTATAGATGTAAAAGACTTGCTGTTAATCTGTTCAGACTTCTTAGCATCTTTTAACCAGTTTAGGTTTCCGAAAATGCCATGCAGTTAAAAAGAAAAAGGGAAGGCCAAAGACTTCTATTTTTAAGTATGGCGCATCTTCCAAGTGGAAGTCAGTGGGAAGGCAAAAAAATATACTGCTCCAAAGACAAAGCTTTGTTTTGTGACCATCATTCCTGTTTTACTTATTGCTTAATGTACTTTAAAAAAACGTATTTTACTCATTGCTCGTGTAAATGACCACAAAAAAACCTATTCAAAAATCACTCAAAAGACAGCCCAAAAATGCTTAAGAAAACTCCCCCAGAAAACCTTTCTAAATCGCCTCAGGAGATGCTCGAAAAGCGCACAAGAGACGTTTTTAGGGAAAAAAAAGCTGGCATTTCCTAAAGCGGTTTCCGTTTTAAAAAGCTTGTTGGTTTCACCTGCCTGGAAAAGTATAGTGTGCACATAGCCTTACCTTTTGTGTGTGAATATAAGCATTAGATAAAATTGTGATCAAGTTTTTAGCTGTTAACCAGCCTGAATTTTACGTTATTATTTTTTTTTACAGAAAACAAATTCAGTCCTGAAGCTGATGCAAGTGAGCCTGTTTTGCAATTACACTACAGCACAGAAGGAACTACTACAAGCACAATAAGACTGGACTTTACAGACGAATGGTAAAAAGCTTTCATGATGATCACTTTATTAAGTTAAATGCAGCTAAGAGTTTGTGCAGTGACTTGAAACTGTATGAAATGTATATAGTAGTAATTAACAATACTATGCTTTTAACCCCTTAGTGGCCGGACCAATTTTTTTTTAATCTGAACATTGTCACTTTATATAGTTATAATTCTGGAATGCTACAACAAATCCCAGTGATTTTGAGATTGTTTTTTGTGGCACATTATACTTTCTAATAATAGTAAATGTTTTGCGTTTATTTAAAAAATATCAGAAATTTGACAAAAATGTTTTAAAAATTGCAATTTTCTAACTCTGAATGATTATCCCTTTAATCCAGATAGTCATATCACACAAAAACATTAATAAATAACATTTCCCTCATGTCTGCGTTACATCAGCACCATTTGTAAAGTGTTGTTTTATTTTTTTAGCATTTTAGAAGATTTCAAAATGTAGCAGTAATTCTTCATTTTTTCAAGGAAACTGACAAAACTTATTTTTATAGGGACCTGTTCAGTTTTAAAGTGATTTTGGGGGTCCTATATGTTGGAAACCACCAAAAAGTGATATAATTTTAAAAAACGCACCCCTCAACGTATTTAAAATTGCTTCATTAACCCTTCAGGTGCTTTTCAGGAATTAATGTAAAGTGACATGACAGGAATTAATAATTTTATTTTGACCACCTAAATTTTGATAACTTCTGAAAAGGCCACTATGGCCAGCATACTCTAAGGCTGCTATTTAGCTATGAACTGCCATGTCAAACACCAGGACGACACAATCAAGATTTCAGGGTGCCAATGGGGCTAAAGAGGGAGCCCCCACACTGCTGTAGTCACTATTGACAGCAGTATTTAAGGGGTTAAACGGCCATGGTCGATACAAACACTGATCATGGCTGATACAGCAAGTTGTCGGGTATAGTGTACAGCTGATAGTTACAGGATTGTCACCCATCGGGGGATGCTAGTCTCTTATATCGCAGGTCAGCAAAAAGACGTATTGGTGGTCACTAAGGGGAAACGTTTAACCCCTTGCCTCCAAACCCAATTATTATTTTTATGTTTAAGTTTTTCACTGCCAACTTTTTTATTTTTCTGTAGACATAGCTGTCTGAGGGCTTCTTATTTGCGGGACAAGTTGTTGTTTTGAAAGACGCCAATCGTTTAATAATGTACTGAGAAAAAAAACCTGAAAAAACAAATTCAAAGTGAGATGAAATGGTGAAAAAAATGTACTTCCACAATCATTTTTGGGGTTTTGCTTTAAAAATTACCTAGAAACATGATTCTCAACATTAGCGTTTGCTCACATCTGCCAAATGAAAAATCAAATTGCACTTTCACCAATGTTATTCAGTGAGGCAGTGTTCATCTGTGAGTTTTTCCTCAGCTGGAATTGGGCTGAGGGAAAAAAAATCAGAGCATGCTGCGTATATCAGATGAGAGTCTCCAATGGAAGTCAATGGGTGCGAGAAAAAAATCTGACAGCACACGGATCATGCGTATGTCCGATTTTTACTCACAAATCTCTTAAAGAAAAAAAAGTAATATAAAGCTATAGCTAGATAGATGACCGACAGATATTAGACATGTATATCCTGCATATATATAATGTCACAACCCCCTACATATAATAGACTTGCACCCTTTATTGTCTTTCATGTGGCACTTAAGGGTATTTATCCTTATTTAACTTATTAAATAATAATAAAAAAAATGACTCTGGGTCCCTCCTATTTTTGATAACCAGCAAAGGTAAAACAGACAGCTGTGAGCTGATATTAGGAGGCTGGGGAAGGTCCATGGTTTTTGTGCCCTTCCCAGCCTAAACATACCAGCCAGCAGCTGCCCCAGAAGTGGCACATTACATTAGATGTGCCAAATTTGGCGCTTTGCCTTGGCTTTTCCCAATTGCCCTGGTGCTGTGGCAATTGGGGGAATGGTGCTTGGGGTTGATGAGAGCTGTGAATTGACCAAAAACACAGCTGACCTCAATCCCTGGTGTTAGTAATGGAGAGGTAGTTATCAGACACCACCATTACTAACACATTAAGTAAAAAGAGAGACACACACACAAATATTTTATTACACACTCCATGATTTTAAAATAAATTCCAAGTGCAGCGTAAATTCCAAGTGCAGTGTAATTGTGAAAAAATGCAATTCCAACATGATTTTTGGCTTTTGTTATTTTGTTTTACATGGTAGAAATTACTCTGAATCATGAATATATTTAGGTCAGTACAATTAGGGTGATACCAAACATGCATATATATTTTTTTCCATTTAAAGATGCTCTCCTATTAACTTTTTTTTTCCCTAAACTGTGTAGTGTCAATGTGTTAATATACTCACCAATCATGGTCTTCTCCACAGAACAAAAGCCATTCAGCTTATCTTCTGTGCCATTTGACAGCGATTCAGACTCTCCAGTGGATTTTACAATGTACGCCTATGGCGTGTCAGAACAAGACTCCATAGGCTTACATTGTGAAAAATGACTACCATCTCAAACATAGTGGTTTGATCCGGAGAGTCTGAATAAGGCTGCGGTCACACTTTCAGTATGTGGTCAGTATTTTACATCAGTATATGTAAGCCAAAACCAGCTGAGGAGCAATCAGAGAAAAAGTATAATGGAAAAATGTCACCACTTCTACATTTCCACCCACTCCTGGTTTTAGCTTACAAATACTGAGGTTAATTACTGATAGCGTGACCATAGCCTTACCGTCACTTCACTCAGAAGAGGAACCGTTCCTCGCTGGATGGCGGAAAAGACGGCAATCATCTCTGACCCTACAGTATACTAATATTTACACAGGTTTAGGTAAAAAAAAAATGGGAGTGCTTCTTTAAGTGGAGAAAAAAATTCAGAAGTTTGAAAAAAAATAAAAATAAAAGGCTTGTATTGCCATTTTCTGACACACACCAGTTTTTTTTCTCCGTTGATTGAACTGTTAGGGCTTGTTTTTTTCTGTGACGAGCTACCATTTTACTGATACCATTCATTGATTGGGTGCATATGACATTTTAATATTTTTTGTTTTATTACATGTTTCACGAGGAGTGGTCACTTAAAAACTGCATTTCTGAGTTTTTTTTTTTTTTTTTTCTTCTCTGTACGGATTGAAGTTAATTAATATTATATTTTGACAGACTAGACATTTATGGACTCAGTAATACCAAATATGTTTCATTTTTCAATTTATTTATATTGGGGAAAAGAGGGTGATTCGAATTTTCAGATTTTTTTTAAACTATATTTTTAAAACCCTTTTTTTATTTTTTACTTTATTTTATAGCTTAGTGGATGAAAATCTGCCTTCTATGGAGCTTTACAAGACTACCAAGATGTCAGCGACACAGGCCTTCAGCAGGCCTTTGGCTGCTATTATAACACAAAGCCAGGTTTTATTAAAAAATGTTGTACTGTTTGGATTTACAGACCCTTTTTCTTTTTTTTTTCCTAAAAAGTAAACTTTGATGTGGTCATAATTAAGCTGAGGGGATCTCGGTAAAAAAAATAAGGTAAATGAGTCAGTCCATCCTAGTGGGCTGCTGACAGATTCTCAGGTAAGGCATTCTGTAGTCAGCTATAGACAGTGCAACACAGCTTCTATGGAAGGCAAAGGTGCCAATTTAAAAAAATGATTTTTAGCCTTACTTACATTTATGTAAATAAAAACTGTCACCAGGTGGACAATTAAGGCTGAATTGAGTCTGGTTCTTAAGGGGTTAAATGCCAGAAATAATTCAGTAGCCATTTGAATCTTCTCTCCACTAGGCTAAAGTATAGTACAAATACACACTGCTCAAAAAAATAAAGGGAACACTCAAATAACACATCCTAGATCTGAATGAATGAAATATTCTCATTGAATACTTTGTTCTGTACAAAGTTGAATGTGCTGACAACAAAATCACACAAAAATCATCAATGGAAATCAAATTTATTAACCAATGGAGGCCTGGATTTGGAGTCACCCCCAAAATTAAAGTGGAAAAACACACTACAGGTTGATCCAACTTTGATGTAATGTCCTTAAAACAAGTCAAAATGAGGCTCCGTATTGTGTGTGGCCTCCACGTGCCTGTATGACCTCCCTACAACGCCTGGGCATGCTCCTGATGAGGTTGCGGATGGTCTCCTGTGGGATCTCCTCCCAGACCTGGACTAAAGACTAAAGCATCCGCCAACTCCTGTACAGTCTGTGGTGCAACGTGACGTTGGTGGATGGAGTGACACATGATGTCCCAGATGTGGTCAATCAGATTCAGGTCTGGGGAACAGGCAGGCCAGTCCATAGCTTCAATGCCTTCATCTTGCAGGAACTGCTGACACACTCCAGCCACATGAGGTCTGGCATTGTCCTGCATTAGGAGGAACCCAGGGCCAACCACACCACCATATGGTCAGGCTACCTCTGGCGAGCACATGGAAGGCTGTGTGGCCCTCCAAAGAAATGTCACCTCACACCATTACTGACCCACTGCCAAACCGGTTGTAGCATTGGCATCTCTGCCCCCTGCTAAGCAAAGACGCCGTTCCCCTCACCTCTCTGCTCCGTGCTCGGCGTCCTCCTCCCGCGCTGCTGGCAGCGCGCGCTGCTCCCCAGGCACTGTGGTTAGGGCGCGCGTGCGCTCCCTCTCTCTTAAAGGGGCCGCGCGCGCCGTCCTAAGGAGTCCCCGGCCAATTGCCAAAGACTCTCCCATATATAAGGCACCTCCTCCAAAATGGAGGTGCCCGAGCAAAGTTGTTTGCACTGTGTCTTCCTGTGCTTCAGCCCTCAGGTCCCGCTGCTAGCCTGACTTCTCGTCCTACCTACCAGCCCGTTATCCTCCAGTTACCTGCCTGTCACCTGCCTCGTCTGTCAGACCGCTCACCTGGGAGGGTCCACCAGTTACCTGCCTGTCACCTGCCTCGTCTGTCAGACAGCTTACCTGGGAGCGTCCACCAGTTACCTGCCTGTCACCTGCCTGTCACCTGCCTCGTCTGTCAGATCGCTCACCTGGGAGCATCCACCAGTTACCTGCCTGTTACCTGCTGTCTCCGTCAGCCCGCTCACCTGGGAGTGCCCGCCAGTTACCTGTCAGGTATCCGCCTCGCCTGTCTACCCAGAGACTGTCCCCGTCACTTGCCGTGACCACCTGCCTGTCTACCCAGAGACTGTCCCCGTCACTTGCCGTGACCACCTGCCTGTCTACCCAGAGACTGTCCCCGTCACTTGCCGTGACCACCTGCCTGTCTACCCAGAGACTGTCCCCGTCACTTGCCGTGACCACCTGCCTGTCTACCCAGAGACTGTCCCCGTCACTTGCCGTGACCACCTGCCTGTCTACCCAGAGACTGTCCCCGTCACTTGCCGTGACCACCTGCCTGTCTACCCAGAGACTGTCCCCGTCACTTGCCGTGACCACCTGCCTGTCTACCCAGAGGCTGTCCCCGTCACTTGCCGTGACCACCTGCCTGTCTACCCAGAGACTGTCCCCATCACTTGCCGTGACCACCTGCTTGCTTACCCGGAGGCTGTCCCCGTCACTTGTTGTGGCTACCTGTTTTCCTTCCCTGGGAGTCACCCGCTTCCTTACAAGGACTTCCCCTTTGTATTGCAGCTCAGAGGTTCCACCTCCCGGCCCTTTTACACTGGTCATTCTGAAGGATGTTGCAGGCAGCAGATCACTCTCCATGGTGTCCCCAGACTCTGTCATGTGCTCAGTGTGAACCTGCTTTCATCTGTGAAGAGCACAGGGCGCCAGTGGCGACTTTGCCAATCCTGGTGTTCTGTGGCAAATGCCAAGCGTCTTGCACGGTGTTGGGCTGTGAGCGCAATCCCCATCTGTTGACGTCGGGCCCTCATACCACCCTCATGGAGTTGGTTTCTAACCATTTGTGCAGACACATGCACATTTGTGGCCTGTTGGAGGTCATTTTGCTGGGCTCTGGCAGTGCTCCTCCTGTTCCTCCTTGCACAAAGGCGGAGGTAACGGTCCTGCTGCTCGGTTGTTGCCCTCCTACGGCCCCTTCCATGTCTCCTGTTGTACTGGCCTGTCTCCTGGTAGCACCTCCAGCATCTGGACACTACGCTGACAGACACAGCAAACCTTCTTGCCACAGCTTGCATTGATGTGCCATCCTGGATGAGCTGCACTACCTGAGCAACTTCTGTGGGTTGTAGAGTCCGTCTCATGCTACCACGAGTGTGAAAGCACAACCAACATTCAAAAGTGACCAAAACATCAGCCAGAAAGCATTGGTACTGAGATGTGGTCTGTGGTCCCCACCTGCAGAACCACTCTTTTATTGTGTGTCTTGATAATTGCCAATAATTTCCATCTATTGTCTATTCCATTTGCACAACAGCCTGTGAAATTGATTGTCAATCAATGTTGCTTCCTAAGTGGACAGTTTGATTTCACAGAAGTTTGATTTACTTGGAGTTATATTCTGTTGTTTAAGTGTTCCCTTTATTTTTTTGAGCAGTGTACTTAGGGGTTATACGTAAAATTCACATAGAGTACAAGACTGTATGCCTGTAGAAGCAATAGCAAAAGGGAAAAAAGCAAACACAGCCCTCTAGTTAATACTAGAATGATAATTCGTATTAGTGGAAAAAAATCAATGAATTCCACAGAGTGCAGTGTATGAAGGCTTACTACCTGCAAGACCAACATGTATTTAAAGGGAGTCTGTCACCAAGTTCTTGCTACCTAATCTGAAAGCACCATAATTTAGAGACGAAACCCTGACTCCAGCGAAATATCACTTACTTTAATGGGTGCTGCAGCTTTGATAAAATCACTGTTTTATCAGCAGAAGATTATCACTAGGGGACTAGTAAACCTGCTGTCAAGTAGTCCTCCATGTTCATGAGCTACTCCCACCACTGGTGTCTTTCTGCCTATGCACAGTGTACACAGAAAGCTGATAATTGGTGCTGTGAGCAGAGCAGGGCCGGCGTCAGTACCCGGGCAAGTGCCGGGGCCCTGGACCATCAGGGGGGCCCACTTGTTATCGGGGCCCGGGCCGCTTCCTCCTTGGCATCTGTGCAGGGCCGCCGGTGCTGTTCAAGCCCTGCTCTGCTTCATGCTGCAGCAGTGTGCGGTCAGTGTGCTGCTGCTCCACCAATCAGACCCAGTGCTGTCACTTTCAAGACATGGCCGCGCGCTGTGCGCAGTGCGGCTGTTTCTGGTAGTAATGACACACAGGGGCGACAGTGCGCCTTTAATTGTGCTTGTGTGTCGCACCTGCCGCGTCATTACTACCAGACACAGCGCGCGGCCATGTCTGGAAAGTGACAGCACTGGGCCTGATTGGTGGAGCAGCAGCACACTGACCGCACACTGCTGCTGCTGCATGTAGCAGAGCAGGGATTGAACAGCACCGGCGGCCCTGCACAGATGCCAGGGAAGCGGCCCGGGCCCTGCGAGTGGGCCCCCCTGATGGTCCAGGGCCATGTGACACGCCTGAGGCCCTGCACTGCCACATGACTGAGGAGCTGGACGGCACACAGGCCAGGGGGCAGGTGAGCGAGCTTTCCCAATCCCCATCTAAAAAATATTTCTTATGTATGATGTGAATGTCTGTGTATGTCAGTGTATATATATTTATGTCTGTTTTAAATGTGTTTTTAAGAATATGTTCAAATGTGTATGTATCAGTGCGTGTCTGCATATTGTGTGTATATCTGTGTACCATGTTCATGTGTGTATGTGTGTGCGTGTCTGCGTACTGTGTGTGTGTGTGTGTGTGTGTGTGTGTGCGCGCGCATGTTTGCATATGTGAAGGATGAAGGGACAGCCTGGGACCTGTGTACTATATATATATATTTCTCTGCATCATGAATCGTGGTATGTGCTAAAGGGGCGCACTGAGACTCTTTCGCCCGGGGCCCAGAAAAACCTGGAGCCGGCCCTGGAGCAGAGGTATATTGAGATCAGCATTCAGAGATCTGGTAGATCTACAGCAGATAAAACAGTGATTTTATCAAAACTCCAGCAAGCAGTCTAGTAAGTGTTACATTGCTGGAATCAGGATCTCTGTCCCTAGATCAGGTTCCTCATATATTGGGTAGCAAAAATCTGCTGACAAATTCCCTTTAAAAACTAATAGAATTGATAAGACATGTAGTATAGCATGGAGCTGGTTTAAACTCTTGGGCTGAAAGCACAAACTTAATTTTCCCGCAAAGCCTCAAAATACAAGTAGTATGTCCGCTTCTCACACAAAATACAAAGCTTGATGTGATCCGCTCCTGACCAGGAACAGATGTACTCATATCGCACCTGAGCCAGGGTTTCATCCTCTTGGCTTTTTACAATGCTTCAAAAGAATAGGCCAGAGGGGCGGAACCCAAAGCCAGACAAGATATGAGACTATGCCAGCTTGTATTCTGTTCTAAAGTTCTGCTTTTGATTTCTTCTGAGAGTAAAATAGTAACTTTAGTAAATAAATTGGCTGTTTACACTATGTTCAGGTTCATTTTCAATCTATAGAAGCGACGCCCGAAGACTGATGCCTTTAAAGAGGTGGTCCACTGCATTGTATAATGTGCCCATCGATTTACACCTTTTAAATAAGTACACTACTCAAAAAAATAAATGCAACACTAAAATACCACATCCTAGATATCAGGGCTGTGGAGTCGCTAAGCCAAACCACCGACTCCTCAATTTCCTTGACACCGACTCTGACCCCTCAACTCCGACTCCCTCATACATGGCTCATGTTTAAGTGATTAATTTACTGTAGCACAGATTCATCTCAGCTAAAAGTCTAGACCCTTAGATCAGGAATAGGACAGACATTTATAGGACATTTCATAACTTTCCCAAATTATTATGAAAAAAAATATTCCCCACAAACTACATTGAACTTCTGTACCCAATTTATTATATATTTTAGGAGTTGAAGTTGGTCCATTTTACACCGACTCCACCAAAATGGACACAGACTCCGACTCCACGACTCCGACTCCACAGCCCTGCTAGATATCACTGAATGAAATATTCCAGTTGCAAGTCTCTATTCATTACATAGTGGAATGCGTTGAGAACAATAAAACGTTAAAAAATGATCAATGTAAATCAAAATTAATATCCCATGGAGGTCTGGATTTGGAATGATACTCAAAATCAAGATGGAAAATCAATTTACAGGCTGATCCAACTTCAGTGGAAATGCCTCAAGACAAGAAAATGATACTCAGTAGTGCTTGTGGCCTCCACATGCCTGTATGACCTCCCTTCAACACCTGGGCAGGCTCCTGATAAGGCGGCGGATGTTCTGAGGGATCTCCTCCCAGACCGGGATTAAAGCATCAGTCAACTCCTGGACAGTCTGTGGTGCAATGCGGCGTTGGTGGATGGAATGAGACATGATGTCTCAGATGTTCATGATTGGATTCAGGTCTGGGAAACGGGCATGCCAGTATAAAGCATCAATGCCTTCATCATGCAGGAACTGCTGACTCACTTCAGCCACATGAGGCCTAGCATTGTCATGCATCAGAAGTAAGCCAGGGACCACTGCACCTGCTTCTGATCTCACAATGGGTCTGAGGATCTCATCCCGGTACCTAATGGCAGTCAGGGTACCTCTGGCTAGCACATGAAGCGTCGTGCGGCCCTCCAAATGAATGCCTCCCCACACCATTACTGACCCACTGCCAAACCAGTTGTGCTGGAGGATGTTGCAGGCAGCAGAACATTCACCATGGCGTCTTCAGCCTCTGTCACATGTGCTCAGTGTGAGCCCATTCTCATCCATGAAGAGCACAGGGCGCCAATGTCGAATCTGCCAATCTGGTGTTCTCTGGCAAATGCCAATCTCCTTGCACAGTGTTGGGCTGTAAGCACAACACACACTTGTGGACGTTGGGCTCTGATACCACCCTCATGGAGTCTGTTTCTGACAGTTTGAGCAGACGCATGGATGTTCGTGGCCTGCTGGAGGTCATTTTTCAGGGCTCTGGCACTACTCCTCCTGTTCCTTCTTGCACAAAGGAGAAGGTATTTGTCCTTCTGCTGGGTTGTTGCCTTCCTACAGCCCCCTCCACATCTCCTGGTGTACTGGCCTGTCTCTTGGTATTTGCTCCATTCTCTGGACACTGCTGAAAGACACAGCTACCCTTCTTGCCACAGCTCGCATTGATGTGGCATCCTGGATGAGCTGCACTACCTGAGCAACTTCTGTGGGTTGTACTGTAGACACCGCCTCATGCTACTGTACCTTTAGGGGTGAGAGCAATGACAAAATTTCAAAAGTGACCAAAATAACAGCCAAAAAGGATGAGAACAGAGAAATGGTCTGTGGTTTCCACTTGCAGAACCACTCCTTTTTATAGGAGGTGTCTTGTTAATTGCCTACAGTTTCTACTGGCTGTCTGTGAATCAATTTCTCCTGCTGTTGTGCAAATGGAACAGTCAGTGTTGCTTCATAACTGGACAGGTTGATTTCACAGTGTAATTGACTTGGAGTTACATTGTTTTGTTTAACCCCTTTCAGATCAAGTCAGTAATAGCACGTATCTGCGCCCTGGGACTTATGGACCAGCTACGTACTATTACGCATAATGCGATCGTGGCCGCACAGAAGCGGTGCGGGGCGATCGCCGCCGGGTGTCAGCTGATTGTCACAGCTGACACCCGGTGCTATGTGCCAGGAGGGGTCCCGCACCGCTCCCGGCACATTAGCCCCCGCAATGCTGCTATCGAAGTCGATTGCAGCATTGCGGGTACAAGGGGGGAGGTAAGCGCCGGTACTTGCCTCCTCTCCGGCATCCAGCGATCTCTGCGGCGGCTCCCGGATGTTGTTATGATGACCCGATGTCGTCATGACAACATCCGGGTCACCAGGAGGCAGGAAGTTACTTTGGTCACGCGCAGTGCATGACCAAAGTAACTGTGCAGCGCTAACAGGCAGGCATGGCATAGGGAGCTGCTGCTCTCTATGCTATATTGCCGATCAGCCTGCAAAAACTGAAAGTCCCATAGTGGGACAATGTGTAAATGTAAAAAAAAAGTGTAGGCTGGTGCAGAAAGAAAAAAAAAAAAAAAAAGAATGGTAAAAATCTAAAAATAAAATGAAAAAAATAAATAATCCCCAAAAAATAAAAATATATTGTACCCATAATATTTATTTAGTATGAAAAAAACAAAACAATAAACAATAAAAGTACACACATTTGGTATTGCCGTGTCCAGAATGACCTGACCTACAAAACTGTCTCACTAGTTAACATCTTTACTGAGCGCGATAAAAATAAATAAAAAAAACCTAGCAAAAAACAATGCTTTATCATACCGCCAAACAAAAAATGGAATAACACGCGATCAAAAAGATGAATGTGAATAAAAATGGTACCTCTGAAAAAGTCATCTTGTCCCGCAAAAAAACAAGCCGCCATACAGCTCAATCGTCTGAAAAATAAAGTTATAGCTCTCAGAATAAAGCAATCCAAAAAAATTCTTTTTTCTAGAAAATATTTTTGTGTAAAAGCTCCAAAACATCAAAAAACTATATAAATGAGGTACCGTTGTAAACGTACTGACCCGGAGAATAAAGCTGCCTTATCAATTTTACCACACGTGGAACGGTATAAAAAACAAAAACACAATTCCGAAATTGCTGTTTTGTTTATTCTGCCTCCCAACAATCGGAATAGAAAGCGATTAAAACATATCACGTGCCTGAAAATGGTACCAATAAAAACGTCAACTCATCACGCAAAACACAAGCCCTCTTGTCGGCCAAAATATGGAAAAATTATAGCTTTCAAAATATGGCGTAGCAAAAACTAGTCTTTGTAAAAAAAAAAAGCGTCTTTTAGTGTGTGACAGCTGACAATCATAAAAACCCGATGTTAATCTTGTATCGCTGTAATCACACTGACCTAAAGAATAAAGTCGTCTAATCACTTATACCACACGAGGAACGGCGTAAAAAAAATAAACTCTAGGGTTGGTGTTAGAGTTAGGGTCGGGATTTTTTCAAAAGTAAAGAAAAAAAAATGATGACGATATGGCGACCAGTGTTGAGCGCAAGTGCTTACTACTGGAGTTTGCATCGGGTGCTCGGGTATGCACTGAGTATCGCGGTTGTTCGAGTGACTTGCTCGAGTTTCCGCCCCATATGCTTCGCGGGCAAAAAAAAACATTGCTGGGATCGCCTGCCTTGCACGAGCGATCCCTGCATGTTTTTATTTGGGTGTCTAACAACTGTGAAACATGCGGGGAGGGGACTCGAACATGTCACTCGAGCACCCTTGATACATGGTGCATACCTGAGTACCCGATGCAAACTCAAGTAGCGAGCACTTGCGCTCAAGACTAATGACAACTTATTCAATATGATAACCTAATGTTATCAAATTCTATCGTACCTCTGGGTTCAAAATGTACACTATACCCCTTGATAAAATCCTTGAGGGGTCTAGTTTCCAAAATGAAGTCCATAGTGGGGGGTTTCCACTATTTAGGCACATCAGGGGCTCCCGAAATGCAACATTGCGTCCGCTCTTGATTCCAGCCAATTTTGCTTTCAACAAGTCACACAGTGCTCCTTCCCTTCTGAACCCTGACCTGCGCCCAAACAGTGTATTTTCCCCACATATGGGGTATTGGCGTACTCAGGAGTAATTGCACAACAGTTTTTAGGTTGCATTTTCTCCTCTTATCCTTGTGAAAATAAAAAATTTAGGGCTAAAAGATCATTTTTGTGGAAGAAGTTTGATTTTTTTTTTTTATTTTATTTTCACGGCTCCATGTTCTAAACTTCTGTGAAGCACCTGGGGGTTCAAGGTGCTCACCACACATGTAGATAAGTTCCCTGACGGGTCTAGTTTCCAAAATGGTGTCACTTGTGGGGGGTTTCCACTGTTTAGGCACATCAGGGGCTCTCTAAACGCAACATGGCGTCCGCTAACTATTCAAGCAAATTTTACATTCAAAAAGTCAAATGGCGCTCCTTTCCTCCCGAACTCTAACGTGCTCCCAATCAGTGGTTTTCCCCCAACAAATAGAGTAACTGCTTGCTCAGGGGAAATTGCACAACAAATTTTGGGGTCCATTTATTCCTGTTACTCCTGCAAAAATAAAAAAAATTGAGGTCTAAAGTAACATTTTTGTGAAAAAGGTTAAATGTTCATTTTTTTCTTCCCGTTTCCAAAAATTCTGGAGAAGCATCTGAAGGGTTAATAAACTTCGTGAATGTGGTTTTGAGCACCTTGAGGGGTGCAGTTTATAATGGTGTCACTTTTGGGTATTTTCTGTCATGAAAAGTCACTTCAAATATGATGTGGTACCTAAAAAAAAAAATGGTTTTGTAAATTTAGTTGTAAAAATGAGAAATCGCTGGTCAACTTTTAACCCTTATAGCTCCCTAATAAAAACAAATTTTGGTTCCAAAATTGTGCTGATGTAAAGTAGACGTGTGGGAAATGTTATTTATTACCTATTTTGTGTGACATATCTCTCTGATTTAAGGGCATGAAAATTCAAATTGTGAAAATTGTGAAATTTTCAACATTTTCGCCAAATTTCCATTTTTTTCACAAATAAACGCAAGTGATATCGAAGAAATTTTACCACTATCATGAAGTACAATATGTCATGAAAAAACATTCTAAGAATCGGCGGGATCCGTTGAAGCGTTCCAGAGGTATTACCTCATAAAGTGACAGTGGTCAGATTTGTAAAAATTGGCCCGGTCATTAACATGCAAACTACCCTCGGGGGTAAAGGGGTTAAGTGTTCCTATTTTTTGAGCAGTGTATTTTTGTAAATACCTTCTGCTGCCATATGTGCCTGTGAGCGGTGCAACCGCTGCTCGCTCAGGCCGCATCACGTGACCCGGGCTGCAGAAGCTGCTGACATCTTTTGATGTCACGAAAACTTCCGGATTTCCTGGATTCACCCAAGCAGAACCCAGTGGCACACACCCCACCTGTTTGACTGGGCTGTGGGCAGTGTTTCACCGCACGTCACAGCCCAGTATCCAGTGTGAGCTTGCGGTTAATAAAAGCGGAGGAGAGAGGGAAAGCGTGCAGTGGATACTGGGCTGTGACACGCTGTGAAACGCCGCCCACACGCATGCCGTTCCGCGTGTGGTAAAATTGATAAGGCAGCTTTATTCTTCGGGTCAGTACTTTTACAGCGGTACCACATTTATATCTTTTTTTTTTATGTTTTAGCGCTTTTACATAATAAAATTAATTTTTTTGTATCGCTTTATTCTGAGAGCTATAACGTTTATTTTTTGGCTGTTGGAGCTGTATGGCGGCTTTTTTTGCGTGACGAGATGACGTTTTCAGCAGTACCATTTTTATTTACATTAGTCTTTTTGATCGCGTTTTACTCCATTTTTTGTTTGGCGGTATGATGATTAAGTATCGGTTTTTGCTTCATTCTTTATTTTTTTACCGTGTTCACTAAAGGGGTTAACTAGTGGGACAGTTTTATAGGTCAGGTCGCTCCAGACGCGGCGATACCAAATATGTGTACTTTTATTGTTTTTTTTGTTTTTTTTTCATTATTTATTTATTTATGGGTATATTTTTATTATTTTTTCATATTTTTTTTATATTTTTACAAAATACATTTTTTCACTTTCTGTTTTTTTTTTACTTTTACACATTGTCCCACTATTGGACTTTGACTTTTTTAACCCTGATCGCTCGCATAGCATAGAAATGCTGCAGCAGCATCTCTGAGCGCGATCTACATAACTTCCTGCTGTCTGGTGACCCTGATGTCTTCATGACGACATCAGGTCATCCATGACGACATCCGGGACTTGGCTCAGACAGCGCCGAACGCCGGAGCGGAGGTAGTTATTTGTGCTTACTTCCCCTTGCCACCGGAATGCTGCGATCGACTTCAATCGCAGCATTTCAGGGGTTAATGTGCTTGAAGCAGTGTGGGACCGCTCCCAGCACATTGTCACAGCTGACACCCGGTACTATCAGCTAACACAGGGCGCCAATCGCCCCGCACCGCTTGTGTGTGGACGCAATCGTAGCACGCTTAATAGTATTTAGCTGGTCCATAAGGCCCAGGGCGCAGCTACATACTATTACTGACCTCGTCGGAAAGGGGTTAAGGTAATGTGTCACATTAAATTTTTTTAAATGACCAATAATATTACATACAAGGGACAAATACGTCACACCATGACCAGATCACATATTGCCAGCAAAAAGTGGCCGAATAATACCACATACAAGGGACAAATACGGTCATACCATGGCCTGACCACATATTACCACCACATAGTGACCCAATAATACCACATGCGAGGATCAATGACTAGACCACATATTACCACTACAGTGACTGAATAATACCACATACAAGGAACAAATACCTCCACACCGTGACTGGACCACATATTGCCACCACATAGTGACCGAATACTATAATACTGATCATCAATAAAAAAAACACAATACTAATATTACCATAAGTGCCATTATAGACAGGCGCTCTGTACATAGTATAAGGTGTATAGTGTCAGTGTACAGGTAATACAGTGATCACCAGTGACATTATACACACGAGCTCTGTATATAGTGTACAGGTAATACAGGGATCATCAGTGACATTATACACAGGAGCTCTGTACATAGTATATAGTGTATAGTGTCAGTGTACAGATAACACACTGACACACCAGTGATGTCTCTAGTTGAAGTTCTTCATCTTCGCTTTTCTCTTTCATCCAGCATATACCGCCATCACTTCTTCCAGCCAGAACTCGTGTCTTCTTAAAATAAGTTATCTAGAGCACATTCCCCAACTTCTACACTACACAGCTGAATACAGACGTGCAACCACCATTAATATATAATTATTTATTATGCAACCCACCATTCCAAATATGAATTGTAATCCACCACTGTGCCCCCACTAACTATAAATAGCCACTTTACCCACCTAATACATATATAAATTAATTAGTATTCTGCCACCGATGTACGTGGGGTGATATGTGTCTGAGGGATGTGACACTGATCTCTGTATAAGCAATGGCATATAACGTCAACTCACTGACCTGCGCTCCTGTTCCTCATGAACTGCACGTGGTAATCCAGAATGATGATACAGTGATGGTGAATTCAACAGATTTATTTACAGTTCTTGATGAGGCAAGATGAGGGAAGGTGAAGGATGAGGAAAGGGTAGGAATTGTAGGTATTAGAAGCGCCAGGTAAAGTGGTAACAAGAGATTCCTTTCTCCAGTCCTGCAGCATGTGTAGTCAAGATGGATGTGATGAAGTAGGAAGTGAGGAGCCGGAGATAGGAGTTACAGACCGAAAGGTGTTGTGGGTAAAACACAGGAATAATGCATGTTATAACATACAGCATTATAACAACGGCCAGTAGATGGCAGAAAAGTACAACAATACAATAATCATGTAACATTAGGTAATGCCCAAATGGCTGAAAGTCTTTTCAAACAAAGAGCTGGGCAGCACAATTAGAATTTGTACTCTTTACCCCAATTCATTACCAGTCACACTCCGTCATCCTCAACGCACCCCACTCTCCTGATTCATTATATTTACATGCCCCCCTACGCCCCAATTCATTTTGTCATGTCTCTCCTACCCCCACGTCATCAAAATTTACTCCCCCACCCCCCCCGCCACTCCCAGTTCATGATCATTTGCTCTCCCCCTCCACCCTAAAGTCATAATTTGCTCTCCCCACCTTCAATTCATTTTCTGTCCCCCACCCTCAATTCATAATTATTTGCTCTCCCTCACCCTCAATTCATTATTTGCTCTCCCCATTCCCCACTCCCAATTCGTCATTTGCTCGCCCCAATCCTTTGCAAATTAAGAGACATGTTCTGCAGAGTGTAAAACTGGTGAAAATGCTGCAGCCAGTGTTATCAACATATTACATATCAGACAGTTTACCTCATGGGTGTTCTCCATCTGTTTCCAATTGGTTTAGAAATGGCAAAGCCCCCAAATTATTAGAGGAACCTGACGAACAGGCGTGTGAGGCAAATGGGCCATAGGGCTATAGTGTAGCATGAAGCAACATCTCGTCTTAAGAGGTGTATAATCTTTGCACTGAGGGAATGACCCTTTTAGTAATGTGACTTGCTGATGAGGCATTGATGGCTTCCTGGTCTGCTCCATGCTCCACCTGTGAACTTGCCCCCTTTATGACCTTAGGAATTGCAGTTGCTATGCTGCCTTTGTGCACTTTGTTTAGAAAAAGGTGCAGTTTAACAAAACCCTTCCATTGTCTTAGACAGTACTTAGCGCTGAGTATTGTAGATGCATTGTTAAAGCACCCCTCTGGCTTTTTTTATGTTACCACTAGAGTAGTGTTACTAATCTCAGTTCCTTGCACTTAGTCTCATACTTACCAGCTGCCGTCTTCTCCTGTTATCGGCGTCGCTGCTGTTGGTCTCCATCAGACTCCAGACCTGCCAGATCGCTCCATTGTTTGGTGGGTGATCCGGAAATCACGACTCGGTATAAGTTTGAGAGCCAGAATGAGTCCAGAATGAGGTTCTCATAGAAATACATTGAGAGCTTGTGACCGTAACTTCTGACTTCCGGATAATAAAAAGCTGCAGTCACAAGATGGCGGAGCGCGACCAGCGCGGCACCAGAAATGGCTTAAAACAGCGGCTGGAAATTATAATACTAGGGTCAGAGAATTGAAAGTCACTAGAGTATGTTGATGTTAGGAGACAGATGGAGAGCTTTGAGCGGTGTGAAGAAAATCTGCTGTAGGAGAGAAGCTGGGAGTAGAAGTATAGTGTGTTGCTATCTACTTCTTGGTTAATTTGGCTATTGGCATTGAAGAATGACACTGAAAGTATATGTCCAAGCTTTGTGTGCTGGTGGCAGATGGCTGAAGTACATGCTGCTTCTTTGTGGGCAGATTTTTCTGATTTGGCTCCCAGGATTTTGGTACTTGCCCTATTTTTGAGCTGTGATGAGTTAGAGCTAATGGAATAAGTGGTCAATATCACCTAGAGACAAGCAGTCATAATAATTATAATGTATTATATGGTCAATAGCAAGACTAAGCACTTGAACTGTGATCTCATGATTTTTCTCTTGCTGTAGAATGATTATGAATTTCCTTATCGTACTTACAGTTTCCTGACAATTTCCTTACAGTTGGCAGTACAATTCTGATGTTTTCCCAACAACTTCAAGTTTAAATGGTCAATATTAAATCATCACTGTTTTTGTACTATATATACTTAATGCTAAATTTAGACTTGAAGCAGCTATTCACATCCCATCAGTCTTAAAGTTTTGTATTTCTTCTAGGAGTAACACTGCCTCAAGTTCAGTAGCTGTGAAAGTTGGACACAAAAATAATCCTTCAGCACTTGAACCTGCTTCGTCAAATGTAATGGAAGGTACAATACTCAAAAAACTATTCAATGATTTCCTACTAAACATTTTTATGGATAAGTGTGAATGGGATAAAACTGTTTACATTATTAATTAAACCATTCAGGACCAGACAATTTTTAATTTCTTAACTTTCGATTTTTTTTCTCCTTTTACCAAGACAATACCCCCCCGTATCGGGGGGGCTTTTTGCAGGGCGAGTTGTAATTTTGAATGACACCATTAATTTTACCGTATAACTTATTGAAAAATGGGAAAAAATCCAAGTGGATAGAAATTGTTAAAAAAAACTGCAATTCCGCCATTGTTTTTCAGATTTTGCTTTTACAGAATGGATTGTACAGTAAAAATGACCTGACAACATGACTCATCAAGTCGGTACGACTACAGCCATATCATACTTGTGTATATATTTTGTTATATGACTAGTGAAAAAAATCAGAAATTTGTAAAACCAAAAAAAAGCATGTGTATATATTGTGACGGGGTCACTGGTGATGTATGTGAGGGGAGATGTGTGTCATGGAGGTTGCTTTCTTCCGTGATGTGAAACCCAGAAGCTTGCCTCCAGCATGTTAGGTGCTGAAGAGGTTAATCTGCCATCTTGGGTTGGTTTTTTTTTTTGTGAGCAGATGTGAGATGGGCGGGACACCTGCTCACCATATCTCCACCTCAAGGGTGTGGCTGGAAAGGTTAAATCCCAGCATTTAATTTTTTTTCTGTTGTCTGTCTGGAGATTAGGCAAGTCATATATAATATGATATATATATATATCTAATATATATATATATATATATATATATATATATATATATATATATATATATATATATATATATATATATATATATATATATATATATATATATATATATATATCTCACCACACCAGTGATTACTCTGTACATATACAGTACAGACCAAAAGTTTGGACACACCTTCTTATTTAAAGATTCTTCTGTATTTTCATGACTATGAAAATTGTACATTTACACTGAAGGCATCAAAACTATGAATTAACACATGTAGAATTATATACTTAACAAAAAAGTGTGAAACAACTGAAAATATGTCTTATATTGTAGGTTCTTCAAAGTAGCTACCTTTTTCTTTGATGACTGCTTTGCACACTCTTGGCATTCTCTTGATGAGCTTCAAGAGGTAGCCACCGGAAATGGTTTTCACTTCACAGGTGTGCCCTGTCAGGTTTAATAAGTGGGATTTCTTGCCTTATAAATGGGGTTGGGACCATCAGTTTTGTTGTGCAGAAGTCTGGTGGATACACAGCTGATAGTCCTACTGAATAGACTGTTAGAATTTGTATTATGGCAAGAAAAAAGCAGCTAAGTAAAGAAAAATGAGTGGCCATCATTACTTTAAGAAATGAATCATAGAATCATAGAATGGTAGAGTTGGAAGGGACCTCCTGGGTCATCTGGTCCAACCCCCTGCTCAAAGCAGGATTCACTAGATCATCTCAGACAGATGTCTGTCCAGCCTCTGTTTGAAGACGTCCATTGAAGGGGAACTCACCACCTCTCGTGGCAGCCTGTTCCACTCATTAATCACCCTAACTGTCAAAAAGTTTTTTCTAATATCTAATCTGTCTCCTCCCATTTAGTTTCATCCCATTGCTTCTAGTCTTTCCTTGTGCAAATGAGAATAAAGATGATCCTTCTACAATGTGACAGCCCTTGACATATTTGTAGACAGCTATTAAGTCTCCTCTCAGTCTTCTTTTTTGCAAGCTAAACATTCCCAAATCCTGCAACCGTTCCTCATAGGACATGGTTTGCAGACCAGTCACCATTCTGGTCGCTCTTCTCTGAACTTGCTCCAGTTTGTCTATGTCTTTTTTAAACTGTACACAGTATTCCAGATGAGGTCTGACCAAAGAGGAGTAAAGACCGATAATGACTTCACGTGATCTAGACTGTATGCTTCTGTTAATACATCCCAGAATTGTATTTGCCTTTTTTGCTGCTGCATCACACTGTTGACTCATGTTCAGTCTATGATCTATTAGTATACCTAAGTCTTTTTCACATGTACTGTTGCTTAGCTCTATTCCTCCCATTCTGTATATGCTTTTTTCATTTTTATTGCCCAGATGTAGTACTTTGCATTTTTCCCTGTTAAAAACCATTCTGTTGGTTGCTGCCCACTGCTCCAGTTTATTTAGGTCTTTTTGAATCCTCTCTCTCTCTTCTCTAGTATTAGCTATCCCTCCTAGCTTTGTGTCATCAGCAAATTTAATCAGTTTACCCTCAATTCCTTCATCTAAATCATTGATAAAGATGTTGAACAATACAGGTCCCAGGACGGAGCCCTGTGGTACCCCACTTGAGACATTCATCCAGCTGGATGTGAAGCCATTTACAACCACCCTTTGAGTCCGATCACTAAGCCAGTTATGAATCCACCTAACAGTTGCCTGGTCCATTGCATACTTGGTCATTTTTTCAATAAGGATGATGTGAGATACTTTGTCAAATGCTTTGCTGAAGTCAAGATATACTATATCTACAGCATTTCCCTGATCCACCCAGTCAGTGATTCTGTCATAGAAGGAAATTAAGTTAGTCTGACATGACTTGTTAGTTACAAACCCATGCTGACTCTGGTTAATCACTTCATTCTTATCCATGTACTTACATACATGTTGTTTAATAATTTGTTCAAAGATCTTTCCTGGTATAGAAGTCAGACTCACCGGCCTATAGTTCCCTGGGTCCACCTTCTTCCCCTTTTTGAAGATGGGAACAACATTTGCTCTTCTCCAGTCTTCTGGGACTTCTCCTGTTCTCCAAGAATTTTCAAAGATTATGGAGAGTGGTTCTAAAATTTCTTCTACGATCTCCTTCAGTACTCTGGGGTGTAATTCATCTGGACCTGGTGACTTGAACTCATTTATGTTAGCTAAATATTCCCTCACAATCTTTCTGTTTACAGATCACTGTCCTTTTAAAGGAACAGAGGAATCCAAGTTAAGATCAGTTGATGTTACATTTTCTTTCTGAGAGAAAACAGATGCAAAATAGGAATTAAAAAGTTCGGCCTTCTCAACATCCTCTCTTACCATTTCTCCATTTTCATCCTGTAAAAATCCTATAGCATCTTTGACTTTTCTTTTACTTTTGACATACCCCCAAAATCCTTTTTTATTGCTTTTGACATCTCTTGCAAGCCTTAATTCATTGTCAGCTTTAGCTAACCTGATACGTGCCCTGCAGGATCTGCAGACTGCATTATAATCTTCTTTAGATATGCCTCCCTCTTTCCATTTAATAAACATTTCTTTCTTTCTTTTTAGCATGTGTTTAAGTTCTGTGTTCATCCATCCTGGTTTCCTTAAATGCTTCCCATTCTTCCTACTTTTCGGGATTGTTAACGATTGTGCTTTGAGAATCTCATTTTTAAAAATTTCCCATCCTTCCTGGACATTTTTGTCCTTAAGGACATCCAGCCATTGGATCCCTCCTATTCTCTTTCTGAGTCTCTTAAAATCTGCCTTTCTAAAATCTAACCTTGAAGTTTGAGTCTTCACATGTCTTCCTCCTCTAGTTATCCAAAATTCTATAATAGCATGATCGCTGCCTCCTAGGGTCCCAGCCACCTTTACCACCTCCAACCATTTCCTCCCTGTTTATAAGGATTAGATCCAAAGTAGCAGATCCCCTTGTTTTCTCCCCTACCTTTTGGAAGATAAAGTCAGCAAGAGAGGATAAGAATTTGCTTGACCTGTTAGTTTTACTTGAGAGAGATTCCCAACAAATGTCTGGATAGTTGAAATCTCCCATGACCACTACGTCATATTTTTTGGAGAACTTGGTCATTTGATACATAAAGAGTTCATCCATATCTTCAGCTTGCCCAGGTGGCCTGTAGTAAATGCCTACAATGGTGTCCTTTCCGTTGTTCTCTCCTTGTATTCTTACCCAAACAGTTTCCACAGAACTCCCAGTCTCTGAAGCTTCCATCTCTGTGCAGATATACGCTTTTCTAACATACAATGCAACACCTCCTCCTCGTTTATCAAGTCTGTTTCTTGCAAATAAGTTGTATCCTTTTAGCCTTTTATTCCAATCATGTGTATCGTCCCACCAAGTTTCAGTGATTCCAATGACATCATATTCCTTTTCCTGCATTAGTAGTTCCAATTCTCCTTGTTTGTTGCCCATGCTTTGTGCATTTGTATAAAAACATTTTAGTTTGTGATTGGTTTCTCTTCCTCCCATATTTTTATTATTTAAATTGTTTTGTCTTTGTTCTTCCTTTCCACTTCCAGTAGCAGAGATCTCAATAGTATTTGTCAGCTGTATGGCTTTTTCTGGCCTTTTGCTTCCCTTCCCACATTGTTCTAGTTTAAAGCTCTTCTGATGAGTGTAGCAAGGCGACTTCCAAATACATGTTTTCCAGTCTTCGTAAGGTGCACCCCATCTCTAGCAAGTAGTCCATCGTATAGGTAATTCATTCCGTGATCCAGAAATCCAAATCCTTGTTGACGGCACCATCGACGTAGCCAGTTGTTCACCTGTAGAATCTTATTCCACCTCATTGTTCCATGGCCATCCACTGGGAGGATGGATGAGAAGACCACCTGCGCTCCCAATTCTTTCACTTTCTTGCCTAAGTCTTCAAAGTCACTGCAGATGGTTTCCAGGTCCTTTCTTGCGGTGTCATTTGTCCCCACATGTATTAGCAGGAATGGGTAGTGATCTGTAGGTCTGAAGAGTCTTGATATCTTGTCAGACACATCTTTAATTTTTGCTCCTGGAAGACAGCACATTTCTCTTGAGGTTATGTCTGGTCTGCAGATAGCGGCCTCTGTTCCTCTTAACAGGGAATCCCCCATGACCACCACTCTCCGTTTTTTCTTCACAACATTCTTCTTTCTCCATCCAGGAGGATTCTGAGGGCTTACAAGGTTATTCATTGCTGGCAAAGTCTTATCTTGCTGTATTTCTTCATGGTGCTCCTGCGAGAGAGCCTGGTACTGGTTCCTGAGCAGTATGGGTGCTGACTGCCTCTCGATCCTCCTGCTTCGGTGGGTCACATGCTTCCATTCCTCTGTTTCGTCAGGTGCAGTTCGAATTTCTTCTCTTTCTGAATCATGAAGAGATAATTCTGCTCTGTCTAAGAACTCTTCACCTTCCTTAATGATTTTCAAGGTAGTTAACCTCTCTTCTAGATTTCGCAACTTTTCCTCCAACAGGGACGCAAGCTTGCATTTCTGGCATGTGAAGTTTGGCTTTTCCACTGGCAAGTCTGTGAACATGTAGCAGGATATGCAGCTCACCAAATGGCTCCTAGACTCTTCCATGTTCTTACTGTTAATGTTCTGAAAACAGTGAAAAAAGCTTAAAAAAAAAAGCTTCAAAATGCGCGCGCGGTTTACCGATGTCCTCTTTTCAGCTCCAACAGCCAAAATCCAGTGTTCTTTGAGCTCGTGGAGACTCTTCACTTACCCCAAAATGCAGTGGAAATATGCAAATTATCTCCTCAGGACTCCTCCCCTGGTTTACCGATGTCCTCTTTTCAGCTCCAACAGCCAAAATCCAGTGTTCTTTGAGCTCGCGGAGACTCTTCACTTACCCCAAAATGCAGTGGGAATATGCAAATTATCTCCTCAGGACTCCTCCCCTGGTTTATGAATGAAGGTCAGTCAGTAGAGAAAAATTGAGAAAACTTTGAAAGTGTCCCCAAGTGCAGTTGCAAAAACTATCTAGCGCTACAAAGAAACTGGCTCACATGAGGACCGCCCCAGGAAAGGAAGACCAAGAGTTACCTCTGCTTCTGAGGATAAGTTTATCCGAGTCACCAGCCTCAGAAATCGCAGGTTAACAGCAGCTCAGATTAGAGACCAGGTCAATGCCACACAGAGTTCTAGCAGCAGACACATCTCTACAACAACTGTTAAGAGGAGACTTTGTGCAGCAGGCCTTCATGGTAAAATAGCTGCTAGGAAACAGGCAACAAGCAGAAGAGACTTGTTTGGGCTAAAGAACACAAGGAATGGACATTAGACCAGTGGAAATCTGTGCTTTGGTCTGATGAGTTCAAATTTGAGATCTTTGGTTCCAACCACCGTGTCTTTGACGCAGAAAAGGTGAACGGATGGACTCTACATGCCTGGTTCCCACCGTAAAGCATGGAGGAGGAGGTGTGATGGTGTGGGGGTGCTTTGCTGGTGACACTGTTGGGGATTTATTCAAAATTGAAGGCATACTGAACCAGCGTGGCTACCACAGCATCTTGCAGCGGCATGCTATTCCATCCAGATTGCTTTTAGTTGGACCATCATTTATTTTTCAACAGGACAATGACCTCAAACACACCTCCAAGCTGTGTAAGGGCTATTTGACCGAGAAGGAGAGTGATGGGGTGCTACGCCAGATGACCTGGCCTCCACAGTCACCAGACCTGAACCCAATCAAGATGGTTTGGGGTGAGCTGGACCGCAGAGTGAAGGAAAAAGGGCCATCAAGTGCTAACCATCTCTGGGAACTCCTTCAAGATTGTTGGAAGACCATTTCCGGTGGCTACCTCTTGAAGCTCATCAAGAGAATGCCAAGAGTGTGCAAAGCAGTCATCAAAGCAAAAGGTGGCTACTTTGAAGAACCTAGAATATAAGACATATTTTCAGTTGTTTCACACTTTTTTGATAAGTATATAATTCCACATGTGTTAATTCATAGTTTTGATACTTTCAGTGTGAATGTACAATTTTCATAGTCATGAAAATACAGAAAAATCTTTAAATGAGAAGGTGTGTCCAAACTTTTGGTCTGTACTGTATATACTGCTCAAAAAAATTAAGGGAACACTGAAATAACACATCCTAGATCTAAATGAATGAAATACTCTCATTGAATACTTTGTTCTGTACAAAGTTGAATGTGCTGACAACAAAATCACAGAAAAATCATCAATGGAAATCACGTTTATTAACCAATGGAGGCCTGGATTTGGAGTCACCCCCAAAATTAAAGTGGAAAAACACACTACAGGCTGATCCAACTTTGATGTAATGTCCTTAAAACAAGTCAAAATGAGGCTCAGTATTGTGTGTGGCCTCCACGCACCTTTATGACCTCCCTACAATGCCTGGGCATGCTCCTGATGAGGTTGCGGATTGTCTCCTGTGGGATCTCCTCCAAGACCTGGACTTAAGCATCCGCCAACTCCTGAACAGTCTGTGGTGCAACGTGACGTTGGTGGATGGAGCGAGACATGATGTCCCAGATGTGCTCAATCAGATTCAGGTCTGGGGAACGGGCGGGCCAGTCCATAGCTTCAATGCCTTCATGTTGCAGGAACTACTGACACACTCCAGCCACATGAGGTCTGGCATTGTCCTGCATTAGGAGGAACCCAGAGCCAACCGCACCAGCATATGGTTTCACAAGGGGTCTGAGGATCTCATCTCGGTACCTAATGGCAGTCAGGCTACCTCTGGCGAGCACATGGAGGGCTGTGCGGCCCTCCAAAGAAATGCCACCCCAAACCATTACTAACCCACTGCCAAACTGGTCATGTTGAAGGATGTTGCAGGCAGCAGATCGCTCTTCACGGCGTCTCCAGACTCTGTCACGTCTGTCACATGTGCTCAGTGTGAACCTGCTTTCATCTGTGAGGAGCACAGGGCGCCAGTGGCCACTTTGCCAATCCTGGTGTTCTGTGGCAAATGCCAAGCGTTCTGCACAGTGTAGGGCTGTGAGCACAACCCCCATCTTTGGCCGTCGGGCCCTCATACCACCCTCATGGAGTCGGTTTCTAACCGTTTGTGCAGACACATGCACATTTGTGGCCTGCTGGAGGAAATTTTGCAGGGCTCTGCCGGTGCTCCTCCTGTTCCACCTTTCACAAAGGCAGAGGAAGCTGTCCTGCTGCTGGGTTGTTGCCCTCCTACGGCCCACTTCACGTCTCCTGGTGTACTGGCCTGTCTCCTGGTAGCGCCTCCAGCCTCTGGACACTACGCTGACAGACACAGCAAACCTTCTTGCCACAGCTCGCATTGATGTGCCACCCTGGATGAGTTGCACTACCTGAACAACTTCTGTGGGTTGTAGAGTCCGTCTCATGCTACCACGAGTGTGAAAGCACAACCAACATTCAAAAGTGACCAAAACATCAGCCAGAAAGCATTGGTACTGAGATGTGGTCTGTGGTCCCCACCTGCAGAACCACTCTTTTATTGTGTGTCTTGATAATTGGCAATAATTTCCATCTATTGTCTATTCCATTTGCACAACAGCATGTGAAATTGATTGTCAATCAGTGTTGCTTCCTAAGTGGACAGTTTGATTTCACAGAAGTTTGATTTACTTGGAGTTATATTCTGTTGTTTAAGTGTTCCTTTTATTTTTTTGAGCAGTGTATATATATATATATATATACAAATATATACGTGTGTGTGTGTGTGTGTGCACACATACACAGTTGAAACTAGAAGTTTACATACACTATATAAAAAGACACATATGCATATTTTTCTCAATATCTGACATGAAACCGGAATAAACCTTACCCAAATGGCAGAATAATGAGAGCGAGAATGTTATAAGACATTTTTATTGCTTACTGCAAAGTCAAAAGTTTACATACACTAAGATTGCCTTTAAACAATTCTAGACATCCCATATGATGATGTCCGTGTTTGGAAGCTTCAAGTAGGTTTTTTGGCAACATCTGAGTTAATTAGAGACACACCTGTGGATGTATTTTAATGCACACCTGAAATACACTGCTACTTTGTGTAGCATCATGGGAAAGTCTAAAGAAATCAGCCAAGATATCAGGAAGAGAATTGTGGACTTGCACAAGTCTGGCTTATCCTTGGGTACAATTTCAAGATACCTGAAGGTTCCTCTTTCATCTGTACAAACAATCATATGCAAGTACCATCAAGGTGGGACTGTCCATCCATCATACCGCTCAGGAAAGACACTGGTTCTGTGTCTCAGAGATGAACGAGCTTTGGTCCGACGTGCATATCAACCCAAGGTCTAAAGCAAAAGACCTTGTGAAGATGATAGCGGAAGCTGGTATGATTATGTTAACAACCACAGTGAAACGAGTACTGTATCAACATGGGCTGAAACACCACTCTGCTAGGATGAAGCAATTACTCCAAAAGAAACCTAAAAAAGCCATATTAGTGTTTGCAAATGCACACAGGAACACAGACTTTAATTTTTGGAGACATGTCCTGTGTTTTGATAAAACTAAAATTTAACTTTTTGGGCTTAATGACCATCGTTACGTTTGTAGAAAAAAGGGAGAAACTTGGAAGCCTAAGAACACCATCCCAACTGTGAAACACGGGAGTGGCACCATCATGTTGTGGTGTTGTTTTGCTGCAGGAGGGACTGGTGCACTTCACAAAATAGATGGCATCATGAGAAAAGAAGATTGTTACAATACTGAAGCAACATCTCAAGACATCAGCTAGGAAGTTAAAGCTTGTGCGGAAATGGGTCTTCCAAATGGACAATGACCCAAAGCATACTGTCAAAATGGTAACAATGTGGTTTAATTATAACGAAGTCAATGTTTTGTAGTGGGCATCACAAAGCCCTGATCTCAGTCCTATTGAAAATTTATGGGCAAAGCTGAAAATGCAAGTGCGAGCATGGCGAGCTACAAACCTGGATCAGTTACCCCAGTTTTGTCAGGAGGATTGAGCCCAAATTCCGACCAACTACTGTGAAAAGCTTGTGGAAAGATATCCCAAGCGTTTGACCCAATTCATTCCTTTTAAGGGCAAAGGTACAAAATACTAAAGAAATATATGTAAACTTTTGACTTTGCATTAAGTAATAACAATGGCTTACAACATTATCTCTGTCATTATTCTGGCATTTGGCAAATCTTTAACATTCTGGTAATCTTAATTGACCTAAAACGGGAAAGGTTTATTCTGGTTTCACGTCAGATATTGAGAAAAACATTCATGTGTGTCTTCTTAAATGGTGTATGTAAATATGTAAACTTCTGGTTTCAACTGTATATGTGTGTATGTGTGTGTATATATGTGTGTAGATAGATATAAATTATACACACGCGGTCAAAATTGTTGGTACCCCTCTTTTAATGAAAGAAAAACCCACAATGGTCACAGAAATAACTTGAATCTAACAAAAGTAATACTAGAATAAAAATCTATGAAAATGAACAAATGAAAGTCCGTCATTGCTTTTCAACCCTGCTTCCACAAAATTTAAAAAAAAATTATACTCATGAAATAGGCCTGGACAGAGATGATGGTACCCCTGAAAATAGTGTGACAAAAGGGACATGTTAAATCAAGTTGTGTCCACTAATTAGCATCACAGGTGTGTACAATCTTGTATTCAGTCAATGGGCCTGCATATAGGGCTACAGATACTCACTGTGCTGTTTGGTGACCATGGTGTGTACCAAAGGATAGACTTGTCTCAGTAGATTAGAAAGAAAATTCTTGACAAGCATGTTAAAGGTAAAGGTTATAAGACCATCTCCAAGCAGCTTGATATTCCTGTGACTACAGTTGCACATATTATTCAGAAATTTAAGATCCATTGGACTGTAGCCAACCTCCCTGTACATGGCCGCAGGAGGAAAATTTATGACAAATCAAAGAGACGGATAATACGAATGGTAACAAAAGAGCCCAAACTTCTAAAGAGATTACAGGTGAACTTCAAGCTCAAGGAACATCAGTGTCAGATCACACCATCCGTCGTTGTTTGATCCAAAGTAGACTTCATGGTAGACGACCAAGGAGAACACCATTGTTGAAAAAAATCATAAAAAAGCCAGACTGGAATTTGCCAAACTACATTTTGACAAGCCACAAAGCTTCTGGGAGAATGTCCTATGGACAGATGAGACAAAAATAGAAGTTTTTGGCAAGGCACACCAGCTCTATGTTCACAGGCGAAAAAATGAAGCATATCAAGAAAAGAACACTGTCCCTACTGTGAAACATGGAGGAGGCTCTGTTATGTTTTTGGGGCTGCTTTGCTGCATCTGGCACAGGGTGTCTTTTAATCTGTGCAGGCTGCAATGAAATTTCACGACTATCAAGGGATTCTAGAGAGAAATGTGCTGCCCAGTGTCAGAAAGCTTGGTCTCAGTCGCAGGTCATGGGTCTTGCAACAGGATAATGACCCAAAACACGCAGCTAAAAACACCCAAGAATGGCTAAGAGAAAAACATTGGACTATTCTGAAGTGGCCTTCTATGAGCCCTGACCTAAATCCTATTGAGCATCTTTGGAAAGAGCTGAAACATGCCATCTGAAAAAGGCAACCTTCAAACACGAGACAACTGGAGCAGTTTGCTCATGAGGCCAAAAAACAGTCGAGAGGGGCACAAGTCGCATTGACAGTTACAGGAATCGTTTGATTGCAGTGATTGCCTCTAAAGGTTGTTCAACAAAATATTAAGTTGAGCACCATCATTTCTGTCCAGGCCTATTTCATGAGTTTAATTTTTTTAAAACTTCTGTGGAAGCAGGGTTGAAAAGCAATGTCTGACTTTCATTTGTTCATTTTCATCAATTTTTAATTTATTCTTACTTTTGTCACATTCAAGTTATTTCTGTGACCATTGTGGGTTTTTCTTTCATTAAATGAGGGATACCAACAATTTTGACCACGTGTGTATGTATGTGTGTGTGTGTATTGTAAGATGGCCGCCGGACAGGTGGAATTATATAATTATTCACACTGAAGGCATCAAAACTATGAATTAACACATGTGGAATTATATACTTAACAAAAAAGTGTGAAACAACTGAAAATATGTCTTATATTATTGGTTCTTCAAAGTAGCCACCTTTTGCTTTGATGACTGCTTTGCACACTCTTGGCATTCTCTTGATGAGCTTCAAGAGGTAGTCACCGGAAATGGTTTTCACTTCACAGGTGTGCCCTGTCAGGTTTAATAAGTGGGATTTCTTGCCTTATAAATGGGGTTGGGACCATCAGTTGTGTTGTGCAGAAGTCTGGTAGATACACAGCTGATAGTCCTACTGAATAGACTGTTAGAATTTGTATTATGGCAAGAAAAAAGCAGCTAAGTAAAGAAAAACGAGTGGCCATCATTACTTTAAGAAATGAAGGTCAGTCAGTGCGAAAAATTGGGCAAGGTTTGAAAGTGTCCCCAAGTGCAGTTGCAAAAACCATCAAGCGCTACAAAGAAACTGGGTCACATGTGGACCGCCCCAGGAAAGGAAGACCAAGAGTCACCTCTGCTTCTGAGGATAAGTTTATCCGAGTCACCAGCCTCAGAAATCGCAGGTTAACAGCAGCTCAGATTAGAGACCAGGTCAATGCCACACAGAGTTCTAGCAGCAGACACATCTCTTCAACAACTGTTAAAAGGAGACTTTGTGCAGCAGGCCTTCATGGTAAAATAGCTGCTAGGAAACCACTGCTAAGGACAGGCAACAAGCAGAAGAGACTTGTTTGGGCTAAAGAACACAAGGAATGGACATTAGAGCAGTGGAAATCTGTACTTTGGTCTGATGAGTCCAAATTTGAGATCTTTGCTTCCAACCACCGTGTCTTTGTGCAACGCAGAAAAGGTGAACGGATGGACTCTACATGCCTGGTTCCCACCGTGAAGCATGGAGGAGGTGGTGTGATGGTGTGGGGGTGCTCTACTGGTGACACTGTTGGATTTATTCTAAATTGAAGGCATACTGAACCAGCATGGCTACCACAGCATCTTGCAGCAGCATGCTATTCCATCCGGTTTGCGTTTAGTTGGACCATAATTTATTTTTCAACAGGACAATGACCCCAAACACACCTCCAGGCTGTGTAAGGGCTATTTGACCAAGAGGGAGAGTGATGGGGTGCTGCGCCAGATGACCTGGCCTCCACAGTAAACAGACCTGTACCCAATCAAGATGGTTTGAGGTGAGCTGGACCGCAGAGTGAAGGCAAAAGGGCCAACAAGTGCTAAGCATCTCTGGGAACTCCTTCAAGATTGTTGGAAGACCATTTCCGGTGACTACCTCTTGAAGCTCATCAAGAGAATGCCAAGAGTGTGCAAAGCAGTCATCAAAGCAAAAGGTGGCTACTTTGAAGAACCTAGAATATAAGACATATTTTCAGTTGTTTCACATTTTTTTGTTAAGTATATAATTCCACATGTGTTAATTCATAGTTTTGATGCCTTCAGTGTGAATGTACAATTTTCATAGTCATGAAAATACAGATAAATCTTTAAATGAGGTGTGTCCAAACTTTTAGTCTGTACTATATATATTATAATATAGAAACCACCATTTTCAACTATATATATAATATTTATATTATATAATATATATATATATATATATAGTTGAAAATGGTGGTTTCTTCTTTCGTACAGTAATGGGGTTTTGGGAGGATGGTGAGGGGGCTTGCACCACCTTTTGACCCAAGTTTTGAAATTTTCCCTCCATTTTCGAAAAGTAATTTCATGAAGCTGAATTTGGGGTCCTTTTTGTGTTCTCCCCCCACCCCCCAAAATGAGGGTTGGGGTGCCAGTATTACCACAAAAATGCGGGTCATGCCTTATTACAGCATTACACGCCACTATCCATGCTGATTGTGTCCTAAATGCCCCAACCCCAAAACTTTTACGAGAGGGGTGTTAAGGGTGTTTTTACCTCTTGGTGGCTTTTGACAGGTAGTCTGATGATTCAAATTGGTTAGAATGATCAGTAGATGTGAGGAGATGAACATACTATTTCCCTCTTTGCATAACTTGACATTTTAGGGGGTAAATTCTAAGGGGTACACATGCAAAACCCCTGAAAATGAGGATAAACATTTCAATTTCTTGACAAGCTTCCAGACATTTTTGGGTGCCTTTGAAAGCATACGGATTCAACCAAGGTTATCATTATCGCCCCATTTTCATCCCTTTGTGAAGGGTTTGAGTTTAGGGGTGCACTGGAGGGGTAGTTTTTATCATAGGCGGTTGAATTTAACAGGATCACAAATGATAGGCAATCGACCATTACTGATGAGATTTTCAAACCATTCCATTTGACAGTTTCTGAGAAAAGTCGACTTCTTTGGAATTGTTCTAGCCACTTTCCAATTTGGGGTGTTTAGAGGGTTGCAGCCCCTAGAATTGATTTGAAAACAGCAAAACAATTTCCATATCATGAAATTCAGGGTCTAGCCTACAACCATACAAAATGTCATTTCAATCCGATCATTGTTTCCATTTGAAAATTAATTTGGAAATATTAATTGTGATGAACCCGTAGCCGCCATCTTGGTAATGATAAATCATATCCAGGGATGGCCACACTTCAGCAGCCCCCACCCTTGGGACCTTCTGTTAAAACGTCAACTAGATAGTTTCCCCCCATCCAGGCTCCTGTAAGTTAAGAAGCCCCAGGGCCTACTTAACACTTGAATGCTAGGAGCTTCAAAGACTTCGAGAGGAAACACAGCCAGCAGGGGGGGGGTGCTTCGTCCATCTGTAACTGACCATTTGTCCCATAGGACTAGTTTCTTTGTCTGTCACAAGCATGGGGGCATAAGATATAGAAACATGAATAGTGCACGCATGTTGCGTGGGATGGGCCAATAAAAAATATCACGGCGTCCCGGAGCCATTGCGCACACAAGCCTCCGCGGTAGACGTTGGTACGTGCTCTGGAAGCCAAGATATAGCGCTGAGCCATTCCTGAGGACCGTATGGTATCATAATTGATATCAAAAGGTCGGTTATGGTGGCCCGAATCCATGGGAACCCCTGGGGGTATCCTGAGACCATCCCAGAAGAAGTTATTGGGTTCCTTAGAATTTGGGCTTCTGATCGAAGTTAGACCTGAGGGTGGAGACTGAGCCAGCTGACCTCACCAGCAGTGGGCGGGACGGGGCAGGTAAGATAGCAGGACAGACAAGAGATAAGTCAGTCTTGACCCATGAGTGGTGTGCTGAACATCTGAGCACCAGCTGAGGCCACCAAGGGGAGGAACAGTTTGACCATGCGGTGGTAGGCCTCAGCCTGTAACAAAGAACCGTGCCTGCGACCGCAGAATCCTCTCCCTGCGTCACAAGAAAATCAAGAAACCGGTAACTGATATGCTGTGGTGATTCTGTGTGTTGTATAGTTTAGCCTGACCTTATACCTGTGTATATTTAGTTGTATATCGTGTATCTAGTGTATTATTATAATCAATTACCTCAAGTAATTGTGGGCCTGCCTTTTATTCTGCATAACGAACGCACGTCCGTGTGAGCTCGGCTCAAGCCAAAAACGCTACCCAGGGTTGGTTCCTGACCCGATATAGGCCCATTCACGGACTGGGCGTATATCTAAAATAGGGACTGGTGGCAGCATACCAACTGGGGATTGGGGAAGGCTGGTAGTGACGGTCGGAGGTTCAGATATATATATTCCTGGCGCGGCCAAGGAAGATATATATACCGCCCTCACTACAGAGGGCCCCGATACCCAGTAGGTTACAGGACAGTCTCTCTGGCGACCGCTTATCCTAGGTGCAGTTCCTTGACTGACCTGAGGCTAAGAGGGCGCTAGCGAGTTGTGCTGTGTAGTGACGTTACGGTTTAGTGACGTTGAAGGGATAACACTCTACCGTGTTCCCTGCGCTGGTTGCAGCTACCTGGCACTACTTTCTCTAGGTGCAGTACCTTGACTGACCTGAGAGGTAAGGGGGCGCCAGAGAGCTGCACCCACCGGCCGGCTTTCATCACATTAATGCTTTAATTTTTCACAGGAATGTAGTATATAAAAATATTAAACTTTTTTCATTGTATTACACACAACAGCATTTCAAATGTTTTACATAGATGGACAGTACACCTCTATTGAACCCAGAGCAGTGTCAAAAGGTTGTTGGTTGGATAGCAGATGATGCTTCCAGTCACTATGCCACCACCACTACCTCCCTGTCTTCCACACTGTCAAGTCTCAGTAGCCGTGAGTCTGGACCGCATATTCCTCACCCTGATCCGCCTTCCTCCCACCATGCCGAGTGGCCGGAGACAACTGATCCCACGCTTGGACACTCAGAAGAGCTGTTCACTTTTCCATTTGTAGATTTGGGCCTTTCGCCCGGCCAGCTTCAAGTGAGTCAAGAGGAGAACGTGTGTAGCAATGCTCAAATATTGGAGCAGCCACTGTCACACGAAGGCAACGGTGGGAAAGTGCAATTACTGTCGCAAGAGGTGGATGATGATGAGACACAATTGCCAGAAAGTCAGGAGGAGGACCAGGGTGCGGAAGTGGAAGACGAGGTGGGGGATGATCTAGTAATTGACCCAACCTGGCTGGGGGACATACAGAGTGAAGACAGCAGCACACAGGGGGAGGGAGGCATAGCACCACAACAGGCAGGAAGAAGCTGTGTGGTGGCCGCAGACACAAGGCGGGTAAGCGTTTCTCGTAATACCAACATGACGGAAGTTGCCTGTACAACTGTTGGGTCTTCTCAAGTCTGGTTGTTTTTTAAAGACTCTGCAGATAACCCCAAAAAGGCTATTTGCACCACCTGCAAGGCCAGCATCAGCAGGGGTAGCAAAACTAGCAGCATGACCATCACCAACATGATCAGGCACATGGCAGCGAAGCATCTGACTAAGTGGGCTGAACCCCAGGGTCCAGAAACAATGTCTGTCGGTGACACCACTGCTTCTTTCCCTGTCCATGGCTCATGCGAAGATGCCTCCAGCCCTGCACCTGTCATAGCACCATTAGCAAGCACGTCCACGTCCTTGTCCCAATGCAGCGTTCAGTTGTCCCTACTCCAGTCCTTGGAACGCTAGTGCAAATACGCTGGCAACGTCCCACAGGCCACACTAGTAAAATCACACATTTCGCGACTGCTCGAATTGTTGCCTTTTAGGCTCGTGGAGACGAAAGCTTTCCGCAACCTGATGGCGGCTGCTGTCCCTTGGTACTCGGTCCCCAGCCGCCACTATTTCTCCCGGTGTTCCATCCCCGCATTACACGAGCACGTATCCCACAACATTAGCTGTACCTTCAACAACGCAGTTACTGGGAAAGTCCACCTAACCACATACACGTGGACAAGTGCTTGTGGGCAGGGACGGTACATTTCGCTGACGGCACACTGGGCTAATGTAGTGGAAGCCGGGACCCAGTCGGACCTTGGGACGGAACACATCCTCCTGATGTCGAGGATTGCGGGACTGGGTCAATCAGTGTTGCCCCCACATTCTACAGCTCCTGCACCTCCTTCTCCTCCTCTTCAGCCTCCACCTCCGAAATGACCAGATCAGTCGCAAGTTGGAAGCACTGTCTCGGCCAAGCGTCAACTGGCTGTACTGAAGCTAATATGTTTAGGTGACAAACCGCACACCGCTGAAGAGTTGTGGATAGCTCTGAAAGAGCAGGCAGATCTGTGGCTGACACCGCTGACCCTACAGCCAGGCATGGTCGTGTGTGACAATGGCCGGAACCTGGTGGCAGCTCTGAGACGAGGCGAGCTCACACACGTACCAAGCCTGGCCCATGTGCTTAACCTTGTGGGTTCAGCGGTTTCTCTAAACCTACCCGGAGTACCCACCTGTGTGCCCATTTTATAAAGTCAGCTACAGCTTCTGCCACCCTTGCCGTGCTTCAGCAGCATTTGCAGTTTCCAGCTCACCGACTGGTGTGTGATGTCCCCACGCATTGGAACTCTACATTGCAGATGTTGGGAAGGATTTGTGAGCAGATGAAGGCCGTTGTTGACTACCTGCATCAACAAGGCCGTTGGTATTCCTGTCAGACTCCACACGTAAGACCTCAGGAGTGAACATGGATTTCAGACATCTGTACCATCCTCCAAAACTTTGAGGACTCCACCAAGATAATTAGCGTCACCATCGCGCTTCTCTGTCTTCTGAAATGCTCTCTGCTCACAATTATAGAGTGCATTGCAGGCGGAGCATGATGAAATGGAGAATGAACCATACAGGGTGATTCCACACAGCCCAGCCTCATCTCATCCCATTGTGGATTGGGTGACAATGAGGAAGAGGAGGAGGATGAGGAAGAACAGGAGCTAGTTTCCTACGCTATAGGCGGTACTGCCTGCAGAACTGTCATGCCGTTTGTTTAGCGTGGATGGGCTGAGGACAGGGAGGAGGAGGAAGATGAGGAGGAGAGCATGGTCAGTCGTCCTCTTAGTGAGGACATGGCAGTCTTGCCTGTTAGCAGTCTGGCACACATGGCTTAGTTTGTTACGCTGCCTTTCCCGTGACCCTCGCATTGTCCAAATTTTGGGTGACAGTCATTACTGATTGGTGACACTACTAGACCCACGCTACAAGGAGAACTTTCTGTCTCTTATTCCCTTGCAGGACAGGCCTAATAAAATGGTGCAGTACGAGAAGGCCCCTGTTGCGGAATTAATTAAAAAATTCCCAATGGAAAATGCTAGCGGCAGAGGTCACAGTTTGTTGGACAACCAAGGAGTACAGATGAGAGAGACACAAATGCAATCCAGCAGAGGCAGGGGAACACTGTCAAAGTTCTGGGACAGTTTTCTCAGACCCTCCCATCGCACAGGCTCTGAGTCGCGGGGTACTCTCCCAAGGAGGGAAAAGTTTCGGAAGATGGTGACGGAGTACCTTGCCAACTGTACCAACGTCCTCCATGATTTCTCTGTGCCTTATAATTATTGAGTATCCAAGCTGGACACGTGGCGTGATCTGGCTCTCTATGCCTTGGAGGTCCTGGCCTGTCCTGCCGCTAGCGTTTTGTCAGAGCGGGTTTTTAGTGCCGCCGGTGGAATTATAACCGATAAGCGCATCCGCCTGTCAACTGAAAATGCTGACAGACTGACTCTTATAAAAATGAACAAGGGCTGGATTGGGCCAGACTTCTCAACACCACCGAAGGATAGCAGCGTAACATAAACTCAAATACAGTGGTTTTTTGGGGGAGGTCTAACTCTATTTCCATGCACCTCTGTCTTCACACTCAGACATGGGTATATGCTTCCTGATTTTGTCTATTTCCTCTTGTCTTATGCCTTCTCCTCATCCTCCACATCCTCCTCCATATCACCACCATATCACCATATCTACAGTACAGACCAAAAGTTTGGACACACCTTCTCATTTAAAGATTTTTCTGTATTTTCATAGCTATGAAAATTGTACATTCACACTGAAGGCATCAAAACTATGAATTAACACATGTGGAATTATATACTTAACAAAAAAAGTGTGAAACAACTGAAAATATGTCTTATATTCTAGGTTCTTCAAAGTAGCCACCTTTTGCTTTGATGACTGCTTTGCACACTCTTGGCATTCTCTTGATGAGCTTCAAGAGGTAGTCACCGGAAATGGTCTTCTAACAATCTTGAAGGAGTTCCCAGAGATGCTTAGCACTTCTTGGCCCTTTTGCCTTCACTCTGCGGTCCTGCTCACCCCAAACCATCTCGATTGGGTTCAGGTCTGGTGACTGTGGAGGCCAGGTCATCTGGCGTAGCACCCCATCACTCTTCTTCTTGGTCAAATAGCCCTTACACAGCCTGGAGGTGTGTTTGCGGTCATTGTCCTGTTGAAAAATAAATGATGGTCCAACTAAACGCAAACCGTATGGAATAGCATGCCGCTGCAAGATGCTGTGGTAGCCATGCTGGTTCAGTATGCCTTCAATTTTGAATAAATCCCCAACAGTGTCACCAGCAAAGCACCCCCACACCATCACACCTCCTCCTCCATGCTTCACGGTGGGAACCAGGCATTTAGAGTCCATCCGTTCACCTTTTCTGCGTCGCACAAAGACACGGTGGTTGGAACCAAAGATTTCAAATTTGGACTCATCAGACCAAAGCCCAGATTTCCACTGGTCTAATGTCCATTCCTTGTGTTCTTTAGCCCAAACAAGTCTCTTCTGCTTGTTGCCTGTCCTTAGCAGTGGTTTCCTAGCAGCTATTTTACCATGAAGGCTTGCTGCACAAAGTCTCCTCTTAACAGTTGTTGTAGAGATGTGTCTGCTGCTAGAACTCTGTGTGTCATTGTCCTGGTCTCTAATCTGAGCTGCTGTTTTCCTGCCATTTCTGAGGCTGGTGACTCGGATAAACTTATCCTCAGAAGCAGAGGTGACTCTTGGTCTTCCTTTCCTGGGGCGGTCCTCATGTGAGCCAGTTTCTTTGTAGCGCTTGATGGTTTTTGCAACTGCACTTGGGGACACTTTCAAAGTTTTCCCAATTTTTCGCACTGACTGACCTTCATTTCTTAAAGTAATGATGGCCACTCGTTTTGCTTTACTTAGCTGCTTTTTTCTTGCCATAATAATACAAATTGTAACAGTCTATTCAGTAGGACTATCAGCTGTGTATCCACCAGACTTCTGCACAACACAACTGATGGTCCCAACCCCATTTATAAGGCAAGAAATCCCACTTATTAAACCTGACAGGGCACACCTGTGAAGTGAAAATCATTTCCGGTGACTACCTCTTGAAGCTCATCAAGAGAATGCGAAGAGTGTGCAAAGCAGTCATCAAAGCAAAAGGTGGCCAATTTGAAGAACCTAGAATATAAGACATATTTTCAGTTGTTTCACACTGTTTTGTTAAGTATATAATTCCACATGTGTTAATTCATAGTTTTGATGCCTTCAGTGTGAATGTACAATTTACAAAGTCATGAAAATACAGAAAAAGCTTTAAATGAGAAGGTGTGTCCAAACTTTTGGTCTGTACTGTACGTCTCTTGCAAGGGGCATTGGAGTTCATCCAAATTTTTGTCAGTGGTTGCATTCACTGCATAGGCAAACAATATGGGAGACCCACTTCCTAATAATGGTAACATTGTTTTCAGGAGGCACTCCGACCTCTACGTCTTTTGCAAGGGACACTGGAGTTCCTCCACATTTTTGGCTGCCGTTGCATTCACTCCATAGGCCAATAGTATGGGAGGACCCACTCCTTTTTAATGGGAACATGTCATACTCGTTACTGTAGCCCAGCTCCATGTGTCTTTAAATTGTTAGTAGGATTTTTCCTAAATTTTGGCAGCAGTTTGACTCACTGCATACCCTATAACTGGGTAGCAGACCCTCTACTTTCTAGTGGGAACATGTCGTTACTGTGGCCCAGCTCTATGTGTCTTTAAATTGTTAGTGGGGTTTTTCCAAAATTTTGGCAGCCGTTGCAGTTACAGCATGGACATTACCACTATAGGAGACCCACTCCTTTATAATGGGAACATTTTTTTTTTACTGAGACCCTCCTCTGTCTCTTCAAAAGGGATATTGGGTTGCGTCCAAATTCACTGCATTCGCAATAACAGTATAATAGTTTAATAATAGGAACAACAAAGCATAGCTGACTGCTGGCCCTTTAAGAATAGTAAGGCTGTTAAAATAGTGTTTGTGACTTTCACAATTCCTCCTTCATAAATGAAACAGGATGTGTCTGATGATGTTTCACACACCACATGACCAGACATGGTTGTAAAATGTTAAAATGACGTTTCGCGGTGAATCCCTTTGTCACGGTTGAAAGCAATGCAAAAGTGCAAAAACGCATCAAAAGCGCTACATGTGAACATAGCCCAAGGTGTGGAGGAGCATTTTTTTTTTGCCTTCTATTCAAGTCATTACCCTGGAAAGGATGTTCCTTAACAAATTTCCCAGGAAAATCCATTTTGGTTTTGTTTTTGTATGTTTTATTGCGAGTCCATAAAAGTGGCGTAATACCTCTGACAACATTGTTGACAGCATTGACCTGGGAGTCAGAAATCCTTTGCAGACCGCCGGAGGATGAGCGGGTACCGCCGGAAAATGCTCAAGTTTCCTGTAGACTTACATTGGGCTTGTTACTCGAACCGAGCACTCGAGCATTTCAATTTGCTCGACCTGAGCAACGAGTACCCGAGCATTTTAGTGCTCGCTCATCACTAATAATCACACAACAGTCCCAGCAAAATACCCAAGATGGTACATCGTTACACAGTCTCGCCCTTCCTTCTCCGCCCGCCTCGGATAGAACAGCTGCAACTTTTGAGACTTACAGGGCTGACTACCTCATCCAGTCACCCTCCGCTTCTGGCGGGCCCCCACAGAGAGAAGGTAACGGCAAGCTTAGGAAGCCAGCAGTCCATCGAGGTACAAGGCCAGGAGACCCGAGGGTCCCAACCTGGCCCCACTGAGATTTTCCATGTGGCCAGATGACCGGTGGGTCCCAATTTGGCTTTTCCGAATGTCTCCATGGGTTGCAGGAGACCGGTGGGTCCCTCCTGACAACCCCAAACAACATATCCATGGTGTCTCTGATGGTCAATTGGAGAAAATCCGTATCTTTCCAGTCAGGGCCGATACCCTTAGAATACAAATCTGTGTCTCTTTGTGTAATGGCATGCAATCATCTGCTGTCCTGAAGGATGTCTCTCATTCTCCTTGTAAAGTCTTTCTGATCCTCCTGACTGCTACAAAAACACATGTCCCTTCTGCTTCTCTGGGCTCAGCCCCCTGAATGGCAGAACTGCTCTTTCCCTCGTCCCCACCCCCGTGAGGATTTTAAAGCTTGAAAATTTATTAGTGTTTTTGTTTGTACCTGTGAATAAAGAAGAGCAAACACTTATTTTGCAATTCTTGGAAGTTTGTTTTGCCATATGTATCTAGAAAGTTGACTGTGGAGTTTCTGAATCCAAGAGGGGTATAGATCTAAAAATATATATAATATCTTAGAGGATCATTCTCTTACAGGCTATTACTCTACCCATCCAATATGTATGGATTTTGTCTTATTTGTCAAGTATTTTTTGGATTTCTTTAATAAGTTCCAATAAATTTTCTACCACAAAACAACTTGAGGGATTTGTAATGTTGATCCCTAAAAATTAAATTTTTGAATCTTCCCAAGAATTAGAAAATTTACCCTTCTTAGCATTTTTTTAAAAAATTTTGAGTTCTTCATTAAAACTCAGGCTCTTTGACTTATTCTCGTTAATTTTGTAAAATGAAACCAAAGAAAAGCATTTAATTGTAGAAATCTCACAAAGCAAATTTACAGGATCTGTTATGCATAATAGAATATCATCTGCAAAGAGTCCAAATTTATGTGGTCTCCTCTCTGAGGGGATGCCTTTAAAGGGAAGGTTCCGCGATTTTTAATTTGGTATTAAAAAAAATTGATTATATAATCAATTATTTTTAATACAACATTAAATATACCAATGCAATGACAGTCAGGTGCGTCCCGGGCATCGGAGGTCCCGTCGTGAGCATGTGCGGGGGTGGCGGCGGTAGCAGCCAGCGGTGATCTCAGCCTGTCAGTATTACAGTACAGGCTGCTATCACCGCTGACCTTTTCAGGGCACAGCAGGGAGATCATCCGTCTGCTGTGCCCTAAACACACTGACCAGGATGCAGCGCTGCATGGGGCCGTATACCACAAGGAGGAGATTGGGGCCATATACCAGGAAGAGGGTGATGGGGCCATATAGAAGTAGGATGGTTCCATATACCAGGAGAGCGGGGTCACACATTACACCACTGCTCCCATAGAAGTGGATGGAGCTGGGGTCATACATTACACTAATGCTTCCATAGAAGTGGACGGAGTGGAATCACACATTACACCACTGCTCCTATAGAAATGGGTGACCCTGCCCCATACGGTAGCTACTGTGAATCTAATCCCATCCTGTGTGATGCTCTTCAAGGAGCTCAATATCTAATCTAATAATGTGATGCGCTACACTTAGCCCTGTATCTAATTCCAGTGTGTTGGACTCTAAGCGTATCGTACTTGTGATGCACTCCACATATCTAACCCTAGTTTGATACAGCGAGCAGCACCAATTATCAGAATCAGAGTTGCTGGCTGTCCTCAGTGACATTGTACTTGTCAATATCACTGGTAATCCCCAACAAAATGCACGATACTCCCTAGACTGATGTATCTAATCCAATCATCATGTGCAATACTCCCCAGACCTGTGTATTTAATCCCATCATGTGTGATACGCCCCAGACCGGTGTATGTATTCCCATCATGTGCGATACTCCCCAGACCAATGTGTCTAATCCCATCATCATGTGCAATACTCACCAGACCGGTGTATCTAATCCAATCATCATGCGCGATATTCATGGGCTGATATTTTTAGGCTGGGAAGGGCCCAATAACCAGGAACCCTTGCAGCCTGATAATATCCGCCTGCAGCTGTCTGCTTTACCTTGCCTGGCTATGAAAAATAGGGGGGGACCCCACATCTGTTTTTTTCATTTATTAGGGTAAACACTCTTCAGTTCCACATAAACTTGCACCCTTTAGTGCCTTTTATTATATGTAGTATGTATTATTGTGAAATTCTATATCTACTGGACGTTTATTACACCCCTGCTCCCTTTAGAAGTGGACAGAGCAAGGTTACACATTTCTAAGGGAGCAATGGTGTCGTGTGTGAACCCACTCGGTCCACTTTTATGGGAGTAGTAATATGGTGGACTGAGTGTGGGTCACACATTACACCACTGCTCCCATTCAAGTGGACGGAGTGGTGTCACCACGGTGGTGCACCATAATAGTACATGTAGGAGATCCTCAGCAGATGATCGCCCTGTTAGTAAAAATATAAAATATCCCATATAATATAATGCACTCCTCATAGGCCTCCATACAGTAGAGAGCATTCCCCATCGGCCTCCATACAGTAGAATGCACTCCCCATCGGCCTCCATACAGTAGAGTGCACTCCCCATCGGGAGTATCCGCATATCTAACCCCAGCTTATGATACAGCGAGCAGCACCATCTAACAGAATCGGTGCTGCCGGCTGTCCTTGGTGACAATGTACTTGTCAGTATCACTGGTAGTCACCAACAAAATGGCTCCATACTGTGATCCTAAACTTCATCCTCTTATCCTGTTACAAACACCCAGAAGGGGAGGAGAGGAGTGACATCACACACATGTGAGCAGATTCAGCCCACATTTTACTGCAGTCATAATGTGAGCTAGTTGTACACTAGGTTTTTATGGCAAATTTCAGCAGCTGCTCCCCCTAGTGCCTAAAAGTGGAAATACCAAACCTTTTTAAATTAATTATTTTTCATATTTTACTTAATTAAAAATAAATGATAATATTTTTTAAAAAAATTAAAACATTAATACTCTAAATGTTTTCAGTTGTTGAATTTTTTTTTTTCTTTATGGCACCTTTCCTTTAATGATTTGGTTTGATCTGATGAGTTCTACAAAATGCTCCATGGTTAAAATAAAGTAAAAAGATAGGGTGATAATTTTGTATCATCTCTGGATTACTGTCTGATGTGGGGATGAGAATTATGTTGGCATGTAGGGATTCCTCTGGGAAAGAACAAGAGTTAGCTGCAGAACTATATAATGACAGCAGTGGCAAAATAAAATGATGTTGAAAAATCGTATAATATTTGTTCGGATAGCCATCTGGGCTAGGGGCCTTATTATCCATTAATGTCGAGATTACGAATGCAATCTCTTCTTTATTGAAAGGGAGGTTTAAAAGGTTGCTTTGATTTGTATCAAGTCGGGGAAGATTAACACAAGAAAGAAATATCCTCAATTTTAAGTTGATGACTGATTGGGTCATCCTTCAAATTATATAGGGTGGAGTAGAATTTACTAGATCTTGAGGAAGGACAATGTGAGAGTTGCCTGATTTTATGACACTTACTCTGGATTTAATACGCTGTTATTTTATTCTGTTGTCAATCTAGACATTTTATTATATAATATATAATTTATTATATAGAATTTGTCTAGAAATATTGATCGTTGTCATAATCTTTAAGTAACAAGGATTTAAATTCTGATCTTCCTTTCAAAAGGGTTGAATGAGTATGAGGTGACAGATTATTTTGTTGATTTGTTTTTTTGTCCCATATTAATTTTATTAGAAATCGCTATAATTTTTTTGTTTTTTCTTTGGTGTATAGCGTTAGTTTGGATTAAAATACCACGTATAATAGCTTTATGGGCATTCGACAAGCTGTTTGAGGAGATATTACGTGTAGAGTTTTCCTTTAAAGAAGTTGTCCACTACTAGAGAACATGCCCCCCATCAATGTAAATGGTGTAAATAAGACTTTAGCAAATACTTGCATTGTCAATATTTCCTGTGGGCGGCGCTATCGCTGTCCACTCACAGGCATCGCGTGACCCCGGCTGCAGCCGGCTCCGACATCCACTGATGTCACGTCAAGTTGCGGCTGTAGCTGGATGTGACACTGTGACACGCTCCCCGCTGATTGATGGGCTGTGGATGGGGTTTCTCCGCCCACGTTTCACAGCCCAATATCCACCATTCGCTTTCCCTCTCCTTCATTCATTGGAAAGCGTGCAGTGGATGTTGGGCTGTGACGCGCGGGTGGAAAAAACCCCGATCACAGTCAATCAATCAGCGGGGAGTGCGTCACTGTGTCACGGCCAGCTACAGCTACAGCTGGAACTTGACGTGACATCAGCGGATGTCAGAGCCGGCTGCAGCCGGGGTTGCGTGATGCCTGTGAGCTATCAGCGAACTCTCACAAGCAAAATTGACAGTGCAAAGTATTTGCTAAAAGTCTTATTTCCACCGCTTACATCGATGGGGAGCATGTTCTATAGTAGTGGACAACTTCTTTAAAGTTGCGGTCTATGGCTTCATCTATTAGTTTTTTGTAGGGAGGGCAATTCAAAATAAAGGAATTGCCCTTCCATTCCCGAGGGTGACTTTTTAGCGATGACTTTCCAATTTTACAAGAGATGTGGGCATGGTCAGACCATTGTAGTAGATCAACTCACTCGGCTTCTTAAAGAGGCAAACACAGTAACTGTTTCTATTTAAAGTACGGCTGATTTATTGCAGTTCTCATAAATCACGTCACCAGAAAATGTAAATACAGCCTTAGTCCGGCAGAAGGTAAAACATAAAATAACAAGTCCATACAATAGTGCTGTTTAGCCCATCTGGCTTAGAGTCCAGCGTCCATTTCCTTTAACAAAGGACATTCGCATCAGGAGACCTGCAATCTCCATATATCCAGCTTGTGTTCTACAAACAGCTCAGAGATCTCACCTCCAGCCCACCACACACACAAATGCCCTGAAACGCTATGTATTTTACCCTCTAAGTTCCTCCCTTTCTACAGGTGTTCAATCAGCACCAAGATGGCTGCTTAACCTACTCGAGTCCTGGAACCTTTTCACTATGCACAATCACTGCCGCTATCCATATCCGTGCTACACATCTCTCTCCACAGTACCCTGCCAGTGACTGTCACACCATGTAATGTTTCCAATTGTTGCTTCTGAGAATTTCTCGATAGATGAAATATTCATGAGGATCAGGTCTATCCTCAAGGAAGATCTATGAAGGTTAGAGCAAAATGTGAATACCCTGGAGGTGGGATTTAGACAACGAAAAACGTCAGAGTTGTTCCTTCGTTAGGCAATTATTAAGTGTCAAGATATTTTTCCTCTAGTTGAAGCTGTAGTGTCGAGGCTTCTATTAGGGATAATGTTAAAGTCTGCTAAGATTATAAGAGTTCCTTTTTTAAATGTATTTTTTATCCATTAATTTACTTAACTTGGTAATTTGACCCTGATTGGGGGCATATTTGTTAACCACTGTTTAAGTGATCACTTTCTTTAAAAATTGGAGAGCAATGGAGTCTGTTATGGCGGTAACTACACTGCCATTTTTAACAGAAGAGGATGATCTAAAGGTATGTGGGAAAGATTTGTGATAAAAATTTTGGCGGATTTTTATTTGTAAATTTTGTCTTTTTTGGAAAGCTATAATATCGGCCTTTGATGATACAGATTCTTTCCATGCGGAGAATCTCTTCAAGGGACTGTTAAGTCTCTTGACATTTAGGGATAAAAATTTTAAAGACCTGATAACCACTAATATTTATTACTTTAGTAACCAGCAAAATATTAACCAAACATAATATTGAAATATTTTAAGAAAAAAATTTGTTCTACATAAATAATTATATAGATACATTATCTTGTACAAACAATGAAAAGAGAAAAAAAGCTAGAAAAAGATAACTCCGTCATTGATACTTCACAGATTGACTGAGAGGCAAGGTTGGGATAAAAAATCCCAAAACCTAACCTAAAAAAAAGGGAGAAATTAAAGTTCGGCAGTGCACTGCACTATAGGCCTGGAATTTGTAAAATATGTTTTTAGTAATGTTACCTGTTCTATTGACGAAAAAATGTTTTATTTTTGCTAAACATGCAAACGTATACTAGACCTTTAGGAATAACCTTCCAAATTTAAGCCTAAGAAAACGGTCCCAAAAGTCATGTCGGATCTTTTTCTTCTCCAGAGATGTTGTTATTCTTCAAGAAGGTTCAGCCTTCCTTGTGATTCATTATTGAACAGGACTTTCCGTTGAGAAATATCAAAAGCTTAACTGGGAAACCCCATCTGTATGGAATGTTTTTCTTTCTGGGGATTTAAGTTATGTCATTAAAGCATTTTCTGAAGCTGAGGGTTTCCTTGGAAAAATCCGGTAACATCCTTATGGAATCATATGGAGCAGGGAGCTGCTTGTGTTCTCGAAGATATCCTAGAAACATGAAAACTTAGTTATAGTGTCTCTTGGGATTTCTTTGGTGAGGGACTTAGGTTTTTGGAGCCTATGGGTTCGATCTAACATGAGTTCAAGATTGGGAATAGAAGGAAGGATATTTTGGAAAATACTTTTGATGTAAGAGGACAGTTCAACAGTGGAATATGTTCAGGAATCCCCCTAAACTTTAAATTGTTACTCCTTCCTCTGTCCTTCTGGTCAGTAATTTTGATTATAAGCATTTTTATTACTGATCTTAACAGGGAATGTGACTCCTCCAAATTTTCCTGTCTTGAAGATACTGGTGCATCTCTCACTAGATTAGAATATCATCAAAAAGGTGATTTATTTCAGTTCTTTAATACAAAAAGTGAAACTCAGATATTATATAGTCATTACAAACAGAGTGAAAACACAAAAGTCATTATCTCAGTAAATTAGAATACTTTATAACAGCTTGAAAAATGTTTTTAAAATCCGAAATGTTGGCCTATTGAAATGTATGTTCAGTAAATGCACTCAGTACTTGGTTGGGGCTCCTTTTGCATCAATTACTGCATCAATGCGGCGTGGCATGGAGGCGATCAGCCTGTGGCTCTGCTGAGGTGTTATGGAAGCCCAGGGTGCTTTGATAGCAGCCTTCAGCTAGTCTGCATTGTTGGGTCTGGTGTCTCTCATCTTCCTCTTGACAATACCCCATAAATTGTCTATGGGGTTAAAGTCAGGTGAGTTTGCTGGCCAATCAAGAACAGTGATACTGTTGTTTTTAAACCAGGTGTGGACTGTTTGGCAGTGTGGACAGGTGCCAAGTCCTGCTGGAGAATGAAATTTCCATCTCCAAAAAGCTTGTCGGCAGAGGAAAGCATGAAGTGCTCTAAAATTTCCTGGTAGACGGCTGCGCTGACTTTGGACTTGATAAAACACAATGGACCTACACCAGCAGATGACATGGCTCCCCAAACCATCACTGATTGTGGGAACTTCACACTAGACCTCAAGCAGCTTGGATTGTGTGTCTCTCCACTCTTCCTCCAGACTCTGGGACCTTGATTTCCAAATGAAATGCAAAATTTACTTTGCATTTATTTAGGGTCAATGACTGCCTTCTGGACATCTGTCAAGTCAGCAGTCTTCCCCATGATTGTGGAGCCTACTAAAACAGACTAAGGGACCTTTTTAAATGCATAGGAAGCCTTTGCAGGTGTTTTTTGTTAATTATTGTAATTTACTGAGATAATGACTTTTGTGTTTTCATTGGCTGTAAGCCAGAATCATCAACATAAACAGAAATAAACACTTGAAATAGATCACTCTGTTTATAATGACTCTATATAATGTATAAGTTACATTTTTTGTATTGAAAAGCTGAAATAAATCAACTTTTTTATGATATTCTAATTTAGTGAGATGCACCTGTAGGTCCTCCACCCTTTTTTCTGTGATGTCCACTTTTTGTTTAATTTCTGTTAGGGAATTTTGCAGGGTGTCAAACATTTTGTTTAGGTTGATGTCCATTTGGGAGATCATAGATCTAAAACAATTACAAATATAGTTTTCAGAAGGGGATAAAGTAATTGGAGGATCTTCTGTATGAATATTCTGGAAGTCCATATTTATAATCTGAGCAGATGTTTCTGTATATGGAGTGATGGGAGGACTTTGTACTTCCAACCTAGGTTTTTGTTTGAATGCCGTTGGATTTGGCGAGGAGTCTTGACTCTTCTTCGGTGTCCGTTAAATGTAAAGGAGCAAACTTATTTTTAGTGTTGTCAGATGCTTTTAAATCTGAGAGGATTCTCTTAAAAGGCATTAAAATGCTTTGTCCGAGCCTCTTAGCTGCAGAGCGCAGGGAAACACGTCTTGCTCTATGTGCATCCCAGCCAGGCCCAGTCCCTGGTATTTTTTTTAAGGTGGGGGCGATGTCAGGGGAAAAGGTGTATAATTGGGTGTCATCAGCATGGAGATGATACTGGAAACCAAATTTGCTGATGGTTTGTCCAAGAGGGTTAGAGTTTAGAGAGAAGAGAAGGGGGCCGAACACGGAGCCTTGAGGGACCCTAAGGCTATGTGCCCACGTAGCAGATTTGCTGCAGAGCGTTTTTGCCTCTCTCTGGCAGAATAAAACGCATGCAGATATACATGCGTTTTTTCTGCCAGAGAGGAGCGTTTTTTCAGCGTTTTTACATGAATGTTTTCAAGCACTTTTCCAAGCGATTTTGAGAATCACTTGGAAAAGTGCTTGACCAGTTGGTCACACAATATAAATCCATGCAACCGGCATGGATTTATATTGTGTGAACCAACTTAGATGCTTTAAATGCTGCATCTGTAATAAAAAAAAAAGAATTAAAAAGTTAAAAATAAAAAAAAAATGTATACTCACCTCTCCAGTCTCCTCCCGGCGGCGATCCTCTCCCCTTGGCGTCCCGCGGTGTACTGGCAGGACCTGCGGTGACGTCATTTAGTCAGCTGATGGTCATGCGACCATCACCTGACCGCGTGACCATCAGCTGACTAAATGACGTCACCGCAGGTCCTGCAAGTACACCGCGGGACGCTGAAGAGAGAGGATGCGGCCGGGAGAAGACCAGAGAGGTGAGTATACAGGTTTTTTTTATATTTGTAACTTTTTAATTTCTTTTTTTCACCACGTGTTAGCCGGGATGAAGAGGAGTTGTAGTCTCCCTCCCATCTTAAAGGGGCCGCGCGCGCTGCCCTAAGGAGTCCCCGGCCAATTGCCGGAGGTCCTCCCATATATTAGGCACCTCCTCCAATATGGAGGTGCCCGAGCAATAGTTGTAGCACAGTGTTCTAACCTCTGCTTCAGCCCTCAGGTCCCGCTGCTAGCTTGACTACTAGTCCTGCCCGCCAGCCTGACTATCAGTCCTGTCCGCCAGCCTTACTACTCTCCTGCCCGACAGTCTGTCTTCCATTCAGTCCGCCAGGCTGTCTATGGGCCTCACCCGCCTGCTTACCTGGAAGCACCTGCCTGTTACCTGTCCGCCTACCTGGAGGCTCCTGCCCGTCACTTGCCCTGACCACCTGTCTGCCTACCTGGAGGCTCCTGCCCGTCACTTGCCGTGACCACCTGTCTGCCTACCTGGAGGCTCCTGCCTGTCACTTGCCGTGACCACCTGTCTGCCTACCTAGAGGCTCCTGCCCGTCACTTGCTGTGACCACCTAACAGCCTACCTAGAGGCTCCCGCCTGTCGCCTGCTGTCTCTGCCAGTTCATCTACCCGGATCTCTCGTCAGCTTGCCTGCTGTGCCCATCTGCAGTATCGGTCAGTCTCAGTCATCTGACCCGTGGGAGTCACCTGCTCTCTTACAAGGTCGCCCCCAGAGTAGCACCTGGTCCCTCTGCTCGGTCCCTACCTGGTCACGGAGTCGTTAGCCGCCGTACGACCTGGGTCGGTCCGAGTTGATACTTAGTTATGCCCCTCTGGGTCCCTCCTTGCACCGCAGCACAGAGGTTCCACCATCCGGATCCGTAACAGAAAGTTACCATAAGAAAGAACGACAAAATGGATTTCTTCACCAAAAGTATCAATTTAATCAGTATTACAGCCATGTCTTTGCTTTAAATTACAAAATCGTGTTGACAGGTTGTCTTTAATGATAAAAGGATAACTTATTGATTGCTAGGGGTCCCAGAGATAGCTAGGGTTCTTCGATTCTGAGAGCATAGGCCTGCATATTCCTGTTTTAAATGCTGCGGACTACGAGTATTGGGATTTCCACTACATTCATTCTGTATGGGACATCCAAAGATAGCAGAGTTCTGTGCTCATCAGTTTCAGGCAGTTCCATAGATAATGAATAGAGCGGAGGTGCACAATGCACATGCAAAAATTCTGTGCCATCCAGATGGCACAATCTCTTGGTATCGGTAGGGGGCCCAGCTGCTGGACCCCTAGAGATCATTTGGATATCCCTTATCCTGTCAAGTTGAGTTAAATTGTGAGATCACAGGTGGCTTTGCTCCATTTTTGAATCTTTGATAAAATGATTCATGCCCAGTGATTTTTTTTTTTATTTATGCTAGTTTCTTTATAATAAAGAACTCTTTTCGCAATTGTATTGCATTTGGATTTTTTTTCTCATTTTCTAGTAAATTGTTTGGAAAAAAATAATTCAACAAATACATTACTGTTTATTTGATACACTAGATGGTTACTATGACTACAGGGATGGGCCCTGAGGAGGCGGAAAAGATGAAGCCCATTAATCTTGTGTGATATAAAACTTTGTTTCTATGTTTGTGTTTTGTGACTGTATTTTAGGCTTGAGAAATGCCATTTGGCCGAAACATTGCTCTATTTTTGTCTCCTCGCTGCTGTAGTGTTGTAAATGTTTTGGAGCAAAGATTGGATTTTTACAAGTATCAATATGGTGCCTCGGATATCTATTGGATTTGATGCAGTTTATAGAAAAATTAATGGCATAAATCAAAACTACAACTCAACCCACCAATCCTTGATAAGGTTATATTGACAGAAAAATAAAAAAAATGATCGCTCTTTGAACAAGGGGAGGAAAAAAAAACAAAAGCTCAAAAATTAATAATTCCATGGAGATTATAGGGTTAAGTCTCCCTTTTTTTATATAAATTTAATAGAAAGAGTACTGTCAACATTTAGGCACATTTGACTTGGAGAGGCGGGGTATTTGTAGGAATCAATGATCCTTTAAGACCTCGAGCCACAAACATACATTTTTAGGTATCTACTCTTTTGTGCAATGTTGCCTGAAAGCGCCCATGACTGTCCAAGTGATAGGTGGCATATTAGGTGGGTATTATATGATTTCTTTATTTTATAATTCAGGTCTTATTAGTATTTGTTTAAAAGTGTGAAAATTTTAGAAACCGCAAAAGGATTTACTGTGAACTACACGACTCACAAAAAGTTAGGGCTATTTGGCTTTCAGGTGAAATTTCAAGATGATCCTGAAGTGCACTCTAACCTTTTCAGGTGAACTTAATGTGACCGTCTCTAAACTTCTGAATGAACATATCCAAATTATCAGAGTTTAAGTGCTTTTTGCACAACTTGCTGTTCACACAAGGAGCTTAATGGCAAAATTCACAGCAGGTGTTTGATCCATGAATCGCCCAATAAATTTCGGATTTCAATTAGAATTGGTATTTAAACAGTCCTCCTCATCATGCTGTTCACATTTAGACATTGAGACCAAGACGACACCTAACAATTAATGAACAGTACCTCGCCATTGCGAGGCTTCAAGCAGGATGTTTTCAGATGGAAATGCCACTGAGCTTAGAGTGTCAGTGTCATCAGCAGGTTGCAACAGAGATACAGACTGGAAGAGTCACAGAAAGGCATAGAAGTGGACATCCTTTGGCCTCATCCCTCACTGATGACTGCTTCATTGTAAACAATACCCTTCGTAACCAAATAATGAATACCACACAACTCCAGGCACATTTAAGGGTGGTGAGAGGCAACCAAGTGTCACATCAAACCATTTCAAACCATTTACCTCATTGTGGTCTGCGCGTTACACTACTTGCAAGGGTACCTGACCACACCACCAGGCAAAGGCGTTTCTACACTGGATGAGGGACCAGTGGGCGTCATTGCTTTTCACTGATGAAAGTCCCTTCACGCTGAGCAGAAATTATGGCCAGCAACGACGTTGGAGACGTCACGGAGAGCGCTATGCATCAGCCACTGTTATCACCAGACGAGCCTTTGATGGCGGTCGTGTTAGTGTGGGTAGGTGTGTCTAGTCAATACAGAAGTGCCCTACACTTTGTGAATGGTACAGTGACTACTCCCTGCTACTTGAATAACATCATTAATCCAGTCATTGTGCCTCTGCATGAACAACACTGGCCTAATTTCATCTTCATGGATGACAATGCTCCAGCTCATCAAGGTCACATAATTATGAAACGGTTGCTGGGGACTGGGGTACCTCAAATGGAGTGGCCTGCACTTTCTCCAGATCTGAATCCCATAGAAAACCTAGGGGATTAGCTTAGTCACAGTGTAGAGGCTCTTAACTCTCTACTCCAGAACCTCAATGACCTGAGGGCCGCCTTTCAAGAAGAGTGAGATGCCATGCCTCAGCAGACAATAACTCGACTTGTAAACAGCATGAGACATCATTGTCAAGCTGTATTTGATGTTAGTGTGAACTTTTTAAGTTTTCCATAATTTTTACCCGAAAGCCAAATATCCTTAACATTTGTGAGTACTGAATGTAAATGATAAATACTAACAAGTTTATTGAGGACACTTACTATATTTGGGGTTTGTCCAGACTTAAGCTGCACTTTTAACTGTCTGTGCCCGAATTCTAACGTTATATTATATTTACATTTATTTTTTACAACTTTTCTGTAGCTGCAGCACAGAGTGAAGATGATCATCATGAAAACCAAAGGCCCCCAAATGCAACATTAGATGCAGAAGTTCAACCGGAAACTTCTCAAAATCTTCCGCAAACAGAGCCTCTTTCTGTAATTTCTGAGCACCATGAAGCAGATAGTGATGATGACACAGTCCGGTTACCACCGAGAGCACAGTCACAAAACAGGTCAGTTAAAAATAGTTATCAGTCTTTAGTCATTTGACAGAAGCTTAATTCACTCTTCCCCCATTACACAGTTCCTGATTGACACACTGGAGCCACAGTATGGTGTTCAAATGCATCTTCTGTCATGGGTCAGCGTAGTGTGTGACACAACTCTCCGCTTTAGATATGACTGTCAATGAATGCTGGGATTTAAAATGTCAGAACAACAATTGTGCGGCAGGTTTCTGGTCCCTGTACTTTAATCTGCATAACTTCACAGAAGCCGCATACTAACGTGGCGAAGCTGAGTATGAACCGGATTGTGGAACTAATTTGGGCAGTAACAGGAGACTCTGTGGATATTCTGTGGATATTACTGCTCTTGGAGGTGCTGTTGCCATATCCACCTATAGGAAATTGAAAACGGGCTAGCATTCAGTTGCTCCAAAATTTTAAAATAGTTTGGCATAGCTAGGTTGGGTGTGTTGACTTGGTTTAATGTTGTGTGTGTTAGATTTAGTCCTTAAACAGTTTAAGACCGGGCCAGGCCATTAACCCCCATTTCTGACCAGGCACATCTTCAAGTTTTTTTTTTACATGTGTTTTAAAGAATTGTACATTTTTTTCTCTCATTCAGGTAAGCTTTTTTTTAGGGAGCATCATTTTTATGTCACTGTTATCTTCTCAGTTACTGTTGAAATGCAGCCTCTTGGTAGCATAGAAGGGCTGTATTTGTCTCCCATGACCCATCAGCTCTCTCCCTATACACAGCGATCACATGAACAATGTGTATGGAAGAAGAAGTGCAGTCAGTGCTTACTAATACTGCATGTAAAGTGCTTGCTTAGCACTGTGTATACAGTGATAGAGAAGGCAGAGATGGTAATAAACTGTGTATACCTTCTCTACAGGGACTCCGGCTGTCTGACAGCCAGATCCCTGCTCTCCCAGCTACACGACTCTGTGTATATCTGTTTCGCTTCATAGGTTGTTTGCCATCTCAGCTTTTTCTTCTTTTAAAAGTGGCTCACCCTACACTCTTTTCATTCTGTCTTTTGCAGTGCCCACCTGTGGTTTGTTAGGAGGGTTCCTCAATAGAAACCTTAGACATACAGTACATGTTAATCCGAACAGTATTCAACATCCAAAAACTCCCATAGTAAAGACAAGTATAATGTGTAATTTTAATGGATATCTCTGCATGGAGATTTGTAAGTTTTTTTGTTTTTTGTTTTTTTTAATAAAAGTCTAAATTGGCAACACTATTCCATAAAGCAAAAAAATAAAACTGTGTATCTGACATACACTGCCAAATGAATGCGTTGGGTAAGTGTAACATTATATGTTGGGAACTGTAAGCATATAGGATAAACTCAGTGTGAAAGTGTCCTAATGCCATCTTATGGGCAACCTACATTTCCCTTTATGGGTCTGTGTGTGCCTCTTGGTCTGCCATTTTATACAAATAGGAGTTTCAGGTAAAAACAGGATCATATAGGATGTACAGGAGATTCTGCACACAGGACGTACCGGAGACCAGCAAGGTGAGACAGGGAAGTTTAGAAACACATAATTGTAGGGATTGACCTATTATGTCACTACACTTCTGGTCCTTTAGATAACCCTGTGAACTTGCTCCATTTACAAGGAACCACTATTTTTAGCCTTCTCACCCAGTCACACTTTGCGTTATATCTACCCTGTTAATGAGACAGTACACACAGTTAAATATAAATACTAATTGTCATAGAAAATAGATGTCATAGGAAATATTAAAAATCTCTGCGGTCACTCAAATCCCCCCCTCCTTTTTCCTGACACATAGAGTGCAGCACCACACAATAGCTGACAGGCTTAAGTCTCTTAGATGTGAACCATCTTAGCTAAAATGCATGAAGTCCTTTTGATGCTCAGATGACTGAAAAAAGATGCCTTTTTGTGAGCAAGACAAAGAGGTTTAAAGTAGACAGGAGAACTCTTTTCAAAGAGTTGGACAACAAAAGGGTACATGTGTTTATACATAAGCAGGGCAGTGTAAGAAACATTTTATCTGCGGAAAATACATTGTCCTTTCAAGGGAAATAATTTACAAGTATTGTACCTGCAACATTATTAATGTCTCCGAAAGAAAATATTGAATATCGAAATTTGTATAAATCCGATTGTGATGAGACCTATTTTTAGCAGCAGGGCTAACAGGGGAAGAAGACTCATAATTTTTCATAACTGTAACACCTGCCAATGAGTCGCAAATCCACAGTGGCCAGATAACAGATCATAAACATGGCATAGTTGTTGTAAAAGTAAAGATAAAATCCAGATGGAAAATATCGGGCCAATCTCGAACTTCTGCGATCATCTGGTGATAAGTTATCGCATAAGTTGGGATTTCATAAAATCCTGAAGGGCTGAGGACAGCCCACGACCCTACCCACGTGAGGTCATCACGGGGAGGGTGTGTGGATGGAACTCAGGGACTGATAAAAGATCAAGCCGAGTTATGATCTTTGTTCCAGTAGAGAGAGGCATATCGTGCATGCATGTATCCCTTTTGCTGAACGGCCCCTGTGAAGAATATTCAAGATAATCCCCTGACAATCAATGTGCACTGTCTGGCTGCTTTTATAGAGAACTTCAATGCACAGTGTAATTCAACACCTTTTCCAGCAAGCAGAAGGGAGGGGGCTGAGAAGCAGGGGCTAAGTGGCACAGGAAGACCCTTTCCCCAGGCCATGTGCTCTTTTGTGTAAGACAAGATAATTCAACATCGTGTTATGGGAATACGATACATCCCAGTGACAAACCAACTAGATCTTTGGAATCCTAAGAGAATGGGGAATGTCACCCAAGCTTTCCACACAGTCCATCGTGTACAGAAAGGGAGATACCCGGCACAGCCTTGCGGGGGCCCCTAGGGCCCTGGTGCTTAGTATCCATGTGTAGCTGGGGCCCGGCTGGGTCCGATGACACCAGAAGCGAGCTCCCTAGGACTGTCCAGTAAGGAGTTATAGCCCATTGTAGTTTTTGGTTGTTTAGACCAAGGGTGGAGACTTTGGCTCAACCAGGGTGCAGTAGTGTGAGTAACGCAGAGAGTTTAAAGGTCCCCGCAGCGAAAGTCCAGTGTCTTTTTTTCCTTAGGAGGTCGTGACGTCATGTCGTGGGGGGAAAAGTCCGGCAACAACAAAGAGAGGGCCCGCAAGCCTTCCATGTGGCTGCCCTTTCCCTGAAAGCCAGGTCGTCCATCTGATCAGTAACTGACTCGTAATAACTGCTTTATATCTTTTGTACCCCTACCATTGTGCTTGCAACTCTGACCATTGTGTATGTATAACCCTTATGTATATAGTGTTTGTCTAGTGTGCCCTAAAGGCGATCAAATATATAATTAAATTTTGGGCTGTTCTTTTATCTCGATCCACGAGCCCTCACGAGCTCATCAAGAAAATGCCAAGAGTGTGCAAAGCAGTCATCAAAGCAAAAGGTGGCTACTTTGAAGAACCTAGAATATAAGACATATTTTCAGTTGTTTTACACTTTTTTGTTAAGTGTATAATACCACATGTGTTAATTCCTAGTTTTGATGTCTTCAGTGTGAATGTACAATTTTCATAGTCATGAAAATACAGAAAAATCTTTAAATGAGAAGGTGTGTCCAAACTTTTGGTCTATATTGTACATATTCCATGTGTTTGAATCCGGAGGTGTATATACCATATGCTCACTGTTTAGTTTTCCGATAACCGGCCTGTTAGTATGAACAGCCTGTGGCCTCCTTCGTTGATCGTCGGACAGTCGTTTAATTGTCCGGATGAGGGCAGCACGGTGGCTCAGTGGTTAGCACTGTAGCTTTGCAGCGCTGGGGTCCTAAGTTCAAATTCCACCAAGGACAACATCTGCAAAGAGTTTGTATGTTCTCCCTGTGTTTGCATGGGTTTCCTCCGGGTTCTCCTGTTTTCTCCCATACTCCAAAGACATACAGATAGGGAATTTAGATTGTGAGCCCCGTTGGGGACAGTGCCCATAATGTCTGTAAAGCGCTGTGGAATAAATAGTGCCATATAAGTGAGTAAAAGAAATAAAATAAATTATATGGGGCTGCAGAGAGCTGTTCGCTCAAGAGATCACAGCTGGTGGTTCTGAGTGACCTTCCCGGGCTGTGATATTTGTGATAAATCCCTGACACTATTCATAATAATGGGTCTGTACAGGGAGAAACCTTCATAGTTGCAGAACCATTTGCTAACTGGATGGGTATTTAATGAGTAGCATACCCTATTTAAAGGATATGACTTACCTTTGCACTTTAATAGAATCGAATGGTAAACTCACAAAACTTTAGTCGCTATTTTGGTTGAAAATTGATAAATGCATATGGATGAAGTGAGAACCAGGAGCGTGAAGGGTAAGTATATAGTCTTGTGTGGGAGGGAGCATTTAGGTTAGGGTTCTCCTATATAAGACATGCCATAAAAACAGCCGCCTAGAATTTTTGCCATGACCTACTACTTTAAAGTCAACCTGGGGGAGCTCTTCAAAGAGTAATATCTGTGCTTAGATAAGCCAGAGATGATCTCTTCAACAATACTCTATGTATGCTGCAGACATACAGGGAAAAAGGAGGACAGATCTTTGGTGGGGGGGGGATTGACTGAATGCTGTCAAGAAGGATTTTATAAGATGCTCAAAAAAGTAAATTGCTGTCAAATTTCAGCAGCGGTGTGAAAAACACCTTTACTACTTCCACAGGAATTGAGACTGAAAGTAGCAGCCAGGTGCTGCTAATCAAATGTGATCTTTATAACAATATATATTTATTCATTTTTGCCAATATAAACTATAAAAAAATCTGACTGTTTTGCACATGGCCTTCTCTCCCCTCCACCCCATCCCCAAGGATGCCCCACCAGGCTCTTGTTATCTTTCAGTTGCCAATGGGGCCATTCAATCAAGCACAGTTGGTTTCCTGATGTCACTGAAAGGCGGAGTTTAGACCAGATAAGCTGCGGTGGTAGTACCTGAGATCTGAGAGGAGCCATTTATTGCCTGTTCCTGAGACATTAGTGATGAGAAATTATAAATACTGCTCTGTTGATGCATGTGATGTAAAATTGTCCTCTGCCATATGCATCATCAGAGCAGCAGTTACACCTTCATATTATTTACCTCTCAGCAGCATCATTTTAATCAATTTAATTTTTACATCACTTATCTCCCAGTAATAACAACTCTGCACTGCCAAATAATTAAAAACTTCAATTTGGCGGAGTGCAGGAGAGTTGAGCTCCGCTATAAATCGCTAACAATGATGAAAATTCACACAGGCAGGGTACTTTACCAGAACAGAGAGAGCACAGAAATATAAGGTAAATTTTACACTTAAATTAGCTTAATGATAACTCAGTGTGATGGGGCTAGTCAACAGCACACAGGAGAGCGGTGTGATGAGAAGCAAAGTGATGCTGAAAATGTAGTTTTAGTGGATAAAGAATAGGACCATCCTTTCAGCTATATGAGGTATCATGCACAGAGCAACAGAATGAGATTAAATTAACATTTAACATGCTAAGGCCTTTAAAGTACCCTTCTTCAAAAAAGTGGCATCGGGGATAAAACTTTCTTGCTTTATTTTATAGTTTACAATATATAATCCATCGTGCAGCACGCGATAAACCTGTGAACGCAGCTTTGCAAGATCTGTTAACATGTTTTGAGCAGCTCACACACTTAATCGTAGCACATAATCTTGAGAGGTGAAGGAGTGATTTCAAATGCATGCTTAATTGATAGACAAATTCCACACTTGCAAATCTACTGAGGGTAATAAAATCACCTCGTGTAAAAACTAAAAAAGCTTAACTGCAAAAAAGTATTCTTTCTATCCAAGTGGAACACGTGCTGAGATGGCCCCGATTCATCATTGACTTTGTGTCAGGTTTTTGTATTGTTCTGAGTGTCTTGCGCTTTTTTTTTTAAACTAATACTTAATTACCCAGAGGGTAAACGAACCCTAAAATAGGGACGAGCTAAAATGTGACTTTTATTTTGTCCATCTAAAAGTATTGTGAACGAACATCTAAAACCACATCAGTGTATCATCGTCAGTACTATCTAACATCTGAACCACCAATTAGTTCAAAGTGCAAAAAGTTCAGGTTTTACCTATCTATATAATATACATTTACTCATCATGACTGCAGCTCATGATATATTACTAGTGAACAGCTTTGTTGCTGATACACTGGCACACTCAGTGCTTTTAAGAACAGTCACATAGCCTTAGGGGTGTGTCTTTTTTTTAAATCGACTTTATATGTGCTCGCCTATGTTTTTTTTTTCCTTCTTTGTTGGCGGAGTCTAGCAATACTAGATGTTTTAACCTGATTCATAAATTGTGACTTATTATAAAAGTCGCAACATTTGTCGCAACTTTACTGCAGTCCCCTCCCCTCTCCCCCACGCCCCCAGTAATCAAGAGGAAGTGAGAGCCATGGCTGGCCACTCACTTCCTCTTGATTGCTAATACGTTCGTAGGCAGAGACAGTGGCGCCAACGCTGATTGGGCACAGGGCTCATGTGTTATAACATAATGCACAGGAGCCCTGGGAACGCGAGCGTCAACACCCGGTGGAATGGCGCCGGCACGGGAGAGGAGTATAAGTGTTTTTATTTTCACGGGGACAAACCTTCATATCGAGAAGGGGTTGTCCTAGTAGTGAACAACCCCTTTAAGAGCTTATGAGATGCTCCAAACATGTTGTTAGATGTGTCAAAGCTGTGATCACTGTTTTATTGTGTGCTGCACCATTAATTATATGTTGCAAGCCATAATAAAGCAAGAAAGTTTGTATCGTCGATGCTGGATTTTTTTGAAATTTCGGACTTTTATCCTACTTACTTTTGTCAGCTGTTAAGTCCATTAGAGCTTTCCAAAAGTGGATTGATGTGTTACTACTAATCCTGTCTATTACACGATTAGTTGTTGTTACGCACACGCCCGAACTAACTGGCGTGGAGGGGCGTGACTAAGTATCAACTTGGTCCGACCAAGGTCGCACGGCAGCTCAGTCGACTCCGTGAACCAGGGAGGAACCGAGCAGAGGGACCAGGTGCTACTCCAGGTCAGACCCCGGTCACAGCTGTTGACCCACACCGGGGAATGCAGGAACATGCAGGCACAGCTGGTATGCAGACAGGTGGGTACTGGCAGGCACGTCTGGTATGCAGACAGGCGGGTACTGGCAGGCACGTCTGGTATGCAGACAGGCGGGTACTGGCAGGCACGGCTGGTATGCAGACTGGCAGATACTGGCAGGTAGGAACGCAGGCTGGATGGGGACCAGTACAGACTGGGATACAGGAACAGAGCCGCGGGTGCGGTGGACAAGCAGAGCGGAGTGAAACCACAGGTGCTGTGGACAAGCAGAGCAGAGCGAAACCGCAGGTGCTGTGGACAAGCAGAGCGAAACCGCAGGTGCGGTGAACAAGCAGAGCGAAACCGCAGATGCGGTGGACAAGCAAAGCAGAGCGAAACCGCAGATGCGGTGGACAAGCAGACAAGAGCGAAACCGCAGGTGCGGTGGACAAGCAGAGCAGAACAGAGCAGAAGGTGCAGGCAGACAGGACAGGGATCTGTTCACATGAAACAGACTGGAAAATACAGGAAGATAGTTAGAACACAGGAGGTAGATACAGAGGCCGGGAAACAGAACGAGCAGAACCAGATACACACAAGGTACTTACAATGAAGTAGCGAGTGGACACAAAACTCACAAACCGAAGTACAGAGACAATGAGTTGGAGTTAGGTGCAGGTTCAGACACTGCAGGAAAAGGCAGGTACGGACATAGAGACAAACAGGTAATGGGCTAGGACACAGTTCAGACAGGAACTGAACCCGAAAAAAGATACAGGAGCGAGCCTGGGAACTCAGCCCCCAGGGTGGTGGAAACAGACTAGAAGTTACAGATACATATAACGGGCCTAGGTATACAGCCCCCAGGGTGGTGGAAACAGACAAGATACAGGACAGGACCTGGCAACTCAGTTGCACAGAACACACTGAAAGAAAGTGTTGCTCAGGCACCTCCTACTGGGTGGAGGGGGTTTAAGTATCCAGTGACTCACAGCAATAGGCTGGGGAGGCATTAGGAGTGTGCACACTGTTACTATAAGAATCAGGCAGTAACCGCGCCGCCGCCCTAAGCAATCAGACAAGAGACATGCACACAGCAGGTACTGGCGCAAAGTGTGCAGCCTGGACTGATAGGTAAGATGGCGGTCTTGCATGGTGGGAGGTGATGAGCCATGCCAGCACGCCGCCAGGGATGTTACAGTTGTAACTTTGAAATTTAAATAGTAGTGGCTTTTAAGTTTAAAATTCCCTACTAAACATGTATGGCGTTTTTTGGAAAGGCTGCCAGGAGAAAGCTTCCTCTGTTTAAAAAGAACATGGCAGCCATGCTGACATTTTTAAAGTTGCAATTGACAAAACAAGACTTCTGGAACAATGTCCTTTTGGACAGACAATACCATAGTATAGATAATTGGCCATGATGCCCTGCACCACGTTTGGTGAAATCCACTAACACCTCATACCAACTGTCAAGCACTGTGATTGACGTGTGGTGATTTTGAGTTACTTTTCCAGCCACAAGACTTGGACACCTTGCAGTTATTGAGTTAACAGTGAACTCTTCTGTATATCACGAGTATTCTAGAGTCAAATGTATCTATCCAAAAGCAAAAGATTGGCTGAAGTTGGGTCATGCCTTAGGACAATGATCCAAAGCACACCAGCAAATCTACATCATAATGGCAGATAAGGAAAATGATTAAGGTGTTGCAGTGGCCCAGTCAAAGACCAGACCCCTACCAAATTCAGTACTGTAGTGGTACTCGAGGTTTGCAGCATAAAGTAATGGAAACAAACCTCAATGAACTTAAACAACGTCCAGAATGATGTGAGAGATTGATAGTTATTAAAAAAAAAACAATTTTACATTATTTCCATTTAACATGCAAACCACACCTTCGGGGGTAAAGGGGTTAAAGACCAGGCCAATTTTTACAATTCTGACCACTGTCACTTTGAGGTAATAACTCTGGAACGCTTCAACGGATCCCACTGATTCTGAGACTGTTTTTCGTGACATATTGTATTTCATAATAGTGGTAAAATTTATTGTGAAAAAATTGGAAATTTGGCAAAAATGTGGAAAAATTCGCAGTTTTCAAACTTTGAATTTTTATGGCCTTAAATCAGAGAGATATGTCACACAAAATAGTTAATAAATAACATTTCCCACATGTCTACTTTACATCAGCACAATTTTGAAACCAAAATTTTTTTTTGTTAGGTCACAAGGGGGTGACAGATTCCCTTTAACCCTTATAACTTCCTATCAGACCTCTAATATGGCAATACAGGTGATAGAAATGTGAATCTTTACTTACCTGTATGGCCCATATTAGAGGTCTGCTTGCTTTGTAATAGCTTTTTATTAAATTAGTTTTGGCAAGCTTCGTGTCCAGGGAACGCAAAGAAATATTAGTTTCATTTCCACATTCCCCCTCCCCTGCACTTCATAGGGCCCTGTGATGTGCAGTTCCCGGCCAAATCCTGCGCAACTTACCCTGTACGGAAGTCGCTCTTCTTCCTGCCGTCTGTGTAGCCTTGTGGAGCAGGAAACTTGTGCGCAGGCGAATTGCTCCCGGATGTGGCTGGGTAGCCCTTGATGTGCCTAAACAGTTGAAACCCCCCACAAGTGACCCCATTTTGGAAACTAGACCCCTTAAGAAACTTATCTAGATGTGTGGTGAGCACTGTGAACCCCCAAGTGGTCCACAAAAGTTTATAATGTAGAGCCGTGAAAATAAAAAAAATCAAACTTTTTCCACAAAAATTATCTTTTAGCTGAAATTTTTTATGTTTACAAGGGTTAGAGGAGAAAATTGACCCCAAAAATTGTTATGCAATTTCTCCTGAGTACGTTGATACCCCATATTTGGGAAAAACCACTGTTTGGGCGCATGGCAGGGTTCAGAATGGAAGGAGCACTGTGTGACTTTTTGAACGCAAAATTGGCTGGAATCGAGAGCGGACGCCATGTCACTTTTGGAGGGCCCCTGATGGGCCTAAACAGTGAAAACTCCCCATTAGTGACCCCATTTTGGAAACTAGACTCATCAAGGATTTTATCAAGGGGTATAGTGAACATCTTGAACCCAGAGGTACGACACAGAATTTGATAACATTAGTCATGAGCGCAAGTGCTGTCTACTTGAGATTGCATCGGGTACTCAGGTATGCACCAAGGATCGTGGGTGCTCGAGTGACATGCTCGAATCCCCACCCTGCATGTTTCACGGTTGTTAGACACCCCCAAAAAAAACATGCTGTGATTGCTCGTGTATGGCAGGCAATCCCCTATAACAGTCTCGAAACATGCGGAACGGGGACTCGAGCATGTCTCTTGAGCACCCGCGATACTCTGTGCATACTCTAGCACACGATGCAAATTCCAGTAGCAAACACTTGTGCTCAACACTAGTCGCCATATCGTCAAGCTCTTGTTTTTTTTTTTTTTTTTTTTTTACTTTTGAAAAAATACTAACCCTTACACAACTCTAACCCTAACACAACCCTAATCCTAACCCTAACACAACCCTAATCCTAACCCTAACACAACCCTAATCCTAACCCTAACACAACCCTAATCCTAACCCTAACACAACCCTAATCCTAACACAACCCTATCCCGAGGGATCCATTCACTATAATGAGGCAGCAGAGTTACTCTGGACTCCATCTGGCCTTTGTTTAGCAGTGTCCTTTTTTTCAGAAGTTCACAAAACTGGCTGACGGCACTTTTATGCACCCTAATAAAATGACGGACACCGTGGGATCACAGGCCGGCGTCCACGATGCCTCATTACAGGGAATCTTCTGCTGGGGGTTCCGTTTAAATCACGTATTTCAGATATTTACAAGGAAACCCCGATGTAAGCGCTCAGCGCAGAGCGCAGGAGAAATGTGAGCCGAACTGTGAGGACCTTGCCACTTACTAAATACTATTCCAGTACTGAGCACCCATTTTCATCGATCTTATTTTTGTGTTTTGTTAGAAATTTGCTTGCTGTGTTTTGTTAGTGATTTGTTTGCTCATCAGTTCAACCTCAGATATCAAATCCATTCAGTGACCTTATCTCAGGGGCCTTGGGCCATTGTTCTCGCAGCCAACAGACCCCTTATGTAGATGGAAAGAGTGGACACAGTGGAGCCGTCACCACAGGAGGTCTTACATGCAGTCTCAGGTAAAGGCTCTTAGAATATTTTTCATTGTTTCAGCTAAAGTAAATGCTTAAGGGGGAGGGTGTCATCCGTTCTGCCCATTCAGGGGACTGATCCCACTGAAGGAAAAGAGAGACATGATTTTAGTGAAGGAGTTGTGTGGAAGGACATTGAAAGAAGAGGATTGAGACCGTGGACTTGGAAGGATGGATGGATAAACATGTTACCATTATGGATTATGTAGTTTGGATTTAAACTGTCTTAAAAGGACTGTTGCTACTGGATACATGTGCTTTCATTGTTTTATCTGCAGTCTAGAGGATCGTGGACTGTGGCTGCAGACTATACTGGCTGGAGATACGAAATCTGTGTGCCAACCAAAAGTTGGGAGACAGTGAGTATGGCCTTATACAAAGCCAGTGGAACTACTGAACCCAAATTGGGAACGTGAGGACTGAGAGACCTGTATTTTGACCATTTACCTGGAATTGCTTTATTACCATTGATGTGATTAATGTAATATATTTTTGCATAGTTGACCTGCCGAGGTGGTTACTTACAACCCACAACCTCAGATCTTTACACGAGCCATACAGCGATCTTTGGGAGGCAGAATGAACAAATCAGCAGCAGGTGAAGAATTGGTTTTATTTATTTTTTACGCTGTTTCTCGTGCGGTATAAGTGATTATACGACTTTATTCTTCGGGTCGGTGCAATTACAGCAATACCAGATTTATATCGGGTTTTTATGTTTGGCAGCTGTCACACTCGAAAACGCTATTTTTTTTTTTGCAAATACTAGTTTTTACATTGCCATATTTTGAGAGCTATAATTTTTCCATATTTCAGCTGATAGTCATGTAAGGGCTTGTGTTTTGCGGGGCAAGTTGACTTTTTTTATTGGTATCATTTTCGGGCACATGACATTTTTTGATCGCTTTCTATTCCGATTTTTGGGAGGCAGAATAAACAAAAACCAACAATTCAGGAATTTTGTTGTTTTTTTTTATGCCGTTCCACATGTGGTAAAATTGATAAGGCAGCTTTATTCTTCGGGCCAGTACGTTTACAGCGATATTACAGTTATATTGTTTTTTTATGTTTTGGCGCTGTTAAACAATAAAAACTATTTTATAGAAAAAATAATTTTTTTTGCATCGCTGTATTCTGAGAGCTATAACTTTTTTTTTTTATTTTTTGGGCTGATGGATCTGTATCGCGTCTTGTTTTTTGTGGGACAAGATGATGTTTTCAGTGGTTCCATTTTTATTTACTTTAGTCTTTTTGATCTCATTTTGTTCGGTGGTATGATAATAAAGCACATTTTTTTGCTTAGTTTTTTATTTTTTTACGGTGTTTGCTAAGGGGGTTAACTAGTGAGACAGTTTTATAGGTCTGGTCGTTACGGACGCGGCGATACCAAATATGTGTACGACCCCGAACTAACAGCTGCTGCTGTCCCTCTGCTCACTCGCTAAATGCTGCAATCACAGCATTTAGGGGGTTAAAGTGCCGGGAGCGGTGCTGGCGAGGTGTCAGCTGTCAGAATTGGCATGCTTTAATAATACGTACCTGGTCCATAAGTATCAGGGCACAGAAACGTATTATTACGTAAAACGTCAGAAAGGGGTTAAAGATGGTTCTAAAAGTTATTGATTCAGTTTATGTACTTAATTTTTCACACACTGCTTCTTCATTTTGGACTAATTTTTAGTAAATAAACAATGACACAATCTAATTTGTCATGTGTTGTGCATACGAAGTTGTATGTACCTGATTTGAACACTTTCTAAAGACAATATGTTTCTAATCATGGAAGTCAAAGAGAGTGTACTTCGTTTTTCTCATGACTGTGTATATTGTAGTTGGTGTGAACCATTTTGCAGTACCAGGAGCATCGCCAATTTCAGTAATGTTTGGCCACTGGACAGGAGCCCTGAGAATCTGCTCTTACTTGACTGTATCCCAGCTCTGCTTTTGATTATCTGGCCTGGTGTGAAGACATTGTGGCATTGCAGACATTTGGTAAATTCTAAAGAGTTCATTTTTTTCTCATTAAAGTACACTCTGCACCCCATCTTGACTGAAATAAACAGAAATGTAGACATTTTTGCAAATTTATTAAAAAAGAAAAACTAAAATATCACATGGTCATAAGTATTCAGACCCTTTCCTCAGTATTGAGTAGAAGCACCCTTTTGAGCTAGTACAACCATGAGTCTTCTTGGGAATGATGCAACAAGTTTTCACACCTGGATTTGGGGATCCTCTGCCATTCTTCCTTGCAGATCCTCTCCAGTTCCGTCAGGTTGGATGGTGAACGTTTGTGGACAGCCATTTTCAGGTCTCTCCAGAGATGCTCAATTGGGTTTAGGTCAGAGCTCTGGCTGGGCCAGTCAAGAATGGTCACAGAGTTGCTCTGAAGCCACTCCTTTGTTATTTTAGCTGTGTGCTTAGGGTCATTGTTTTGTTGAAAGGTGAACCTTCAGCCAAGTCTCTTCCAGAGTGCTCTGGACCTCAGGTTTTCATCCAGGATATCTCTGTACTTGGCCGCATTGTTTCCTTCAATTGCAACTAGTCGTCCTGTCCCTGCAGTTGAAAAGCACCCCCATAGCATGATGCTGCCACCACCATGTTTCACTGTTGGGATTGTATTGGGCAGGTAATGAGCATACAATTGATCAGGTTGTTGATTGTGGCCTGTGAAATGTTGGCCCAGTCCTTTTCAATGGCTATGCGAAGATGCTGGATATTGGCAGGAGCTTGAACACGCTGTCGTATCAGTAAACCGCTCACCCATACAACCCCATACACACAGTCTGCCATCTGTCCTGTACAGTGAAAACCGGGATTCATCCGTGAAGAGAACATGCCAGACTCCATCAATTGTGTCAATTGTGAGCATTTGCCCACTCAAGTTGGTTACAACGACAAACTGCAGTCAGGTGGAGACCACGATGAGAATGACAAGCATTCCTATGAGCTTCCCTGAGACTGTTTCTGACAGTTTGTGCAGAAATTCTTTGGTTATACATATGCTTGTTGCAGTAGCTGTCCTGGTGGCTGGTCTCAGATGATCTTGGAAGTGAAGATGCTAGATGTTGAGGTCCTGGGCTGGTGTGGTTACAGGTGAACAACAACCTATATAGAGATTGGAGCAATAACGCCAAGGTAGTAAAATATTGATTTTATTATTTATTATAGTTAAAATATGATAACATAGGATAAAAATTTAAAAGGAGAATTACGAACATAAGACAGCCCTACAGGTATTGTTCACCAGTTGTTCCTATCCAAATAATCAATCATCAGTATGCAATCATGGAAGAGAAATCATATACTCTATGTATATATCCACATCATATGCACCAATGTAAGTTAACCAACATAAACTGTGGACTAATCCTACAAAAACAGGTGTGACCACTGAGGTAAATAAAATGTGCCCCAGAATGATGAAAAAATAAATGGATACACAGAGTTCATAAGCACATAGACAGTGCATGGGGAAAAGCTGGGAACAAATATCAAATAAAGGTATGCTATAGCAAATAAATGACCTGTTAGGCTGCCCCTGGAAAACCCCTGACGTGCCCTTCCTTGGAGGGGTAATACTGGAGATATCTGACCTGGTATACAGTGCCTTGTGAAAGTATTTGGCCCCCTTGAACTTTTCTACCTTTCGCCACATTTCTGGCTTCAAACATAAAGATATAAAATTCTATTTTTTTGGGGGAAGAATCAACAACAAGTGGGACACAATCGTGAAGTGGAACGATATTTCTTGGATATTTTAAACTTTTTTTAAAAAAATTAAAAACCGAAAAGTGGGGCGTGCAAAATTATTCGGCCCCTTTACTTTCAGTGCAGCAAACTCACTCCAGAAGTTCAGTGAGGATCTCTGAATGATCCATTGTTGTCCTAAATGACTGGTAATGATAAATAGAATTCACCTGTGTGTAATCAAGTCTCCGTATAAATGCACCTGCTCTGTGATAGTCTCAGGGTTCTGTTTCAAGTGCAGAGAGCATCATGAAGACCAAGGAACACACCAGGCAGGTCCGAGATACTGTTGTGGCGAAGTTTAAAGCCGGATTTGGATACAAAAAGATTTCCCAAGTGTTAAACATCTCAAGGAGCACTGTGCAAGTGATCATATTGTAATGGAAGGAGTATCAGACCACTGCAAATCTTCCAAGACCCGACCGTCCCTCTAAACTTTCATCTCGAACAAGGAGAAGACTGATCAGAGATGCAGCCAAAAGGCCCATGATCACTCTGGATGAACTGCAGAGATCTTCAGCTGAGGTGGGAGTGTCTGTCCATAGGACAACAATCAGTCGTACACTGCACAAATCTGGCCTTTATGGAAGAGTGGCAAGAAGAAAGCCATTTCTCAAAGATATCCATAAAAAGTCTCGTTTGAAGTTTGCCACAAGCCACCTGGGAGATACACCAAACATGTGGAATAAGGTGCTCTGGTCAGATGAAACCAAAATCTAACTTTTTGGCCACAATGCAAAATGATATGTTTGGCCTAAAAGCAACACAGCTCATCACCCTCAAAACACCATCCCCACTGTCAAACATGGTGGTGGTAGCATCATGGTTTGTGCCTGCTTTTCTTAAGCAGGGACAGGGAAGATGGTTAAAATTAATGGGAAGATGGGCGGAGCCAAATACAGGACCATTCTGGAAGAAAACTTGTTGGAGTCTGCAAAAGACTGGAGACTGGGACGGAGATTTATCTTCCAACAAGACAATGATCCCAAACATAAAGCAAAATCTACAATGGAATGGTTCAAAAATAAACGTATCCAGGTGTTAGAATGGCCAAGTCAAAGTCCAGACCTGAATCCAATCGAGGATCTGTGGAAAGAGCTGAAAGCTGCTGTTCACAAACGCCCTCCATCCAACCTCAATGAGCTTGAGCTGTTTTGCAAGGAACAATGGGCAAGAATTTCAGCCTCTCGATGTGCAAAACTGATAGAGACATACCCCAAGCGACTTGCAGCTGTAATCGCCGCAAAAGGTAGCGCTACAAAGTATTAACTCAAGGGGGCCGAGTAATATTGCACGCCCCACTTTTCAGTTTTTAATTTATTAAAAAAGTTTAAAATATCCAATAAATTTCATTCCACTTCACGATTGTGTCCCACTTGTTGATTCTCCCAAAAAAATTAGAATTTTATATCTTTATGTTTGAAGCCAGAAATGTGACAAAAGGTAGAAAAGTTCAAGGGGGCCAAATACTTTCCCAAGGCACTGTATATAGGTCCCCAATGTGGCGGCTTGAAGCAGCGCTCGCAATGACCGCACCTCTGACCGGAAGTATCTGGAGCCGACGTCACATCCGCCCAACTCCATCAGAAGCTTCATAAAGTAGGAGGGCGGAGGCGAGGTACATGGACGTGTCTCCAGGGACAACCAGCCAGAAGCAGGAAGTTGGAGCACACACCGCAGGACCGAATAGGAGCGTATCTTAGAAAACAGCTCCATATCAAAGCGTATGGAGAAAATGTGAATGGGCTCAATCATTACTGCCCTAAGTATCCATATTATCTTATTCAAACAGAGCAATACATGTGGCCAAATACAGCATCAATGGACTTGAACTATAAACGGTATACATATACGGTACAATCATATTATATATGTAAGATATACTGTGTGAAAGATTTGGGTGTGGAAATAATACTGCACGGTAAGGCTGCGTGCCCACGTTACGGATTACAAGCGTTTTTGCTGCGGATTTTCCGCAGCGGAAACGCTTGTGAAACGCTTTGTAATCCGCACCCCATGGTCCCCAAGGGGATTCCGCAAGTTCTATGCCCATGCTGCGGATTTTTCCGCAGCATTTATAAATCCGCAGCATGTTCATTAATTTTGCGTTTCTGCATGCGGAATTGCCTTATACAATGCAATAAAAAACGCAAGGCAATTCCGCATGTCGAAAACGCGCGATAAACGCTTGCGGAATTCCGCATGCGTTTTTCCGGGAGAGGACATGCGGAAATGAAGCAGAAATTTTCTGCTTCATTTCCGCAACGTGGGCACATAGCCTAAGAGTGCTTTCAAACGTACCACCACTTACTTTCAACACAGCATCAATTTTCTGGGTACACTTGCACAAATCTTTCTATCTTTTCATGTAATCCCAGACAAATGCAATGATGATGATGGGATCAGGGATCACTTCCAGGACTCCTTGTTTTCCTTTACGCTGAAGATAGTTTTGGGGTTATTGTCCTACTGCAGAAAAAACATTGGAGCCATTCAGACTCCTCCCTGATGGTATTGTGTGATGGATAAGTACAGTTAGGTCCACAAAAATTTGGACAATGACAGAATCTTTGTGATTTGGGCTCTGCATGCCACTATTTTGGATTTAAAATGAAACTGAGATACAATTGAAGTGTTGACTTTCAGGCTTAATTAAAGAGGATGAACAAAAATATCCTGTAAAACATTTAGAAATTGCAACCATTTTTCTATAAAGCCTCCTCATTTTAGGGGCTCAAAATTAATTGGATAAATTAACTTTATCATGAATAAAATGTTCATTTTTAATACTTTGTAGAGAATCCTTTGCAGGCAATGACTGCCTGAAATCTGGAAGCCATGGTCGTCACCCAACACTGGGTTTCCTCCTTCTTGATGCTTTGCAAGGCCTTTACTGCAGTTGACTTCAGTTATTGCTTGTTTGTGGGTCTGTCTACCTTAAAGGAGTACTCCGAGGAGATAAAAGAAAACAATTGTACTGTCCCTGCCCTCAAAAAAACTGTAAAGATGAGATGCACATTGCACTTTAAAGGGAATCTGTCACCACCTGGGAGATATCAGGCCTCTAATATGGGCATACAGGTGATAGAAATGTGAATCTATACCTACTTGTATGGCCCATAGTAGAGGTTTGATTGCAGAGAAAAGTGTTTTTATCACCTCTGTTTTCCACAGGCTTGGCATCCGGGGGACGCCAAGAAATCCCCGCCTAACTGTTTATTATTCCCCGAAATCCTCGCCTATATGCTAAATTTATCATATTCTCCCCTCTCACTGTCACTTCCAGGCGCCTGCACAATAGAACCCTGCGGCGCAGAGCACAGAGAGACGGGGCTGGGATGAGGTAAAGCGCGCAGTATGTGAGTGGCGCTTTGCGCATGCCCGGGAAGTCAGGGGGCACAGTGCATGTCACAGGGCCCTGTGACGAGCAGGGAAAGGGGGGAATATGATAATTAAGCATATAGATGGAGATTTGGGGGAATAATAAGCACATAGGCGGGGATTTCTTTGCGTCCGGGGGACGCCAAGCCTGTGGAAAACAGAGGTGATAAAAACACTTTTCTCTGCAATCAGACCTCTACTATGGGCCATACAGGTAAGTATAGATTTACTTTTCTATACCCTGTATGCCCATATAAGAGATCTGACAGATTCCCTTTAATTATCTTTATAACACTTGTAATTCCGAGGTGTTTTGTTGCTGCGCTAAGTCTTGCCATGTTATGTTATCTGTGAAATGTAGTGTCTTCCACAATCTCACCTTTGTAGCAGAGTTTGGATGTTACTCGCCCATATTTAAGCTTCTTGCAGCTATTTCAATTAATGACTGTGTTTCACCTAAATATGAAAAGGATTATCATTATAACCTGTTTTATTAAATTCGTTACTCATAGACTATACTTCTACAAAATCCATGACACTTTTGCAAGTGTACTTAGAATTGATGTTCTTTTGGAGGCATGTGGTCACACCAAATATGGATTGGATTAAGAAGGAATTATCTTTGCATGTTAATTATTAAAAAAAGATCTATTAGCACTTTTATTTTTAAAGCATGCTTACTTTTTATCATTTCCACACCTCCATAAAACTTTTTTACTGTACGGTACATATTATTTATAGTATGCATGTTTGTGTATAACGTTGCACTTCATTGATATGGGTTAATAAACAAAACCCTCTTTTTTTTTTCCACCCTTTTTTTTTTTTTTTTTATCAGCGGACTAAAGTTGCTGTAAAGCCTTTATTGTGTTTACCGGATATAGCTTTTTGTAATTCCTTGTATTGCAACTCACTTCAGTTAAATCCTATTCAAGTGAATATTAATTACAGCCACTAGTTAAAAGCTGCTGTGCTTGGCAAACATTGAAGGGGACGTGGGCTTTCAGGCAATTGAGTGGTAGGAGTTTGATCACCACACATCTGACCTTGATTGCCTACCCTGTGGATAGGCTATATCCGTATTGTAGTCTAGGAAAATCTCTTTATACATGGCATAAAGTGATTTAGAAGAAACATTTCTTTAATGTTTTTTAGTAATCTATGTCTTCTCATCCTGACAGATTAAGTGTCGGAGGGCCGTCAGTAAGTGATAGATTAACAAGGTAATTTATATACATTTTGACTGGTAAGATTTAACTAACAAGTTTGCTGCATGAGATTTAAAAAGTAACACAAATATAGTCTACAAGCTTGAAATTTAATTATAGGTTAAGAAATGATTTGCTAATAAGCAAATCTTTTTTTCGTATTGTAAACCTATTTTTTAATTTTGCTATATATGACAGGAGTATTTGTGATTTTATTATAAGCACAAAAATTAATCTGAATCTAATATAATATTTTTTATTTAAATTAGAAAAAAAAACTCCGACAATATTGGTAATATAATACAGGGTGGGCCATTTATATGGATACACCTAAATTAAATGGGAATGGTTGGTGATATCAACTTCCTGTTTGTGGCACATTACTATATGGGAGGGGGAAAACTTTTCCAGATGGGTGGTGACCACGGCGGCCATTTTGGATCCAACTTTATTTTTTTCAATGGGAAGAGGGTCATGTGACACATCAAACGTATTGAGAATTTCATAAGAAAAACAATGGTGTGCTTGGTTTTAACGTAACTTTATTCTTTCATGAGTTTTTTACTAGTTTATGACCACTTATAAAATGTGTTCAAAGTTCTGCCCATTGTGTTGGATTGTCAGTGCAACCCTCTTCTCCCACTCTTGACACACTGATCGCAACACCGCAGAAGAAATGCTAGCACAGGCTTCCAGTATCCGTTGTTTCAGATGCTGCACATCTCGTATCTTGACAGCATAGACAATTTCCTTCAGATGACCCCAAAGATAAAAGTCTAAGGGGGTCAGATCGGGAGACCTTGGTGGCCATTCAACTGGCACACGATGACCAATCCACTTTCCAGGAAACTGTTCATGTAGTAATACTCGGACCTGACACCCATAATGTGGTGGTGCACCATCTTGTTGGAAAAACTCAGGGAACACGCCATCTTCAGTGCATAAAGAGGGCAACACATCATCATGTAGCAATTTCAGATATCCAGTGGCATTGAGGTTTCTGTTGATGAAGAATGGCCCCACTATCTTTGTACCCCATATACCACACCATACCATCAAAATACGAGATGTGCAGCATCTGAAACAACGGATACTGGAAGCCAGTGCTAGCATTTATTCTGCGGTGTTGCGATCAGTGTGTCAAGAGTGAGAGAAGAGGGTTGCATTGACAATCCAACACAATGGGCAGCACTTCAAACACATTTTATAAGTGGTCATAAACTTGTAAAAAACTCATGAAAGAATAAAGTTACGTTAAAACCAAGCACACCATTGTTTTTCTTATGAAATTCTCAATACGTTTGATGTGTCACATGACCCTCTTCCCATTGAAAAAATTAAAGTTGGATCCAAAATGGCCGACTTCAAAATGGCCACCATGGTCACCACCCATCTGGAAAAGTTTCCCCCCTCCCATATACTAATGTGCCACAAACAGGAAGTTGATATCTCCAACCATTTCTTTATAATTTAGGTGTATCCATATAAATGACTCACCCTGTACTTTCCACTGAATATTAGACTGGTAAGCATAAGTAGCACCATAATCCAAATTTTATCTTATGCAGTGTAAAATAGGCCAAAGAACTAGACATAAATACAAAGGTGTTTTGGTAGTGTGGTATGCATAAGCTAAAACATAGTAGAAATGGAAGACAGAGCAACATCAATTGGAAATGATAGAACCATTTTGGAATCCAATGTCACAATTGTTTAGCTTAGGAGTTGTGAAAAGATAAGGCAAGGTTTGTAAGGCTGTGTGTGCTACAAAAGTGAGGAGTATCCCCCCACCCCCTCAGGCTTATTGAGCAATAACCCATAAAAAAAAAAAATTTAGCTAGGGTGTATTCTGAAAAAAAATAGTCGTTTGGGCAAAATATCTAACGTCTTGCCAAGTATTTAACCAAATACTCATTCTAATTTTCATAAGACTAATAGTGCATCCAATATATTGGAATTGCGTGAGATTAGATAGACTGAAACACCACTTATATAGTTTATGTATGGTTTCATAGTATAGTTTTCATTTAAAAAAAACTAGACAAATACTTTAGACAAATGTATTAATGAGCAGCATATACAACGTTTGAATATCGTTCAGCTGTAACCAGCTAGGTAACGAATTTATTAGGTTGATCCACGTATAGATTGTGAGTTAACAAGTTTTGCAATGCTGTGGATCTCCATGAAAAGGGGTTCCACTGGCTAAAACAAAAAGTCTGCAGTCACTCTGTGTGAATTGTATATTGTTGAATCGTGATAGTGTGCTATGCGCACTCGGTCAAGATTCACCTGTATTCCCCGTGCCGATGGCCGGTGACATGACAGTGTGTATGCAGGTTGAATACTTGCAATCACATGCTAGAATGATCTGGCTTTTCTCCATTGAAGAAAATTGAAAGAAGTCTAGTCAACACAAGTCCATAAATATGTAAATCTTATACCTGCAATCATGCATGTAATAGTGTGTGCATGGCACGCTTTCATTATTCGGCAGTGTGCTTTCACATTGTGACTTCAGAATTTTCAATTCAGCCTGGACCACCCCTTTAACATTTTAAAATATTTTTGTAGTGCTTTTCAGATGGCAGAATCCTGATCAGGAACTTGTAATATTTTATGGGATGCTTTATGTTGTAGAAAAAGGGGAAAAGAAAATAGATTTTAGTTATCCATGGTGGATAGCCCCGACTCCGGAGTCTGAAGCACAAATGTTCTGAATTTTTAATACAATAAATGTATCTGTATGTATCCTCTTCCCTGCAAAAATGTTTGTGTTTTTTTATAGCAGGATGACATGAATTGTACGTTGAGAGTTGAGCTGCCAGCCATAGGTGCCTAAAAGTCCATTTGCACTCCACATGTGAGCTATGCTTTGCATAAATAGAGAGTTAAAGCAGATAGCCCTAGAATTTTTGGATCACGATATCTAGATAATTAGATAGTTCAATAGTATTGTGACACACCTTTTTTTTCTTGGTGCCAAAGTCCACTGAGTCAGTTGAATTACAGAGAAGAACCAAGGATAAACCTGAAGGGTTTACAGTGTCTGGATCCTTGAACAGGTTAAAGTTGCCACCTTGGAGGATTAGACAATAGTCCAAAAAGTCTGCAAGAAGTTGAAATAAATCAGTAATATAAGCAGCTCGACACTTGTTTTGGGTGGCAAACTCTTATGGAAGGCGCCACCTATACATGTAAAGATCAAGTTTAGCGCTGTGAAGCCAGGAAAGGAAGTATTTTAGAAATAACCTTTGGGAATTACTTAGAAATCAGATTTATTTAAAGTTATTTGTGGGCTCTAATTGTTTTTTTTTTGTGTTTTTTTGAAAAATCATGTTCTAGTTCAGTTCTAGGTGCTTTTTCTTATTCTCTAGATATATGCTTCTTAAATGGGATTCTCGTCCTCATAAATGGGTAAAGCTGTAAATTACTGTTAAAAAACAAGCAACAGTGAAATTTGCCTCTTAAAATCTTCAGTGTTAACAAGAACGGAAGGATTTTTTATTCTATTGTGTACTGCTTATTGCCTTCATTACCAAACACCTCTGCAATCTGTCATCAGTGGTTGGTTCCCTTGGTAAGGAGTATGCACTTTGAATCTCTTTGCCATATAGCTTGCAAGCGCTGCTCTGAAGCTGGTGTCATCACATGATTTCTCCAGCTTCAGTGTCCCTGTGCTTCCCCCATGCTACAGAGGCAAAGCTGCCACTGTTGGGGCCAGCGGTGCGCCAATCCTGCTAGTCTGAACTGTCAATCATTAGGAGTGCACTGGCAAGCAGGAAGCTGGGAGGCAGAGATAAAAAAAATAAATAAATAAATGAGGACACCCCTTTGATGGGAAATTATTCTAACAATAGAATTTTTTGGGTTCTCCTCCTGTAACCAGCTTTGTCTAATCAGCCTCCTCCAATTGAAAAACAGGTTTTCCATGTAAAGTGTTTTTTAATTGGAGGAAGTCTGTAATAACAAAAGGATGAGAACCTGTAATACTACAAAGTGATGATCCCCAATACATTTTTTAAAATTGCAAGAAATTCATCTAAAAATATGTTACTCTAATTTGACTTTTTTAGCTTATTTGATTGCACAGTGAACAAAAAATAAAAGCATCAATAAAATGTCCTTTTAACTGAAATAATCACTGTAGAGTTAAGTTGTTTAATTATTTTGCATGGTTCTTGTAGGTCAATTATCTTGCTACATTTGTTTTAGTCTACTAATCTGTTTGTGTACTAGTGGTCATGTGTTTGAGGAATCTAATACATGCCAAAAATGTTAAAATTGTGTGCAACATAGTAATGAATATTTTTTTTTTGATTAGAGATGTAATAAATTCTACAATATCAGCCATTTTACAATCTACTTAAAATACGGCCATAATGATTTTTAGATTACTAAAAGAGGGATATTGAAAATAACTTTACATTGTTAATTATACAGTGCCTACAAGTAGTATTCAACCCCCTGCAGATTTAGCTGGTTGACACATGCGGAATTAACTTGGCATTGTGACATTTGCACTGTAGATCAGCCTGGAAGTGGGAAATGCACTGCAGCAAATTTTGTTTTTGTTTATTTATTTATTTATTTTTTAAAACGTTAAAGGTTAATTCAGAGTGTCATTTATTATTCAACCCCTCAAACCACAAGAATTCTGTTTGGTCCCCCTAAAGTATTAAGAAGTAGTTCAGGCACCAAGAATAATGAGCTTCACATGTGTGGATTAAAGATCTCTTTTGCCAGCCTTTTCTGACTATTTAAGACCCTCCCCAAACTTGTGAACAGCACTCAGACATGGTCAACATGGGAAAGACAAAGGAGCATTCCAAGGCCATCAGAGACAAGATCGTGGAGGGTCACAAGGCTGGCAAGGGGTACAAAACCCTTTCCAAGGAGTTGGGCCTACCTGTCTCCACTGTTGGGAGCATCATCCGTAAGTGGAAGGCTTATGGAACTACTGTTAGCCTTCCACGGCCTGGACAGCCTTTGAAAGTGTCCTCCCGTGCCGAGGCCAGGCTTGTCCGAAGAGTCAAGGCTAACCCAAGGACAACAAGGAAGGAGCTCCGGGAAGATCTCATGGCAGTGGGGACATTGGTTTCAGTCAATACCATAAGTAACGTACTCCACCGCAATGGTGTCCGTTCCAGACGAGCCCGTAAGGTACCTTTACTTTCAAAGCGTCATGTCAAGGCTCGTCTACAGTTTGCTCATGATCACTTGGAGGACTCTGAGACAGACTGGTTCAAGGTTCTATGGTCTGATGAGACCAAGATCGAGATCTTTGGTGCCAACCACACACGTGACGTTTGGAGACTGGATGGCACTGCATACGACCCCAAGAATACCATCCCTACAGTCAAGCATGGTGGTGGCAGCATCATGCTGTGGGGCTGTTTCTCAGCCAAGGGGCCTGGTCATCTGGTCCGCATCCATGGGAAGATGGATAGCACGGCCTACCTGGAGATTTTGGCCAAGAACCTCCGCTCCTCCATCAAGGATCTTAAGATGGGTCGTAATTTCATCTTCCAACAAGACAATGACCCAAAGCACACAGCCAAGAAAACCAAGGCCTGGTTCAAGAGGGAAAAAGTCAAGGTGTTGGAGTGGCCTAGTCAGTCTCCTGACCTTAACCCAATTGAAAACTTGTGGAAGGAGCTCAAGAATAAAGTCCACATGAGACACCCAAAGAACCTAGATAACTTGGAGAAGATCTACATGGAGGAGTGGGCCAAGATAACTCCACAGACCTGTGCCACCCTGATCAGGTCTTATAAAAGACGATTATTAGCTGTAATTGCAAACAAGGGTTATTCCACAAAATATTAAACATAGGGGTTGTATAATAATTGACCCACACTTTTATGTTTAAAATTTAATAAAATTCAACTGAGCAACATAACTTTTTGGTTTGTAAGATTTATGCTTCTGTTCATAAAACCTATTCTCGTTTGCAGTTTGAAGGCTCTAACTTATTTGCATCTTATCAAACCAGCTAAATCTGCAGGGGGTTGAATACTACTTGTAGGCACTGTATATCTGTTTCCATGTCAGCTCAGAAGGACGGTTTCTAAGAGCGAGGAAATGGTGCAAAATACCATCGGGGCTTTATGATATTTCAGGATTATTAATTTACTGGTGCACTTCCCAACACAACAATGAGTCTCCTCTAATTGAGCATTTTGTAGCTGTTTAATAGATATTTGCTGGAATTTGTATGATTAATATTTTTGCGACAGCATGCCACAACACAACGTCCCTAACTGGGCTTTATTATATTATAAAATATGCTGTAGGCTATAGCAGACATAGATAAATAAATTCTGATTTAGGATTTCTCTAGATCATTAAAAAATTTGTTTCAGAGCTGTATATTTAGCGATCAAGAAGGCAGAGTTTGTAATAAACCACCTCTACCTTCTCTATGGGAGCTTGGCTGTTTCTGACAGACAGTGGAGCACAGGGTTATATCATGCAACTTCCAGCAGTAAGCTCAAAGCTTTAGTATGGTGTGTTACTTTCCCAAATGGCTGAAGCAGAGAGCTGATAACTTCACCTGGACAGCACACACACCCATACTGTCTTACGGGATGGCACTGCAGATCCCAGCCACCCTAACGTTAGTGGCTGGACAGAGCCTGAACCATTCAGAGATTTTAGTGCCGACGTCTCTATCACCAGCGCCGCCCGCATAGTATTCGGTGACTCCTGGCTAGAGAGGCAGACGTTGTGAGGGCAGGTCCTGGTGAAGATGTGACCGTTGCCCTGGTTTGACATCCATTATTGTTTTGCTTGGTACATTCCTTGTTTCCATTACATCTTTCTATATACAGTGGCATTTAAACGTTTGGGCACCCCTGGTCAAAATTACTGTTAACAGTTAAGCAAGTTGAATATGAAATGATCTCTCAAAGGGCTAAAGTTAAAGATGATACATTTCTTTTGAATTTTAGCCAAAATATATATATATATTGTGGTAAAGCGGCTTGCTCGGCTGTATGCGGAGATAGACGCGGAACGCTGTGTAATTGCACTAGGGGACTGCGGAAGTGGGTTACTGGAGCAGTTAGTTGACAGTTAGGGCAGTATCTGCTGAAATTTTCAAGGTCTTGGTGACATCCTGGCCAGTAAAACCTCTGCAGGACCTGCTCTTGTGTTTTCTCTACTTCTAGATGCCCACCCAAGACATGAGAATGAGCCAGATATAGTACCCTACACCTATAGGGACCCAGCACCAATAACTGCTCTATCACTTCCCCTCTCCGTTTAATGACTCGATAAAGCAGCTCGTCTTTTTGGTTAAATACGGGAACCTGGTGTCAGGTTACATTATCAAATGCGTGTAACATCCTTCATTTGAGCAGTACCAAAATTTCCCACAGACACCCCCAAATCCGGATTCTCGGCCTCTGGGGTCACCGTCTCGTCCTAGTCACCAGCAAGATCACACAGGGGGAACTGATCTGCCTCTGACTGCGACGGTGATGCATCATGGTGTAACCAACTCCTGTTTGAGACACTTGGTACCCCCTCTTTCCGCCACAAGTCCCAGAACAGGCTGAAGTCCTGCCCTATTATTATCGGGTGGAGCAGGTTCTTAACCACCCCGACCTCATGGGACTCGGCTCCACAGTCAGTTTATATAGTCACTCTGGCAATAGGGTAATCCTTGGCGTCCCCGTGAATGCATCAGATACCCACATTTTTTCCTGGAATCAACTCGTGTGGGAGTGTGGTCCTTATCAGATTCACCAAACTCTCTTGGTCAAAGAGTCCTGCCACCAGTACCCCATTTACGGAATACCCCATTTACACACACTGGACATGACTGTGGCCCCTCACTGGGCTGATAGTCCATACTGCAGGCGGTGGAGGCATAGTAAGAGTATCGGTTTCCCTTGCTGGCTTATGGCAGACTTCACCCAGGACATGCAGCACCTCCTGTAATAATAACACATGTTCGCTGGGAGTGTTGCCCGCAATTCTAACACCACCTGTGGTAAAGCGGCTTGCTCGACTGTAGTCGGAAGTAGGACACAGAACACTGTGTCTTTAAATTTCGGGTTGGTTTATTAAAACGTCATAAACCAACCTGGAGTCCATAAAGTAAACACAGCCCATTCGGCAAAACAAAATACAAAGATGCAGCACAGTCCGTATATCGGCCTGGGTCCGGCCACTCAGGGTTTACCACACACAGTTCAGCACAACACTCCTTTCTGGAGCAGGTCCCAAGGCTGGCTATTTAAAGCCCAGACCACTCCCTGGGGTGGAGATATGGTGAATGGCTTCCCACTCGCTCTTTAGCCATTCACCTATAAAACATGCCCTTTTAAATATGGCTGCTTAACCCTCTCTGCACCTACAATGCAGGAGCAACTTCCATGTTTCTCATCACTGAAGCTAATAGCCTCAGTGAAACACAAGTCCCCTCCAGTATTCTGCCAGTTACTAGGTCACAATATATATAGTAATTTTTTTACATTTTAAAAATTACCAAAAGGAAAATGGACTGATGCAAAAGTTTGATCACCCAAATCAGGGGACTGTGAGGGTTTGCGCCTTTTGAGGTAGGCTGTTGTGGATTTTGACTTGTGTTTAGGATCATTATCCATTTGTAGAAGCCATCCTCTTTTCAACTTCAGCTTTTTTACAGATTGTGTTATGTTTGCATCTAGAATTTGTTGACATTTCATTAAACAATTCTTCCGTCTACCTGTAAAATGTTCCCCTGTGCCATTGGTTGCAACACAACCCCAAACCATGATTGATCCACCCCCCGCAGTCAAGCTTGGATTCTGATTTGCCTCACTAGCAATCCTATGAGCACCTCTCTGAGGCTGCTTTTTTTTGGCACAAGGTTAGAGGAGGCTGGGGTTTTATAAAGCTGGGAAATTTGCATCACATGGCCTTTCCTAACGATGATAGTGTACAAGCCGTAACCCTAACGGGCTAATTAAGTTCTGAAACTTTGGGCAAAGTTATCTGAGCACACAATAAAGTAAACTACATTTGGTGTACAGTGGAGGATGACTGTAGTCCTGATGCTTTTTGGGGATTATAATCTTGTACCAATACCAGCGATACCAAACATGTCAAGATTTTGAATTATTTTAGTGGTGAAAAAAAAAATAATTTAAAAAAAAAAAAAAAAAAAAAGTTTTGCCAGTTGTCGCCTTTTTCCTAGACTCAAAACGTTTTCATTTTTCGATTGATGGAGCTATGTGATGGCTTATTGTTTGCTGGGCAAGACTATGTATTTATTGATATTACATTTTGATCCCTTGTTAAAGCATTTTTGTGGTATTGCAGCGACCCAAAAAAAAAAATTTTGATGTTCTTGGATTTTTCCATTTACAGTGTTTACCAATCGGGTTAATTGTTTTTATATTTTGATAGATCTGACTTTTCTGAATGCGGCAATACTACATATGTGGGTTTTGGTTTTTTTTCTCGTTTTTTTATCTTTATTTTTATTGGGGAAGAATAGGGGTGATTTGAACTTTTATGGGTTTTTTTTTCAGAATTTTTTAAAACTTTTTTTTACTTTTCACTGTATTTGTTAGTTAACCTGTGATCATCCGATCACATGTGCTATATACAGCAATGCCACAGCGTTGCTGCATATAGTTGAAATCATGGTTTCCTTTGAAGCCCACATCCACCCACAGGCAGGGTTTCAAGGGAGCTCCGTAATGACATGCACAGAGGTCTTCAACAGAGCGGTGGCTGACATAAGAACCTATCAGAGACCCGTGATCATGTCAGGGACGCATTGAGTGACTCACAACTTTGCTGGTGTGTTGTTTGACAGTGGCATTTAACAGATTAACAATTGAGTCTGTCGCTTTGTCCTACCCGAAATTGTTAGAGGCAGGCCTTGGCTGTAACAAACAGCCATTACCTTAGAGGTATGGGGCGAGCTCACCCCATGAGCCCGCTCCATACACCCGCTACTGACTTGCCCAGTTAAGGTAAGGGGTTAAAGGAAATGTGTCACATTGTTGTTTTTTTTTGTTTTGTTTTTTTTAAGGCTATGTGCCCACATTGCATTTATGAAGCAGAAAATTTCTGCTGCATAAATGCAAGTCCTCTCCCGGAAAAACGCATGCGGAATTCCGCACGCGTTTATCGCGCATTTTTCGCGCGTTTATCACGCGTTTTCCACATGCGGAATTGCCTTGCGTTTTTTATGCATTGGACTAAGGCAATTCCGCTTGCGGAAACGCAAAATTAAATGACATGCTGCGGATTTTTGAACGCGGCATAAACGCTGCGGAAAAATCCGCAGCATGTGCATAGAACTTGCGGAATCCCATTGGGGACCATGGGGTGCGGATATACATGCGTTTTTCAAGCGTTTACGCTGCGGAAATTCCGCAGCATATACGCTTGAAAAATGCTACGTGGGCACACAGCCTAAAACGATGTACTTTAGAAAACTGAACACATTGAGCTTTCCTAGGAACAGATACAATTACCACTAGCTAAAGAACTTACTGTATGTTTTTCTAGGAAAGCGGTTTATTTGTGAAAGATGAACAGCTTTACTTAGTACACAGCATTTCCAAGAACTGATACAACTAACAAATTTGTTTATTTCCTGCAGAATACATGCGGATCCACATGCAGATTGACATGCGTTTCCGCAGCCTAAGGCTGAGTTCACACGATGCGTATTTCATGCGTTTCCGCGGCGTTTTTGCAGTTGCGTAAACGCCGCGGAAACGCATGAAAAACGCATGGTAGAAGGGAAGCAATGTTCCCCAATGGAAATCCGCATGTGCTGTGCCCATGATGCGGATTTTTCCGCAGCGTCAACGCTGCGGTCAAAAATCCGCAGCATGTCAATTAATTTTGCGAAAACGCCGCCATTGACTTGCATTAGAACGCGCCAATTCCGCAAGACAGCATTTGTACTTGCGTTATTGGCGCGTTCTAATATGCGGATGGTACCCGAGTGTGGAGGAGAGGAGAGTCTCATCCACACCCAGGTACCATTAAAAAAGCTGTAAAACAAGAATAAAATAAAAAATAAATGTATATTTACCTTCTGTCGGCCCGCGCACCGCTCCTGCTTGGTTCCCGGCACTTGCAGTGAGTTGTAGGACCTGCGGTGACGTCAGAGTCATGTGACGGGTCACGTGACGCTGACGTCGGCAGGTCTTTCAATTCAAAGTTGCCGGCAGCCGGGAACTTTGTAAAGCAGGACAGCGCGGGCCATCAGAGGTAAGTATATACACTCTCTCGGGTCACACTATATAAATCCATGCTGTTTGCATGGATTTATATATTGTGACCTAGTTGTCAAGCACTTTCCAGGTGATGCTAAAATCGCCTGGAAAGCGCTTGTCAATCTGCATGCGGAAACGCATGTCAATCTGCATGTGGATCCACATGTATTCTGCAGGAAAAACGCATGCACAATCTGCATGCGTTTTTTCTGCCAGGGAGATGCAGAAATGATGCAGAAATTTTCTGCTTCATTTCTGCATCGTGTGCACATACCCTTAGTCTATTAAAATATAAAATGTATTCTCCTTCAGGAAATGCTATAAACAGAAAAATAATCAGTGCCAGAATTGCAGTTATCCAGACACCTCATCACCCCAATGAAATACAATAAAAAACATTGTATGTATCTCACCCCGGCTGTTCCCGGACATATCATGCAGATATCCCACCACTGCCACCAATTTGTCACGAACTAGCACTCCGCTGCCTCCAGTCATCTGGACAATCATGCAATTGACTTACAATTGATGGACGATGCCGCGGCTGCTTCCACTACTAGGCCAGTTATTGTGCACTTCCCAGTGAATGTATGTTATAATATTATATATACATCTGATCCAAACACATGCAATATTTATACATGAATATAGTTCAGTACGGTAAACGCCAAGCTCCACAATAACCAATGAAAAAACTAGCTGCCACCACCAATCTTTTGTACAGGCCGATTGGACACCCACGTCTGGTAACGAGACTTCAGGGATGCGGTTTATAGCTCAAGAGGAACAAAGCTATTAAATTATATATATTGAATCCGAAAATTAGGCAGTGTTTATAAAAATTTACAAAATATACTACAAAATGGACAAAAAATATATAACTTGTACAATCACATAAAATAAAATGGATAAACTAAAGAAACTACTAGACATGATGTCACGGAAAAGGAGCAGACCTATAGCAGAGTGGAGCTCTCCATTTGGAAATGGTACAGACCTATAGCAAGTTTTATCTCCCAGCACTGAACAGTGACTATAATTCAGAATCTGCTTTTAGCAGGTACAAGCTACTCCCCTTGGTGACATCAGATGGGGGATGGTAGATGGCATGTGGCTCAGGTACTATAAATTATGAGATCCCCCAATCCTAAGGATGTCTGCCCCTTTGGAGGTCCCAGGCTGGAGATCATGATTTTAGCTTGAGCTAGGAGATATGGCAAACCCAACTTTGTCCACCGGGAGGACATGGGGCAATATGGGCACCATCAGTTCAGTACTGGGACCCTCACCTTCCGGAGTGCCAAACAGTAGTGTCTTGATGAATACCTTCTGAAACTGAAGGAACGTCCCCCTGTTGCCTGCAGGTCAAAACAGCACAAAAGCATTGTACAGTGCCATCTGTACAATGAAAAGTAGTTAGATTTGAGAGTCCTTAGTGGTTGATTCCTTTTAATAGCTAACTGAAAAGATGGTAACAAGTTGCAAGCTTTCGAGACTACTCTGGTCTCTACATCAGGCTAGTATAACACAAAATCTGAAGAGTCACATATTTATACTCAACAAGACACAGAAATAATGCAAAATCCGATAATAATTGTCCGACAAACCGGCCATATTTAAAAAAAGAAACCTTTATTGAAGCATTAAAACATGATATGTGGTGGCACAAAAAGGAGCATCCACTACATAGCATAAGTGAATAAAAACTATATAATAGTATATAACAGAGCCAAAGCGTTGTACAAAAACCCAAAATCACTTCTCATACAAGAGGGTATAAAGATGTCAGTATATAAGGTAACTTAATAGCTCATCCAATATGTGAAAAGCACCAAGAAATATTATTGGCAGCAGTATTAAAGATATATATATATAGAAGGTACAAAGGTTAAATGTGAAACCTTTGTACCTTATACAAGGTTATATACTATTATGTACTTTTTATTCACTTATGCTATGTAGTGGATGCTCCTTTTTGTGCCACCACATATCATGTTTTAATGTTTCAATAAAGGCTTCTTTTTTAAATATGGCCGGTTTGTCAGACAATTATTATCGTATTTTGTTTCATGTTTCTCCGACGGTCTATATACTGTAGTCCACAGTGATATAGTCTGCATTATGTGGATATTTAAGGCTAATGCCCTACAGAAGTATAAATTTATATCATCTGTTTTTCCATTGCAATTTTTTAACAGAAATAATGCAGTAGATGAGACAAGTGACGTAAAACAGAAATATCATTATGGGAGAGTGATAAACAGTTGTGGCCTTAAATATTGGAATAGTTCATAGATAAGGAGTGTGATAGTTTTATTGTCCTGTGACAGAAGTCTGGTCCATGATTGTGATGCCCCCACATGGTCTAAGGAGCACATTCCTTAGTTGATATAGAAAGACATAAATCCATGCGACACATTCATTCCTGCACTGAGTGTGTCAAAGGTTGTCATTGGTTTGTATTCCTAGACCTGTCTATCTCTCTGAGATTTGAAGTTACCTTTTAGTACCAGTAATTCCATGTCCATGATACTGTGATCAGGAATACAAAAATGTTTTGCCACTGGTAGATCTATTCTTTTTTCTTTTATTGTATGGTAATGAGAATTCATCTTGGTTCTGTGGCAATGAAAATTCATCCTGGTTCTGTGGCGATGAGAATTCATCCTTGTTCTAAGTTTTTGCCCTGTCTCTCCAACATATAGACCCCCCAGCTGGACATTTGTAACATATAATTAAGTACATTACATTAGATGTGATGCAGCTTGTCCGTGGTCATTATAAATGGACAGATTTTACACTTTTTCTGGTTGCAGTGAAAAGGTTCCTGTAGCTGGTGGATAGGTTACCATCTGTGCAATGTACATGGCCAATTTTTTGTACCATACTTTAGCTTTTCGCATGGCACTGTATGGTTTGAGGACCTGATCTGAGAGCTCTACACCCCCCATGTATTTATTATAATCCAAGATACAATGTAGCTAATGTAGCTTTGGGACTTGTGTTGTGGTACCTTGGATAGTGACATGGGAGCTGTAGTCATGGTGTATGGTGGACAAGATAAGGACATCCCTCTTGTCCTTATACTTGACCACCAGCATGTTGTCGCTGCATTGGGCTCTGCTTTCGCCCTTTCTCAGCAGCTGCCCAATTAGTGGCTTAGGGAGGTCTCTCTGATTTTTTTCACATGGTGCCGCATGCAACTGTACCTCTGACAGTGAGAGTCTGGAAGTGTGAGATGCTGGTGTAAAAGTTATCTATGTAGAGGTGATAATCCTTTTCCAGCAGTGGGTGCAACAATTCGCACAGCTTGTACAGTTTAATTCCGTACATGGCCCTCTTATTGGGCAGGTATTGTCGGAATTTTAGCCTCCCTTTGAAATGAACCAGATATTCATCTTTAGCAATGTCCCTTTGGTTGTTAAATGCCTCTGCAAATTTTCTGCTGAAGTTTTCAACTACGGGCCCAATTTTATATAGATGTTGAAAGTTAGGAATGTCTCGGGGAGGACACTGCTCATTATCACTATATTGCAAAAAATTTTGGGTCGCTTCAAATTGTGTCATTGTCATGGCCATACGGAATACTGGTTTGCTGTAGAGAATATCAGTACTCCAGTATTGCCGAATCTCTGTTTTTTTGATTATGCGCATATGCAGCACAATGCCCCAAAATGTCATCATCTCTGCTGCAATTACAGGCGCATGAGATTTTGGGTGAAAAATTGAGCACACAAATTTTTCTGGGCCACCATAACATTAATTTTTCTTTTCTGAAAAAGAATGTGAAAAGTCCATTTCAGTGAGGCCTGTAATGTCAAATTGAATTCCTGAGCTGCTGATGAAATCCGGAATACCAGGCTGATAATTTTCGGGGAGGTGCAGTCCATGTGGGATCGATTGCTGTAGGGGTTGTCTGACGTTCACTACACTAATGCCCTACCTATAAACTTACTCGACGCTAAATATTCTTTTTTTGCAAAAGAAAAACGGATGTCACTAACACGTACGCTCCCCTAATGCACTAGCTAGGAAAGTAGCCGGCTATAACAAATTTTTTTGCAGAAGAAAAACGCTACCTCCCTACCTATAAAGCTACTCTGTACTAACTATTATTCGGATGTCACTAACACTCTGATGTCCACTACTTTAATATGCTACCTGCCTACCTATAAAGCTACACTGTACGATTTTTTTCTTTCTCTAAAAAAAAATAAATCTGACGTCACTTACACATGAAGAAAAAAAGAAAAAGTCCCTTGGCACAGACTCTGATCAGCAGCGATAATGATCAGAGCGCTGAGGCCACAGGAAGAGCACGAATGCTCAGCGCAGGACGCCATACACATGAAAAACCGCAAAGAAAAATTCAATTGGAAGAGGGGGCGAGGTGAGGGGAGATGGGGGGGTTATTGGAACAGGGATTGGGAAACTGCTGCCGTAATCACAAATCGGTCACACAGCAGCCACCACACAGCACAGGAGACCGATCGCACTGGCCACCAATGATTTTTTTTCTTTCTCTCAGGTAATTGGGTATGCAACCACTCTACACGCCAACTCTGAGGTCAAGATGGCGTGCGGAGTGGTGATCGGTATTTTAGATTAACCTCTTTGGCGCTGATTGGTCAGAAACTATTGTTGAGCCATTCAGAACCAAAGGGGTTAATCAGGAGAGATGACGTGCCGATCACTCCCCATCCATTGTGACTGCTGTGATTGGTGCTGTGTCAGACAGCACCAATCACAGCATGTCACATGTAATTTGTTTTTTTTCTTAAACTTTGACATATCGCTGTGATTGGCTGATCAATTCTGATCAGCCAATCACAGTGATTGCGTGGGGGAGGGGGGAGGTAAAGCTCCCCCGGGGTGACGTGCAGGCGTGCATGCTGTTAGGGACAACAGCCATCTTAACTCGGTCACCACATGATGCAATACCGAAAATAGCGGCAGCGTATATATACATCGCTTTGCAGGAAACCCGGAGCTCACGCAGAACAGTATATATACAGCGCAATTCAGGAAGGGGTTAATTCAGGGCTGATGCGCAAACCTCCCAGTCATGTGAGTAAATGCGTTATGTTCACTACTTCGTCACGATGATATGGTTATATGAGACATATTTCTAAGACTTACGTCGGTCACAAAAAAACATCCGGTGGAATCCGATGCCAGAGTGTCTGATATCATTGCCCTCTGTTGCTTTTGAAGATGGGAAGAGTTATCCACACGGGAAAAAAAATTCCCAACCGAGTCCACAGTAAGGGTATGTGCCCACGATGCAGAAATGAAGCAGAAAATTTCTGCAGCGTTTCTGCATGTAAAAACGCTTGCGGATTTTACAAGCTTTTTTGCAGCGTTTTTACATGTGGATTTGACTTGCGTTTTTCAAATGCATTGGGACCTCAAATCCGCATGCAGAATTGCTGTGGGAAATCCGCATCAAAAATGCTTGAAAAACGCATAGTGGGCACACCGCCTAACTGCAGCCGTACAGTGAGCTAGTATTACACTTGGTTTTCATGACAAATTTCAGCAGCTGCTCCCTCTAGTATTTAAAATATCAAAACTGTTAATATATATCTATATCTATTGTAAGGGATCGGCTCTGTGGTAGACGCTGGTTCACACACAGGGATGCAGTTCGTCGGTTCAATCCAAACAGGCGGTTTATTAAATGTCCATAAACCATTCAAGATAACAAAATAAAACAGCCTCTTCCTGGTACAAAAGGTATAACCGAACAAAAATTGAAAATAACCAGTCCATATAAAGCATAGGCTCAGCCGTTTAAATGTCACTGCTTTTCTCTGACTCCAGCTGGGTCTGAGCAGCACACGCAAGGCTGTTCACCTTGCAAACACACAGCCACAGTGAGACAGGACCATCTTCGACATTTAAAGACCTGGAGTGGAGGTAAGGGAGCAGCCAATCCCTCCCAGCTTTCAGCTGCTTGTAAAAACCAGACCCATAATCCGGGCCCATTAAAATACCACTTAGCACTACGTGTTATATATTATATAATTGTGACCTATATTTATATTGTGACAAAGTCACTGGTAAAGTGGTGGAGGGGAGATATGTTTCCCTGAGGTTATGGGCGTTAGTGAATTGAAACCGTTAAGTTTCCTCCAGCATGTTATGTGCAAGGAGGGGTAAGTCTCCATTTCCAAAGGGCGTGTTTTTATGAGAACAACTACAGAGCGGGTGGGAGGTTGTTCTCCATATCTCCTCCCCAGGGTGTGGTCTGGGGGAGGTTTAAATACTTGGCCAGCTGAGGAATTCTGAGTTCAATGTCTAGAGAAGTAAGCTCCAGAAAGGAGCTTGTGTTTGAACTATGTGGAGTTGCTGAACTCTCAGGAGGTGAATCCCTGCTACTCCAAGGACTGTGTTCTATGTGTTACCATTTTTGCTTTGTTTTCCTGTTTTGCCTTGCGGGCTGTGTTTATTTTTATGGACTAAAGGTTGGTTTATGCAGCATTACAATAAATCAACCAAAGATTTAAAGAGACGGTGTACCTGTGTCTATCTCAGTGTGCAGCCGAGTGAGCGATCTACCACCTGTCAGGTAAGTATGTAAGTATGGCGCGGTAGATACGCATACCATGATCTCCGGCGCCATACACTCCTCTTACCTGTAACGGCTGGATGCGTGCTTCTGTCTGTAGCCAGACTGCGCGTCGGTCATGCGCAGTCTATAAAGGCTTCAGACGGAGACAAGCATCCCCGCTTATATTTTAGATATTATAATATACTGCTCAAAAAATAAAGGGAGCACTGAACCCAACACAATGTAACTCCAAGTCAATCACACTTCTGTGAAATCAATCTGTCCAGTTATGAAGCCACAATGATTGTGAATCAATTTCTCCTGCTGTTGTACAAATGGAAGAGACAACAGGTAGAAATGATAGGCAATTATAAAGACCTCCACTGCAAAGGAGTGGTTCTGCAGGTGGTGACCATTTCTCTTTTCTCATCCGTTTTGGCTGTTGTTTTGGTCACTGTTGCATTCTGCCATTGTTCTCACCCCTAGAGGTACAGTAGCATGAGGCGGTATCTACAGCAGAACCCACAGAATTTGCTCAGGTAGTGCAGCTCATCCAGGATGGCACATTAATGAAAGCTGTGACAAGAAGGACAGCTGTGTTTGTCAGCACAGTACTCAGAGCATGGAGCAGATACTGTACCAGGAGATGTGGAGGGAGTCCGTAGGATGGCAACAACCCCACAGCAGGACCGCTACCTCCTCCTTTGTGCAAGGAGGAGCAGTGCCAAAGCCTGCAAAATGACCTCCAGCAGGCCACTAACATCCATATGTCTGCTCAAACTGTCAGAAACAGACTCTGTGGGTGGTATGAGAGCCCGATGTCCACAAGTGGGTGTTGTGCTTACAGCCCAACACCGTGCAGGGTGATTGGCATTTGCCAGAGAACACCAAGATTGGCAGATTAGATATTGGTGCCCTGTGCTCGTCATGGATGAGAGCAGGTTCACACTGAACACATGTGACAGAATCTGGAGATGCCGTGGAGAACGTTCTGCTTCCTGCAACATCCTCCAGCATGACCGGTTTGGCAGTGGATTATATATAGAATTTTACAATGTTCCTTTTAAATAGTATCTAAACAGCAGGACTGTAAGATTCCTGGGACATTCACATATTCCTCTTCCAGTGTGGTGTACTTAATGTCCCACTGGGGTTCTTTATTTTGGAGAAACTGGACAGAAACTGAGAGCAAGGATGAGATCTCATTGCCACATAATTACAGACAAAAAAACCATCAACCTGTGGCCAAACATTTGTGGTCCAGGACACAACATAAGCAATTTGAAAGTTGTTATATTAACCCATTAGTGGCTGAGCTAATTTTGACCTTAATGACTAGGCCAAATTTTAGAAATCTGACCAGTGTCATTTTGTGGTAATAACTCTGGAACACTTCAACAGATCCCAGTGATTCTGATAACTGATTTATTGTTCTTCATGGTAGTGATAAATTTTGTTCAATATAACTTGCTTTCATTTGTGAAAATATTGCAATAAAAGAAGCATTTTTCAAACTTTCAATCTTTATATCCTTAAACGAGTTAGTCATGCTGTACAAAATAATTAATAAATAACATTTCCCATATCTCTACTTTACATCTGCATAGTTTTTCAAACGTCACTTTATTTTGTTAGCATGTTAGAGGACTTAAAATTTAGCAGCAATTTCTCATTTTATTTTCAACAAATTTAGAAAAGATGTTTCTTTTGGGTCCTATTCAGATTTAAATGGACTTTGGGGGGCCTATATATTGGAAACTCCCCAAAAGTGATGATATTTAAAAACCACACTACTCAAATCAGAGGTGTAGCTAGGGGTTGAGCTCGGTGGGGGGGGGGGGGGGGACGGACCTCTGAGTGGGCCCCTAACCAGATAACTGTGGGTACAACTATGGTGGTGAACCCTGATCGTGGGCGTAGAGGATCCTCAGGAGATGAACGCTCTGAAAATGAATCTCTACACAAAGACCAACACTCATATTATCACCATATGGTGACCATATAGTGGTAGATACCAGTGCTGCAGAACATAAAAGCAATCACAGTACAGGTATATATAGTAACTTAAAGCTGATGTTCTTTCTGGTGGAGTCATTCATTTTCCCGTCTTTTCCATCTGGCTCAGACAGACATGACGACTTCTCCAGCCAGGACTTGCCTGCAGAGATTACAACGAAAACACATTTGACGTCTCACATTTCCAGCACCATCCCCATCTATTCCCAATCTAAACAAACTCGTCATCCTGCTGATACCCCGATGCTGAGCCTCTGCTGTCGAATGTGTCCCTATTACTGCACCTGCTGTGTGGTACAAAATCAGCTCCTCTTACTGCCCCACATAGTAATGCCGCCACTGTGCCACTTGGAAAGTAATAATGCCTCCTTTGTGCCCTCTAGATGGTAAAATTGCTGCATTGAAAAGATTAATGCTCTGTGCAAGTGCCCTAGAAAAGTGTCCACATTTTGCCTCATTGATGGTTACAATACTCTGAGTGCCCCTATAACAATAATGCTTCAATAGTGTCCACTTGACATTTAATAATGTCCACTGGGTCCCCCCAATATACAGTACAGACCTAAAGTTTGGACACACCTTCTCATTTAAAGATTTTTCTGTATTTTCATGACTATGAAAATTGTACATTCACACTGAAGGCATCAAAACTAGGAATTAACACATGTGGAATTATATACTTAACAAAAAAGTGTGAAACAACTGAAAATATGTCTTATATTCTAGGTTCTTCAAAGTAGCCACCTTTTGCTTTGATGACTGCTTTGCACACTCTTGGCATTCTCTTGATGAGCTTCAAGAGGTAGTCACCGGAAATGGTCTTCCAACAATCTTGAAGGAGTTCCCAGAGATGTTTAGCACTTGTTGGCCCTTTTGCCTTCACTCTGCGGTCCAGCTCACCCCAAACCATCTCGATTGGGTTCAGGTCTGGTGACTGTGGAGGCCAGGTCATCTGGTGTAGCACCCCATCACTCTCCTTCTTGGTTAAATAACCCTTACACAGCCTGGAGGTGTGTTTAAGGTCATTGTCCTGTTGAAAAATAAATGATGGTCCAACTAAACGCAAACCGGATGGAATAGCATGCCGCTGCAAGATGCTGTGCTAGCCATGCTGGTTCAGTATGCCTTCAATTTTGAATAAATCCCCAACAGTGTCACTAGCAAAGCACCCCCACACCATCACACCTCCTCCTCCATGCTTCACGGTGGGAACCAAGCATGTAGAGTCCATCCGTTCACCTTTTCTGAGTCGCACAAAGACACGGTGGTTGGAACCAATGATCTCAAATTTGGACTCATCAGACCAAAGCACAGATTTCCATTCCTTGTGTTCTTTAGCCCAAACAAGTCTCTTCTGCTTGTTGCCTGTCCTTAGCAGTGGTTTCCGATCAGCTATTTTACCATGAAGGCCTGCTGCACGAAGTCTCCTCTTAACAGTTGTTGAAGAGATGTGTCTGCTGCTAGAACTCTGTGTGGCATTGACCTGGTCTCTAATCTGAGCTGCTGTTACCTTATGATTTTTGAGGCTGGTGACTCGGATAAGCTTATCCTCAGAAGCAGAGGTGACTCTTGGTTTTCCTTTCCTGGGGCGGTCCTCATGTGAGCCAGTTTCTTTGTAGCACTTGATGGTTTTTGCAACTGCACTTGGGGACACTTTCAAAGTTTTCCCAATTTTTCGCACTGACTGACCTTCATTTCTTAAAGTAATGATGGCCACTCGTTTTTCTTTACTTAGTTGCTTTTTTCTTGCCATAATACAAATTTTTCCAGTTTATTCAGTAGGACTATCTGCTGTGTATCCAACATACTTCTGCACAACACAACTGATGGTCCCAACCCCATTTATAAGGCAAGAAATCCCACTTATTAAACCTGACAGGGCACACCTGTGAAGTGAAAACCATTTCCGGTGACTACCTCTTGAAGCTCATCAAGAGAATGCCAAGAGTGTGCAAAGCAGTCATCAAAGCAAAAGGTGGCTACTTTGAAGAACCTAGAATATAAGACATATTTTCAGTTGTTTCACACTTTTTTGTTAACTATATAATTCCACATGTGTTAATTCCTAGTTTTGATGCCTTCAGTGTGAATGTACAATTTTCATAGTCATGAAAATACAGAAAAATCTTTAAATGAGAAGGTGTGTCCAAACTTTTGGTCTGTACTGTACAGCTCCTCTATATACAGTATAGAGGACCCATAGCTCCCTTATACAGAGTATGATGTCCCCACAGCTCTTCTATATACAGTATGCTGGGCCCATAGCTCCCTTATACACAATATAACGCCCCACAGCTTCCCTATACAAAGAATGGTGGGCCCACTGCTACAATATACACAGAACCACCGTCAGTACATGAATACAGTACCAAAACCACTATTGGTAAATTAATGCAGTGCCGGAACCAGTAGATGAATACAGCCCTAGAACCACACTTTTCTTCCTCTGCATACTGCCCACAAGATACTGTGCCTTCACATTAGCATCCCTCATATACAATAAAAGTCCCTATAAGTTTTGTCTCTATAAGGTGCTTACCTTTCCCACTTTGGCAGCAGGGTGACGGCCACAGAAGGGTGGCAGTGGCAGAAAGGTGACCGCCTCAGCAGGGTGCCGACCCCTAAAAAGTTATGGATTGGTACATTTGTAGTAGATCAGAACCACCGTCAGTGCTTGAATCCATTACCAGATGCACTGTCAGTACATGAATCCAACTTCTCCATACTGTACCCCCACTTCTCCATATTGTCCCCAAAGCTCTCCCCTCTTCATACTGTCCCCTCATGCTCCCATCTCCACATACTGTGCCCACACTTCTCTATATTGTCCCCAAAGCTCTCACCTATCCATACTGTGCCTCCACACTCCCATCTATACATACTGTGCCCCCACTTCCCCATACTGTGCCCCCACTTCTCCATATTGTTCCCCACACTCTCAGCTCTCCATACTGTCCCCCCACGCAGCCATCTCTACTTACTGTTCCACTGCTTCTCCATACAATCCTCTCACACTCCACTTCTACATATGGACCCACACACTTCTAGTTATCCATTCTGTACCCCATTTCTCCATATTATCCCCTTCACTCCCATCTCTCTACTGTTCCCCCACTTCTTCATATTTTACACCCACTTCTCCATACGGTCCACCCACACTCCCACTTCTCCATATAGTCCCCACACTCCTCCATACAATCCCACCACACTCCCTCTTCTCCATAAGGCCCTCAGATGCTCCAAGTTCTCCATCCTGTTCCCCCATACCCATATTGTCACGTACGCTCCCACCTCTCCATACTGTCCCCCATTTCTCCATACGGCCCCCACTTCTCCAAATGGTCCCCCCACCCCTCCATATTGTTCCCATGCTTCCTCCTCTCCTTACTTTCCCAACACTTTTCTATATGGTCCACCCCCCTTGCTGCTCACTCTCACATTTTTTCCCCCTGCCTCGTTACGTGAAATCACATAACATCCTTTGCGGACACGTCCTTTACCGCTCTACGGCTCAGTGATCACAGCAGTGATGAGGTCAGCAATGTGTGACCTCTTCACTTTACTGCATGTCGGGGCGGGGAGCTGATGAGAGCGCCCCTACGTCCCCTCGCTGCAGTGTTGCTCAGCTGTATTCATGTCTAACAGACTGAATACAGCTGAACACAGGGAGAAGGGAGCCAGCAGAGAGCTGCATGCTGTGCAGCCCTGGCTTAAGTATATCTGAGCGCTGTGCACTCCGATATAGTTAAGCATAGCATATCTCCGGGTGGGTGCCTCGTGGTGGGCCCCCCTGAGCGCTGGGCCCGGGGCAACCGCACCCTCTGCGCCCCGCGGTAGCTACGCTACTGCCTCAAATACTTCAAAACTTTTGTCATTTGGATGTTTTTGGTTGTCATTAAGATTTAAAAAGAGAAAATACAGTAGTTTGACAATAAATGGCTTCACCCAACCAATAACCATGAGTGGAGAAAAGTTTTTTTGATATCACTCATATTCTCTGAAACAAGCCAAGAATGGAAAAATTCTGCTAGGGTATGTAAATTTTTGAGCACAACTGTAAATCATTGAATAATGGTGATCATGTAATTGGGGACCAGTAAATCCGGGAGCACTATACCCTTATTTCTGGTCGCCATTTTAAAACGGCGATGAGGGAATAAGGCCCCTTAGCGGTCGCCATTTTAATGCATATCGGCTGTTGTTGAGGGATTAAAAGGCAACTTCAAATCACAAGAACACCCACGGTTAAGTGAACAAAAATTCTTTGATACCCTCCACATAGGACTAAATCTATCACACGGATTTATGACTTACTGCAAAGTCTGTAATGTAAGGAGCAATGTTACCCCTTAGATACCAGTCTGACGCCTCTCACCCAGCCAAACTAGAACTCACACTTTGCACTGACGAGGGGCAGTACCTCGAAACACAGTGTCTACAAATTGAGTTTCTGGTTCTGGCTTATATTCTAAGTCATGTGATAAGGCTCGTTAAAGGGTCACTATTGACTTTTAGGATTGCTACTTCCTGTAGGTGGCACTAGAGTTCTGTTCCTCTTCCTCTCTGAAGAGACAATTTACAAAATCTTAGGACTCTGCTCCAGAGACAGTGAGGCTAAGTGCCCACGATGCAGAAATACTGCATATTTTTTACGCTTCTCCCTGGCAGGAAAAACGCATGCGGATTGTACATGCGTTTTTCCCGCCAGGTAGAAGCGTTTGTGAAGCGTTTTTGCATACATTTCTGCATGCGGGTTATTAAGCGCTTTCCTAGCGATTTTAGCATCACTTGGAAAAGTGCTTGACAACTTGTTCACACTATATAAATCCATGCAACCGGCATGGATTTATAGTAGTGTGACCAAGTTAGTTAAAAAAAAAAAAAAAAAAAAGAATAAGAATGCTAAAAAATAAAAAAATAAAGTTTATACTCACCTTCTGATGTCCTCCCGGTGTTATCTACGCTGCGTCCAGTGTCTTGCACTGCTTGCGGGGGTGTGAAGGACCTGTGGTGACGTCATTGAGCCATGTGATGGGTCCCATGACTCAGTGACGTCATGGCAGGTCCTTCACAACAGCGCGAGCAGTGCAAGAGACCGGACGGAGAAGACAAAACACCGGGAGGACATCGGAAGGTAAGTATAAGCTTTATTTTTTATTTTAAATTCTTTTTTTTTTACAGTTTCTATGGTACCCAGGTCTGGATGAGAGTCTCCTCTCCCCCAGACCTGGGTACCATCCGCACATAGAATCATATAATATCCGTGTGTACAAATGTACTGACACGGATATTATGTGTTTCAATGCAAGTCAATGGCGGCGATTACGCTGCGTGTCCGCAAAATTAATGGAGATGCTGCGGATTTTTGAGCGCAGCATAAATGCTGCGGAAAAATCTGTAGCATGGGCATTGACATTGCGGCTTGTCATTGGGGACCATGGGGGTCGGATTAGCAAGCGTTTCCCAAGCGTTTATGCTGCAGAAATTCGCTTGGAAAATGATTCGTGGGCACACAGCCTGAGGGCATCAGGTCTGGGATAATAAAACTTCCATACCACTTATCTAGGCTAATGAAAGATTCATTCTCCGAGCTCAGTAATTTTGACGAGGAGTGCCCAAACTTTTACATGTCACTGTATATGTATGTATATGTGTGTGTGTGTGTGTGCGTATATATATATATATGCTAATGCACACGTTGGTGTATAAATATATATATAATAGTTATATGTATATTGGGTCAGCCACAAAGTATACTGTATATTGGGTCAACTGCAAGATTTTTTAACGTCCATTTTGTGTGGCTAAAAGGAATTGCTTTTCTCATAACTTAAGATGAATAGTAAATTAAACTATTTCTTAATTCTGCAGTAACATTTCACTTTATGTGTAAGATCTTAATCTGCATTTTAGGAGATCTGCAGCAGCTCGCATCCAAGAGCTTTTTAGAAGACGAAAAGAAAGAAAGGAGTTGGAAGAATTAGACATGCAAAATATTCGCCAGCCTCCTTCAAAACTTGTATACAAGGGTCACAGGAACTCGCGGACTATGGTAAGACAGCAAAATACCATTTTAGTGAATTATAGCAATGTGATTCACTTAATAAAATTGCATTTGATCCAAATTTGCACACAACTAGATACGTTTAAGATAAATTTGTCTAGTGATTAAAATCCATGTTCAATCTTTGATTTTAACTGATTTCAATTTGCTTGTTGCCTACAGTTACTGTTATTTAACCCCTTCACAATATTTGGCCTACCTATTGTGGTCGGGAAGGGGTTCCCGACCAGTGATGTACAGATACGTCATGGCAATTGTGCAGGGCACAGGAGCTGTCCCCGCACAATTGCTGCCGGGAGCTCGGCTTAAGTGATAGCCAAGCCTTGGCTGTTTAACCCCCTAAATTCCGCAATCTGTAACCCCGCTGGCTGACCCTTCTGATCGCCACCCCTGCGACGTCATCGTGAGGGCCCGATGGCAGTCATGGTATCCCAAGGTCACTTGACGACCTCCGGGTCTTACAGCTATGGTGGCCTGTTAGACCATACCAGGAGCATGGTCTAAAAGGCATTCTGTCAGTGTAACACTGAAAGGTGTAATGCGTTGCAGTGCTAGTGCATCGCAATGCATTATACCTGTGATTAGAGTAATAAAAGTTAAAGATTCATAGGTGGACTAAGTAAAAAAGGGAAAAAAAATTGTAAAAATCTAAAAAAAATAAAAATAAAAATCACAAAACATTATAAAAATAAAAAAAAGTATACCCATAAATACATATATTTATGTAAAAAAAAGTACACATTTGTCCAGAACGACCTGATCAATAAAACTGTCACACTAGTTAATTTCTTCAGTGAGTACCATTAACAAGAGAAATAAAAAACATGGCCAAAAACGTTTGTTTTTCATCATACCACCAAAAAAAAGTGGAATGCAATGCAATAAAAGTTGAATGTAAATAAAAATGGTATAGTTGAAAATGTCATCTTGGTATGCAAAAAACAAGCCGCCATACAGCTCTGTCAGCAAAATAATAAAAAAGCTATAGCTGTAACAATATGGCGATGTAAAAACAATTCTTTTTTCTATAAATTACTTTTTATTGTGCAAAAGCGGCAAAATAAAAAGATATAAATGTGGTATTGCTGTAATTTTAGTTTCCCGAAGAATTCCTGCATTGCTGGATTTTGTTCATTCTGCCTCCCAAAAATTGGAATAGAAAGCGATCCGTGAATATTATGTGGCGGAAAATGGTACCAATAAAACGTCAACACAATAAAAACAACTCTCACGTGACTGTTGGCAGAAATAAAGAAAAATTCTAGCTCTCAAAATATGACAATGCAAGAATAGTTTAAAGGGAAGGTGGCGCATTTTTACAATATGTAAAATAAATTAAACTGTTAAATTCCTTAATGTTATAACATATTTTCAAGTGCCCAGTATTTATAGTTTTTTTTATTAATTTGTTTTGCAGCTACTGGGGGCTGCCATCTTGCTTTTCAGGAGTGTAAGAGTTACTACACTACACTCACACTCCTTCAAATATATCTGTAACATTGTAGCCACATTAGCTGTAAACTGGGCACGCCTCTGTGGGCTGCTCAATTCACAGCTGTAGGTGTGTCTAGGTGCCATTTCATTGTGGCCCAGAGCTTCCATACTGAGAACATGTAATTGGAAGCTTTTTACACACACACACAAGCTCCCCCAGCTCTGCTCTCATATTCTCCCATCCTCCACTGCCTGTGCAGTAAAACTATGGGCCCTCACCGCTGCACTGTTTAGTCTCCTCGGTCCTGGCCTCGCAGCTGCTCTCTGCTCCTCAGGTCCATGTTGCTCCACAGTCCGTTGTCTTCCTTCTGCTTGCTCTTCTTTAAATACAGTACAGACCAAAAGTTTGGACACACCTTCTCATTTAAATATTTTTCTGTATTTTCATAACTATGAAAATCGTACATTCACACTGAAGGCATCAAAACTATGAATTAACACATGTGGAATTATATAGTTAACAAAAAAGTGTGAAACAACTGAAAATATGTCTTATATTCTAGGTTCTTCAAAGTAGCCACCTTTTGCTTTGATGACTGCTTTGCACACTCTTGGCATTCTCTTGATGAGCTTCAAGAGGTAGTCACCGGAAATGGTTTTCACTTCACAGGTGTGCCCTGTCAGATTTAATAAGTGAAGTGATTCAGGCGGAAACCCCAATGGAAGACTCCCTATAATGAGGAAGATGGGGACACTGTGGACACCATTTGGCCTGTGAGCGAGTGGTGTCCGTCTTTTTAAGTGTCTACGGTCGTCTACAGTTTTATGCACCTTTCACTACTAAACAGTGGCTAGATGGCGTCCTGAGTAACTATGCTGCCTCATTTTATAGTGAATGGATCCCTCAGGGGGTATCATCTGAATCACGTCTTTGGAATATTTTGATGGAAACTCTGTAAGTGCATCCAAAATGTTATGTAAAGTGTTCTCAATAAAAGCTTCAATTCAATCTACAAAAAAAAGTCCCCACTCAAATGCGTCATGATACTGGTAGCACGTTTCCAGAGCTTGTGTGCTATGACTCCACAGCCCCCAAAAGAAATCCAACGTATTCTTCGCTTCCAAATGCTCCCCTCCCTTCTGAGTCCTACAGTGTGCCTAGACCACATTTAATGTCCACATGTTTGGATTTCTGTAGCGATGAGAGCCCGCATAATTTACAGGTGCGTGTCTTCAAAACCATGAGCTGGGCGTAATGTACTGGGCATGTCAATGTACGGGCACTACTACATACAGTGGGTACGGAAAGTATTCAGACCCCTTTAAATTTTTCTCTTTTTGTTTCATTGCAGCCATTTGCTCTTAAGTATTCAGACCCTTTGCTCAGTCACTCATATTTAAGTCACATGCTGTCTATTTCCTTGTGATCCTCCTTGAGATGGTTCTACTCCTTCATTTGTGTCCAGCTGTGTTTAATTAAACTGATAGGACTTGATTTGGAAAGGCACACACCTGTCTATATAAGACCTCACAGCTCACAGTGCATGTCAGACCAAATGAGAATCATGAGCTCAAAGGTACTGCCCAAGGTAAAGAAGTACCCCAAGATCACTGTGGCTGAGCTCCAGAGTTGCAGTAGGGAGATGGGAGAAAGTTTCACAAAGTCAATTATCACTGCAGCCCTCCACCAGTTGGGCCTTTATGGCAGAGTGGCCCGACGGAAGCCTCTCCTCAGTGCAAGACATATGAAAGGCCGCATAGAGTTTGCTCAAAAACACATGAAGGACTCCCAGACTATGAGAAATAATTCTATCTTTGTCTCATCAGACCAGAGAATCTTATCACCAAAAAGTTCTAAGCGGTATGTGTGGAGAAAACCAGGCACTGCTCATCACCTGTCCAATACAATCCCAACAGTGAAACATGGTGGTCGCAGCATCATGCTATGGGGGTGTTTTTCAGCTGCAGGGACAGGACGACTGGTTGCAATTGAAGGAAACATGAATGCGGCCAAATACAGAGATATCCTGGATGAAAACCTCTTCCAGGGTGCTCAGGACCTCAGACTTGGCCAAAGGTTCACCTTCTAACAAGACAATGAACCTAAGCACACAGCTAAAATAACAAAGGAGTAGCTTCAGAACAACTCTGTGACCATTCTTGACTGGCCCAGCCAGAGTCCTGACCTAAACCCAATTGAGCATCTCTGGAGAGACCTTAAAATGGCTATCCACTAACGTTCACCATCCAACCTGACGGAACTAGAGAGGATCTGCAAGGAAGAATGGCAGAGGATCCCCAAATCCAGGTGTGAAAAACTTGTTGCATCATTCCCAAGAAAACTCATGGGTGTACTATCTCAAAAGGTTGCTTCTACTCAATACTGAGCAAAGGGTCTGAATACTTATGACCATGTGATATTTCAGTTTTTCTTTTTTAATAAATTTGCAAAAATTTCTACATTTCTGTTTTTTTTTAGTCAATATGGGGTGCAGAGTGTAGATTAATGAGAATAAAAAATGAACTTTTTAGAGTTTACCAAATGGCTGCAATGAAACAAAGAGTGAAAAATTTAAAGGGGTCTGAATACTGTCCGTACCCACTGTACGTCAGCTGCAGCAGGGAGACCAGCTAATGGAGGAGTATTGCTCAGAGTTCCATAGGTGGTCTACGAATACTAGGCAGAATGATCCAGTGCTCCGTAGTCAGTTCTGTCGGGCTTTTTGAGGGTAAACAATGCATTTGCTCTATGTGAGACCCCAGTTTCCCTGGAGGCTTCCATGTCTCTAGCTATCCGAGTGGACCACTGTCTACGTCAGAGACATAAAGAGACACCTCTATTTTCGGGTGTTCAGGGGACAATGGAACTTAGGGCTGAGTCTACTGAGTGAACCATGCAGTTGGGGGGACGTCTCGTTTTACCAGTCCTCCTGCAGTTCAGTGAAAAGAGGGAGTTTGTTTTTTCTGTGTTAAGAAGGGTTATTTTGTTGGTACTTGTCCACCTACACGACTCAGGAGCCCGGGTTGCAATGAAGTTAGCAAACGAGTGTATATATTTCCTCTGTGGGTAGGTCACAATTCTTTTTACCAGCCGAGATCCATTTAGGCGAAAGTAAGGTGGTTATTTTGTCCTTTTTGGACAGTTGGGTGGGGTTTAATCTGATTGACACCCAGTTCATCCAGGACCAGGGTCTCAATCCTCACAAATTGTCTAGATCCATACCTATAATCGCTGTTGATTCTGCACCCTTGCGCCAGGGATATTTTACTCAGGTCATTCGAAGGATACGTCTACAGGTGTGGGCCATGTATTTGGAATCAATCGATTGTTACATGTTAGAGGCCTTGCCCTCTCCTGTGCTTCTTGGACTACCTTGGCTGACATTGCACAATCCCGAGGTGGACTGGCAGACTCGGGAGGGTAGTAAGGTGGAGTGAATACTGTCAGAGTCACTGCTTGTACACCCTTTTATCCAGGGTTGATACTCTGTCCCTGCCAGAATACCTGTCTGATTTTGAGGATGTGTTCTCAGAACAGTGGTGTCAGGAACTTCCCCCTCATAATCCTTATGATTGTGCAATTAATTACATTTCTGGGGCCAAATTGCCTAAGAGCAGGTTGTATAATATTTCAGGTCTGGAAAGGCAGGCCATGAAGGACTGTATTTCAGAAAATCTGGCTAAGGATCATATCAGACCTTCCTCACCTCCCGTTGCAGCAGGGTGCTTCTTTGTTAAGAAAAAAGACGGGGGGGGGGGGGTTACGCCCCTGACTCGATTTCGGGATCCTTATCCTCTCTCTCTCATTCCGGACCTCTTTTTAACCAGATCTTCCGAGCTAAGTGGTTTTCTAAACTGGACCTCAGGGGGGCATATAATCTCATCCGTATAAAGGAGGGGGATGAATGGAAGACTGTTTTTTAATAAACCAGAGGGACACTAGGAAAACCTCGTTATGCCATTTAGGTTGACTAATGCTCCTGTTGTTCTTTAGCACTTTGTAAATTAAATTTTTTCTCATGTGGCAGGTAGATTTGTGGTAGTCTATCTGGACGACCTATTGATTTATTTGCCAGACCTTGAGTCTCATCCGGTACATGTCAGGCCAGTCTTAAAAATACTCAGGGGCAATAAATTATATGTCAAACCAGAGAAATGTATGTTTTCGGTTAAGGAGATCCCTTTTCTGGGATATTTCTCATCGTCCACAGGTTTTCGCATGAATCCGGCGAAAGTCTGGGCGGTACTGGATTGAGATCATTCTGAAGACTCAAAAGCTTTACGAAGGTCTTTAGGTTTCTCCAGTTCTTACCGTAAGTTCATCAAGAACTTTTCGGTAGTGGCCAAACCACTGACTGTTATGACCAGAACAGGAAAGGACTTTTCTGAATGGTCCAGCCAGTGAGGCATTTGCTGCTTTAAAGAGATGTTTTGCTTTTGCGCCGATTATTGTACAGCCTGACGTCACTCAGCCATTCATTGTAGAGGTTGACGCATCAGAGGTGGGGGCTGTATTGTCGCAGGGTTCGTCTACAAGTAAATGGCGTCCCTTTGCATACTTCAATAAACTGTTGTCTGCGGAGAGAAACTATGACATTGTTAATAGGGAACTCTTGGAAATGAAGTGGGCATTTGAGGAGTGGTGTCATTTTTTAGAAGGGGCAGTTCATCCGGTCATGGTAATCACCGATCATAAAATTCTTGGTGGTCTAGGGTGCACCAGGATGTTTGGGAATATGTAGATAGGAGACTTTTGGTGGGTCCTTACCTGTGTGTTGGTGATTTGGTGTGGTTGTCCTTAAAGAACATTAGGTTGAAGGTTCCTTCTTGGAAACTGGGACCCAGGTTCATCGGCACCTATAAGAGAGAATGTGGGTACCAGCGTCTGACGTTTATGCGATCAGGTTGGTCTTGTCTTTTCACGCTTCACATCCAGATAAACCTGGCTCTGAGGTTCCAGATTTCCCTCTTAGGAGAGGGGTACTGTCATGGGGATACTGCGACATAGGGGCCAGTAGATCGCGGCATCTGGTTACATGAACTCCTGCACTTATTAGAACTGGAGCAGGCAGCATGAATCAGAGACCGGGTCCAGCATCCAAACTTGGTGGCATGAATCTGCTGACTGGTTCTCTTCAACCACATTCCCGAAATATAATGGCAATCCATTTTTTTTGCTAGTCTTCTATAAAAAATATGTCTTTTCTGTTTTAATTACAGATCAAGGAGGCTAGTTTTTGGGGCAAGAACTTTGTCATAAGTGGTTCTGACTGTGGTCACATCTTCATCTGGGATCGACACACAACTGAACATCTAATGCTCTTAGAAGCAGACAACCATGTGGTAAACTGTCTTCAACCACACCCCTACGACCCAAGTAAGTAACATTAATAACTATGGAAAGGCAAAAATATTGTTCCTACTTTTTTTTAATGTTCCCTTCTTCTAAATTACTATCTGGAAACCATAATTGTACTTATTTTTTGGTATTATGAAATATGACAACCTTGGAAAAGTGTTATGGAATATAATTATTGCATACAGAATCCAGAGGGCGCAATTCTACACAATAAATTTGGCTAACCCACATTCACCCATGTCTTTCTTTTCCTGTCATTGCATTTTCCTGTGCTGTATTCCAAATGTTTGTTTCACAAGTTGGATTTATATCTAGGTTTTAACTCCCAGTACTCTGACTACATGCTGTATGCTCTCTTTGTTTTATTAATTGAAATCCCTGCTTTTTCAGTAACTGACAGCTATTTCTGTATGCACACTTATACAAATGATGGGACCACTTACTTGACTAAAAATCACAGAATGGGGGCATGGCTTGATGGTTGATGTGATCAGAAACACTCCCACTTATGATCCTGATCTACCAGCCTGGACCAACATAAAGTGGGTAAAACTTGTACTCCCCGGCTTCTACTACAATGTTCTGTCTTCTGTTAATCTATCTAATAGCGCTCTGGCCAGTCTTGCCCCTCACATAAGTGCTTTGAAAGTGGATATGTCATCTATAAGGAAAGACATTGTAAGGGCATTTGAAAAAAATCTAAGAAAAACAGGGAAGGATCAGCAATATTGATGATTAAATATCACCCATGCAAAGTGACATGAAAATGTATTAGCACAATATCAATGCCAAGTTTAATAAAACGGATGACTTGGAAAACAGACTCTGTAGAAACAACCTACGGATTATAGAGAGAGCTGATGGTAAAAATCCGGCTGAATTTCTGAAAGCCTGGCTCATTTCAGCTTTTGGGCAATAGACATTGTCCCCTTTATTTGCTGCAGAATTGGCTCACAGAGAGCCTTTTAGACCTCCCCAACCAGGGGCTCCTCCACGACCATTATTTCTGAAATTGTTGCACTACAAAGACAGAGAGAGAATTCTTAGCAGAGCATGGGACTGTCCCAATCTGTCTATTGAAAATGCAACGGTGGCATGGCCATCTTCCCTGACCTTTCTACAGAGGTGCAAAAACAAAGAACCCAATTAGCACGTCAGAAACAGATTGTGTACTCTGCAAATTCCTTACTTGATGTATTCTTGCTATTCGCTATCATATCGCTCCGTATCAAGGTGTAAGGATGTTCGGTTGTGGATTTTAATAATCACCTAGGCAAGTTATCGATGCAATTAGTTTTATTCCTTCCGACCACGGTGAACAGCAAATCCATGTAAATGTCCAACAGGCAATTCTCTTAGTCCTTGAGTTTCCAACCTGGGATCAGTAGTTCCACTGCCCTGTTCCAGGTGATACCCACTGTCCCCCAACTTTTGGTTGGCCCACAGCTTTTTATATCTCTTGCTGGTATATTGGCAGTCACAGCATATGCTCCTTCGGATGATGATTCATTTCTAGCTCTCAGTCCAAATAGAAATGAATCTTCTCTTTCTCCTGCACAGCGTTCAGCCCCCTGAATCGGCAGAAGAGCTCACCCCTCCCTCCCCCAGCTAATTGTGCCTTAAGCCCCCGTCTCACATAGCGAGATCGCTAGCGAGATCGCTGCTGAGTCACTGTTTTGGTGACGCAACAGCGACCTCACCAGCGATGTCGCTATGTGTGACACTTTGCAGCGATCAGGCCCCTGCTGTGAGGTCGCTGATCGCTGCTAAATGTCCTGGACCATTTTTTGGTCGTTGCTCTCCCGCTGGTCAGCACACATCGCTGTGTGTGACCAGCGGGAGCAGCGATCAGGCTGGTAACCATGATAAACATCGGGTTACTAGGGGCACACGCGCACTTAGTAACCCGTTGTTTATCATGGTTACCACTCTGCTACGGTGATTGTTGATTTTTGTGTGATTTTGTTGTCAGCACATTCAACTTTGTACAGAATAAAGTATTCAATGAGAATATTTCATTCATTCAGATCTAGGATGTGTTATTTGAGTGTTCCCTTTATTTTTTTGAGCAGTGTATCATCCGGATGGAAAAAGGTGTATATAAAAAGTGTAATACAATGAGTAAATTTGAAAGCATTTGGGGCCCCTGGTTGGATACTCCTGGTATGCCATCAAGAGTATTATTATCTGAGAGAACATTTGACGTATTTGAGAGTGCCTTATTTAGCTCCAATATGCCATTTTAACCCCTTAGTGACAGAGACAATTTTAACCTTAATAACGAGGCCAAATTTTTAAAATCTGACCAGTGACACTTCATGTGGCAATAACTCTGGAACACTTTAACGTAACCCAGTAATTTTGAGCCTGTTTTTTTCATGACACACTGTACTTTGTTGGTTGTAAATTTAGGTCTATATGTTTTGCGCTTATTTGTGAAAATGTCGGAATTTTGGCCAAAATTGTGTTAAAAATTCAATTTTAAAACGTTCAATTTTTATATCCTTAACCCATTAATGATCGCCGATACACCTTTTGACGGTAGCAGTTAAGGGGCCTTATTCCTCAGTGCCGGTTTTTTTCCTCAGATGCCCACCCAGCGTCAGAAAATCTCTAGGGTCTATGCTACCGGGAGAGGCGGAGCACCTGGAGAACCTGATCAGAGCCGTTTTTTACGATCCCTTGTCACGTGATCGCTATTATTGTAAATATTCAAACTTGTGTTGCATTAACTGCATAAAAAATTGTGGTATCAAACTACTCACTACCTACCTAGATAAATACATTACAGGGTATAATTTACAAAAAAGACATTTACGGGGGATTTATGTTGCTCTTGGACCACACAAGCTCTGCAAATATGCCAATCTATTCCAAATAAAGCCAAATTTGTGTTCCAAAAATCAAATATTGCTCCTTCCTTTCCGAGCCCTGCAGTTTGTCCAAACAGAACTTTTTGATTACATATGGGGCATCGCCACGCTCGTAATAAATTGGTTAACAAACTGCGGGATGCACGTTTTGGTGTTATCTTTTGCAAAGTGAGAAATTTGAGGCTAAATAAAGATTTTGATTTTTGTGAAAAAAAATTTACTTTTTCAATATGACCACCTAATGTTATAAAATTCTGTGTCATACTTGTGGGTTCAAAATGCTCACTATACCCGTGGATAAAATCCTTGAGGGGTGTAGTTTCCAAAATGGGGTCAGTTGTGTGGGGTTTCTGCTGTTTAGGGACTGTGGTAGGACGACTCGCTCAGCCACTTCCGGTAGACTCAAGAACTCGAGTTTTCCTTGCAGGCTTTATTAACAGCATAAAGCTCTGCACTCCAGCAAAATAAATACAGCCTTACTTGGCTAAACAACAAAACAAAAGATAAACTAAAGCACAGTCCATATGTGTGTGCGGGTGGCACACACAGGTTATGTCCAGCCTTCAGCTCCCTCCTGAGCTATGGCTGTCCAGTCTAGAGACCTTGCCTCTCCAAACACAACACAGAAAAAAAAAAAACAGGGCTGAACATATAAACGATGCTCAGCCACACCCTGAGGTGGAAGTATGGTGAATGATGTCCCTCACATCACTGTCATTGGTTTCAGTTCACACAGGCTAGCAACCTGTGCGACACATACCTCCCCTCATATATCATACCAGTGACTCGGTCACAGCACCATAGCGAACGCAATGTCGTATTTGGAGAGCCCCTAATTATTCCAGCAAATTTTGCATTCAAAAAGTCAAATGCCACTCCTTCCCTTCCAAGCCCTTCCGTGCGCCCAAACAGTGGTTTTCCCCTACATATGGATTTTTTGCATGCTGAAGAGAAATTGCACAGCAAATTTTGGTGTTCATTTTTTCCTGTTACACTTTCGAATATAAAAGAATTGGGTTTAAAGTAAAATTTTTGTGAAAAGAGACGTAGTTCCCACCATTTTTCAGCCAAATTTGTGTTCAAAATTTAAATATTGCTCGTGCCGTTTATGCAAACAGAACTTTTTGACTACATATGAGGTATAGCCGCACTCATTATAAAGTGGATAACTGTGGGGTCCACTTTTTGGTGTTGCCTCTTACAAAAGTAAGAAATTTGGAGCTAAAGCAAGATTTTAGAGGTAAATTTTAATTAATCTTTTTCCATTCCACTTTTTATTAATTTCTGTGTAGCACCTGAAGGGTTAATAAACTTCTTGAATGTGGTTTTGAGTACCTTGAGGGGTGCAGTTTTTAGAATGGTGTCACTTTTGGGTATTTTCTGTCATATAGACCCCCCAAAGTCAGTTCAAATGTGATGTCCCTAAAAAATGGTTTTGTAAATTTTGTTAGAAAAATGAGAAATCGCTGGTCAACTTTGAACCTTTCTACCAAAAAAAAAAAAAAAGTTTACAAAATTGTGCTGATGTAAAGTAGACATGTGGGAAATGTTGTTTATTGAGTATTTTGTCTGACATAACTCTCTGGTTTAAGGGCAGAAAAATTCAAAGTTTGACCATCACTAAATTTTCAAACAAAATTTCACAAATAAACGCAAGTGATATTGAAGAAATTTTACCACTACCATGAAGTACAAAATGTCACGAAAAAACATTCTCAGGATAAGTGGGATCCATTGAAGCGTTCCAGAGTTATTACCACATAAAGTGACACTGGTCAGATTTCAAAAATTTGGTCTGGTCATTAAGGTGAAAATTGTATCAGTCACTAAGGGGTTAAACCATTTAGTCATGCTGTGCAACATAATTAATAAATAGCATTACCCATATGTATATATCTGCATCATTTTTTTTAAACGTTATTTTATTTTGTTAGTATGTTAGAGTTAAAATTTTAATAGCAATTTTTCATTTTTCCAAGAAACTTACAAAACCTGTTTCTTTAGCAACCTGTTCAGATTTGAATGGATTTTGAGGGGCCTATATATTGGAAACTCCCCAAAAATTATACCATTTTAAAAATCGCACCCCTCAAATATTTAATAACTGTTGTCGGGAAACTTTTTAACCCTTCAGGTGCTACACAGGAATTAATGCAAAGTAGAATGAAAAAATACATAAATTATAAATTTTCCTCAAAAATGTTGCTTTAGCCCCAATTTTTTCACTTTTACAAGGAATAGAATGAGAAAATGGACCCCACAATTTGTAATCCATTTTCTTCTGAGCGCCCTGATACCCCACATTTGGTCAGAAACCTTTATTTGGACAAACAGCAGTGCTCAGATGGGAAAGAGCACCATTTGAATTTTATAACCCAAATTTGGCTGAAATAGATTGTGGGCGCCATGTTGCATTTGTAGGGCTCCTAAGGTAGCAAATAGCAGAAACCCAACACAAGTGACCTCATTTTGGAAACAAGTAAATTTTTTCCAATAAAATACTATTTTAGCACCAAATGTATAATTAACATGAGGGGTAATAGGAGAAATGAACCCCATAATTTGTTATGCATTTTTACCTAACGTGCCAGTACCCCATATGTGGTTGTACGCTACTGTTTGAGCATACGGCAGGGATTGGATGGGAGAGAGCACTGCTTTGGACAGATTGTGGGCTCTATTAGCGGACCCCTTGAGGTGCCAAAACAGCAGAAACCCCCCACAAGTGACCCCATTTTAGAAACTAGACCCCTCAAGGAATTCATCTAGTGGTGTACTAAACATTTTTTTTTAACTTAATGGTGATTTACAAAATTTACCAACATTTAGATGTGAAAAAATAAAATAATTTTTTCCATGAAAATACTGATTTAGAATCAAATTTATAATTTACACTAGAATTAATAGGAGAAAATGGACCTCATAATTTGCTATGCACAAATACAATATGTGGTTGTACACTACTGTGTGAGCACACATCATGGATTGGATGGGAAAGAGTGCGACTTGGCTTTTATAACACAAACCACATTTGAATAGATTGTGGGTCCATAAGCCAAGCCCCTGTGGTGCCAGATCAGCAGAAACCCCACAAGTGACCCCATATTGGAAACTTGACCAAATTTATCTAGGGTTTATAGTGAATATTTTGAACCCATAGGAGCCTCACAGAATTTTATAACATTGAGACGTGAAAATCTAACATTTTAGTTTTAAAAATGTAATTTTTGTATTTGCTGCAAAGTTGTCAAGTTCATAAGGGTTAATAGGTGAAACTGGACCCCACAATTTATTGCGCAATTTCTCCCTAACGCAGCAATGCCCTCTATGTTGTTGGAAACTACTGTTAGGCCACACATCAGGGCTGAGAAGGAAGGAGCGCTATTCGGCTTTTGGAGCACAGATTTTGGTAGAATAGTTTGCGGGTGACATTTCCGGAGCCTCAACGGTGCCAGAACAGCACAAAAACTCCAAAAGTAACCCCATTTTAGAAATTGCACCTTTCAATGAATTAATCTACTGCTGCAGTGACTATTTTGTAACATCCACGCCAGGCTTTTGTTCTGGAGAATTGCAAAGATGCCAGTTTAGTGCCCATACATTGTGCCCTTATACAGTATTGCGCCCCCAAACATTGTGGCCAGCTTGTGCTTCTGAAGACACGCACCCTGTAAATTAAGTGCTCTCGTCCTGCTACAATAATTCCAAACATGTGGCCACTTACTGTGGTTTAGACACAGTGGGGCTCAGGAGGAGGGGGCAACTGGAATTTTTTGTGCGCAGAATTCACTGGATTTTGAGGGGGCGGGAGCCATCGCTTTTCCAGAGTCTTTGTTCTACCAGTAATGTGGCAAACCCTATATTTCCAGTGACAGATGACGGACCTGGTTTTATGTGGGATACGTTAGATTTTTTATTGGTAACATTTTGGGGTACATAATATTTTTTTTTCGCTTTCAATATAAGGCTGGATCACATTCTTGTGTTCTACGCTAAATTGAATACAAATACTGAGTCATTAAATTTAGAGAGGTTTTCGGGAGCTAAATAATATACTGTTTATATTGTTTTGCTGATTGATATTGGAGAGAGGTTTGCTACCTCCTTGGATGTGGTTATTTGTAACCCCCATCTTTTGGAACATCTTTGTGTGTACAATGTTCCAGCTCCTGGTGTTAATGTTGTTATTTTTTTTTTTAAGTCTCAATAAAAATTATTTGATTGAAAAAAAGAAAACCACAGAATGAGCAGATATTAAAATAAATAAAACAAATTATATTAATTATTTTCCCACTCAACTATATATTAATATACTCCTCTTCTTTTGCTCTTTAACAATGCCTGCAGATTGGACTGCACTTTTCACTTGACAGTTCACTTTAAGCCTAATGTGTGCATGTACGAGCGATTTATTAAACCTTCAGCTCACAAGTGTTTTGAAAATTTTGAGTTTGATTCGGCTCAAAGAAAATTTGTAGCATCAGCTGAAATATAAATATCAAGATACTACTTTAATGACTGGAAAGGGGAAAAGACATATACTTAAAACTGATGATACAGCAACCTTAAAAGGGTTGTCCAGTCAAAAGTGATAAGTCAGGTCTCATACCCGGGATTCGCCGGTATGAGACCCGGTAACAGAGGGTATGTATGTGTTATAAATACCCCCGGCCAGTGGATGTGGCCTCACTCTCTGTACACTTGTATTGAGCGAGGCCGCACCTTCTAGTCGGACGCACCCACTGGCCGCCTGCGTCACTAGATGGGGTGAATGGAGCGAGGCGGCGCTGAATGGCCGGGGGTATGTATAAGTTATACATACTTCGAATCACCACAGCGCACAGTGCCTGTGCTGGGGGGATTCATAAGTCTGCAGTTACACAGAGTGACTGCAGACCAGGGCTGTGGAGTCGTAATCTGAGTCGGTATAAAATGAACCGACTCCGACTCCTAAAATATGTAATAAATTGGGTACAGTAGTTCAATGCAGTTTGTGGGGAATATTTTTTCATAAGAATTTGGGAAAGTTATGAAATGTCTTATAAATGTCTGTCCTATTCCTGATCTAAGGGTCTAGACTTTTAGCTGAGATGAATCAGTGCTACAGTAAATTTATCACTTAAACATGAGCCATGTATGAGGGACTCGGAGTCATAGAGTTTGAATCGGTGTAATGGAAATTGAGGAGTCAGAGGTTTGGCTTACCGACTCCACAGCCCTGCTGCAGACTTATCAGACCGGACAACCCCTTTAAATTTACTCTAGTATTCAAATCTATAGAGATTATGGAATGGTATAGATAGATGTGAAGTTTAGTGTTATAAAAAAAAGGAGGTTGTCCACAATTGTTGTCTTGGCCCCTCTCACTCATCTAACATTATCTTTATTCCTAAGAGAATTAGAAAGGATGTTCATTTACATTTTAAGCTAGTAAATCTAAAAGGTTGATAAAATTCTAGCACCTGGTGTACAAAATGTCATTCCTTTATTCAGTAATGATCATAAGCATAGCCTACGTGTTTCGGGGAAATAAGTAAGCGCATTGAAGATGGGTCCTGGCAACAAAGGGTTCTGGTGCCAAGGCAACAAAGGAGTGGCTCAAAAAGAAGCACAGTAAGGTCATGGAGTGGCCTAGCCAGTCTCCAGACCTTAATGCCATAGAAAACTTGTGGTGGTTGTTGAAGCTCTGTGTTGCCAAGCAACAGACTCAAAATCTGAATGATTTAGAGATGATCTGCAAAGAGGAGTGGACCAAAATTCCTCCTGACATGTGCGTAAACCTTATCATCAACTACAAAAAACGTCTGACTGCTGTGCTTGCCAACAAGGGTTTTGCCACCAAGTATTAAGTGGTGTTTGTCAGAGGGATCAAATGCTTATTTCTCACTGCAAAATGCAAATAAATGTATCTAATTTATACAATGTGATTTTCTTGATTTTTTAGGGGAGGATATTCTGTCTCTCAATATTAAAATTAACCTATCCTTATAGACTGTTCATGTCTTTGTCAGTGGGCAAACTTACAAAAACAGCAAGGGATCAAATACTTATTTCCCCCACTGTATCTACCCTTCACTATTATTCCAGGCCCTCTAAAACACAAGCTGCTAATCTGATTAGCTGTTTTCACCCTCTTTTCTTTTTTTATTTATACATTTTAAGCTAGTCCAAGAAGTATGCAAGTGTCATCGTTGCCTGGTGACATTAGCAGCCTGGTGTCCATTTTCAATGATGGGTATAATTGGAAAGTGCTTGTAAAACCAAGCAACTTTTATTTCCTAAAAGTTTGCACTGTGCCCTAGTATATGCATTTTACTGTTTTTATTGTTTACTGCTTCTTGTCTAGGTTACTGGTCACTTGTGGCCTAATATGTGCAGTGCTTACAAGTTTTTTGTTTTTTTTTTCTCTCTATTGAGCTTGTATGTTTTTTACTGAAGCTGGCCTCAATCTCTTAAAATGAACCTGTCAGCAGGATTTTGCTAAGTAAACTACAGGCAGTGTCATGTTGAGGCTGCTAAAACTAATTAATATGATACCTGAGGTGAAGAAATATGTCTTGTGGGTCTTGTGTAATCAGTGTTTGCAGTTTTGAGTTAATGATATGCCGGTGCTCCGAGACGGGAATGTAGGCAGGGTCTTTCCTTGGTGCTCTAGGCCAGATCAACAAGAAAAGACCTGCCCACAGGCCCGCCCCTATCTGTCTCTGTGTCTGGCTGTCTCTATGATGAGGAACATACATGTGCTTCGGGGCGGGCCTGTGGGCCTGCTGACTCTTTCTAGCACCAATCAGCTTGTGAGACAGCCGACACGATGATGTCATTACATCTCACCTTTTGTATGGAGAGTCAGTGCACTGGAGAGAGGAGCAGAGTGGCGGTGGAACAGAAGTGAGGTGAGTATATGTTGGTTTGGTTTTTTTTCATATGTGTATGGGATGTTTGCATGTATATGGGAGGCTATGTGTGGTCTCATACTGAATATAGGTGGTTATGCGTGGGCTCATGCTGTATATAGGGGGTTATTTGGGGGTCTCATACTATAAATAGGGGGCTATGTGGAGACTTACCTTTTGTGTATAGAGGTGCTATGTGGGGGGCTTATATTGGGCTTATATTCTATATAGGGGCTGATATTGTATATATGAGGCTGTGGGGGCCAACACTGTATATTGAGTGGCTATGCTGGGGCTCGCACTGTATATAGGGGTTGTGTGGGGACTCCTACTGTAAATAGGGGGGCTATGTGGGGGCTCATATTGTACATAGGAGGCCATGTGGGGGCTCACACTGTATATAGCGTGGCTATGTTGGGGCTCATACTGTATATAGGCGGTTATATGGGGCCTCATACTCTATATAGGGGGCTATGTGATGCTCACCCTGAATATAGAGGTGTTATGTGGGGTCTCATACTGTATGTAGGGGGGCTGTCTCATACTGTATTTAGGGGGGTCTGTTTTTGGGCTTCTACAGTATAAGGGGGATGTCGGTATACTTAATTCTGCATTATTAACCCCTTTAACCCAAAGGTGGTTTGCACGTTAATGGCCAGGCCAATTTTTTCAATTCTGAAAACTGTCCCTTTAAGAGGTAATAACTCTGGAACTCTTCAGCGGATCCCTTTTTTTCGTGACCGATTATACTTCATGATTGTGGTAAAATTTATTCGATATGACTTGCCTTTATTTGTGAAAAAAATCGGAAAATTTAGAAAATTTCGCAATTTTCAAAATTTTAATTTTTATGCCCTTAAATCAGAGAGATATGTCACACAAAATAGTTAAATAACATTTCCCACGTGTCTACTTAACAAAAGCAATTTTTTTTGTTAGGAAGTTATAAGGATTAAACGTTGACCAGTGATTTCTCATTTTTACAACAAAATTTACAAAACCATTTTTTTTTTAGGGACCACACCACATTTGAAGTCACTTTGAGGAGTCTATATGACAGAAAATACCCAAAAGTGACACCATTCTAAAAACTTCACCCCTCAAGGTGCTCAAAACCACATTCAAAAAGTTAATTAATCCTTCACGTGCTTCACAGCAATTAATCGAATGTGAAAGGAAAAAATGAACTTTTAACTTATTTTCACTAAAATTTTACTTTAGTCCCTCATTTTTTTTTTATTTTCTCAAAGGTAACAGGAGAAATTGGACCCCAAAAGTTGTTGTACAATTTCTCCTGAGTATGCTGATACCCCCCCCCCATATGTAGGGGAAAGCCATTGTTTGGGCGCACGGCAGGGCTCGGAAGGGAAGGAGCACCGTTTGCCGTTTTCAACACAAAACTTGCTTGAATTGAGAGCGGGCGCCATGTTGCGTTTGGAGAGCCCCTGATGTGCCTAAAAAGTGGAAACCCCCCACAAGTCACCCCATTTTGGAAACTAGACCACTTAAGAAACTTATTTTAGATGTATGTTGACTACTTTGAACCCCCAAATTTATAACGTAGAGCTGTGAAAAAAAATCACTTTTTTTCCACAAAAATGATCTTTTAGCCGCAATTTTTTATTTTCGCAGGGGTAACAGGAGAAATTGTACAACAACTTTTGGGGTCCAATTTCTCCTCAGTGCTCTGCTATGTGGGGGAAAGCCATTGTTTGGGCCCTTGGCAGGGCTCAGAAGGGAAGGAGCACCATTTGAAATTTTCAACGCAAAACTCGCTGGAATTGAGAGCGGACGTGATGTCGCATTTGGAGAGCCCCTGATGTGCCTAAACAGTGGACCCCCCCCCCCCACAAGTGACCCCTTAATGGTAACAGGAGAAATTGGACCCCAAAAGTTGTTGTGCAATTTCTCCTGAGTATGCCTATACCCCATATGTGGGAGTAAACTACTGTTTGGGTGTACGTCAGAGCTCGGAAGGGAAGGAGTGACGCTTTGGAATGCAGACTTTGATGGAATGATCTGTGGGCATCATGTCACATTTGCAGAGCCCCTGATGTGCCTAACAGTGGAAATGCCCAACAAGTGCCCTCTTTTTGGAAGCCAGACCCCCAAATAATTTATCTAGATGTGTGATGAGCACTTTAATTCCCCAGGTGTTTCACGGAAAATTAGAACGTTGACTTGTGGAAAAAAAAAAAAAAATTCCACAAAAATATTATTTTAGCCAAGAAAAAATTATTTTCCAAAGGTAACAGGAGAAAGTGGACCTCAAAATCTTTTGTGCAATTTCTCCTGAGTACTCTGATACCCCTTGTGTGGGAGAAAGCTACTGTTTGGGCGCATGTCAGGGCTTGGGAGGGAAGAAGTTACGTTTCAGAATGCAGACTTTGATGGAATGGTCTGTGGGTGTCATGTCACGTTTGCAGAGCCCCTGATGTGCCTAAACAGTGGAAATGCCCAACAAGTGCCCCCTTTTTTGGAACTGATCTACTGATTCCTGGTATGGGAACTTATAATGTAGTGTCATACGTCAGTTGTGTTGCGTTCGTCAGGTTGTCATACGTCAGTTGTGTAGTGTTCATCAGGTTGTCATACGTCAGTTGTGGAAGTCAGAAATGAATTTAGTAGTCCATGGATGTGTGGTACCTTCTGAAGCATTCTTTCATGCATAGGCCAGGTTTGTCAGGGCAGGTGTCACATTGATAATTGGTGTCCTTGCATATCCCCCTTCGGTAGCACACTCGGCACCTCTTTTGTTACTTAACTTTTTTTTCCTGCTTGAGGGACCTCCCCCGGGAAATACTGACCTGGTATGATTTGAGGTCCTTCAGTTCCGGAATACTGGGGCCCTCTCCATCACCACTTCCAAATATCAGGGCCTTGATAATCACCACCTGGAACTGAAGGTACGACGTAGAAGTCTGGCCTGGCCATCGTGATAGAAGGAAAGCATTCTACATTGCCATCTGTACGATGTGCACGGCCAGCTTCTTGTACCACACCCTGGCCTTTCTCAAAGCACTGTACTTGTACCCCACTACACAATCTGGTTTGACGACCTGTATAGAGGAACCTCGTACAGTGCTGGAGGTGAGGCCATCACCATGTATGGTGGTCAAGAGATGGACATCCCTTTTGTTTTTGTACTTGACCACCAGCTGATGGTCGCTACATTGGGCTCTGCTCTCACCCCTTTTGAGCAGCTGCCCAATTAGCGCCTTTGGGAGGCCTTTCTGATTTTTGCGGACAGTACCGGAGGCTGCGGTACCTCGCGCTGAGAGGGACACTGGTATTAATCTAGCAGTGGGTGCACCAAATCCCACACAATTTTCCCACTCACTCTCAGGACTGAGGGGCATTCAGGGGGTTCAATCTGTGAGTCTTTCCCTTCATAAACTTTAAACTTGTGAGTGTACCCTGACGTACTCTCACAAAGTTTGTATAGCTTAATTTCGTACCTGGCCCTCTTACTGGGCAGGTACTGCCAGAATCCAAGCCTCCTCTTAAAATGAATTAGGGACTCATCCATGCAGATGCCCCTTTGGGGCACGTACACTTCAGCAAACTGTTGAAGTGCTTTATGACCGGCTGAACTTTGAAAAGACAATCAAAGTTGGGGTCTTCTCGTGCAGGACACCTTGCATTATCGTTGTAATGCAAGAACTTGTGGATGGCCTCAAAACGTGTCCAAGTCATTAACGTTCGAAACACTGGTGTGGTATACAAAACATCAACACTCTAGTATTGCCAAACTTTAATAATTTAAATACCTGCAGCTATGTCATGCCTTGCAAACCCAACTTAAACATGTTCCACTACCTTTTCATGATTTCCCTCTGGCAAACCCACCTATCTACTTATTATGGTACACATAATGCTTCTAGTACAGAAATATTGCATTGTTTTTTTTTATGAAGTGGAGTGAAAAAAAAACAGCATCTCAGGCTGTGTTTTTGGGGGGTTTATTTTGATGGTATTCATTATGTGGTTTAATATTGTGAGAATAGCTTGCCATACATTTATAGTGCTTGCTATTCAAGTGATATTCCCATAATTTTATTTCAGAAGTACACCGCTCCCCAGTCTCACAGCTTACTGCTCGCTGGGAACACCGATGCTCATATTTGATTGTCAGTTCGGACCAATAGTACCGTTCAGCTGCTGGCTTCAATTTTCCTGAGGGGACACATGAGAGACTGTCGCTATTGTGGTGGGCCGAACCAACAGGCTGAAATTAATTCTGCTCAATATTAATATTTGCATATTAATTACAACTATTTTATTTTATATTAATATTACCACTTAACCCCTTTCTGACATTGTCAGTAACCTTACGTCCCTGCGCCCTTATACTTATGGATTATGGACCAGGTACATACTATTACAACAAATCTTTAATGCGGTCCCACGACTGAAGTCGCGGTGATTGCATTAAATTTCTGGCTCCATCTTACCTTAGGGTAGATGGGGTCACCATCCTGAGGGGTGTCCCCCAATCCCCCCCCCCCCACACACACACACACACACACACACCTCCTTTTACCCCTCTCCCAACTTGCCTGTGAAGACCCGGGGCCTTCCGTGGGCATAATACCACCCAGTCAACACAGTATGAGGGTAAACAGCGTGGTAATACTTTATTGAACCACAAAGCGGACAGTAAACAGCCCCAGCAAATACCCAAGATGGTGCATTACACAGTCTCACCCTTCCGCTCCGCCCGCCTGTGATAGAACAGCTGCAACTTTGGGACTTCCAGGGCCAACTACCTCAACCAGTGCCCCCCCCCCCCCCCCCGGCTTCTGGCGGGCCCCCACACAGCGAAGGTAGCGGCAAGCTTAGGAAGCTGACAGTCCATGGAGGTACAAAGCCAGGAGAGACCCGAGGGTCCGACCCTGGCCTCTCCAAGAGGTTCCATGGGGCCAGATGACCAAATGGTCCCAATCTGGCTTCTCCGAACATTACAGCAGGAATCACAGAGGATTAATTTTGTGAGGTAAAATATTGTTCAAAAACAGAGAAATATTTTACCTCACAAAAAGAATCAGTTGTGATCCCCAGCTGTAATGTCTGTATTGTCTTTCCCTTCCTCCCCTGCCCAGGAGATGTGGTATGATCAGACCATGTTCCGCACACAGTCAGACGAAGCCATTGATTAAAATTAACTTTTGTTCATGGGAAAACCCCTTTAAGTGTTAGGAATATTGTATACCACCGAATGATTGCAGTAGAAATGTAGGACATCAGGGTCTGTTTATTATTATTATTATTATTATTATTATTTGGTCTTATCATGATATTTATGATCTGTTCTGTGTTAAAGTTTTAGCATCATCTGGAATAGACTACAATATAAAGATCTGGTCACCCCTGGAACAAGAAAGGTCTTTCAATTGGGCACTTGCTGAAGAGGTATGTTTAAAACAACAGAGGGGCTCCTTCTTCATTTTGTAAAAGTGTATTCATGTCACAGTAATGATATGACAACCTTGAAGCAATACACAATCTTAAATTAGAATCTAAATATAGTCAGTTTGTGTCCATTAAATGAATGTCAGCAGGATTTCACACTGTTTATAAATGCATGTAACTATTTCACAGATAAGTCCAGCAATACCTTTACATGACCAGTCCGCTCCTCCATTACTGAGAAATCTGTTTTTAAATTTATATTCAAATAAGGCCTTAGCTATTGTAGATCTGAAGCCTCTGTCACTCCAGCTCTATTCCCTGCTCAGCTCTGCCTCCTCCTGCTTGACAGACAATTCCTTGGCCTGAAGTCGCACAACATAGAAGCTGTCAGGCAAGCAGGATCGGACGGTTCTGGGCGGGTAAGTGACAGACGCTTCAGATCTACAATAGCTTTTCAACCTTACTTGCATATCATTTCTAACGTTGATTTCTCAGTAATGGAAGAACAGATTGGCCATCTAAATGTATTGCTTGACTTGGCTGTGAGTTACATGCACATATACATAGTTTGGGTGGGAAATCCTACTGACAGATTCCCTTTAAGAACTAAACTAATAAACACTAATTGAATAAACTCATACATTTTTTTGTTTTCCCAGTAATAATCTACTATTTGTTGGCACATCAAGGTTTTAAACTGTTGCATCACAGCAGAAGAAAGGGTCCTTTTTTTACAATCAGCACCACTCCTCCCTGTGTATGTGCTCTCTGATATTGTGATGAGGCTGAACTGCAGCTCCAGTGACAGTAAGGCTATGTTCACACGCGTTGTGTTTTGCTGCGTATTTTGCTGCAGATTTTTATGCAAATTCTCACCTGCGTCTAGCAGTACCATTTAAGTCTATGAGAAACCAGAATTCTCTGTTCACACGTTGCTTTTTGTTTGCTGCGTTCTTTTTTGCCTTGCTTGCCTTTTTGGAAAATAGAGCATGTCACTTCTTTCAGCGTTTTTGCAGCATTTTTTCACCCCTAGGAAGTAATGGGTGATGAAAAAAACGCAGCAAACAACACACCTGCGTTTTTGCAGCGTTTTTGATGGCAAAATAGAATGGGATTTTTTTTCACACAACTGTATGTACGTGCCTAAATACAGACAGAAGGACAGAGAAAAAAACGCATAAAAAAAACACAGGAAAACCTGCATTTTTGACACAGCTATTTTCCTGACAGAGAAAAGTTGTCAGATTTGCAGCAGATTTAGCTTTAGGAAAAAACACAACGTGTGTGAACATAGCCTTACAAGAGTGGCGTTGTATCATGAAAAATAAAAACACCCTCATGTCTTTCATGCAACCTCTTTAAAATGAATGTACAATTTTACCTTCAACTATTTAATCATTGTTTCTTTGCATTTTCAGTTTATAATGAAACACTGTTGTAATAATTTGATAAAAAAATTCCTACAATTTTTTGAGCTTTTGCAACCTCATCTGAGAACAGCATAATGTAGGAAAAGAGACCCTGATTACAACAATGTATCACTTAGTTTACTGGATGCAGCAGTTGTGACACAATCAGAGTTTTTAGATGTAGCAGAGCTCAGAAAGCTTTGTGTACATTGTCTATTGACATTGAGCTACTTATCAGTGGCGTGGGTGTGGTCAGAACAAGGCTTATGTGCACTGTGGTCCAGGCAGTTATAATCTCCTGGTGATAAAACCTTAAAGGAGTTGTCCACTACTTTCACATTGATACCCTATCCCTAGGATAGGGCATCAATGTGTGATCGGCCTGGGTCCCGCACCCGGCACCCCCGCCAATCAGCTTGTACTATGGGGGGGGCGCTCTATCTGGTGCTCTGCTTATGTATTCATCTGTGTGCTCTTATGACAGCTCACTGTGCCTTCACTGACCTAGTGCGGGGCTAGTTAAAATAGGAGGCAGGTCAGTGAAGGCACAGTGAGCTGTTGTAAGAGCATACAGATGAATATGTAAGCAGCACACCAAATAGAGCGGTTCTTCCCCAGAGCATGAGCATATCATTATCTACAAACTGAAAGTAAAGAATACATAAGAACCACAGGACGGATTTAATCAACCAAAAGTATAATTTTAAACAGTGTAATGTCACCCACCTGACAGTGTATGTAGTTTACGGAGCACAATCCTGCTGACAGGTGCGTTTTAAATAAGGGCCACCTGATTCACACCTGTTTTCTCACAGAATGATTGACCTCACTAATTGAATTCCACCCTACTAATATGTTGAACACACCCCCATTCAATTAATTATTCACATACACAGACTCAAAAAAATGCAGATCATGAATGCGGAGTCTTTTGGTTTTCTTAACATCTACTGCACCAACTGGTAAATTGTTTGACGTGTGGTACTATAATTTATACCAAAAACAGAGATTAATTTGGTTAGTCATATTGGACTGCTATTATTTTCCACACTACTATATGTACTGTGTAATGGCTGTGTCTGACAGTACAGGGACCTGGTCTGATCATTCCACATCTCCTGGGCAGGGGAGGAAGTATAAGAGTATACAGACATTACAGTACGGGATCACAGAGGATTCTTTCTGTGAGGTAAAACATTTACCTGCCTGTTTTTAAACAATGTTTTACTTCAAACAAAGAATCATTTGCGATCCCGTCCTGTAATGATCAGACCATGTTCCTACACAGCCAGACCCACCCATTATATCAGTATTCCACAACTCCAGTCCTCAAGGCCCACCAACAGATCATGTTTTCAGGATTTCCTTAGTATTGCGCAGGTGATGGAATTATTGCCTGTGCAGGTGATGGAATTATCATCTGTGCAATACTAAGGAAATCCTGAAAATATGACTTGGTGGGTCTTGAGGACTGGAGTTGGGGAACCCTATATTACAAAGTAAACAAATTGAATTAGTGTACCGGCTCACCAGTCCTTCTGAGAAGGTTTTTCCGGCCGTGCACGGACCGTGAGGCTTGTGTCAGCAGCAAGATAGAAATCCCAAATGGAAAAAGAAGGATCCAGTGCCTCCAATCCGGAAAAAAGTTTTTTTGATTAAAAAAACAACATTTAACATAACTAGGACTAAGAACCCAGTGTTTGAAACGCATCAGTTGCATGCTTTTGACAATAGCGCTTTTTATCATGAATTAATTTTAAACCAATTTTTCAATAAATGTTGTTTTTTAAATCAAAAAAACTTTTTCCTGGACTGGAGGTGCTGGATTCTTCTTTTTTCATTTAGGAACCCTGCATTACACAGTACACAGCCGGAGCACATTTATAAGATTATCTCAGCACAGGAACATTATATTTAAACACATCCAATTGTGGAAGTTGTTATTATTCCAGGATCTATTGATTAAAATGAACGTTTGTGACGCGCCCCCTGGGCCATATTCTTTAGGGGAATACCCGGAGCCGGATCAGATGGGGGTTGTAGTCTTCCGAGTGGCTGTGACCCGGTCCGTGCCCAGGGTGTCAAGCTCAGAGTATGTGGCAGTCCTACAGATGTTATAAAGTTCTTAATGTCGACTACGCCACCCGTTGTATTGCGGTCACTATGGCCGCCGCTGCAGCAGGGTCCGCTGAGGCTGATGGTGTTGGTGCAGCTTTTGGTAGTATAACCCCCAACGGGTGGGGTATAGCCTCAGGGGGTCAGGTGCAGAGGATGGGGGTTGTGGTGGTGCAGCATAGATGTTAAGTGAAGACAGAGTCGGGTTGTGCAGTTTAGGGTATTTACTCACTGCTGATGTTCCGGTCACTCCAGCTTCAAGTGACCACCCGAGCCGTGCTGCGTCCACCAGGTCCTGGATTCAGCAAACCCCCAAACAAGTCCGGAGCGTGACCCTGAGCTCTCCTTCTGTCCTTTCCTCTGGCCGTCCCCACTAGTGATCCACCTAGGTCCAGCTCCCTCGGGCCTTCTGTTGGGAGACCCTTGGCCTTGGGTTCCCTGACCCTCCACGTGGTTTGCCTTCGGGGTGGATGTGGTGGGTGGCCGTGGCAGACGCTGCCCACGGCCTCCGGTCTCTGGCTAGGGTGTGCTTTTGCCCCCACCAGTTTGGGATCCGGTACCCTATTGCCGACTCTTCACCCGGGGATCGAATTTGGGTTCTCAGAGTCCTTTCTTTTTCCCTCTCTGGGTCTTTCCTTCTCTGCTCCACTCTCTCTCTGCAGGCTCATCTGGACCTCTGCTTCTTACTGACTCTGACAGACTGACCCTGATCTTTGATGGTGCCCACCTTAAATACTCCCTCTATGTGTGAGCTCAGGTGACCAGCACCCAATGAGCTCCTATCTTTACCCAGGCTGCTCCCCCTATCTGCCCCTACACTACTTGGGATGTACCACCCCCCTCCCACTCCAGCCAGGAACAGACTCGGTCGTACCTGCACATTTCTAAGTGGGAGTACCGTCGGCCTGCCCCTCGGAAATGGGATGTGTGTGGTGCATGCAGCCTACCGAGCTCAGCTCCACACTCCATCCTTACCCGGGAGTGGAATATCACACCTCTGGGTTGAGGTGCAATACCCCTGTAGCAGCCGAATCCTCAGGGTGCTACATTCCCCCCTGGTAAATCACAGCACGTCCTCGGGCTGTAAGAACAAAACACCACAAAACATACAAATTTTTTTCATATAAACAACATAGTAAAAACATATAAAATATCATATATATATCAGAAAACTTTTCATATAAATAACATTCTCGTCGCCTCTGGCTCCTCCTCCGGTCACTGTGCAACGTGTGACCGGGTAAAGTGCGACAGTCTTTTCTTGAAAAAACTCGTGGCTTTCCTGTAAAACCAGTAGGGAGCGCTTTAGGACGCGCAACTATATACAGGGGGTATGGCCGCTCTCAGTCCTCGGCCAGGTATAAGGGAGGAATGACCGCTCTCAGTCCTCGGTCAGTGGGATTTAAGGGATAAACGGGTAAACAGTTCACACATGCTGGTCCCAACGGGGACTATATTAGCAATAGTTCACTGTGCCCCGACGGGCAACTATATACAGCTTGTACTCTGCTGTACTTAACGACGGCGTCCTCCTGCTCTTTCTTTATGGTTACCTTTAGCTTCAGACCCGTCCGGGTCCTCTTGTTCTTCCTCCTCACACCGCAGCTCTTCCTCCATCAGGCGATGCACATGGAGGGCGTAGGGTCCTTTGGCACACTTGTGCCGGGTGAAGGTGACCTCGTCCCCGATGTAAAGGTCACGACCTCTGTGTCCCTCCGGTAGGTGAGATTCAACGTCTCTCCTGGTTACGAAGACGTCGCCTGGGGTGCGGTGGTCTCGGATGAAGCCCCACCCATGCTGCATGTTAAACTTGATCACAGTCCCGGTGGTGCGGGGACTATGCGCTGCACGGGGGTCTCTCCTGGTCCGGCTCTTCTGCTCCGCGCTCCTTATTTGAGCTTGCTGTTCCCGGACCCGCCTCTCTCTCCGCTCCCTCTCAAAGACCTTGAGTTGTTGGCGGCAGCACTCAGCACGCTCCGCTGCAGCTGCCCGAGTCTCCTGAGTGAACCCCATGAGGTCTTCTCCGGTGGGGTCCCACTCAAATTGGGCCTCTTCTAGCGGGGGCGAGATCCTCTTTACGGGCTTTGGAGCCGGGATCAGGGGTGCACACATGGCCCCAGCCTTCCTCTGCCGTTCCAGTTCATGATATTCCTGGGGCCAGATGAAAGGCTGCCCATCCGGGCACGTGTGTTGGGTAAACAGGTCCTCTCCCAGATGCGGCACTCTTGGTCTTATGGGCGCAGTGGTGTTAGCGCCCGGGTTGCCCGGGCCTTGCGGCCAGGCCTGGGGTATCTGGAAGGTGAAGGGCACCGTAAGGACGGCGGCACCCTGGGCTACTTGGCCCTGCGACCAGGCCGGGGGCTCCGCGGAGGTAGGGGGCGCTGTTGGTATTGCGGCGCCCGGGGGTACTAGGCCTTGCGACCAGGCTGGTGGTACTTCCTGCTTGGTCACGCTCGGGGTCGAGGCGTGTGACGTCACAGGGGTCGCGGCTCCCGTTTGAGGCCTAGTCTGCGGCGGTGACGTTGCAGCGACGGGCACGGCAGGGGATACTTCGGGCTCTGCGACGGGGAGCTGGGGCAGGTACGCGGTTTCCCGGTTTGGGGTAGAGACGTCCCCTTTACCTGCCTCCTTTCGTTCGGCTCCCTTCTCGGCGCCGTCTCCGGCCTTCAGTCCTCCTGCGCCATCCTCAGAGGCGGTCTGTCTCCTCATCTCGGGTGGCGTGCTCCGCTGACGGGTCTCGGTCTGCTGGGCCATCTCACGGCTCCACTCCGCCAACGTCTCTCGCTGCACCCGGGCCATCCTCCTTGCGAGGCCCTCCAGAGCGGTCTGCGCACACTCCCGGTCTCGGGGGAGCTGTGCTAGGACCTCCACTAGGCCTAGTGGGGTCGTTGCTTCCAGCAGGCTCTTGACCAACGGGTCGGTGCTGCTCTGCTCTCCTTCTGTTGTCTCCAGCAGGCTCCTGGCCAGCGGGCCGGTGCTGCTCTGCTCTCCCTCCTCTGTTTCTAGCAGGCTCCTGGCCAACGGGCCGGTGCTGCTCTGCTTTCTCGCCATCTCCGGGTAAGCTCCTCCGATACTCTTCTCCAGGCTTCTTGCCTCCGGGTGCGCTCGCTCCAGACTGCTCCAGGCGACACCCATCTTTGCTCTCTTCTTCTCAGTCCTCCCACTTCGAGGGCGGTCCCGGGGCCACTTGGTGATTGTCAGCTCCAGGGGCAGTTCTTTCACGCTGACAGACACCTCTAGCATCACAGTCTCTGTTGGTGGGGGCGGTTTCCACTTTTGGCGCCATTTTCGGTCCTGGCCCACGATGGGAGGTGGCCTCTTGCCATCCTCTGGCACGCCCATAATGGCGTCCGCTCCGACAAGGCGGGAAACCTTTGGAAATGGCGGGAATCGTCTCCCAGTGGCGGGAAACTCTGCAGATGGCGGGAAAAAGCTGTTAATGGCGGACAACCGGCGGGAATCGACCTGTGATGGAGTCCGATGGCGGGGACCCTCCGGAACCGGCAGGAGACTTCTTTTTGAGGTAAACTTGTTCTTTTCTTCAGGCACGCAGTACCCGGGTGTTGCGGGCACGTAATCCTGCCGACTACGCCAAAGTTGACGCGCCCCCTGGGCCATATTCTTTAGGGGAATACCCGGAGCCGGATCAGATGGGGGTTGTAGTCTTCCGAGTGGCTGTGACCCGGTCCGTGCCCAGGGTGTCAAGCTCAGAGTATGTGGCAGTCCTACAGATGTTATAAAGTTCTTAATGTCGACTACGCCACCCGTTGTATTGCGGTCACTATGGCCGCCGCTGCAGCAGGGTCCGCTGAGGCTGATGGTGTTGGTGCAGCTTTTGGTAGTATAACCCCCAACGGGTGGGGTATAGCCTCAGGGGGTCAGGTGCAGAGGATGGGGGTTGTGGTGGTGCAGCATAGATGTTAAGTGAAGACAGAGTCGGGTTGTGCAGTTTAGGGTATTTACTCACTGCTGATGTTCCGGTCACTCCAGCTTCAAGTGACCACCCGAGCCGTGCTGTGTCCACCAGGTCCTGGATTCAGCAAACCCCCAAACAAGTCCGGAGCGTGACCCTGAGCTCTCCTTCTGTCCTTTCCTCTGGCCGTCCCCACTAGTGATCCACCTAGGTCCAGCTCCCTCGGGCCTTCTGTTGGGAGACCCTTGGCCTTGGGTTCCCTGACCCTCCACGTGGTTTGCCTTCGGGGTGGATGTGGTGGGTGGCCGTGGCAGACGCTGCCCACGGCCTCCGGTCTCTGGCTAGGGTGTGCTTTTGCCCCCACCAGTTTGGGATCCGGTACCCTATTGCCGACTCTTCACCCGGGGATCGAATTTGGGTTCTCAGAGTCCTTTCTTTTTCCCTCTCTGGGTCTTTCCTTCTCTGCTCCACTCTCTCTCTGCAGGCTCATCTGGACCTCTGCTTCTTACTGACTCTGACAGACTGACCCTGATCTTTGATGGTGCCCACCTTAAATACTCCCTCTATGTGTGAGCTCAGGTGACCAGCACCCAATGAGCTCCTATCTTTACCCAGGCTGCTCCCCCTATCTGCCCCTACACTACTTGGGATGTACCACCCCCCTCCCACTCCAGCCAGGAACAGACTCGGTCGTACCTGCACATTTCTAAGTGGGAGTACCGTCGGCCTGCCCCTCGGAAATGGGATGTGTGTGGTGCATGCAGCCTACCGAGCTCAGCTCCACACTCCATCCTTACCCGGGAGTGGAATATCACACCTCTGGGTTGAGGTGCAATACCCCTGTAGCAGCCGAATCCTCAGGGTGCTACATTTGTTTTCGGGAAAAACCCTTTAATCTTCTTTTTCCAGGCTCCCTCTTTACTCTATACATTTAGCTAACAAGTGTTCTGCATTCCCTTGATTCGTATGCTTATGTATAACGTCTCCTGTGAAGTCACTGTTTCTTGAAAAAAATGACTTTTTCTTCTATGGTTTGCCAATCCCTTTTAGACATTAAAGAGGACTGCGCTGCACTACTAACATCTATGTTTAATAAATACTTGCATTTTCCATGAAATAACGATCCTGGAGCATCTTTTCTTATAAACTTGTATTGTGCAGTTTCTTTGCTATTTCTGTGCAATTCTTGAATTTTTATGACTAAATTGGCAATTTGGGGTTTTCTTTTTGTTGAATCAGAAGTTTTTATTAAACATTTTTGTAAAAATATACAAATGAATTCCCTACTGATTGGATTGTATTAGACTGTGTAGGGAGACTCTAGAAACTAGCAACACGCAGTTATCAATGTCTAAGAGGAGGACAAATAATTTCATGGAGAATGCGAGCATTTCCTAAAGTACATTCCAACTTCTTCACTATATGATTTATATCGCTGTATGTTTTTGGATATCTAGGTTATATCACGTAATGAATTAATGTTGGAGGAAACTCGAAACACCATTACAGTGCCTGCATCTTTCATGCTACGGATGTTAGCTTCACTAAACCACATCAGAGCAGGTAAGCTTTATTAAATGGTCATTGTTCTTTCAAAAAACTTTACATAAATCAATCGTACAAGTAAATATAAGAAACTTTGTAATATATCGTATAAGAAAAATTTGCTTCGTTCTCCACTTCCACTCCCCCCACACATACACACACCTCCTCAACTCGCCATCCACTCTGAAAACCGCTCAAATCTGTCTTAGTGAAAACAGGATGGACTTCCAGCGTAGTGAGTTGTGAGGGTATAGCTCCTATTGAAGGATTATAGTTTTATAATGTATAGTCTAGATGTAATAATGATGTACGCACACATATATTCAGTTCCACCAATATAACTTTTTTTAAATGTGCTCCATTTTGCACATCAACCCTGAAAGCACGCCAATTCAGGCTCTATTTACCCTCAAGCTTCCATTGGATCCATCCTGCTGTAGTTTCACTGCTCCTGGTTGATCATGTAGAGTGCAGTCTCTTTCAGCTGGTTTCCTTCCTGCTTTGAAGCGATGTCTCCAGCACTAACATTGAGTGTATTTAAAGGCGTTAGAGTGACTGCAGCCTTGTGTCCTATATGAAGTAAGCTCGCTATGAGGATTCTCCGGTGCCGGGAGCGGGCAGTCATGTGACCGAAAGTATACAATTTGTATACTTCCAGCCACATTCCAACTAGATGTGTCCGGCCTCATTCAATGCAAGTGCGTTTAGTGAGGCCGCAGACACCTAGTCAGCACGTCAGTTTCCGGCGTCCGTAGTGGAGAATCCTCGCAATATGCGTGATGTGAATATTAAAAAGTCTGCAGTCAAATGGAGTGACAAGACACTGTACTGGCAAGACAGCAGTGGTGGCTTTTCAATTTAACCTCTTCACGACTTGAGACGTATCCATATGTCCAGGTCGCCTGGTACTAAACGACCTTGGACGTATGGATACACCATGGCAATTTTGCGCGCACACGCTGTGCGCTCGATCGTTGCCTTGTCGTCACTGTACCAATAAAAATTAAATATTTTTATGAAAAAAAAAACAATAAAAGTACACATTGCCTTTGGTAGTGCATTGCGCTGTAGGGTGGATTGCTGCTAAAAATGGGAAAAAAAAAACTCTCTTAAATCTTCTAACTTAGCAAGTGTTAACGAGCTGAGTGTGACCAGAGTGTAAGTGCAAACGGAAGTAAGTGTGTGACTTGTGTTTCAGTGAAGAGGTATTTAGGAATCCTGCAGAAAATACCTGTGTGAATTGCTGTGAGTTGTTGAATTGTGAACTGCTGAGTGCTTTTCTACCTGTTAGTTTTACTGGGCTTTTTAAAACATAATTTTCTCTCTACAGTTTTACAGTGTCTTATTTTACTACCTGTGTATTTAAGGGTTAACTACATTGCATTTAAATCCTGAGGTGTAGCTATACTCACAAGGGGTTAATTAAGGGTGCAGGGGTCATAATTAAGGGTTTATAAGGGGCAGCTGGTTGTGGCTTCCAGTCTTATGGTAGTGCATTGAGCTGTAGGGTGGATTGCGGCTAAAAGGAGGAAAAAAAAAATTAAAATCTTCTTCCTTAGCGAGTGTGAATGAGCTGAGTGTGACCAGAGCGTCAGTGCAAGCGGAAGTAAGTGTGTGACTTGTGTTTCAGTGACTTGGATTCAGGGAGTTTGGAAGGGAGGAATTTGGACTCAATTGCTGTCTGTATTTTATTAATTCTTTACATTTCTTTTTACTTAACATTTCTGCCTAGGGCAATCCCCATTAGGAAATGAGCTCCATTATTGACAATGCTATCCAGTGTACATCTTGCCACATGTATGCAATCCTTGAACAGCCGGTCGTGGATGCATACTGCTGTGCGAGATGTGTGCACGTTGTGCCTTTGGAAGCCCAGGTACTGGATCTAAATGAGCAGCTGGCAACACTGAGATCCATTGACAATATGGAAAGGAGTCTGCTGCTCACTGAGGTAGATGTGGGGGACGGTGGTAGTAGGGAGCTGCAGGACAGTGAGGCAGCTAGCTGGGTGACAGTTAGAAGGGGGGGGTAGAGGGAAGAGTGCCAGGGAGGCTAGTCCTGATCTGACACACCCCAATAAGTTTGCAAAGTTGGCAGATGAGGGGGGTATCGGTACAGGGGTAGCACTGCTGCAGCAAGGCATGTCCTCTGAAAGCTGGAGGAGTGTCAGCTCCAGTAAGGGGGGAAATAGGAGAGCAGGGCAGGCCAGGCAGGTGCTGGTAGTGGGGGACTCAATTATTAGGGCAACAGATAGGGCAATCTGTCACAAAGACAGGAATCGTCGAACAGTGTGCTGCCTACCTGGCGCTCGAGTCCGGCACATCGCTGATCGGGTTGACAGATTATTGGGAGGGGCTGGTGAGGACCCAGCGGTCATGGTGCACATTGGCACAAATGACAAAGTTAGAGGTAGGTGGAAGGTCCTTAAAGATGATTTCAGGGAATTAGGCTGCAAGCTTAAAGCAAGGACCTCCAAGGTGGTATTCTCTGAAATACTACCTGTGCCACACCAGAGAGGCAATGGGAGATTAGGGAGATAAATAAGTGTCTCAGGAACTGGTGTAGGAAGGAGGGGTTTGGGTTCCTGGAGAACTGGGTCGACTTCTCAGTTGGCTACAGATTCTACGCTAGGGACGGGCTGCACCTTAATGAGGAGGGTGCAGCTGTGCTGGGGGAGAAAATGGCTAGAAGGTTAGAGGAGTGTTTAAACTAGGGATTGGGGGGGAGAGTATTCATTTTATAGGTGGGGAAGATAGTGCAGATAGTGACATGGGCACAAATAAAGAAATTGGGGGTGGGGTTAGAAGAGTCAATATAGTAAGAAGGAATAGAGGTACAGAGAGATACATAAAATGCATGTACACTAATGCCAGAAGCCTCACCAACAAAATGGAGGAATTAGAATTAATTTTGTTGGAAAATAATTGACATGGTGGGGATATCTGAGATATGGCTGGACGAGAGCCATGTCTGGTCAGTTAATTTACAGGGCTATAGTCTGTTCAGAAGTGACCGTAGAAACAGATGAGGGGGAGGGTTTATATGTAAAATCATCCTTAAAACCCATCTTGGGTGAGAATATATGTGAATCTAATCAAAATGTAGAGTCCCTGTGGGTGGAGATAAGGGGAGGGGGAAAAAATAATAAATTACTGATAGGGGTTTGTTATAAGTCTCCAAAAATAATGGAAGCAGCGGAGAATATCCTCATAAAGCAAATAGATGAAGTAGCGACTCAAGGAGAAGTCATTGTTATGGGGAACTTCAACTACCCTGAAAAACATTGGGGAACAGAAACCTGTAGTTCAAGCAAAGGTAATAGGTTTTTGACAACTTTGAGAGACAATTACCTTTCACAACTGGTTCAGGACCCAACAAGAAGGGGGGCACTTCTAGACCTAATATTAACCAACAGGCCAGACCGCATATCAAATATATGAGTTGGGGGTCACTTGGGTAATAGTGATCACAAAGTAAAAAGTTTTCATGTATCCTTTAATAAGATGTGTAGTAGAGGGGTTACAAGGACACTAAACTTCAGGAAGGCAAATTTCCAACGGTTGAGAGATGATCTTAGTGCAATAAACTGGGACGATATCCTGGGACATAAAACTACAAAAAGTAAATGGGAGACATTTATTCGCATCCTGAATAGGACCTGTGCACGATATATACCCTATCGGAATACTAGAATGCTAGAAATAGGAGGTAACCACTATGGCTAAATAGAGCTGTAAGGGGCGCAATAAGTGACAAAAAAAAAGCATTTAGAGAACTAAAGCAAGTAGGTAGTGATGAGGCATTAGATAAATACAGGAAATTAAATAAATTCTGTAAAAACCAAATCAAGGCAGCAAAGATTGAGACAGAGAGACTCATTGCCAGAGAAAGTAAAAATAATCCCAAAATATTCTTTAACTACATAAATAGTAAAAAACTAAAAAATGATAGTGTTGGCCCCCTTAAGAATAGTCTAGGTGAATTGGTGGATGAGGAAAAAGCCAATAAGCTAAATGATTTTTTCAACAGTATTTATTTTTATTTTTTTTTTGAGAAAGAGAAGAAAAAAAAAAAAAGGGACTAGGGAACAGAAAAGGGAAAAAAGGAAAAAAAAAAGAAAAACTAAACTTAGGAAAAAAATTTTAATTTTTGTGATCAATCTAGGGGACTCTATAACTAATAGTATACAAAACAAAACATGCTAATTACGTTTTCTAATAATTTCCAGCCATTCACATATGGTTTTAAAGTGGAGAAGGTTTTTTTTTTTGTTTTCTTTTGGGATAAGTATGCCCTTGAAATCAAATGTTAGATATCTTTAGAAGCTCTTATTGTTACATATATATTTAAATAGTGCATCAATTGTTTATTCAATGAACTTCACATATATAAAAAACTTGGGTAAAAAGTGATCAAATAATTAGTGCATTACTAAGTGACAGTTCACATTGTAATATGTTTGTAGAGGATGGATGTACTATAGGGTTAAACTAGTGTTTAGATCACTGCTAGCCTGGAATTAGTGATGCTGATATCACAGCTGATTTTGGTGGGTGTTACCCTTGGCAGCTTCCCTTGACTGTTTTTCCTTGAAAAGTGCAACATTTATTCAGTACTTTATGCTATGACTAAGGGTCAAATATGATCCGAAATGCGTAAGCCTACACATGCTTTTATTTCTGTTGGAATTGCATTTTTTAACGATGGATTAAATAAAGGCTTTTTTTAATTTTTCTACATCGTGTGCTGGAAAACTATTTTTTGCTTTCACTGTGTACAGTTCTGGTCTCCGGTGTATAAGAAAGACATAGCTGAACTAGAGTGGGTGCAGAGAAGAGCGACCAAGGTTATCAGAGGACTGGGGGGGTCTGCAATACCAAGACAGGTTATTACACTTGGGGTTATTTAGTTTGGAAAAATGAAGGCTTAGGGGGTGATCTTATTACTATGTAAAAGTATATGAGGGGGCAGTACAAAGACCTTTCTACTGATCTTTTTACTCTGAGGCCTGAGACGGGGACAAGGGGGCATCTTCTACGTCTGGAGGAAAGAAGGTTTAATCATAATCACAGACCCGGATTCTTTACTGTAAGAGCAGTGAGACTATGGAACTCTCTGCCGCATGATGTTGTAATGAGTGATTCACTACTAAAATTTAAGAAGGGCATGGATGCCTTTCTTGAAAAGTATAATATTACAGGTTATATATACTAGATTCCTTGATAGGGCGTTGATCCAGGGAACTAGTCTGATTGTCATATGGAGTCAGGAAGGATTTTTTTTCCCCAATGTGGAGCTTGGTGTTTGCCACATGGAGTTTTTTGCTTTCCTCTGGATCAACATGTTAGGCTATGGGTTGAACTAGATGGACTTAGTCTTCCTTCAACCTTAAAAACTATGTTACTATGTTACATTTGGTATTGCTGTGTCTGGAACTACTGACCTATAAAACTGTCTTACTAGTTAACCCCTTTAGTGAACGCAGTAAAAAAAATAAATAAGGGGCAAAAAACGATGCTTTATCATCATACTGCCGAGCTAAAAGTGGAATAAAACGTGATCAAAAGACGAATGTAAATAAAGATAGTATTGCTGAAAACGTAATCTTGTCCCGCAAAATAGAAGCCGCTATACAGCTCCATCAGCCGAAAAATAAGTTATAGCTCTCAGAATAAAGCGATGTAAAAATAATTATTTTTTCTCTAAAAGTTTTTATTGTGTAAAAGCGCCAAAGCATAAAAAAATTATATAAATGGGGTATCGCTGTAAACATACTGACCCAAAGAATAAATCTGCCTTATCAATTTTACCACACCCGGAATGGCATAAAAAAAATAATTCCTGAATTTCTGGATTTTGTTCATTCTGTTTCCCAAAATTATAGCTCTCAAATATGGTGCTGCAAAAACTAGTTCTTGCAAAAAAAAAGCGTCTTTTAGTATGTGACAGCTTCCAAACCTAAAAACCCGATATAAATCTGGTATCACTGTAATCGCACCGACACGAAGAATAATGTTGTCTAATCACTTATACCGCATGATAAACGGCATAAAAAATAAAACCAATTGTTCACCTGCTGTTGATTTGTTCATTCTGCCTCCCAAAGATCACAGTAAAGCTCTGCTCACATTTATCCAGCTTTCTACGGTGAGCGCTTTCACCGGGGTTTCCATGTAAATCTCTGAAATGCGTGATTCCGACAGAACCCCCGGCAGAAAATGTCCTTTAATGAGTCAAATGGAGGCAATGTGGACACTGTCTGACCAGTGATCCGATGGTGTCTGTCTTCTTAGTAGGTGTGCATAAAAGCGCACTTCTGAAAAAAGCAACGTACAGGTCACTACAACGGCAGTTTGCAGTTTTCACTCAGCAACATCCACTGCAGCTTGTTTCTGGAAAACACCCATGTAGTCAAAATCCTCACCACACCTGTAGATAAATTCCCAAAGGGGTATAATCTCCAAAATGGGGTCACTTGAGGGAGGATTCTGTTCACACATAGGGGCTCTGTGTATGGAGTCCCTATACTATTCTAGGAAAATCTGTGCTCCAGGAGGCAAATAACGCTCCATCCCTCCCGAGTCTAGCCGTGTGGCTAAGCAGTACTGTACAGCCACATGTGGGGTTTTTCTCACTCAGCAGTGGGACAAATTTTGGTACCATTTTTACCTATTTCCCAGTGTGAAAATGTAAAATCTGGGGCTAAAACAAAACTTTGGTGGTAAAAATGTAATTATTCTTTCTTCACCGCCCAAAAATATAAAACTCTGTGAGGCACATGTAGTGTCAACATGCTCACTTTAGGCCTAGATGAATTCATTGAGAGCTGTAGTTTGTAAAATGGGATCTCTTATGGGGGATTCTGCTGTTCTGGCATCTTAGGGGCTCTGCCATTGTGACATGGCACTGTCAAACCAGTCCAACAAAATCCGATCTACAATATGGCACTCCTTCCCTTGTGAACTTTCCCCTGTGCCTCAAAACTAGTTTTCTACCACATTTTGGGAATCTGCGTACCCAGGAGAAATTGCTCAACACATTTTGGGGTCCATTTTCTCCTGCTATCCTTGTGAAAATGAAAAAATGGGGGCTAAAACAACATTTTTGTGGGAAAAGTTTTTTTTTTTTCCATTTTCACAGATCAACGTTGTGAAATTTTGTGAAGCACCTGTGGGTTCAAAGTGCTCACCACACATATATCAATAAATTCCTTGAGTGATCTAGTTTCCAAAATGGGGTCACTTCTGGGGCTTTTCCACTGTTTATGCATATCAGGTACTCTCCAAAAGCGACATGACACCCCCAGACCATTCCATCAAAGTCTGCGTTCCAAACCGCCACTCCTTCTTTTCTGAGCTCTGCCGTGCGCCCAAACCGTAGTTTAGCCCCACATATGGGGTTTATGCTTACACATTCAAACTGAAATTGCCCAAAAAATTTTGGGTTTCATTTTCTCCTGTAACCCTTGTGAAAATAAAAAAAAAACTGGTGCTGAAAGAACATTTTTTGGGAAAAATGTTTTTTTGTTTTTTTTTTATTTTATTTTCACAACTCTATGTTATAAACATGTGTGAAGCACCTTGAGGATTACCACACATCTAGATAAGTTCCCTGATGTGGACTACTTTCCAAAATGGTGTCACTTGTGTGGGGTTTCCACTGTTTAGGCACATCAGGCTTTTGCATTCAAAAAGTCAAATGGCGCTTTTTCCCTTCCAAGCCCTGCTGTGTGTCCAAACAGTAGTTTTCCTCCACATATTGTACTGGGTATCGGTGTACTCAGAAGAAATTGGACAACAAATTGCATGGTGCAATTTGTCCGTTTATCCTTATTAAAATGCAAAATTTGGAGCTAAAAGACATTTTTGTGGGAAAAATGTTAAATTTTTATTTTCATGGCTCAATGTTCTAAACTTCTGTGAAGGTGATCACCACACATCTAGATAAGTTCCCTGAGGGGTCTAGTTTCCCAAATTTTGTCACTTGTGAAGGGTTTTCACTGTTTAGGCACATAAGGGGCTCTCCAAACACGGCATTGTATCCGCTAATTATTCCAGTAAATTTTGCATTCAAAAAGTCAAATGCCACTCCTTTCCCGCCCTGCCTTGCTCCCAAACAGTGATTTTCCCCTACATATGGATTTATTGCATGCTGAGGAGAAATTGCACAGCAAATTTTGGGGTCCATTTTTTCCTGTTACCCTTGGGAAAATAAAAAAAATTGGGTCTAAAGTAAAATTTTAGTGAAAAAAAGTTAAATGTTCATTTTTTTCTTCCACATTCCAAAAATTCCTGTGAAGCACCTGAAGGGTTAATAAACTTCTTGAATGTGGTTTTGAGCACCTTGAGGGGTGTAGTTTTTAGAATGGTATCACTTTGCTAATTTTTCAACATTTTTGCCAATATACTGTTTTTTTCACATAAATGCAAAAAATATCGAACAAATTTTACCACCATCATGAAGTACAATATGTCCCGAAAAAATATTCTCATAATCAGTGGGATCAGTTTAAGCGTTCCAGAGTTATTGACAGTAGTCAGTATTGTAAAATTTGTCCTGGTCATGAAGGTGAAAACAGGCTTGGGGGGCGAAGGGGTTAACATCAACAGTAAATAAAACTTAAGAAATCACATAGCAGGAAAATGGACTACATTATTCCCACTCATATTGCAATTGCAGGTTACATTCTATGCAATAAATTATGCTGTGTATCGCAATTAAATAAAAAGGGAGAATAAATTAAATTCCCAATTAAATAAAAAGGGTGAGACATGTACCGTATTTTTCGGACTATAAGACTCACCAGACCATAAGACACACCTAGGTTTTAGAGAAGGAAAATCGAAAAAAAAATTAAAGCAAAAAATGTGGTCATGATGCACTGTTATGGGGGAGGGGGTCTGCTGCTGACACTGTTATAGGGGTAATGTCTCCCAATTCTGTATCTATACCTCTCATCCTGGTATATACAGTGGGTACGGAAAGTATTCAGACCCCTTTAAATTTTTCACTCTTTGTTTCATTGCAGCCGTTTGGTAAATTCTAAAAAGTTCATTTGTTTTCTCATTAAGGTACACTCTGCACCCCATCTTGACTGAAAAAAAAACCGAAATGTAGGAATTTTTGCAAATTTATTAAAAAAAGAAAAGCTGAAATATCACATGGTCATAAGTATTCAGACCCTTTGCTCCGACACTCATATTTAAGTCACATGCTGTCCATTTCCTTGTCATCCTCCTTGAGATGGTTCTACTCTTTCATTGGAGTCCAGCTGTGTTTAATTAAACTGATAGGTGTGTGCCTTTCCAAATCAAATGCTGTCTATATAAGACCTCATAGCTCACAGTGCATGTCAGACCAAATGAGAATCATGAGCTCAAAGGAACTACCCAAGGAGCTCAGAGACAGAATTGTGGCAACGCACAGATCTGGCCAAGGTTATTAAAGAATTTCTGTATTACTCAAGGTTCCTAAGAGCACAGTGGCCTCCATAATCCTTAAATGGAAGAAGTTTGGGACCACCAGAAGTCTTCCTAGACCTGGCCGTCCAGCTAAACTGAGTAATTGTGGGAGAAGAGCTTTGGTGAGAAAGGTAAAGAACCACCCCAAGATCACTGTGGCTGAGCTCCAGAGATGCAGTAGGGAGATGGGAGAAAGTTCCACAAAATCAACTATCACTGCAGCCCTCCACCAGTCGGGCCTTTATGGCTGAGTGGCCCAGCGGAAGCCTCTCCTCAGTGCAAGACATATGAAAGCCCACATAGAGTTTGCTCAAAAACACATGAAGGACTCCCAGACTGAGAAATAAGATTTTCTGGTCTGATGAGACGAAGATAGAACTTTTTGGTGATACTTCTAAGCGGTATGTGTAGAGAAAACCAGGCACTGCTCATCACCTGCCCAATACCATCCCAACAGTGAAACATGATGGTGGCAGCATCATGCTATGGGGGTGTTTTTCAGCTGCAAGGACAGGATGACTGGTTGCAATTGAAGGAAACATGAATGCGGCCAAGTACAGAGATATCCTGGATGAATACCTCTTCCAGAGTGCTCTGGACCTCAGACTTGGTCAAAGGTTCACCTTCCAACAAGACAATGACCCTAAGCACACAGCTAAAATAACAAAGGAGTGGCTTCAGAATAACTCTGTGACCATTCTTAACTGGCCCAGCCGGAGCCCTGACCTAAACCCAGTTGAGCATCCCTGGAGAGACCTGAAAATAGCTGTCCACCAACTTTCACCATCCAACCTGATGGAACTGGAGAGGATCTGCAAGGAAGAATGGCAGAGGATCCCCAAATCCAGGTGTGAAAAACTTGTTGCATCATTCCCAAACAGACTCATGGCTGTACTTGCTCAAAAGGGTGCTTCTACTCAAAACTGAGCAAAGGGTCTGAATACTTACGACCATGTGATATTTCAGTTTTTCTTTTTTAATAAATTTGCAAAAATTTCTACATTTCTGTTTTATTACAGTCAAGATGGGGTGCAGAGTGTACTTTAATGAGAAAACAAATGAACTTTTTAGAATTTACCAAATGACTGCAATCAAACAAAGAATGAAAAATTTAAATGGGTCTGAATACTTTCCGTACCTACTGTATATGCCCCCATTCTGGTAAATATGGCCCCTCCCCTTCCTGTTATACGTTGCCCCCATTCCCATCCTGGTATACATTGTCCCCTATTCTGGGATATATGGCACCCTTAGCCTGGTATGCATGGCGCCCCCAACCTGGTATGCATGGCTCCCCCGGCCTGGTATACATGGCTCCCCCAGCCTGGTATGCATGGCACCCCCATCCTGGCATGCATGGCACCCCCATCCTGGTATGCATGGCATCCCCATCACCGTGCACACAAAAAAAAATAAAAGGATTCTACTCGCCTTCAGCGCTGCGTCCTGTTCTTCTGCCAGCAGCTGATCTCAGCGTGTGAGCCGCACATGACTTTACTGCCATGCTCCCTCATATACTGAGATCAGCTGCTGGAATAGTCACTGCTCCCCACGCTGGGATTATGGATGTTGGGAACAGGGACTATTCACTCTCCTTAATAGTGCGCACAGTGTCAGCGGCCAGGTGATCACCTGTGCACACTACTAAAGAGAATGAATATTCACTCCTCTCCACGCCCATTGGAGTGGGGAGTAGTGAATATTCATGCTCTTTAATAGCGGGCACATGTGACCGCCCAGCTGCTGCCGGAAGTCGGCAGCTGGCTCACACTGCGCGCTTTTAAGGAGAATGAATATTCAGTACTCCACATGCCCATGGGCGTGGGGAGCAGTGAATATTCATTTTCTTTTAACAGCGGGCACACGCAAGAGCTGCAGCCTCCGGCTTCTCCGCCGCTGCCTGTCCCCCCCCCCCACCACCATCCACAGCCACGTTCGGACTATAAGACGTACCCCCCACTTTCCTCCTAAATTTTGTAGGAAAAAAGTGTGTTTTATAGTCCAAAAATACGGTAATTAAAACAGAACAGGAGAACTGAACTTTGTTTCGTAACAAACACGATAGCTGCTGCAGCTCTTACATATCTGCTGTATTCTAACACTATTGCAACACATGCTGCCGGTGAGATGGGAGCTGGAGCTGAGAGGAACCTGCAGATGAGTCAGGTATAATCGCACACCGCTCTACAGTGAGATAAGGAGAGCACAGAGCGGCCATCACACATCACACTGGTGGTGCCCCATTTCATGTATAATAAGCTCTGGAGGCAAATTCTCATGCAGATCAGTGTCTGGTCTAAAGTTCTGAAAAGCTCATTTACATATAAGAAAAATGTGGACTTCTCTGAAATAAGAAATCAGATCATAGATATCAAAGTATCATTTTATTCAGCTTCCTACGACCTACGTGCTCATATACACTACTTAGGAGCGTTGATCCTACTGACAGATTCCCTTTAATAAAAGTAGGATGTCCATGTATCTGAAGATGATTGTTTTATATGATTAAATTGAGGACTGTAAGAGCAGCCTAAGGTAAGTAAATTAGGGTTGTTTATGGCGATATCCAGAATGACACACTGTAGATTTATTACTGAGATACAGTATATTGCACATCGTAGTATTGATTATATATTCACAGTATTCAAGGATTATTTTGTGAATAATTGACAATTTTTGTCGTTGTCTGTGATTGGTCATTGTTGGTTTTTAATTTCCTTTTCAGTGTAATTGTGGTAACTCTGACTAAGGGGCGTTTAACGCAAGAACCGCGTCAGATTTTTTTATCCAGACAACATTTGTAATATTTTTAATTGACTTGAAATAAAGAATTTTGGTATTTTTAAGAAGAAGTGGAAGTTGTGCAAGCCTCTCTCTTTTCATGTATAATATGCTCATTTCATTCCATGCCTCCTCTGGAGTAAATTGCACTTGTTGATGTGTTAAGTCTTTCTTTCTTCATTCCCAGATCGAGCAGAGCAGAGGGCTGAAGGTATTGCACAAGAAAACTCAAATGAAGATGAGTGATCCGGTTAATACTACGTGTACATAATGTGTACAATATTTTCTTATTAAAAAACAATAATATTTTGGTTCAGGGTATGATTCTTTATTGTAAAGTATGGATAATATATATACCAAATATTTGCAAGTTAACTATTTAAGTTTCTTTCTCTTACATTTAAGGCTGGAAAGAAGTCTTAGTCTGCTGTTTTAAAGAACAATTTCTATAACAATTTTATAATGGTGGAGTTGAGTGTATTGGTACATACGTGTTTAAAGTTTATTATACATTTGTAAATGTTTTATTGCCATTGTTGTAGTCGTCCTTTACTTTATGCTGTGCACTTTGTTTTTATAATTTATTGTAACATGACAATGTAAAGGAAGAAAGTGAAATCGCAATCATTGTCTGGGAAATATGAGAGATTGCTTTTAGATATATCATAGGGGTTTTCCCAAGAAAGAAAGCTATCCACTAACCTGTGGAAAGGGGAAAATTTGCTAACTGCTGGTGGTCCAGTCACTGGCATGCTCTGAGATACTGAGATCATGACTCTGGGACCTCAAGAACGGAGTTGCAGAACCTCTTTTTGAATGAAGAGGCACAGCGCATGGTCGTTCAATTCCATTGACAATTAATGGAGCGAAGGTAGAGCATGTACACCTCTCCTCCATTCAAAACAGGATACTATCTGCTTTTGCCAGTTATTCTCAATCCTACTGAAAAAGCATAGATTTTTTTTTTTTAGGTGGGGGGGAGGAGGAATAAGCCTTTTAATGATATAGAACGTAATGTATGATTGTAGATGAATATGCGGTCTCTTGCCATGTTGGCTCCCAAAGAATAGTTTTCTTGTTCATGAGGTTTTTTCCTTTTTTTTAACCAGCTGTACTGCCAGTTAGCATGTGATACAATGTCTTTACTTTAGAAATAAAATAGGTTTACTAGGTGCAGGCAGTAAGATCAGTGTGACCTGGTTAGACATCTTAGTCTTACCAGATCACACGGAGAAAGCCGCTTCTATGCTTTTCTTTGGTCGTTTTTTTTTTTTCTCCCCTTCTGATGCTTCCTTCTTATGATTGAGCGTCATGCAGGGAAAAAAGTAATTTTCCCAAGGGAAGAATCTCTGCTAACACTCCCTTGGTTATAGTAGAAAGTAGCATATACACCATATACACTTCAAATCTAATATCTCCGCAACAGAGATGAGAAATAAAAAAATATATATGTTTAATTCTCATCTTCATCTTATTTCCATGTGTAAATAATGGGGAAAGGTCCTTTTTAAATGTAGTGCCCCCATAATATGATGTGAAAATTATTCAGTGCATTCAAACAGCAAAAGAAGCCTGTTAAAAAGAAAGGAGCATTTAGCAGAAATAGAAGCCCCTCTCTGTTAAGTTCATTTTTCTGCCTTACAGTACGATACGATGCTTGGGCTGCACCATGTTGTGCTTTATTGTTCCCAAGCACCAAATGTTAGTGGTATTGTTTTGGAATAAGTTTATTAAAGCCACCCATATGTCATTATAATTGGTGCAGTGGTGTTCTTGTGCATGAATTTTTATTGGGGTTGCAAAAAAAAAAGACCAGATACATGGATCTGTTGGCTGCTCCTCTAAGGTATACCACAAAAAAAAAACATTTAGCTCTTGTCCACAATCTCAGAATGATTAGTGACCCACATTGGGCTGCAATAAAGCCCATCCTTCCCACTGCATATCAGAAATTAAATAAAAAATTGTCTGACGAGATTGTGTGCATGTGACGTGCAAATAACAACATCATGGCTACTTGATAATTATTACAATAACCCAAAGAAAAATAAAAAGACTTGAGCTGATAAACCATCCCCTGAAGTAGAAAATGTGGGTTAGGAGTCAATTTGTGAATGATTGTATTACACCCATGATTAAGCCTGTGATTCGCATTGGGCTCCTTACCCATGTCTTCCACTCTAAAGAATGCTATGGCTTGTCTGCTCATGTCTTTTAAAAAATGTTTGGGTTGATGTTGTATTTATTAAGTAGCCTTGATCTTGTTATTTGCATGAGACATGTCTGCAACCTCATCTGGCTCATTCTGCTCTGTCTTTATTTCTTTCTGATAAGCCTGGCTTTATTGGAGCTGAGATACATTGTGTATTTTTTTTTGTTACTTTTTTCATATTTGTAATTAAGTATTGATAATGAACTTTTTGTGAACTACCTTTTTAGGAGCAATCACTATTTCATGCATTTATCCTGTCTTGTTTTCCTTTTTTTGTCCTATTGTAGATTATACTTATACAGTGGGGACCAAAAGTTTTGCTTTTTTTTTTTTTTTTTTTTAAGTGTGATTACTCCTTTCTGGTTGTGATGTCATTTCCCTGGTGATGAATTGAAAGTGCATGAAGTTGTCATGATGCAAGACCTTAATTTTAACCAAAATGATTTTGACTATAGGTATGGTCATTTAATTTAAAAAAAATGACTGCCAAAAGTTTTTCATATACCATTTATTCATCACAACGTAGTGCAAGGGTCTCAAACTGAGCCGGGTAAAGGGGCCGCCCATAGAAAAAAATTGAATACGAAGGGCAGGAGAAAATTACATTTTTAATGATACCATTATTTTTTTTTAAATGACTTTGATCATCTTTTTTAGCGTTTTTTTTTTTTCTTTTTAATGGTGTTCATCATATTGGTTATGATACTGGTCTTCCCTTTTTCTTAAATTTTTTCATAAAACTGCATTTTTGATGGCCAAATATTATTCCATTCTTTTTTCATTCTTTATTTTACATTTTCTTTTAAATGTTTTCCTTTTTTTTTACCCCCATTGGCCCCATACAGTAATATAGATTTTCAATTAGCCCCATATAATAATTCTGGCCCTCATCCTGTAATAATGTCTCCAATCCTGCAATAATGTCCCCAGTAGCATCATAATGTTCCCAATCCTGTAATTATGTCCTCTATTTTGTAATAATGTCACTCAGCCTGTAATAATGTCCCCTGTCCTGTAATGTACCTCAGCCTATAATAATGTCCTTCACCCTGTAATAATGTCCCTCAGCCTTTAATAATGTCTCCGTCCTGCAATAATGGTCACCAATCCTGTAATAATGTCCTTCAGCCTTTAATAATGTCCCTCGTCCTGTAATAATCGTCCCCATCCTGTAATAATGGTAACCTATCCTTTAATAATGTCCCCAATCCTGCAATTCATTGTTTACAATGCTATAACTTAGTATTTTTGTAACATAACCTCTTGCTTTATTTACTGCTCCACACCGACGGGGCATTGAAGCCACTAGGGTATTCAAGACATCTTGAGGGATCTTGCTCCATTCAATTTGCAAATCTGCAAACAATTCAACGTTATTGCTATGAGTACGGGGCCCCAACTCGTTGCCCTAACTCATCCCAAAGGTGCTTTATAACATTTTTTCTTTGCTAACCAAATTTTGACTAAATTGGATGTGTGCTTAGGATCATTGACTTGCTGGAATTTCCATCCCCTGCCTACTTTGGTTTTACCATTTGGCAGCATTATCTTCTCCAGTATATCCTTGCACGTGGCAGCATTCATATTTCCATCAATTCTATGCAGAGGGCCAATGGCAGATGCAGAAAAGCAGCCCCAAAGCATGACATTGCCACCACCATGTTTCACTGTAGGTGCGTGGTACCTTACATCATTACGTTTTCAAATTGGGCGGTATATACAGTGCTTGCCATCACTACCCAAAGGATTGAACTTGGATTCATCTGACCACAACACCTTAGACCAATCTGTCTCTTTCCATTGATTGAGGTCAAGTCGGACCTTCCGGTTCTTTGCAGAGATGAAATGCTTCTTGACTGGAACTCATGCATTCAGCCCTACTGCTCTTAGCCGTCACACGACAGTTTAGCGACTTACTTTAACCCCATACTCTTCGTTCATTTAATGCGAAATTTGTACAGCACTTTTATGGACATCAGATACTGACTTTTTCTTAATAATGTGAACTACTCTGGAAGTTTTCCATGGTTGTCCATTTCTAGGTTTGTCAGCTGTTCCATAACCTTTTTTTCTTTCTTTAGTGTACGTGACAGTTGAATTCCATTCCTACCTCTTTTTGGCTTTTGCCTGACTTCACTCTCAGAATAATAAGCTTCCTGACATATGATAAATTTGGCTTTGTCTTTGCCATGTTTTAACCTAAAAACACACACGAAAAAAAAATGTAAGCAAAATTCGACTACCCATGACAAAATATGCAAAACATTTGGCCCAGCAAATGTTGAACACTAACACGTAAAGGGATAAAACAATGTCAAACACAATTTTCTTCCTTATAGCTGACAACCATTTGCTTCCGGTTTACTAAAATCACCAGGAAAATGGCATCACAACAACCAGACAGAAGTAATCACACTTTAAAAAAAAAAAAAAAAGTAAAACTTTTGGTCACCACTGTAGCTCGACTAGCAATCTTGAATTTTCATTGCCGATGCCTGTCTGTTAGTGCACAATATGTTTGTAATGGGGCTGTGCACAGATCTCCTACTCTACATAGTAATAGTGTTATCTTAACTTTAGTAATATTCATACATAATTCATACCTATATACATTATTCATACATAAATTACCAATATACTCATTAAACCTGTAAAACAGAATTAGTTTAAGTTGATATGTATCATGCACTGTAGTTATGTACCATTTGTACCATTGTGTTTTGTTGGATACTTAGACTTCTCAGGTCTGTTTGGGAATGCAAATGCTCAATAAAGATGAATTTATATTTTAAACAAACCTCATTGTATTATAAGATGTTATGTGCCAAGGGATATACAAACCTTGCAATGTATATATAGGTCCTGTTGATTATGTTATTTATGTTTATATTTTAGCATTATTGCATTTATAATCTAACAATAATTTGCTGCATCAATTATGCACTTTAACATGGCTGATATAACATTTAGGTTATTTCTCTGTGGTTTGTCATGATTTATCCAGTTCTTACACTTGTGCCGTGGTTTGGTTTAATGATTCCAAGAACTATTAAAGGGATTCTACCAGCTATGTAATTTGACAATACCATTCTGTAGGGACAGAGACTTTGATCCCAGCAATGTATCACTTAGTTTTTATTAGGTGCAGCAGTTAAGATAGAATCTGAGTTTTCTCTGCATGTTCTAGCAGAACTCAGCTGTTGAGCTGTGTGTAACCCGGCCCACACCACTGATTTGGCAGCTTGCTGTGTGCAATGGATATTGACAGAAAGCTGCTCAGTGCTAATTGGACCAGGAGGCAGGAGGGCAGTTGTCCTTTTGTAATAATCTCCTGATGATAGAACACTGATTGCATTGAAATAGCCTAGTAAGTGACATATCCCTCAGGGTCTCTGCTTCTACATTATGGTGCTCTCTGATTACACAGCAAAAATCTTATGACAGATTTAAAAACAAAATAATCCTAATGTCTATAATCAGAATGAAAGTTGCATCATCAGGTTTTGCTGGAAATCCTGTAGGTTTGCAAAAACTGTCAAGTCACAACTACTAGATTTGTATATTCAAGCTCTTATGAAAACAGAACAAAGTATTAGCTGTCTTGTACCAGATTTTGCCATTGCAACCTGCATTTAAGAGCCTTTTTTTAAGACTGCACTTGTATGGGGCTAATCCAGATTGAATTTTTAAAGGGGGTTGTCCACTACTAGGACAACCCCCTTCTCGATCTCCATGCTTGGCGCATATAAAATAAAAGCACTGATACTCACCTGCTATGCCAGCGCCGTTCCAACTGTGTCGGTACCCGCATTCCCAGGGCACTCGTGTGGTTGTGGTGACACATGAACCCAGCGCCCAATCAGCGAACATCAAGAGGAAGTCAGGGCTGCGGCTGCTCTCTGGCTTGCTCCTGAGGTTCCATTTGTCCTAAGGCGGGAACAGTGACGCCGGCTCTGGGATGTGAGTATCAGTGTTTTTATTTTATCGGCTCCAAGCGTTGAGATCGAGATTGTGTTGTCCTAGTAGTGGACAACCCCTTTAACTGCAGGTAAGAAAATGAAAGGAATATTGACTTTTATAAGATCCATTGTTTCTGGGATAGGTATATTATAAAAGATTACATGAGTCAATGCAATTTTTTGTAAAATGTGTAAAAGTTAAATGAAAAAAAATGGAAAAATTCCTCAATTTCTCACTTTCGAAATCTGTTTACTTTATATCATTAAAACTTAGTTGTATTATAATACTTTGCTGGAGCAACCATACCAGGATATATATTTGCTACACTAGATTTGATTGTTTAGTAAAAGCCCAGGTCCTTGATGTAAATGAACAAACTGCAACATATGCTGGTTTGCCATATTTGAAATGTAAATTAAGAGGGTTGTCTAATACAGGGCCCCATAGAAAATAAATACAATCTGTACTCTTCTCCCCTGCCAACGCCAGTCCAGTTATGTCAGCGCAGCTATATCTGGCAGGTCACGTGACCGCAGTAGCCAGTCAGCGGCCGCTTTTTGGCTGCAACTCATAAATATTTCATCAGAGCAAATGTCCGCTTTGACAAAATAATAAAGGCTGCAGCTGATCAGTAGTAACTGATTGGCTGCAGCTGTGACTTGACACAAAAAATGTCACATGACCTGCTAGGATAGTAGTGAAATGATTAAGCAGGGATTGTCCAGTAGTGGACAACCCCTTTAAGGTGTTAGGCAAGGGCTAAACTGAGACTTTTTATTGTACTACATGTTAATTTTATGGTTTAAGTAGTTTTACCTGTCTTTAATAAAGGAAAAAACAAATAAAAAGTTTGCCGTATTGATGCCAGTAAAGGTAAAAATAAGGTACATTAGCCATACATTTTACGCATAGAGCAAAATCTTTGTATATCAAATAAAAACATTCAAAATTATGTTTCTTATTTAAGTGGTCTTTTAAAGAATCATTTCAAGAGCTCCTGTTTATTCACAATCCTGTGTTACTAGAAAAAAAAATAGTCTGTCATAATGAAATATCTAAGCCAGTGCTGGCGAACCTATGGCACGCGTGCCAGGGGGGCACGTGCACCATCTCCACAGCACTAGCGCTACTGGATCGGGCCCGGCGGGTGAGTACTCTGAGCCCGCCGAGTGCCGACGCCAGCCTCGCTACTTCAACTAGATGTGTGTTCTCGGACGCACATCTAGCTGAAGAGTATTGCAGCGCACGAACTTGCCAGGCCCGTGCGCCGCAATACACGCTGCTGGCCAATCAGAGGCTAGCAGCTGACGTCAGCATACACGCGACTGGGCTCATGGCAGTGACGTCATGCGCCCCCGTCGCTAGGACGCTGCGCGAGAGAAGAAGGAAGATGAGTAGGAGTGTTTATTATGGTTTGTTTTTTTTAATATGCGATGAACAGCGGCACTACCAGGTTGGGGGGGGGCATGTATACATGGACTGGGGGGGAGCATATATACAGGGATTGGGGGAGGGCAGCATATATACATGGACTGGGGGGGAATATATACAAGGATTGGGGGAGGGCAGCATATATACGAGGATTGGGGGAGGGCAACATATATACATGGATTGGGGGAAGGGAGCATATATACAAGGATGAGGGCAGGGCAGCATATATACAAGGATGAGGGCAGGGCAGCATATATACAAGGATGGGGGGGGCAGCATATATACAAGGATGGGGGGGGAGCACATTCTTTATTTCTGCAGTCTCATACCCCTGCTCCTGTCTGTGGCTGCTCTATGCGGCCCTCACTTGCTCTTTGTATCAGTTGTTTTTTCTAAGCTAAAACCTCAATATTTAGGTTAAATTGCCGTGTTGGCACTTGGCGATATATAAGTGGGTTTAGGATTGCAGTTTGAGCACTCGGTCTCTAAAAGGTTCGCCATCACTGATCTAAGCTAACCTGCCTTTGGCAAGGATATGGAACCAGAAGACCGGAACAGTAGAGCTATGTGTGGATAAACAATTAAAACAAATTGTTTTAGAGGTTAAAGAGTATCCATCAACTGCATTTAATTTTTTATTTGATAAATCAATAGTATACATGAATATACAGAACTTTGTAATATATCTTGATCAGAGAAATCTGCTTCTTTCTCTTCCTGCACTACTCATTCATTCTCAAAATTCTCAATTCACAGGTAAAATCTGTCTTCAGAGCTCATAAAGTTCTATGGAGAACTGTGACTGTTGTTTGACGACACTTTTTATGAACTATATGGGCAACGTCTGTCATCTCCTATCTCACTAATGTAGCAATCTGTCTTCACTTAATACATATTTTACCCTGGAATTGAGAATTTTGAAAATGAGTGATCAGTGCAGGAGGGAAAAGAAGCAGATTTTTCTGCTAAGATATATTACAAAGTTTCTTACTTTCATGTGTCCTGATGATTTATGATATAAAAGTTAAAACGATGGTTACTCTTTAAATACATCATCGCAGAGGATGAAGACAAAGACTCCTGGATATTCACGCCAAATGTGAATCATTGAACTAAAGGCTTAGTTACAGCACATTTAGGAGGAACTGAAGGAAGGAAACACTGTAATTTACAAGAGATCTAGATATTATGGGTCCATAGAAACCTTTTGTTTGTAACATTTTATGCAATTTCTTTGTGGAAAAAGATTTTGCCAACTCCCTCTTCCAAGTAATGCAGAACTTAATTAGCATTGGCCACTTTTTCCCTTATCAATCATTAGACCCATGACTGGAATCCTTTCAAACTCACATGACAAGCAGGTAAGGTCACTTGTGTTATTAGGGAGCGGTGTATGAAAAGAACAGAAATCCTGTAGCTTCTCATATGCACACCAGGACAACCCACTAGACCAGGGATGTCAAACTCAGACACACAGAGGGCCAAAATTGAAAACTTGAACAAAGTCGCGGACCAATCTTGATATTTAATGAGAACCTGTCATGTCCTATCTACTATGTAAACTGCCTCCATAGCGTTGTTAGTGATGCAATGTGCATCACGAACACGCTTTTTTATCGGTCGACCATGACAGCACCACAAGAGAGGGGATCCGCCCACCAAGGACAGGAAAACTACAGGCTTAAAAGGGGCGGCCCTCTCTCTCGCCTCAGTTTGGTTTCCTATCCTTGATGGAGGGAACCTATAGCAGGCTCTCTCGTGGAAGACTCCAGGTGAAGCTCTGGACTTGGATGACGGCTGTCGAGCAGCGCCCCTATCTGGGGTAGGCAGCTTCAGCGTCGGGTATGCGAGGGCGTCCCTATCTGGGGAATGCCCAGCATCTTTTTTGCACCGGATAGCAGTGGGAGCTGCGCCCCTATCTGGGGTGTCAGCCCTATCAACTTTTTGCTACAGTCAGGGTGTCCAGCGCCCCTACCTGGGGTGAGCTGCCCCTGGGCTGATCCGGACCGCAGTTGCAGCTGCGCCTCTGTCTGGGGTGGCAGCCTCACCAATACTCTGCGCAGATGATGGAACCTGTAGCAGGGCTGCGCCCTTGTCTAGGGTGGCAACCCCGTCGACACCCTGCAGATGAATGGCGCTATGGAGTGTGCTGTATTTATGTGCTTGCAGGGGGAGCTGCGCCCCTGTCTGGTGTTGCAGCTCCATCGGTTCAGCGGTGTGTGCTGCGCCCTGATTCGGGGTGGACAGCCCCGTCATCGCTCTGGAGAAGAGACTCCTACCTGGAGTGGCGGCAGCTGGAGCGTCTCGGTGTAACCTCTGCAGGAGCGGGCTTGATGACTTCACCGCGCTCCTTGGCGGTCACGTGGCTAGACCCGGAAGTTCCGGTCACATGTATCCGGACGCTGAGGTAGTGCGGTATTAACCGCTGTGACTAGCAGGAGGTGCCCCTGTTACAAAAAAAAGGGGGAAATATGTAATTAAAATTAAAGGAGGAGATGGAACAGGTGCTACTATTTAACTATCCAAGCACCGTTGTTCCGGGCTTCCCAGCTTCACTTCTCTCAATCATGGAGACAGAAAGTGAGCAGCAGCAGCTAGTTCAGCAGCCGCCATCTTCACCATCTCAGCGGCTGTTTGGGGAGCTTCAAAAGACACGTCACCCTCGAGCTACTGGTAATACCCGGTCCTCAAGAAAGCGAGGATCTGCGTCTAGGTCCAGTCATCATAGCTCCAGCAGGATGGACAAATCTGCAGCCTCCAGGGACGATCCCCCGGCTGAGAAAGGTCCTTCCTCCAAACCAGTACCAGCCCTTTGAGCCGCCTGGGTAAGTGATCTTCGAGAAAGTTCACTTAGTAATGGAGTATCCCTTCTCCTCTTCTATTTTTTAATAGGGTAAGAAGTGTGCCTCCAAGTCCAAGCATATTGAATGTGTGTTGTGTAACACCGTCCTTCCAGACTCGTATCCCAAAAAATTGTGCCAATCCTGTATCAACCAGACTCTAGCGGATGAGACCCCTAGTTTTGCCTCAGGATTGAAAACCCTAGTTAAATCTGAAATCTGTAAAATCCTCTCTAATTAAGCTAAGAGGAAGGTGGATACAGATTGTGAGATCTCCCCAGCCCCTGATGACTCCCTGTCGTTGGCTTATAAGATGGACTCTGAAGATTCAGCCTCTTCATCTTCCGCATCCTCGGACAGTGGTGCGGGTCAGCATTGTTTCCCTCTTAACGACATTGACTGTTTGGTTAAAGCGGTTCGCTCAACTACGGGCATTACAGATGCCAGACCAGAGAAATCAGTCCAGGATGTAATGTTCAGGGAACTGGGGGAAAGGAAAAGAAGATGTTTTCCAATTAATGATAAACTTCAGGACCTGATACATAGAAAATGGAAAAGACTGGAGAGAAAGGGTTCTCGCCTTCCTTTCTTTAAGAGAAAATACCCCTTTGAGCACTGTGCCTCTTCCTCCTGGGAGAAGGCCCCAAAGCTAGATGTGGCCATAGCTAAGGCATCTAGGCGATGATCTCTTCCCTTTGATGATATGGGGGCCCTTAAGGACCCTTTGGACAGAAAAGCTGACACCTTTCTCAAAGGGACCTGGTGTTATGATCTGCAACATAAACTAAGGAAAGATAAGGGAAAGCTGTCCCTACAGTAAGACTAAGCTGAATCCCTACGATGTAGCGGGCTGCCTGTTCCTTGTGAACAGACCCGCCTTCGTCCTCGGCTAGTCTGAACGGAGACCTATAGAATAAAGGGAGGGGTCCCTAAAAGAACTAAGGACTGGGACAAAAATGGGACACCTCCTAAACAGAAGTTGTTGCAGAGCAAAAAGGATAAACTGACAAAAAGTACTAAAGGTCCCAGAGGACCAAGAACTGACAAAGATAGGCACCGAAGCACCTGGCTAGAGAGACAGTCAAAACAACACTGAAGTCCAGCAAAGCCAGAAGGGCAGAGCTGGAATATATAGGCAGCTGGTCACATGACCGCAAAACACAAGATAGCAAAAAACTAACAGGAGGGTTCTAACACCTGGGAAACGACTGCTGGTGCCTTAAAGCCTTCGGTTGCCGCAACCTGTACAGCCAGGTCCCTAATGATATGGCTGGACCAGCTTGAATCCCACCTGAAAAATATCACACCCAGGAAGGAGATATTATCAGATATTTCACTCTTACAGGGGAACAGCAGCTTTCCTGGCGGATGCCTCCGTGGAATCAGTTAGGTTGGCAGCAAGATCATGGATAAAGCTAGTGACAAGAAGAAAGGGTTCCCAGGCCTATCCATGCCCACTTATAAATGTTCTTTCCATAGAAGAAGATTTCTACGAAAAAGACCGCAAAAGGGTCAGGATAAGTGGGAAGACCGCAGGCTGAAAGGTAGAGGGCTTCTATTTGGCTCTTCTTCTACTCGGGGGCCCCAGAAACCAAGTCAATGACTTGTAGCCCATGGCTGACCATGTAAAACTGCGCATGCGCCCCACTTACATCAGCGCTAGTCGGGAGAAAAATTCAAATGCATGGGCGGCACCAGCCCTGACTGAATGCGGCGCCACCCATGACTGTATGCGAGGATCACACCCCTATGACTAAAGCGAGCAGTTAGGATAAAAGTATATAAAATGTTATAGACTCATTATATTACTACCAATTTTAATGAAAAAAGCATGTTAATGATGCACATTACATCACTAACAACGCTATGGGGGCAATTTACATAGTAGATAGGGCATGACAGGTTCCCTTTAATTAAAAAAAAAAGTCTACAATTGAAGATTTTCCTTATCAAATATAATGATGAAACTTCATATGGAAACAAACTTAAAGGGCTTGTACAATGAACAAAGTACAATTTAATTAATAACATTAACACATCACAAATGGGGCATACTGGAATAATATAGTATGTTATGTAAGAGCTCTAAAAAGCCTATAACCCAATGGTCTAATTATGTATGTAATAAAGGATAAAGAACCTTGAATTAATAAATAATACATATAAAGTATGATGCCTACAAAAGTGCCCCCCGAACACAGTATGATACCCCTACAGTGAATTCCTCCACACGTACGGTATGAAGACCCTATTATAAATCGCCTAGCAAAGTATGGTGACCCATCACAGTATTATGCCCCAACTGTGATCCCCACACAGTATAATGGGCCCTGTATGATTCTACTCTTCCGACAAGCCTACAACCTGCAATAACTCTTGCCCATCCCTTGTAGATTGTGAGCCCTCGCGGGCAGGGTCCTCTTTCCTCCTGTAACAGTCGCTGACTCGTTTTTGTTCAAATTATTGTACTTGTTGTTTGCTATGTATACCCCTTTAACACATGTAAAGCGCCATACATTTAATGGCGCTATAATAATAAATAATAATAACATACTGAATAATGGGCTCCGCATAGTCCTCCAGGCAGAATAATGGGCCCCGCATAGTCTTCCAGACAGAATAATGGGCCCCGCTTAGTCCTCCAGACAGAATAATGCAGGGCTGTGGAGTCGGTAAGCCAAACCTCTGATTCCAACGCAGACTCCTCAATTTCCATGACACCGACTCCACGACTCCAACTCCCTCATACATGGCTCATGTTTAACCCCGTTACCCCTGAGGGTGGTTTGCACATTAATGACCGGGACAATTTTTACAATTCTGACCACTGTCACTTTATGAGATTGTTTTTCGTGACATATTGTACTTCATGATTGTGGTAAAATTTCTTCGATATCACTTGCGTTTATTTGTGAAAAAAAGGAAATTTGGCGAAAATTTGGCATTTTCAAAATTTGAATTTTTATGCCCTTAAATCAGAGAGAGATGTCACACAAAATAGTTAATAAATAACATTTCCCACATGTCTCCTTTACATCAGCACAATTTTGGAACCAACATTTTTTTTTATTAGGGAGCTATAAGGGTTAAAAGTTGACCAGTGATTTCTCATTTTTCCAACAAAATTTACCAAACCATTTTTTTTAGGTGAAAAATTACTAAAGGTGACAAATCCCCGGGCCCGGATGGGATACACCCGCGAGTACTGCAGGAATTAAGTAACGTCATAGATAGACCATTATTTTTAATCTTTAAAGATTCCATAATAACAGGGTCTGTACCGCAGGACTGGCGTATAGCAAATCTGGTGCCAATATTCAAAAAGGGGACAAAAACCGAACTTGGAAATTATAGGCCAGTAAGCTTAACCTCTACTGGTGGGTAACATCCTGGAGGGTTTCCTAAGAGATGCTATACTAGAGTATCTGAAGAAGAATAACCTCATGACCCAATATCAACATGGGTTTACGATGGACTGTTCCTGTCAAACTAATCTGATCAGTTTTTATGAGGAGGCAAGTTCTGGACTGGACCAAGGAAATGCAGTGGATGTTGCAAGGAAATGCAGTGGATGTTGTGTATATGGACTTTTCAAAAGCTTTTGATACGGTTCCACACAAAAGGTTGATACATAAAATGAGAACAATGGGGATAGGGGAAAATATATGTATGTGGGTTAAGAATTGGCTCAGTGATAGGAAACAAAGGGTGGTTATTAATGGAAAACACTCAGACTGGGTCTCCGTTAACAGTGGGGTACCACAGGGGTCAGTATTGGGCCCCCTTTTTAACATATTTATTAATGACCTTGTAGGGGGCGTACAGAGTAGTATTTCAATATTTGCAGATGACACTAAACTCTGCAGGGTAATCAATACAGAGGAGGACAATTTTATATTACAGGAGGATCTATGTAAACTAGAAGCTTGGGCTGATAAATGGCAAATGAGCTTTAATGGGGATATATGTAAGGTAATGCACTTGGGCAGAGGAAATAAAATGTATAATTATATGCTTAATTGTAAAACACTGGGCAAAACTGTAACTGAAAAAGACCTGTGTGTATTGGTGGACGATAAGCTCACGTTTAGTGGCCAGTGCCAGGCAGCTGCTGCAAAGGCAAATAAAATAATGGGATGCATTAAAAGAGGCATAGATGCTCATGAGGAGAACATAATTTTACCTCTATACAAGTCACTAGTGCGACCACGCTTAGAATACTGTGTACAGTTCTGGTCTCCGGTGTATAAGAAAGACATAGATGAACTAGAGCGGGTGCAGAGAAGAGTGACCAAGGTTATTAGAGGACTGGGGGGTCAGCAATACCAAGACAGGTTATTACACTTGGGGTTATTTACTGTGGAAAAAAGAAGGCTTAGGGGTGATCTTATTACTATGTACAAGTATATGAGGGGACAGTACAAAGACCTTTCTACTGATCTTTTTACTCTGAGGCCTGAGACGGGGACAAGGGGGCATCTTCTACGTCTGGAGGAAAGAAGGTTTAATCATAATCACAGATGGGGATTCTTTACTGTAAGAGCAGTGAGACTATGGAACTCTCTGCCGCATGATGTTGTAATGAGTGATTCACTGCTAAAATTTAAGAAGGGCATGGATGCCTTTCCTGAAAAATATAATATTACAGGTTATATATACTAGATTCCTTGATAGGGCGTTGATCCAGGGAACTAGTCTGATTGTCATATGGAGTCAGAAAGGAATTTTTTCCCCAATGTGGAGCTTAGTATTTGCCACATGGTTTTTTTTTGCCTTCCTCTGGATCAACATGTTAGGCTATGGGTTGAACTAGATGGACTTAGTTTTTTTAAGGTTGAAGGAAGACTATGTTACATCATATTTGAAGTCACTTTGAGGGGTCTTTATGACAGAAAATACCCAAAAGTGACACCATTCTAAACACTGCAACCGTCAAGGTGCTCAAAACCACATTCAAGAACTTTATTAACCCTTCAGGTGCTTCACAGGAATTTTTGGAATGTGGAAGAAAAAAATGGACATTTAACTTTTTTCACAAAAATGTTACTTTAGACCCAATTTTTTTTTATTTTTGCAGGGGTAACAGGAAAAAAAATGCACCCCAAAATTTGTTGTGTAATTTCCCCTGAGCACGCAGATACCCCATACGTGGGGGAAAAGCACTGTTTGGGCGCACGGCAGGGTTCGAAAGGAAAGGAGCGCCATTTGACTTTTTGATTGTAAAATTTGCTTGAATAATTAGTGGAAGCCATGTTGCATTTGGAGAGCCCCTGATGTGCCTAAACAGTGGAAACCTCCCACAAGTGACACCATTTTGGAAACTAGACCCCTCAGGGAACTTATCTAGATGGTGTGGTGAGCACCTTGATCCCCCAAGTGCTTTACAGATAGATGTTTATAACATGGAGCCATGAAAATAAAAAAAAAATCAAACTTTTTCCACAAAAATTATGCTTTAGACCCAATTTTTTAATTTTCACAAGGGTAAGAGGAGAAAATGGACTCCAAAAACTGTTGTGCAATTTCTCCAGAGTACGCTAATACCCCATATGTGGGGAAAATACAGTGTTTGGGCGCATGGCAGAGTTTAGAAGGGAAGGAGCACTGTGTGACTTTTTGAACGCAAAATTGTCTGGAATTGAGAGCGGATGCCATGTCGCATTTGGAGAGCCCCTGATGTGCCTAAATAGTGGAAAACCCCGCACAAGTGACCCTATTTTGGAAACTACACCCCTCAAGGATTTTATCAAGGGGTATAGTGAACATTTTGAACCTAGAGGTACGACACAGAATTTGGTAACATTAGGTCATCATATTGAATAAGTTGTCATTAGTCTTGAGCGCAAGTGCTCGCTACTTGAGTTTGCATCGGGTACTCGGGTATGCATCATGTATCGCGCGTGCTCGAGTGACATGCTAGAGTCCCCACTCGCATGTTTCACGGTTATTAGACACTCAAAAAAAAACATGCGGGTATCGCTCGTGCATGGCAGGCAATCCCCACGAGGTCTTTTTGGCCACGAAGCATACGGGGCGGAGACTCGAGCATGTCACTCGAGCACCCGCGATACTCAATGCATACCCAAGTAGCGAGAACTTGCGCTCAACACTAGTCGCCATATTGTCATCTTTTTTTTTTTTTTTTACTTTTGAAAAAAATCCCAACCCTAACCCTAGCCCAACCCTAACCCCAATCCTAACCCTAACCCTAGAGTTTATTTTTCACGCCATTCCTCGTGTGGTATAAGTGATTAGACGACTTTATTCTTCGGGTCGGTGCGATTACAGCGATACCAGAATCATATCGGGTTTTTATGACTGACAGCTATCACACACTAAAAGATGCATTTTTTTATAAAATCTCGTTTTTGCAACCCCATATTTTGAGAGCTATAATTTTTCCATATTTTGGCCGACAGTAATGTGACGGCTTGTTTTTTGCGGGATGAGTTGACGTTTTTATTGGTACCATTTTCAAGCATGTGACATTTTTTGATCACTTTCTGTTCTGATTTTTGGGAGGCAGAATAAACAAAATCCAACAATTCTGGAATTGTTTTTATGAAGGGTTTTTATGCTGTTGTGTGGTAAAATTGATAAGGCAGCTTTATTCTTCGGCTCAGTACGTTTACAGCAGTACCTCATTTATATCGTTTTTCTATGTTTTGGCGCTTTTACACAATAAAAGCTATTTTATAGAAAAAAAATATTATTTTGCATCGCTTTATTCTGAGAGCTATAACTTTTTTATTTTTTGGCTGATAGAGCTGTATGGCGGCTTTTTTTTTTGCTTAACAAGATGACGTTTTCAGCGGTACCATTTTTATTTATATTCGTCTTTTTGATCGCGTGTTATTCCATTTTTGGTTTGGCGGTATGATGATAAAGCATTGTTTTTTGCTTCGTTTCTTATTTTATTTTTTTACCGTGTTCACTAAAGGGGTTAACTAGGGGGACAGTTTTATAGGTCAGGTCATTCTGGATGTGGCAATACCAAATATGTGTACTTTTAATGTTTTGTTTTGCTTTCATAATGTTTATTGATTGGTACATTCTAATTTTATTTTTGGTGGATTATTATTTTTTGTATATATATTTTTACAAAAATTATTTTTTTTTTGTTTTCATTTTTTAACACTTTTTGGACTTTTATACTTTATCCCACCATGGGACTTTCACTTTTTACATTCTGATCACCTGTATAGCATAGGGATGGAGCACCATCCCTGTGCTATACAGGCTGTCAGCGCTGCGGATGCATAAGATACTTTGGTCATGCACTGCGCATGACCAAAGTATCTTCCTGCTGTCTGGTGACCAGGATGTTGTCATGATGACATTGGGTTGTCATGGCAACATACGGGAAGCTGCGGCAGACAGCGCTGGAGGCCGGGAGAGGAGGTGAGTATTGCGATCACCTCCCGCTTGCCCTCGCTTCGATCGCAGCATTGAGGGGGTTAATGTGCAGGGAGTTGTGCGGACCGCTCCCTGCACATAGTGCCGGGTGTCAGCTGTGACAGCTGACACCCGGCGGCGATCGCCTCCATCAGATCCTCCTTCATAGATGACCTCAGATCTGACCTAATTATTTTAAGGCTAGAGAGCAACCTCTCTACACTAACTTGGGTTGGAGGCAAAGCAGACTTCATGGGCAACATCTCTAACAATTTCAGGATATAAAGGAATTGCCTCGTGCACGGTCAGTTTTGATAAATGATTGAACTCTTCTACTTCCTTGAGAGCAAGTGAAAAATTTTGTAATTCCACAATTGCCCCTTTTCCAGCATGTCTCTTCAAGATGGAATCAATTTTAGGGGTTCAGGCAGCAATAGCCAATTTCTTCACTTTGCTAATCACAGTTGCAGCATGTCCCTCTTGCAGACTATCTCTTATTGCCAGCTGCAGCGTGTTCACAACACAGCGCATGTGATAAATAGGAGAGAGGTGTGAAGCAGCTTCAACAAGATCATGTAATTGTAAAGAATCATTTTGCTGTTCTTCTGTAGTAATATCTGTTTGTTCCTCCATTATGGGAACAGGACGTTGGCCTTCTATCTCCAACATACTGAATCTGAAATGTTCTTTTAGTTGCTGTTCACCTTCATTATTCTCATTCATCAGTTTAATTGTACTTATGTTTGAAGCATCATCATTTATAATAGCAAGAACCTGTTCTTTTTTGTTCATAATCTTGCTTTCCTGTTCACTCCAGCAGTTCTGAGATGAGTGCAGGCATTCCTTCCCTTCCTCCCATGTTTCTTTTTTCCCCCTTATCTGTAGAGGAAGAGCTTAACTACTTATCGTGTACATAAACTGCAGCACAGATTCATCTCAGCTAAAAGTCTAGACCCGTATATCAGTAATAGGACAGATATTTATAGGACATTTCATAACTTTCCCAAATTCTTATGAAAAATTATTCCCTACAAACTGCATTGAACTACTGTACCCAGTTTATTATATATTTTAGGAGTCCGAGTTGGTCCATTTTATACCGACTCCCACTTCACCAAAACCTACACCGACTCCACGACTCTGACTCCACAGTCCTGGAATAATGGGCCCCGCATAGTCCTCCATACAGAATAATGGACCCCACCTAGTCCTCCATACAGAATAATGGGCCCCGCATAGACCTCCGTATAGAATAATGGGCCCCGCATAGTCCTCCGTATAGAATAATGGGCCCCGCATAGTCCTCCGTATAGAATAATGGGCCCCGCATAGTCCTCCGTATAGAATAATGGGCCCTGCATAGTCCTCCGTATAGAATAATGTGCTCCACATTGTCCTCCATACAGTATAATGGGCCCCGCATAGTCCTCCATACAGTATAAGGGGCTCCACATAGTCCTCCATACAGTATAATTGGCCCCACATAGTCACAGGCAAAATGTAATCACCCTGATGGCCAGATTTGGCCCACGGGCCAGAGTTTACCATGTGTGCTCTAGACCATGAGCTACCATGACTGTTGTGTTATAAAAATTGTTATATTCATTTTTTATCACTTAATATAGAGCAGAATTAAGTATGTTGAATAGTTGCTACTGCTAATACATGTTATGATAGGTCTTATGGTACCATGTATTTTTACGTGTAGCAGTTAATCAAAGCCTTCCACACAAGCAAGGAAACCAAACCATAGATGTCAATACATTAGGTTTTGTGTAACAAGGAGAAATGACACCGGGAAAAAGTATTGAACACTTTTATTTAAATATATTTAATACTTCGTGCAAAAGTCTTTCTTGGTGATGACAGCTTCAAGACGACTCCTATATGGAGAAACTAGTCACATGCATTACTCAGGTGTAATTTTGGCCCATTCTTACAGACAAACACTCTTCAAATCCTAAAGGTTCCTTCTATGAACTCTGAGCTTTAGTTCTTTCCATAAATTTTCTATTTGGATTCAGGTCAGATAATTGGCCGGGCCATTCTAGCAGCTTTATTTTCTTTCTCTGAAACCAATTGAGAGTTTCCATACTGTATGTTTGGGATCATTGTCTTGCTGAAATGTGCACCCTCGTTTCAGCTTCATCATCCTGGTAGGTGTCCCCACACTACCGCCCTCTTATTGTGCTGTTCCTACAGTTTCCCACAAGTGCTGAACTGACAATTTAAAAAAAAAAAAAAAAACGATTGACTTAATCCCATTCCCCCAATGTGCTGCTACGGTTGATGCAATGTATTGAGGCTCAGTACAGCTGGTGCGATGTAGGGACATCACTGGGCCTGCTGTGCTCCCAGTAAGAAGTTATAAATGGTGCCAGAAAGACCCGATAGCTTCTTCTTCCATCGCTGTATTCACCAATATCCTCAAATTGAGGAGACGGCTGGTGCCCACGTAGTGCAGAACATGACTCTATTAAGCCCTTTAGCAGTCCCAGTCCGAGGGCTGAACAGTAAACGCTAAAGGGCGACATGTGGCCCTGGGGCTGTATTTTGGCCAGGTCTGTTCCACCACCTTTGCATTCAAGAGTTTCCAGTCCTGAAATATCTGGTTCCTGGTGAAACTCAAGAAATGTGTTGTGCACCCTGGAAAATGGAAAATGGTGATTGCCAAAAAGAGTAATTCTAAAGGGCTGGATATAGAGTATGGGGATTGCATTCCCATTTGGCCGCTATCAAATTGTTTGGCTCTCTTCAGAGAGCCAAGTGTATGGTGTACTAACTCACACTTTCTATAAGGTCTCATTCAGATGTTTGTTTTGGTTCACATACGCAAAAAAATTGTACAAGTCTCATCAAATTTTGGATCCAAGTTTCATTATCCATTGTAATAATAATCATAGACCCCACATGGATTGCATATTGATGCCATCCATTTTCACGGGTATGTCAAATGTGACAGTCGCCCTACAGTTGGTTGCAGAAGATCTCTTCATTTGGCATTACAGACACCTTCTTAGATCTGTCTAACTCTAGGACTCAGTGGCTATGTCACGCCAGGTGTGGGAAAGACTTACAGCAACACAGAGGGAAAGGAAGCCCAGACAATAAGGAAAGGGGGAAGTGGAGGCGTCCTAGTCTGATCTAGTGTCACCCTGTCTCAACTAATGTCCCTATATTGCCTCTTCAGCAATCGTTGGAGGAGAGGAGATGAGCACTAGTCGATCTCCACTAAACTCTATAGACAACAAGGGTAGACAAACGGGGAGAATGGTTAGCTTTAGACGACTCCAGACAAATGCAAACTCTGTCTCAAGCTCCAGAGAGGACGAAGTACTGCTCTTGCTAAGCCTTCACAAGTAGAAAAGAATTTAGCCGGCACCTCCCTCTCAGACACACCAGGTATATATACACCCAGGCCACGGAGCTAATTACCAGAGGGAGGTAGCCGCTAGGTCCTAGAGACAGCCTCTCATCTAAGAAGATGTCTGTAATGCCAAACGTAGAGCTCTCCTGCAACCAACTGCAGGGCGACTGTCACCTCTGATACACTCATCACAGTACCCCCCCCCCCCTCTACGAGTGGCCTCCGGACACTCAGGGCCAGGTTTCTCAGGAAAAGAGGTGTGGAATGAGCGAACCAATCTGGGAGCGTTCACCTCTGACGCTGAAACCCACATCCTCTCCTCTGGACAATAGCCTTTCCAGTGCACCAAGTATTGTAGAGAACGACGTTGGAGACAAGAATCTACAATCCACGAAATCTGGAACTCCAGATTACCATCAACCATTACTGGGGGCAGTGGTAGAGGTGAGGGCTCAAGAAGTTCCACATACTTTTTGAGTAAGGACCTATGAAACACATTGTGGACCATAAGGGCCTGAGGAAGTTCAAGACGAAACGCTGCTGGGTTATTGACAGCGGTTATTTTATAGGGACCAATAAACCTAGATCCCAGCTTCCAAGAAGGAACTTTCAATCTTATATTCCGATAGACAACCACACAAAGTCATTCACATTCAGGTCCGGACCTGGCAAGCGTTTTCTGTCAACCATACGTTTATATCTGTCTCCCATAATCTTTAAATTACTCAGAACACCCTGCTATATCGATGAGCGCGACAAAGCAAACCGTTCCTCCTCAGGAACTCCTGAACCTCCCCCACTAAAGATACCAAACTGTGGGTGATAACTGTATGCACCGAAAAATGGTGACCTGCCAGTGGATTCTTGCCGATGATTATTAATGGCAAATTCTACCAGCGGTAAATAGAATGCCTAATCCTCCTGATTTTCGGAGACGAAAATCTAAGGTATGTCTCCAAGATCTGATTGACATGCTCGGTCTGACCATTCGACTGAGGGTGGAAGGCAAGAGGAAAAGGACAGCTGCACCCCCAGTCGGGAACAGAATGCCATCCAGAACTTGGAAACAAACTGGTTCCCCCAATCTGACACCACATCGGAGGGAGCCCCATGAAGCTTCACAATCTCATTTATGAACACCTGAGCAAGTGTCTTAGCATTTGGAAGTGCAGGCAATGCGACGAAGTGAACCATTTTACTGAACCTTTCTACTACCACCAAAACCACCGTTTTGCCTGCAGAAACCGGTAGGTCAGTAATAAAATCCATGGATAAATATGTCCATGGCCTACTAGGGATAGGTAGCGGAAGACAAGTAACAGACGGACGGCTTTGCGAAACCTTAGAACGTGCGCAAATACTACAAGCAGCTACGTGTTCAATCACATCCCGATGCAACCCCGGCCACCAAGAACGACGAGAGAGGATGTCCGTGGTTGCTTTACCACCTGGATGCCCAGCAAGCACAGAGTTATGATGTTCTTTAATTACTTTGCGGCGCAGATTAGATGGCACAAATAACTTTCCTGAAGGGCAGGAGGCAGGGGCGTCCCCATGTGCCTCCAAAACTTCACCCTCCAGTTCAGGATAAATAGCCTAAATGACTACCCTTTCTGTAATATCGGGGTAGTGTTCTCATGGTCACCACCACCAGGGAAGCTCTGGGACAATGCATCAGCCTTGACATTTTTCACCCCTGGACGAAAAGTGAAAACAAAATTGAACCTAGTAAAAAATAGGGACCATCTGGCTTGCCTAGGGTTGAGACATTTAGCTGACTGAAGATATGACAGGTTCTTATGGTCAGTAATAACAGTAATTGGTTGGAGGGGGCCTTCCATCCTATGTCGCCATTCCTCGAACGCCAATTTGATCGCCAAAAGTTCCCTATTACCCACGTCATAATTTCTCTCAGTTCTTTTTTTAAGAAAATAAGGCGCATGGACGCCATTTACCAGGGGACAAACCTTAAGACAACACCGCCCCAACCCCGACATCCGACGCATCAACCTCCACAACCAAGCGTTGAGAAACATCGGGTTGACTGAGAATAGCTGCAGTGGCAAAATGATTCTTTGAGAAAGAAAAAGCCTGGCGGGAAGCATCCGACCATTTGGAAAAATCATACCCCTTCTTAGTCATGTCACTAAGGGGTTTCATAATAACAGAGAAATTTTGGATGAATTTCCGATAAAAATTACTAAAACCCAGAAAACGTTGTAGAGCCTTCAGGTTCTCGGGACGTTCCCAGTCAAGGACTGTATGGATCTTCTCCGGATCCATCCGAAAACCCGAAGATGACAACAAGTACCCCAAAAACTGCACCTCTTGAACAGCGAAAACACATTTTTCTAGTTTGGCATAAAGTTTGTTATCCCTTAATATCTGGAGCACCTGCTTAACATGCCCCGATGAGTCTCAAAATCAGGTGAGTAAACCAAAATATCGTCCAGATAGACCACCACAAACCTCCCCACGAAATGATGGAAAATATCGTTTATGAAATGCTGGAATACCGCAGCTGCATTGGTCAAACCAAAAGGCATAACCAGACTCTCGAAATGTCCTTACGGGGTATTGAACGCTGTTTTCCATTTGTCTCCTTCTGTGATTCTAACCAGGTTGTAGGCTCCACTTAAATCCAACTTGGAAAATACCTTAGCTCCCACAACCTGGCTGAACAAATAAGGAATCAGAGGAAGAGGTTATGGATCACGGATGGTGATTTCATTTAATTCCCGGAAATCTAAACAGGGACTTAGACCGGCATCTTTTTTTATTCACAAAGAAGATCACTGCTGCCACGGGCAAAGATGAGGGTCTGATATGTCCCTTCTCCAGACTTTCTGCAATGAAATCCTTCATGGCTTGTCTCTTAGGGCCAGAAAGATTATACAGTCTAAGCTTCGGTAGTTTAGCTCTGGGCATCAGGTTAATAGGACAGTCCTAAGCATGATGAGGAGGCAAATCCTGACACCCTCTCTCAGAAAAAACATCCTCAAAACCTGACAGAAAACAGGTAAAATTTCCGTGGAGACAGTAGCAAGGGAAATTTCTAAACCGTTCTCATGGCAGTAATCTCCCCATTTAATAATCTCCCTGGTTTGCCAATCCACCAGCGGATTATGTTTAACAAGCCAAGGTATACCCAAGACAATCGGTGTGGGAAGATTGTCCAAAACATAGCAAGGAATTATTTCTCAATGAACTGACCTCACCCTCAGTTTTACATTTTGTACAATCTGAGTAAATGCTTTCTTTGCAAGTGGCACCAAGTCAATGGCAAAGATGGAAATCGTTTCATCTAAAGCACAGCAAGCAAGACCATGAGTTTTCACAAACTCAGCATCAACCATGCTGACTCCGGCTCCATTGTCAACAAACACAGAAATTTTCTCGGTTTTGCTCTCCAGCACCACCTCAGCTGTCAGGACAAAGTGGGAACTGCAGTTTGGCCACAAATGCACCCCTTGTTTATCAAACTCCAGACTCCAAGAGTTAATCGAGTCTCCTTTTGATTAGGAATCGAAGGACAGGTCCCAACAAAATTTCCCTTTTTCCCACACAAAAAACATACACTTTTTTTCTTGCGAATCACTGAGATGTATGATGTAGAGACACCCCCTAACTGCATGGGTTCCTCCACCTCCCCCACTACTGGTTCACCCCCAAACCGCTCCCTTGGCAGAGGTACACAACCCCGACAAGAAGGCACTGGAAAAGGTGGTCTCACCCGTCTGTCCCAAAGATGTCTAACAAGATATATGGCCAAAGACATGGCAGCCTCCAAGGACTGAGGGGTTTCATATATTGCCAAGGCATCTTTCAACCTTTCAGTAAGCTCCTCACAAAATGGACTTCTAAGGGCTGAGTCATTCCATTTGGATTCCGTCGTCCATCTACGGAATTCCGAACTCTACGTTTCCACTGACCGATTCCCTTTTGAAGACAACATAGTCTAGACTCAGACAAGGCGACTCAGTCAGGGTCATCATAGATGAGGGCCAGAGCTCCGAAAAACCCCTCCACAGACTGGAAACCAACCAAGTCCTTCGGGAATGAAAACGCCCATGACTGAGGAACTCCTTGCAGTAGAGAGATCACAATACCAAGCAGTTGCTCCTCATTACCGGAGGAGTAAGGACGAAGTTTGAAATACAATTTGCATGCCTCCTTAACCCCTTTACAACCCAAGGTGGTTTGCACGTTAATGACCAGGCCAATTTTTACAATTCTGACCATTGTCACTTTATGAGGTAATTACTCTGGAACGCTTCAACGGATCCCCCTGATTCTGAGCTTGTTTTTTCGTGACATTTTGTACTTCATGATAGTGGTAAAATTTCTTCGATATCACTTGCGGTTATTTGTGAAAAAAACGGAAATTTGGCGAAAATTTTGACAATTTTGCAATTTTCAAAATTTTAATTTTTATGCCCTTAAATCAGAGAGAGAGGTCACACAAAATAGTTAATAAATAACCTTTCCCACATGTCTACTTTACATCAGCTCAATTTTGGAACCAAAATTTTTTTTTATTGGGGAGTTATAAGGGTTAAAAGTTGACCAGTGAATTCTCATTTTTCCAACAAAATTTACAAAACCATTTTTTTTAGGGACCACATCATATTTAAAGTCACTTTGAGGGGTCTTTATGACAGAAAATAACCAAAAGTGACACCATTCTAAAAACTGCACCCGTCAAGGTGCTCAAAACCACATTCAAGAACTTTATTAACCCTTCAGGTGCTTCACAGGAATTTTTGGAATGTGGAAGAAAAAAAATGAACATTTAACTTTTTTCACAAAAATGTTACTTTAGACCCCATTTTTTTTATGTTCGCAGGGGTAACAGGAAAAAATGGACCCCAAAATTTGTTGTGCAATTTCTCCTGAGTAAGCAGATACCCCATATGTGGGAGAAAACCACTGTTTGAGCGCACGGCAGGGTTCGGAAGGGAAGGAGCGCCAATTTGACTTTTTGAATGTAAAATTTGCTTGAATAACTAGTGGACGCCATGTTGCATTTGGGGAGCCCCTGATGTGCCTAAACAGTGGAAACCCCCCACAAGTGACACCATTTTGGAAACTAGACCCCTCAGGGAACTTATCTAGATGTGTGGTGAGCACCTTGAACCCACAGGTGCTTCACATAAATTTATAACATTGAGCCGTAAAAATAAAATGTTCACATTTTTCCCACAAAAATGTTTTTCTGCCCCCACTTTTGCATTTTCATAAGGGTAACAGGAGAAATTGCACTATGCAGTTTGTTGTGCAATTTCTCCTGAGTAAGCAGATACCCCATATGTGGGGGAAAACCACTGTTTGGGCGCGTGGCAGGGTTCGGAAGGGAAGGAGCGCCATTTGACTTTTTGATTGTAAAATTTGCTTGAATAATTATCGGATGTGCCCCTGATGTGCCTAAACAGTGGAAACCCCCCACAAGTGACACCATTTTGGAAACTAGACCCCTCAGGAAACTTATCTAGATGTGTGGTGAGCACCTTCAACCCCCAAGTCCTTTACAGAAGTTTATAATATGGAGCCGTGAAAATAAAAAAATCAAACTTTTTCCACAAAAATGATGTTTTAGCCCCAATTTTTTTATTTTCACAAGGGTAGGAGAAGAAAATGGACCCCAAAAACTGTTGTGCAATTTCTCCTGAGTACGCCAATACCCCATATGTGGGGAAAATACAGTGTTTGGGCGCACGGCAGAGTTCAGAAGGGAAGGAGCACTGTGTGACTTTTTGAACGCAAAATCGGCTGGAATCGAGAGCGGACGCCATGTCGCGTTTTTGAGAGCCCCTGATGTGCCTAAATAGTAGAAACCCCCCACAAGTGACCCCATTTTGGAAACTACACCCCTCAAGGATTTTTTCAAGGGGTATAGTGAACATTTTGAACCCAGAGGTACGACACAGAATTTGATGACATTAGGTCATCATATTGAATAAGTTGTCATTAGTCTTGAGCGCAAGTGCTCGCTACTTGAGTTTGCATCGGGTACTCAGGTATGCACCGTGTATCATGGGTGCTCAAGTGAAAAGCTCGAGTCCCCGCCCGCATGTTTCACGGTTTTTAGACACCCCAAAAAAACATGCGGGGATCGCTCGTGCATGGCAGGCAATCCCCGCGAGGTTTTTTTGGCCGCGAAGCATATGGGGCGGAGACTCGAGCACCCGCGATAATCAATGCATGCCCGAACGCCCGATGCAAACTCAAGTAGTTGCGTTCAACACTTGCGTTCAACACTATTTGCCATATCGTCATCTTTTTTTTTTTTTTTTTTTAATTTTGAAAAAAAAAAACAACCCCAACCCTAACCCTACCCCAGCCATAGCGTTAATTTTTTACGCCGTTCCTAGTGCGGTATAAGTGATTAGACGACCTTATTCTTCGGGTCGGTGTGACTTCAGAGGTACCTGAATCATATCGGGTTTTTATGACTGACAGCTGTCACACACTAAGAGACACATTTTGTAAAATCTAGTTTTTGCATCGCCATATTTTGAGAGCTATAATTTTTCCATATTTTGGCCGACAGAGTCATGTGATGGCTTGTTTTTTGCGGGATGAGTTGATGTTTTAATTGGTGCCATTTTCAGGCACGTGACATTTTTTGATCGCTTTCTATTACAACTTTTGGGAGGCAGAATAAACAAAAACCAACAATTCAGGAATTGTGTTTTTTTTTTTGTTTTTTTTATTCTACTCCGCGTGTGGTAAAATTGATAAGGTAGCTTTATTCTTCTGGTCAGTACGTTTACAGCGGTACCACATTTATATCGTTTTTCTATGTTTTGGCTCTTTTACACAATAAAAGCTATTTTATAGAAAAAAATGTTTTTTTGCATCGCTTTATTCTGAGAGCTATAACTTTTTCATTTTTCGGATGATGGAGCTGTATGGCGGCTTGTTTTTTTGCGGGACAAGATGATATTTTCAGCGGTACCATTTTTATTTATATTCGTCTTTTTAATCGCGTGTTGTTCCATTTTTTGTTTGGCGGTATGATGATAAAGCATTGTTTTTTGTTTGTTTTTTTGCAGTGTTCACTGAAGGGGTTAACTAGTGGGACAGTTTTATAGGTCAGGTCGTTACGGACGCGGCGATACCAAATATGTGTACTTTTATTGTTTGTTTTTTTTTTCATAATAATAGTTATTGATGGGTACATTACATTATATTTTTATTTTTGGTGGATTATTATTTTTTTTTTTTTATATTTTTACAATTTTTTTTTTTCACTTTCTGAGAGTTTTTTTACTTTTCTATTTTGTCCCACTGTGGGACTTTCACTTTTTTTATTCTGATCGCCTGCATAGCATAGGGATGGAGCACCATCCCTATGCTATGCAGGCAGTCAGCGCTGCACAGTGAGAAGATTGTTTGGTCATGCACTGCGCATGACCAAACAATCTTCCTGCTGTCTGGTGACCCGGATGTTGTCATGACGACATCGGGTCATCATGGCAACACCCTGGAAGCCGCGGCAGACAGCGCTGGAGGCCGGAAGAGGAGGTGAGTATACCGATCACCTCCCCTTAGCCACCGCAATGCTGCGATCGACTTCGATTGCAGCATTCATTGCGGGGGTTAATGTGCCGGGAGCGGTGCGGGACCCCTCCCTGCACATAGTACCGGGTGTCAGCTGTGACAATCAGCTGACACCCGGCGGCGATCGCGCCGCACAGCCTGTGTGCGCGCGCGATCGCGATGACGTACTAATACAGGTCAGGCTCTTAAGTCCCAGGGCACAGACGCGTATTAGTACGTCATGGGCTTTAAAGGGGTTTAATACAAAAAACTTGTCCCTACCTCCTGAAAACCTGTCCGGGAGGGCAACCTTGGGTTAAGTATAAATGTAAGAAAAAACTGGCTTTCAGGAAAAAATTTCCCAAATATTTTTTTTTTTTATTGATAGAAAAATAGTTCAGATCAGTTCAGGTAATAAGATAAAAATTCAATGGATAAATCACATCATAGGATCCAGCTACGCATTTCGAGCATGACACTATGCTCTTTGTCAAAGCTGATGAACTGCTAGACAGGCAGAGTATATATATACTGGGCTGCTCATCAGAAAAGCAGGTCTGAGTCATGTGAGCATTGGATCTAGTCACACATGAAAGATAATAAGCTAATTAAGAACACAGAAGGAGAAAGAAAAAAAAAAGAAAAAAAAAACACAGTGCAAGATTGGATATTTAAGCATTCCAGAAAAAGAAAAAAATATTTTCCAAAAGAGATATATATATGTAGAAACATACAAAAAATCAAAACATACAAATATATGAAATAAAAAGAAGGTTCACTTAGGTATAATGATACATAATCTCCCGACGTGCATTGAGACCATTAGGATATCGCGAATCCAGAGAATAAATCCAAAATGCTTCTCTGGTAAGAAGATGTCGTCTGCGATCACCCCCTCTTTGTGTGTGCTTGAGTCGTTCAATACCAATCACTTGTAAAGCACGGGTGCTTCTCTGATGTCGTTCAATAAAATGTTTAGAAGCATGTGAAACATTCCGATTACTACTACAAAGAGAAAAAATGTCAGTCAAATGTTCAGAAATACGGTCTTTTAATCTCCTGGTGGTACATCCCACATAGATCAATTTGCACTCCTTACATAATATAATGTAAACCACTCCTGTAGTATTACAATTAATATACGTCTTAATAAAGAATGATTTGGTGTAAGAGAAGTTAAAAAACTCTTTTACAGGAATCATGTGGTTGCACGTACGGCATTTGTGTTAGTATCTGAGTTATTCCCACTGACAATATGTTGAGCTGTATTCAAAATCCTATTTGGATAACCACGTCGAATAAAGTTAGTTTTGGAGCAAGATAATTCACCAGCTAATATTTGTGCATTATTACAATTTCTAGCTATACGTGTGAATTCACCCACTGGCACAGCTTTTATTGTGTGAAGTGGGTGACTGCTGCTGGCATGCAGAATAGTATTGCCAGAAAGAGGTTTACAATGGGTACTAGTGGCAATGTTTTTGTTAGAAATGCCACACAAATTTAGATCCAAAAACGAAATATTATTTTTTTGATGCTGATATGTGTAACGGGTCTGGTAGGCGGAACCTCTGAGCTACTATACAAGGGGGCGGTCCTTGTAAGGGAGCGGGTGGCGACCAGGGAAGACGGGCAGGCAGTCACAGCAGGTGACCGGGACAGTCTCTGGGTGAACGGGCAGGAGGTCACGGCAAGTGACCGGGACAGTCTCTGGGTGAACGGGCAGGAGGTCACGGCAAGTGACCGGGACAGTCTCTGGGTAAACGGGCAGGAGGTCACAGCAAGTGACTGGGGCAGTCTCTGGGTGAACGGGCAGGAGGTCACAGCAAGTGACCGGGGCAGTCTCTGGGTGAACGGGCAGGAGGTCACAGCAAGTGACCGGGACAGTCTCTGAGTATAGGGTAGGTACGACCTGTGACGGCTGAGCCTCCAGGTAGGCTAGCAGGCGGATGACAGATGAGTGCTCCCAGGTGAGCAGGCGAGAGTCTCTGGAAAAACAGGTGGTCACAGCACGTGACGGCAGAGCCTCCAGGTAGGCAGGCAGGCAGGTAGCGGAGGAGCGCTCCCAGGTGAGCGGGCAAGAGTCTCTGGAATAGCAGGTGGTCACAGCACGTGACGGCGGAGCCTCCAGGTAGGCAAGCAGGCAGGTAGCGGAGGAGCGCTCCCAGGTGAGCGGGCAAGAGTCTCTGGAATAGCAGGTAGTCACAGCACGTGACGGCGGAGCCTCCAGGTAGGCTAGCAGGCAGGTAGCAGAGGAGCGCTCCCAGGTGAGCGGGCAAGAGTCTCTGGAATAGCAGGTGGTCACAGCAAGTGACGGCGGATCCAGGTAGGCTAGCAGGCAGGTAGCAGAGGAGCGCTCCCAGGTGAGCGGGCAAGCTGGTCCATAGACAGACTGACAGGAGTAGGAAGGCAGACCGTCGGGCCTCAGGCTAGCAAGCAGGTAGCAGGAATATCAGGCAGGAAACAGACAGCAAACTGGCAGGACTCTGGCAGGAATCAGGCAGGTAACTGGCAGGTAACTGGCAACGGGACCTGAGGGCTGAAGCAGAGTAGTGAACAGTGCAACAACATTGCTCGGGCACCTCCATTTTGGAGGAGGTGCCTTATATATGGTGAAGTCCTCCGGCCATTGGCCGGGGACTCCTTAGGACGGCGCGCGCGGCCCCTTTAAGAGGGAGGGAGCGCGCGCGCGCCCTAAGCACAGTGGCCGGGAAGGAGCGCGCGCTGCCAGCAGAGCGGGAGGGGGACGCCGGGCTCGGAGCAGAGAGGTGAGGGGAACAGCGTCCCTGCCTAGCAGAGGGCAGGGACGCCGACGCTACAATATGTAAAGGTAAGGTTGCAATGATTAATATTCAAAAAATCTATGAACTCAGGTATGTCAGATGCATCGCCAGACCATATGAAAAGTTGGTCATCGATGTATCTGCCATACCAGTAAATATGTCCCAAAAAAGGATTGTGTATGTATGTATGTATGTATGTATGTGTATATATATATATATATATATATATATATATATATATATATATATATATATATATATATATGTGAGTATATATATGTGTGTGTATATATATGTGTGTATGTATGTGTGTGTGTGTGTGTGTATATATATATATATATATATATATATATATATATATATATATATATATATATATATATATATATATATATATATATATATATACAGTGCCTACAAGTAGTATTCAACCCCCTGCAGATTTAGCTGGTTGACACATGCGGAATTAACTTGGCATTGTGACATTTGTACTGTAGATCAGCCTGGAAGTGGGAAATGCACTGCAGCAAATTTTTTTTTTTTTTTTTTAAACGTTAAAAGTTAATTCAGAGTGTCATTTATTATTCAACCCCTCAAACCACAAGAATTCTGTTTGGTCCCCCTAAAGTATTAAGAAGTAGTTCAGGCACCAAGAATAATGAGCTTCACATGTGTGGATTAAAGATCTCTTTTGCCAGCCTTTTCTGACTATTTAAGACCCTCCCCAAACTTGTGAACAGCACTCAGACATGGTCAACATGGGAAAGACAAAGGAGCATTCCAAAGCCATCAGAGACAAGATCATGGAGGGTCACAAGGCTGGCAAGGGGTACAAAACCCTTTCCAAGGAGTTGGGCCTACCTGTCTCCACTGTTGGGAGCATCATCCATAAGTGGAAGGCTTATGGAACTACTGTTAGCCTTCCACGGCCTGGACAGCCTTTGAAAGTGTCCTCCCGTGCCGAGGCCAGGCTTGTCCGAAGAGTCAAGGCTAACCCAAGGACAACAAGGAAGGAGCTCCGGGAAGATCTCATGGCAGTGGGGACATTGGTTTCAGTCAATACCATAAGTAACGTACTCCACCGCAATGGTCTCCGTTCCAGACGAGCCCGTAAGGTACCTTTACTTTCAAAGCGTCATGTCAAGGCTCGTCTACAGTTTGCTCATGATCACTTGGAGGACTCTGAGACAGACTGGTTCAAGGTTCTATGGTCTGATGAGACCAAGATCGAGATCTTTGGTGCCAACCACACACGTGACGTTTGGAGACTGGATGGCACTGCATACGACCCCAAGAATACCATCCGTACAGTCAAGCATGGTGGTGGCAGCATCATGCTGTGGGGCTGTTTCTCAGCCAAGGGGCCTGGCCATCTGGTCCGCATCCATGGGAAGATGGATAGCACGGCCTACCTGGAGATTTTGGCCAAGAACCTCCGCTCCTCCATCAAGGATCTTAAGATGGGTCGTAATTTCATCTTCCAACAAGACAACGACCCAAAGCACACAGCCAAGAAAACCAAGGCCTGGTTCAAGAGGGAAAAAGTCAAGGTGTTGGAGTGGCCTAGTCAGTCTCCTGACCTTAACCCAATTGAAAACTTGTGGAAGGAGCTCAAGAATAAAGTCCACATGAGACACCCAAAGAACCTAGATAACTTGGAGAAGATCTACATGGAGGAGTGGGCCAAGATAACTCCACAGACCTGTGCCGGCCTGATCAGGTCTTAGAAAAGACGATTATTAGCTGTAATTGCAAACAAGGGTCATTCCACAAAATATTAAACATAGGGGTTGAATAATAATTGACCCACACTTTTATGTTTAAAATTTAATAAAATTCAACTGAGCAACATAACTTTTTGGTTTGTAAGATTTATGCTTCTGTTCATAAAACCTACTCTCGTTTGCAGTTTGAAGGCTCTAACTTATTTGCATCTTATCAAACCAGCTAAATCTGCAGGGGGTTGAATACTACTTGTAGGCACTGTATATGTGTGTGTATGTGTATATACATGTATGTGTTTATATATATATATATATATATATATATATAATGTATGTATATATACAGTACACCTTTTCATTTAAAGATTTTTCTGTATTTTCATGACTATGAAAATTGTACATTCACACTAAAGGCATCAAAACTATGAATTAACACATGTGGAATTACATAGTTAACAAAAAAGTGTGAAACAACTGAAAATATGTCTTATATTCTAGGTTCTTCAAAGTAGCCACCTTTTGCTTTGATGACTGCTTTGCACACTCTTGATGAGCTTCAAGAGGTAGTCACTGGAAATGGTCTTCCAACAATCTTGAAGGAGTTCCCAGAGATGCTTAGCACTTGTTGGCCCTTTTGCCTTCACTTTGCGGTCCAGCTCACCCCAAACCATCTCAATTGGGTTCAGGTCTGGTGACTGTGGAGGCCAGGTCATCTGGCGTAGCAGCCCATCACTCTTCTTCTTGGTCAAATAGCCCTTACACAGCCTGGAGGTGTGTTTGGGGTCATTGTCCTGTTGAAAAATAAATGATGGTCCAACTAAACGCAAACCGGATGGAATAGCATGCCGCTGCAAGATGCTGTGGTAGCCATGCTGGTTCAGTATGCCTTCAATTTTAAATAAATCCCCAACAGTGTCACCAGCAAAGCACCCCCACACTGTCACACCTCCTCCTCCATGCTTCACGGTGGGAACCAGGCATGTAGAGTCCATCCGTTCACCTTTTCTGCGTTGCACAAAGACACGGTGGTTGGAACCAAAGATCTCAAATTTGGACTCATCAGACCAAAGCACAGATTTCCACTGGTCTAATGTTCATTCCTTGTGTTCTTTAGACCAAACTTGTCTCTTCTGCTTGTTGCCTGTCCTTAGCAGTGGCCTGCTGCACAAAGTCTCCTCTTAACAGTTGTTGTAGAGGTGTGTCTGCTGCTAGAACTCTGTGTGGCATTGACCTGGTCTCTAATCTGAGCTGCTGTTAACCTGCCATTTCTGAGGCTGGTGACTCGGATAAACTTATCCTCAGAAGCAGAGGTGACTCTTGGTCTTCCTTTCTTGGGGCGGTCCTCATGTGAGCCAGTTTCTTTGTAGCGCTTGATGGTTTTTGCAACTGCACTTGGGGACACATTCAAAGTTTGCCCAATTTTTCGGACTGACTGACCTTAATTTCTTAAAGTAATGATGGCCACTCGTTTTTCTTTACTTAGCTGCTTTTTTCTTGCCATAATACAAATTCTAACAGTTTATTCAGTAGGACTATCAGCTGTGAATCCATCAGACTTCTGCACAACACACCTGATGGTCCAAACCCCATTTATAAGGCAAGAAATCCCACTTATTAAACCTGACAGGGCACACCTGTGAAGTGAAAACCATTTCCGGTGACTACCTCTTGAATCTCATCAAGAGAATGCCAAGAGTGTGCAAAGCAGTCATCAAAGCAAAAGGTGGCTACTTTGAAGAACCTAGAATATAAGACATTTTCAGTTGTTTCACACTTTTTTGTTAAGGATATAATTCCACATGTGTTAATTCATAGTTTTGATGCCTTCAGTGTGAATGTACAATTTTCATAGTCATGAAAATACAGAAAAATCTTTAAATGAGGTGTGTCCAAAGTTTTGGTCTGTACTGTATGTGTAAATATGTATGTGTATGTATGTATGTATGTATATATATATATATACACATACATATATATGTGTGTATATATATATATATATATATATATATATATATATATATATATATATATATATATATATATATATATATATATACACATACATATATATATATATACATACACATACATATATGTATATATATACACACATATATATATACTATTGAACCACCCGTTCTACGCCCGGGTGGCGAGCATTTTTATTGGCATATGGTCTCTCATGCTGGTATGTGCTGCCGCCCTCCTGGTATTTGTGCTGCCCCCATCCTGTCCCCACCATCCTATACTGGTATGTGTGGTACCCCTCACCCCAATCCTGGTATGTGTGGTACCCCTCACCCCAATCCTGGTATGTGTGGTACCCCTCACCCCAATCCTGGTATGTGTGGTACCCCTCACCACAATCCTGGTATGCGTGGTACCCCATACCTCATCCCTATCCTGGTATGCATGGTATGCCTCATCCTGGTGTGCATGGCCCCCCTCATCCGAATCCCGGTGTGCGTGGCCCCCCTCATCCCCCCAATCCCGGTGTGCGTGGCAACCCTCATCCCCCCAATCCCGGTATGCGTGGCACCCCTCACCCCCCCCCAATCCCGGTATGCGTGGCACCCCTCACCCCCCCCCAATCCCGGTATGCGTGGCAGCCCTCATCCCCCCCCCAATCCCGGTATGCGTGGCACCTCTCATCCCCCCAATCCCGGTATGCGTGGCACCCCTCATCCCCAATCCCGGTATGCGTGGCACCCCTCATCCCCAATCCCGGTATGCGTGGTACCCCTCACCCCCAATCCCGGTATGTGTGGTACCACTCGCCCCCAATCCTGGTATACGTGGTACCCCTCACCCCACAATCCTGTTATGTGTGGTACCCCTCACCCCCAATCCCGGTATGTGTGGTACCCCTCACCCCCAATCCTGGTATGCGTGGTACCCCTCACCCCCAATCCCGGTATGCGTGGTACCCCTCACCTGACAATCCTGTTATGCGTGGTACCCCTCACCCCCAATCCCGGTATGTGTGGTACCCCTTACCCCAATCCTGGTATGTGTGGCCCCCTCATCCCTTTCACAATGTACACACATACAAAAAAAAATAAACAGTTATACTCACCTTTCTTCTCTGTGCTCCAGCGCTGCTGCGTCCTCTTCTGCCGGAGGCTGGGGGAGGAGTGCGGCGCTGGATCACCGCGCTGTCCGGCGACATTTTGCTGAAGACACACTGCAAATGTGTCTTCAGTAAAATGGCGCCGGATAGCGCAATGCGCACGCGCCGGTCCGACGCCTTCACTCCGCCCCTCCCGGTATCCAGCGAAGAGAGGCGCCGCGGCAACGCTCCGACCGGTCAGGTAAGTATGGCGCCGGAGATCCGCGGTAAGCGTTCAGTGTCTACGCATACCGCGCGATCTCCGGCGCCATACACCTCCTCTTACTTGTAACGGCTGGATGCGTGCTTCTGTCTGGAGCCAGACTGTGCGTCACGTATGCGCAGTCTATCAAGGCTTCGGACAGAGACACGCTTCTACGATTATATTATATACACATACATACATACACATATATATATACACACACACACACACACACACACACACACACACACACACACACACACACACACACACACACACACACACACACACACACACACACACACACACACACATATATATATATATATACGTATATATATACGCATATATATATATATACACACATATATATATATATATATATATACACATACATTCCAAGAAAGCAAAAATTCTGCCGGGGTATGTAAACTTTTGAGCACAAATATATGTATATGTACAGTGCCTACAAGTAGTATTCAACCCCCTGCAGATTTAGCTGGTTGACACATGCGGAATTAACTTTGCATTGTGACATTTGTACTGTAGATCAGCCTGGAAGTGGGAAATGCACTGCAGCAAATTTTGTTTTTGTTATTTATTTATTTTTTTAAAACGTTAGAAGTTAATTCAGAGTGTCATTTATTATTCAACCCCTCAAACCACAATAATTCTGTTTGGTCCCCCTAAAGTATTAAGAAGTAGTTCAGGCACCAAGAATAATGAGCTTCACATGTGTGGATTAAAGATCTCTTTTGCCAGCCTTTTCTGACTATTTAAGACCCTCCCCAAACTTGTGAACACCACTCAGACATGGTCAACATGGGAAAGACAAAGGAGCATTCCAAGGCCATCAGAGACAAGATCGTGGAGGGTCACAAGGCTGGCAAGAGGTGCAAAACCCTTTCCAAGGAGTTGGGCCTACCTGTCTCCACTGTTGGGAGCATCATCCGTAAGTGGAAGGCTTATGGAACTACTGTTAGCCTTCCACGGCCTGGACAGCCTTTGAAAGTGTCCTCCCGTGCCGAGGCCAGGCTTGTCCGAAGAGTCAAGGCTAACCCAAAGACAACAAGGAAGGAGCTCCGGGAAGATCTCATGGCAGTGGGGACATTGGTTTCAGTCAATACCATAAGTAACGTACTCCACCGCAATGGTCTCCGTTCCAGACGAGCCTGTATGGTACATTTACTTTCAAAGCGTCATGTCAAGGCTCGTCTACAGTTTGCTCATGATCACTTGGAGGACTCTGAGACAGACTGGTTCAAGGTTCTATGGTCTGATGAGACCAAGATCGAGATCTTTGGTGCCAACCACACACTTGACGTTTGGAGACTGGATGGCACTGCATACGACCCCAAGAACACCATCCCTACAGTCAAGCATGGTGGTGGCAGCATCATGCTGTGGGGCTGTTTCTCAGCCAATGGGCCTGGCCATCTGGTCCGCATCCATGGGAAGATGGATAGCACGGCCTACCTGGAGATTTTGGCCAAGAACCTCCGCTCCTCCATCAAGGATCTTAAGATGGGTCGTAATTTCATCTTCCAACAAGACAACGACCCAAAGCACACAGCCAAGAAAACCAAGGCCTGGTTCAAGAGGGAAAAAGTCAAGGTGTTGGAGTGGCCTAGTCAGTCTCCTGACCTTAACCCAATTGAAAACTTGTGGAAGGAGCTCAAGAATAAAGTCCACATGAGACACCCAAAGAACCTAGATAACTTGGAGAAGATCTGCATGGAGGAGTGGGCCAAGATAACTCCACAGACCTGTGCCGGCCTGATCAGGTCTTAGAAAAGACGATTATTAGCTGTAATTGCAAACAAGGGTTATTCCACAAAATATTAAACATAGGGGTTGTATAATAATTGACCCACACTTTTATGTTTAAAATTTAATAAAATTCAACTGAGCAACATAACTTTTTGGTTTGTAAGATTTATGCTTCTGTTCATAAAACCTATTCTCGTTTGCAGTTTGAAGGCTCTAACTTATTTGCATCTTATCAAACCAGCTAAATCTGCAGGGGGTTGAATACTACTTGTAGGCACTGTATGTATATATATGTATATGTATGTATATATATGTGTATATATATATATGTGTATATGTATGTATGTATGTATATATGTATGTGTATATATATATATATATATAATATATATATAATATATATTTGTGCTCAAAAGTTTACATACCCCGGCAGAATTTTTGCTTTCTTGGCCTTGTTTCAGAGAATATGAATGATAACAAAAAACTTTTTCTCCACTCATGGTTATTGGTTGGGTGAAGCCATTTATTGTCAATCTACTGTGTTTTCTCTTTTTTATCTTAATGACAACAAAAAACCATCCAACCGTTTGTGTTCGCACAACCCATCTACAATATTCTATGCATCCTGCGCGCGGCCATGTGCATGTTCTATGCACGTTCTGGATGACGTCACCCGGGAACACATCACGTGCCCATTTTCCCGGAAGCGGAAGCAGCTCCCACGTGAAGGAGGTGCTCGCGTTTTGTGTTGCTGTGGCGTCAGTCGGACGAGACGCCGTGTTGCCGGGATGTCAGATCCGTGCTGCGTGTGCTCGGTGGAAACTGCCAAGTATCGCTGTCCGCACTGCAGGCTCAGATAGTAAGTGGTGATTTGAGGAGCGATTGGCCCGGGAGATGCTGGAGTGTTTGCTGTGGTGTCCTCCACCTCAGTGTGTGGTCGGCGCATGTCCTGTCTGCAGCCCTGTGCTGCGCACTCTCGGCCTCTGACTAAGCTCTGCTTCCTTTTCTTGCAGCTGCTCCCTGGACTGCTGCCGGAGACATAAAGGTATATGCACTGTGCTTGTGTGTAGTGCTGGGGAGTAAGGCCCTATCATCACTACAGGCCACACTCCATCTGAGGCCGCATTACAAAGCCATTAGTTTCTTACTCGGCAGATTCATAGTCACATTTTTTCCGGGTTAACAATGAGCAGAAGTGATCACAATAATACAATGTGTGAGGCCCAGAGGGGAATACAGGAACATTCTGCTTCTGTTGAGAGCCTTTCTCAAGCCTTTTTCCTGAATTCTTGATTGAATGCTGCTTTCATTTTTTTTTTCAAGATATCACTATATATTTCTAAGTTGCATTTTAAAGGGGCTGTCTGGCCTTGGGTGCTGCACACTGAGGACTCTAAGGCTGCGTTCACACATTGCTTATTTCCCTGCGTTTTTTTACGCTGCGTATTTTCCTGCTTTTTCTACCTGCTTTTTTTTAAGGTAAAAAAAGCACCTCCATTCACACACTGCGTAAAAAAGCGCAACAAAAAACGCAGTGTGAAAATGAAGGGTGACGTGTACTGTCTGTGTGTCCCTAGCAGTGTATGTACAGACTATGGATACTCACCTACCCGATGGATGAGACGCGTCTGCTCCGTCCCGCGCTTGCAGCATGTGCCGTGAAGCGATCAGCTGACTGTCACGTGGCCGGCTTGTAATCAGCTGACCAACCGGTTAGCTAACAGCTGATCGGCTCACCGGCAGATGCTGGAAGCGTGGGATTGGAGCGGACCGGACGCCTCTCCCCTGACATCGGGTAGATGAGTATCCATCCTGCGCCTCTGTAAAAAAGCGCTGGAATTACGCAGTGTGTGAACACTGCTGCGTAATTCCATCGCTTATAATGGGCACAATAGAGAGAAAGCGCAGGCCGCGGTGCGTAAAGAATTGACATGCCAATTCTTTACGCAGCTGCGCTTTCCCGCTGCGTAAAATTACACAGTGTCTGAACGGCAAAGTGAATTTCCCATTCACTTTGCTGGCAGACACGAAGCACATTGCGTATTTTCAAAAAGCGCGCGCAAAAATACGCAATGTGTGAACGCAGCCTAAGTGGTCAGAAGTGGGCGGTCATGTTCCCGCTGGTATGCAGTTTGCCTACTTCCAGCCACATTCAGACTAAGCTGTGTCCGGCCTCACTCAGTACGCTTCCATTGAGCCAGGCTGTGCCCATCTAGGTGGCACGTGGCTGTTTGAATGTTATTCACATACTTGCGGTCCCGCTTCTGGCACCGGCTCTACAAAGTGGAGCAGTACGTGGGATGTGTGTGGATCTACAAGTCGTGCAATTTAAAAGAAGAACTACCGAATGTCTAGTCCAGAATAAAGAACATGATTCAATATATTTATAAAAGACCTTTATTAAAGAAAACTGTCAAATAGTGGTGTGACAAACACATGGGGAGTCGCCATACCTAAAATAGTATCACCAAATGATATAAATTGAAAATGACTATGGTAAACATATTAATACTCCACTAGCAAATGTAAGTGAAGCCTATTGCTGCTATCAAAGAGGTCGATACATGGTTTTACTGATCACCTAGAAATTATCAATACAGACAGCAAAAAAAGCAGAAAACACCAAAACATATGATAGGAACCAGGTCAGTGTATCATTCATTATACTGTGTAGTTAGTACTGGAATCATATGTGGTGCATGAATAATATAGCAGCAAAAAAATATATAAGAAACATAGAACACCATACCTGCTAGTGGGATATAGGAGAAGGGATGTGCGGCTGACCCCAACGCGCGTTTCGGACGTGGAGGTCAGCCGCACATCCCTTCTCCTATATCCCACTAGCAGGTATGGTGTTCTATGTTTCTTATATATTTTTTTGCTGCTATATTATTCATGCACCACATATGATTCCAGTACTAGCTACATAGTATAATGAATGATACATTGACCTGGTTCCTATCATATGTTTTGGTGTTTTCTGCTTTTTTGCTGTCTGTATTGATAATTTCTAGGTGATCAGTAAAACCATGTATCGACCTCTTTGATAGCAGCAATAGGCTTCACTTACATTTGCTAGTGGAGTATTAATATGTTTACCATAGTCATTTTCAATTTATATCATTTGGTGATACTATTTTAGGTATGGCGACTCCCCATGTGTTTGTCACACCACTATTTGACAGTTTTCTTTAATAAAGGTCTTTTATAAATATATTGAATCATGTTCTTTATTCTGGACTAGACATTCGGTAGTTCTCCTTCTTTTTGGTTTCAACCGAATGGTCTGCCATTCACTGTCCACACATTATATACAATCTATTTCTGGTGGGGGAGTCACATTGACCGGTGTGTCTCTAAATGACTCATTTCCTACAGTGTGGATGTTCCTAAGTGTATCTACTGCTAAGTCGTGCAATTTACAGATATTTTAACTTTGTGTTACAGAAGGATGTGTTCCAAAGGAAGCCTCCAGTTCCAGTGTGGCAGGTGTACCAGACGTGTTCCCAACAAGAGGTGCCACTAATCATCCATGTATTCTTTCCACTTTCTTGAGTGTCTGGATTTAATATAATTCTGGTTCTGCAGCTATTTCTCATACAAACATGCAAATCCATTTTTTGCGTGTTTTAGTGGGATCTACAGAGAATCTGATGTGTATGTTAATTTGCTGACTGGAGAATTTCAAGATATCCTTGGATCCAACAGGTTTTATGTCCACTTGAATAAATCTCTGTTTTTCCCATATAGGTTGAGTAAGACATTTTTAGAAATTGACAGGAAAATTTGTGTTTAAGATAACCAATTAGTGTTGATCCAGCTTTGTGCGTCATGGTGCCTTTGGGGCACCATAAGTTCTGAGCTTTTCTATCACATACAGTGGATATAGAAAAATCTACAAACACCTTTGTGAAAATGCCATGTTTTTGTCATGTAAAAAAAAAATCATATTTTGCATCGTTAACCCCTTTCTGACATAGTACTTAATAATATGTCTCTGTGCACTGGGCATTATGGACCAGGTACATATTACTACATCTGTGCGATCGCACCTGCAGGCGTGATCGCCGCCGAGTTTCAGCTGATTGACAGCTGATACCCAGCACTCAGTGCCAGGAGCGCTCCCGGCACTTTAACCCCCTAAATGCAAATGTTTGCAGCATTTAGCTAGTGAGCAGAGGGACAGAAGCCCCTCTGCTCTTGAATCCGGAGACCCTGCGACGTCATTGCAGGGTCTCCATTGTTGCCTTGGTGACTCCATGTCATCATGATGACATCCGGGTCACCAGGCACTAGCAAGCTAGTTTAATCACGTACTTCATGATCAAACTAGCTTGTGTCTGCAGGGCTGACAGGTTATAAGGCATAGCTGTTATCCTGCACTGCTATGCGTAAGCCTGCATAAAGTGAAAATTCCATAGTGGGACTAAGTAAAAAAGTGAAAATATTTATTACATTGTACCCATAAATAAATGTTATGAAAAAATAAACAATATAAGTACACATATTTGGTATCCGCTATGAAACAACTACTAGTTAACCCCTTTTAGCGAACACAGTAAAAATAAAAAAAGGGCTTTATTATCATACTGCCTATCAAAAAGTGGAATAAAATGCGATCAAAAAGCCGAATGTAAATAAAAATGGTAGCACTGAAAACGTCATCTTGTCCCGCAAAAAACAAGCCGCCAAACAACTCAATCAGCTGAAAACTAAATAAGTTGTAGCTCTCAGAATAAAGCAATGCAAAAAATTTTTTTTTCTATATAATGCATTTTTGTGGAAAAGTGCCAAAACATAAAAAAATATATAAATGTAGTATCTCTGTAAACGTACTGACATGAAGAATAAAGCTGCCTTATCAATTTTACCACGTGTGGAACGGCATTAAAAAGAAGACAAAAAACAATTTCTGAATTGTTGGTTTTTGTTTGTTCTGCCTACCAAAAATCGGAATAGAAAACGATCAAAAAATGTCACGTGCCTTAAAATTGTACCAATGAAAACGCCAACTTGTCCTGCAAAAAACAAGCCCTTATGTGACTGTCGGACACTGTTTACACAGACACAATTAAGAATTAACTGGACACGCCTGTGGGAAAACATTTCTCTAGTCAGGGACACTGTATGAAAGATCTAAAAGTTTTAGTACTAAAAGGTCACTTCAAAGACGACGATGAGAGAAGAATCTGGGAATTCAAATTGATAAAGATATTCAATTCACTGACAACAGCACTCAATCTAACACCTGCGTTTGACTCACTACATGGAGTCAATGCACACCTCCACCTCCCAATAATTAGGCTATGTGCCCACGATGCAGAAACCCTCTGGATTTTTCCTGAGCGTTTCTGCATCTCCCTGGCAGAAAAAACGCATGCAGATTTTGCATGCGTTTTTTCAGCCAGGGACAAGCGTTTGTCAAGCGTTTTTAGCATTCGATTTCGCATGCGGGTTGTTAAGCGCTTTCCAAGCGATTTTTAGCATCACTTGGAATGTGCTTGACAACTTGGTCACACTATATAAATCCATGCAACCGGGCTTTTCTGTGAAGCACCTGGGGGTTCAAGGTGCTCACCACACATCTAGATAAATTCATTGGGGGGGTCTAGTTTCCAAAAAAGGGGGCACTTATTGGGCATTTCCACTGTTGAGGCAGATCAGGGGCTCTGCAAACGCGACATGACGCCCGCAAACCATTCCATCAAAGTCTGCATTCCAAAACATCACTCCTTCCCTTCCGAGCACTGACTTGCAACCAAATTGTAGTTTTCTCCCACATATGGGGTATCGGCGTGCTCTGGTGAAATTGCACAACAACTTTTGGGGTCCAATTTCTCCTGTTACCCTTGTGAAAATAAAACAATTGGGGCTAAAAGATCATTTTTGTTTAAAGTGTTTTTTGTTCACTGCTCAATGTTATAAGCTTTTGTGAAACACTTGGGGGTTCTAAGTGGTCACCACACATCTAGATAAGTTCCATAAGGGGTCTAGCTTCCAAAATGGTGTAATTTGTGGGGGGTTTCCACTGTTTAGGCACATCAGGAGGCTCCCAAAACACAATATGGCGTCCGCTAATTATTCAAGCAAATTTTACTTTCAAAATGTTAATGGCGCTCCTACCCTTCCGATTCCTGCTGTAAGCCAAAGCAGTGGTTTTCCCCCACATATGGGGTATCGGCTTACTCAGGAGAGATTGCACAACAAGTTGCATGGTGCAATTTCTCCTGTTACCCTTATGAAAATGCAAAACTGGGGGCTGAAAAACATTTTTGTGGGAAAAATGTGGACATTTTATTTTCACGGCTCCATGTTATAAACTTCTGTGAAGCACCTGGGGGTTCAAGGTGCTCACCACACATCTAGATAAGTTTCCTCATGGGTCTAGTTTCCAAAATGGTATCACTTATTGGGGGTTTTCACTGTTTAGGCACATCAGGGGTTCTTTAAACGCATCATGGCGTCCGCTAATTATTCAAGCAAATTTTACATTCAAAAAGTCAAATGGCGCTCCTTCCCTTCTGAACCCTGCCGTACGCCTAAACAGTGGTTTTCCCCCACATATGGGGTATCGGCGTACTCAGGAAAAATTACTAAAACTAATTTTGGGGTCCATTTTTTTTCCTGCTACCCTTGCAAAAATAAAAAAAATGGGGTCTAAAGTCAAATTTTTGTGAAAAAGTTAAATGTTCATTGTATTTTTTTCCAAATTCCAAAAATTTCTGTGAAGCACCTGAAGGGTTAATAAAGTTCTTGAATGTGGTTTTGAGCACCTTGAGGGGTGCAGTTTTTAGAATGGTGTCACTTTTGGGTATTTTCTGTCCTAAAGGCCCCTCAAAGTCACTTCAAATGTGATGTGGTCCCTAAAAAACTGGTTTTGTGAATTTTGCTGGAAAAATGAGAAATCGCTGGTCAACTTTTAACCCTTATAACTTCCTAACAAAAAAAATTTTGATTCCAAAATTGTGCTGATTTAAAGTAGACATGTGGGAAATGTTATTAACTATTTTGTGTGACATGACTGATTTAAAGGCATGAAATTTTTAAAATTTTCTCCAAATTCTCAGATTTTTTTTAGAAATAAACCAAGTGGTATCAAATAAACTTAACCGCTATCATGAAGTATAATGTTACGAAAAAATAGTCTCAGGATCAGTTGAAGGGTTCCAGAGTTATTACCTCATCAAGTGACAGTGGTCAGAATTTTAAAAATTAGCCCGGTCATTAATGTGCAAACAGCCTTCGGGGGTAAAGAGGTCAACCCTTTCACCTCCAGGTCGTTTTCCGTTTTTGTGCATTCCCCCCCCCCTCCTCCTCTTTCCAGAGCCATAACTTCTTTTTTTTTTTTTTTTGTGTCAATATGGCCATGTGAGGGCTTTTTTTTTGTGGTACAATTTGTACTTTTGAACCACACCATTGGTTTTACCATAGCGTGTACAGGAATATGGGGGAAAAATTCCAAGTGCCGTGAAAGTGCAATTCTACATTTGTTTTTTTTTTTGTTGTTTTTAACCATGTTCACTAACTGCTAAAACTGACCTGCTATTATGATTCCTCATGTCATTGTGAGTTCGTACATACCAAACATGTATAGGTTCTTTTTTGTTAAAATTAAAAAAAAAAAAAAAAAAAAGTCTCAATTTTCCGAGACCCATAGCGTCTCCACTTTTCGTGATCTAGGGCCAGATGAGGGCTTATTTTTTGCGCTCCTAGCTGTCGTTTTTATGGATACCATTTTGGGATGGATACAATGTTCTGATTGCCCTTTATTGCATTTTATTGCAATGTTGCGACAAACAAAAAGTCCTAATTCTGGCGTTTTGATTTTGAACGACAGTCCATTTTAATCAATAGATTTGGAATATTGTGCCCTATGTACTGTGTAATGGCTGTGTCTGTGTACGAAACACGGTCTGATCATATCACATCTGGGCAGGGAAGGAAGCAAAAGACTATACAGATATTACAGCCGGGGATCACAGCTGATTCTTTTTGGGAGGTAAAACATTTCCCTGCCTGTTTTTAAATAATGTTTTACTTCATAGAAAGAATCTGCTGTGATCCTGTGCTGTAATGTCTGTATACTCTTATACTTCCCCTCCTGCCCAGGAGATGTGGTATGATCAAACCGTGTCCTTGTACTGTCAGACACGGCCATAACACAGTACACAGCAGAGGCACATTTATAAGATTATCTCCGCACAGGGACATTTTATTTAAATAACTTTCACAATTGGATGTATCATTTCAAGAGCTATCATGGGAGAACCCCTTTAAATAAGTAAAGTATTTAAAAAAATAAAAATGTGAAAAAATAGTAAAAAAAGCAAGTTTAAATCACTCTCCTTTTGCCCCATTTGAAAATAAAACAATTAAAAAAATACACATTTGGTATAGCTGCATTCATAAATGTCTGATCTATCAAAAAAAAAAAATAATTTTCATACAAATTTTCAAATTTGTTTTTTTTTCACCACTAAAAAAACCCCAAAAGACAATTGTGGAACTGCATTTTTTTTTACAATTTCATCGGACTTGGATTTTTTTCCCCGTCTTCCATTACACTACATGGTAAATTCAGTGGTGCCATTCAAAAGTTTAATTTGTCCCACAAAAAACAAGCCCTCATACGGCTATATTAACGGAAACATAAAAAAAAGTTATGGCTCTTGCAAGAAAGGGAGGAAAAAAAAGAGAAAATGGCCTGGGGTTAAATGTGTGTATGTACATGTAATGTAGTATGAGTTTATTAATGAACTCCCTACCTTCTCTGGCATCCTGTACCGTTCTACTCCTCTTCTGAGTGACCCAGAAGTGACTCTTACAGTGTAAGCCTATGGAGTGTCAGAACGAAGATCCATAGGCTTATATTGTAAAATACACTTCCGGCTCACACACAGTGATATGGAGAGTCTGAAGTGCAGAGATGTCATTGAGAAGCGGAGCAGAACGGCACTGGATCCCGGAAAAGGACGCAGTAAGGGAGTATATTAACCCCTCAATGACCTTGCGTTTTTGCGATTTCATTTTTTGCTCCCCTTCTTCCCAAAGCCATAACTTTTTTTATTTTTTGGTCAATATGGCCGTGTGAGGGCTTATTTTTTGTGGGACGAGTTGTAC